>NC_045787.1:7506637-8106637 GCF_009873245.2 Balaenoptera musculus | reverse complement strand
CCAGGAAAAGGAACAGCAGCACCTCAACCTCCTTGTGCTTATCTTGTTGGGCTGGAGACCACATCCCTCTCCCACCCTCACCACTACCCCCCAGAGGCTGGGTCTGCCCCGGGAGGGGGGAAGGATGTCAGCCACAACTGACATCAGTCAGAAGACTTTGATGTGCCAGGTGCTGTCAAAAATAGTAGTGCTTGTCATGCATTATTTCACCTAATCTCATGAAGACTTAATGCCATAGTTATCACTATTGTTCCCAATTTCCAGATGAGAAAATTGAGGCTACGAGAAGTTAAATAACTTCCCCGAAGTCACTCAGCTAGTGATAGAGCCACGTTGGTCAGATTCCAGAAGCCCTTACAGCTACATTGGTTCATCATGTGCCTCAACACCCCAGTTGTTAATGGGGAAAGAAGAGTCTACAACCTGGCAGGAGGTGAGATTGTGAGTCCTTTGAATACACTGGGAAAGAATGAAGACCAGGGTCACTGCTTACTCTCAGAATCTATAGGGATAGTGATATCTCTGGCTCTACAATCTGTCCGTTTGTACGACTCCATCAAGACTCTCGTACAATGAAAAATGGTAGAGTAGAGCTGCTGAAATCAACCAAGGTCTCAAAATATGTGAATGGGAAGAGCTGAATGAAAGGCCAAGTGTGAACAGTGTGTAGGGAACACCTGATAGAGAGTGAGGGCTGGAGAGAGGCGGGCAGGGTCATTCCTCTCTGTGACCTTGCATGTGATACAGCAGAGAGATTTCCTCTTCTATCCAGGTCCTCTTGGGGATCCACAAGACTTGCTAGGATGGAACTCAGGACTGAAATAAGAGACAGTTCAAGAGAAGTGTACGTTGAGCAGGGGAGGTGGGGCAAGTCATGGATCATGCTGATTTAGTTTGGATTCCCAGGAGATCCCGAGACAAGGGTTTCAACACGAGTACTTTGTTGGCCATCCCAAGTAACACCACATAGGAGGTGGGTTTTTCGAGGCACGCAAGGGAGAAAGGGTGCATCTCCAAGCAAGTTACCACTGTGGCCACGTGGAGGACAAGCCCATTGGGAGATGGTTTAGAGGATGCACCTTAAAGTTATCCCACAAGAGGACCAAGGGTGCTGGGGTGGTGACCCACCACTCTCAACCCAAGCGACATTAATTCCTGGACACTTTGGGTCTGCGCCACAGGAGAGCAGATGGGACTCCTGGCTGACCCTGGACCAATGTGTGAGCACAGAGGGGTGGGTGGCGTATTGATGCATGTGCAATCTGTCTTTCTGTGGTTCTCCAGCCAGGGAAGCTACAAGCAAGTCTTTTCAAGAAGGTTGGGGTCTCTCACAGATAAATTCTGACTTTGCCTTGGCAGGTGAGAAAGAGGAAGAGGACCGATAGGCAGGGATACCCATTTCAACAGCACCTGTATGATGCATTGGGACAAGCAGTGGACCATTCGGCCATGCTTTTATATGAAACTGTGCACTGAGAATAAGGTGAAACTAGTTAAAATGCAAAGAACACTAGAGGATTAATGATGCATTTTCAGTATAAGGAAACAAGTATAAGGTCTGCAAATTGGATGAATGGAGTCTTGGCAGGGGTGACAAAGAAAACGATGCTCAGATGCTAAGTTCTTGTGTCCTCTCTGTCACCCATCAGAGAATGTGGACCAAATATTGGAGGGAAAGTTGGCTGTTTCAGGGCTCTCCATCTAGAACATAAGGACAGGCATATTTCCCTTATATGAGATAGCTGCGCAGGTTCTTAAATGAAATCATACATTCTTTAAAAAGTTACATTCCTAGATAGAAACAAACACTATTCAGGTCAGCCAAGAGGAATACAATTATATAATTGATTATTTCGGGGTAGCAATTTCTGTTAAATTAGGGATAGCGCTTCATGCAGTGGTTGGGATGTGGGCTGGAGGTGGGTCTTTCAGCCCGGCTTGGTTTCTCACCTGTAAACCCAAGATTAAAATGTACGCATCTCCCAGGATTACCATAGGGATTACCATAGGGATTACAGGAGATTTTCTATGCAAAAAACATGGTATAGCACCAGGTAAATAGTACCATGTATTATATTTACAATACATGATAAAGTATTGGAGTTAATTTTATTTGATCAAGCATTGTGGGATTTTTTTGTCTTTTGTAAAAATTAATTTTATTTCATCATATGCTTATATTATTATGTATTTTTCTCACACCTTGGCAATAAAAAAAATCTAAACATTTTCCTTTCAGTTGGTATTTCAACAAACATTATTTTGGTTCAGATATAGGGTGATGAATTGAGATATGAGTCAGTTGGTTTCAGCAAAGTTCACCCCCAAAAAAGAAATGACGGGATGGTGGGAAGGAGGGAGTTTCCAGTGATAAGATAAAATATTGTAATATATCCCCTGGTAGACAAAACTTAGGAATAATTATGTGGGAAAACTATTTCATTAAAATTTAAAATGTCATCATATGCTCTTACCAGAAAAAAAGGATTACAAGTTTTTGAAAGTTATTTTTCCCTCTTTTCAAGGTGATGATAAGCTGCTTAAAAATTAGATGAAAACGTGAGCCAGTTGCTACTTGCAAAATCAAGCAAGTGGGCCGGGTTTGCCTTGCAGGTGCTATTTCCTGTGTGAGATTTCTTACGAGTTGGCGTTTTGTCCAGAGGCCCCAAGCTTTCATTTTTGAGCAATGAGGTAACAGTTGCCCTGTGCCAGATTGTGAGCTGCTTTGAAGGCAAATGCAAATGCTTTGGGTTTCTTTCCCCAATGTCATGTTTGACTATTCTTTTAAAATTTCCCCAGATCTCCCCTGGGTTCAGACCTGCTGACTGTTTGAATCCTGAATCTTTTCCATCGAGCAGTCGCATTGCCTTGCCTGAGTAACTCCACAAACGTTTTCTGTAAAGGGCCAGGTAGCAAAAACACTTTTGCTTTGCGGGCCACTTGGTCTCTGTCACAAATAGTCAACTCTGCAATTGTCACGCAAAAGCAGCCGTAGACAATGCCCAAATGCATGGTTCTGGCTGTGTTCCAAAAAAACATTTCTCACAGCAACAGGCGATGGGCAGGATTTGGCCCCCTGACTGTTGTTTGCTGACCTTTGAGTTATACCATTAGTGAAGTCTAGCAGTTTCTATCGAGCAGTTATTTGCAGCTCTGATGGTTATTTTTATGTACTTGGCTGGGCTAGAGTACCCAGTTATTTAATCACACACTAATCTAAGTGCTGCTGTGAAGGGCATTTGGAATGTTTGATGTGATTAACACCTATAGTCAGTTGACTGTAAGTAAAGGAGATTATCCTCAATAATGTAGGTGGGCCTCATCCCATCAGTTGAAGGATTTAAAGGGAAAAAAACAAAACAAAACATAACCCTGAGGTTTCCCTAGGAAGAAGAAATTTTGCCTCAACACTGAAAAACCAGTTTCTGCCTGAGTTTCTAGCCTGCTGGTCTACCCTAAAAATATCACATTTGTCAGGGCCCCCAGGCACGTGATATATATATATCTATATATATCTATATATCTTAAGATTTGTTTCTCCGGAGAACCCTGACTGATACAGGAGAAATATGCCTGATGAACTACTTTTTGCCCTGAAGACTTATTCTTTTTTATTGTGTTATTATCTTTACATATTTGTTTGTTTATTCATCCGTCCATCCACTTATCCACTCAACCATCCATCCATCCATCCATCCTTTCAGCAATCTTTCCCATCTCAGGAAACCAATCCATCAGTTATTAAAGCCAGAATCCTTGAAGGCAGCCCAGCCTCCTGCTTTTGCCTCTGAAACATATTTCCTTCCCATCCTCACCTTATTTACATGGCTCCATCCTACTCTGAGCCCACTCTGTGGTCTGTACCTCATCGGCTTACTTGCACAGGTATAGCACACCTGCCTATATGTGCTGCTTTGTAGCTACACATAAAACACATCAGATACCAAGCCTTTTACTTTATTTCCAAAAGGTCATCGTGTGAAGATGAGACTTTTGTCTCCATTGCCATTTATGCACAGCCAAGATGTAAATTTCTTCCCTCAGCCTACCCCACAAACTCACTATGAGGGTCAAGGAGATGGCAGTGGTGGAGAACCCAAACCTTGGATGAAAGAGCCCAAAGTAAAATTTTTCTCTTGGTTCTGCCTGAGCCTCCTCTTCATGTCGCAGTGATCTTTGCAATCCATATGTGTCAAAATCATCTTTAGGTCTTTTGAAAAAGTTAATATCTAAAGATGCACATAGATGAATAGGAATCATTCCCACGATATCCTATGATTTTATACTGGTATGCTATACAAGATGTCTTTAAAAACATAAAAACAAGGAGCTGTTATTTATATGTTTATAAACTCTAAATTTCCTCCCGTAGAATTTCCTCTTCTGAACTCTTGCCTCCTGCATCTAACCTGTCCACTGTTGACACATTCGGCAGTTTCATCACACAAAATTAGAGGAAGATGTCCGTGGGTATCAGCATGAAAAGTGAGAAAAAGGGAAAAAAAGAAGCTTAACACTGCTCGATGAGGTGTAACGCAAAATGTGACCCCCCCCCCACGTCCCCCGAGGGCCACTGAGTCGGCCCACATACTGGCAGCAAACCTTGTTCTTTCAAGTGCGTCGTGGAGGACGGCAGTGTCGACGTTTCTCTGAAATAACAGGCAACTGACCATTAACCAGTAACATTTTAAAAGAATTTCTAGGCGAAGGTAGACTTTAAAACAACTTTCCAAGAAGTGTATGTGCCTACTTGCCCCATTCTGTCTCTGGTTTAACTCACTCTACCCTAGTTGTCTCCATTCTGGTTCAGGAAGGGCCTTTCTCTGGCTTTTGGTTTCCGGAAGCTTCTTCACGACTTCCCAGACATTCTCGACAGGGATGCTGGTGGTGGTGTGTCGGTAGGGGATGTGCCCAGGAATAAACAGGGGCCCCAGTTAGGAGCAAAGTGTTGTCACAGCTGGTCAGGAAGGCGGAAATTAAGACCGACTGGCGCATCACTTTCTCCAAGCTGCCTGGTGATCGGAAGGCCGAGGCCAGGCCATTGGAACACGGACCCCTACTCTTCAATGATCACCCTGTGATGTCAGAGACCACAGGCCTCTCCCTGAGAGCGTCGCCCCTGCGAGGGCATGAGTCCTTCTTGCTTAGACCTTCTTTCCTGCACTCTCCAACAGCCACCCCACCAAACACACGCACGCATCCATGGCGAGACGGGTCCGTGGCTCCGTCAGACCCGGGTCCACCCTGGCTTTACCCCCGAGTGTGCGGTTTTACAAGATGGGATGAAAAGGCCAGGATTGGAGGGTAAGAGAGGCGGCGGTACCTGTGTGGCACAGGTGGATGTTGTTTTCTTCCCCTCTGAGCCACACAGGAGCCTGGCCTGGTCTGGTGACCTGCCTTCTGCCTGCTCCCCTTGGTCCTTCACAAGACCCCCTCTGGGCCTCAGTTTCTCTGCAAGAATCTTCCTTCTCCGGGGTCCAGGAAGCCTCTGGTTTTCTCCAAGAAGCAAGTGTGTTGAGTCTTTCAAACTCCTAGCCCCAAGATCTTGACACTCAGGGCTGGAAAAAGAACAGAAGAGGACACAGGCTCTATGTTCAGATGTGCCAGCTCCCCTCTGCTTCCACTCTTCTTGGCCTGGCCTCGCCTGGGATCGGGCTTCTCTTTCCCTGTGCCTCTGCATCCCAGCGGCTCCCACTTCACATTCACTACTCACATCCACACAGAAATGACCACGCTGGTAGAGCAAGCTTCCAGAATTCGCAGTGAATTAGTTTTGGGCAAACTTGACTTCTAGCAGACTTCTTAGAATCCTGTTCTGTTTTCTCCCTTGAACACTTAAAAACACGACACTCAATGGCATTCTTCAGCAGTGACAGTGTAGGGAAGGTTGGACTATTTTGTCTACAAGCATTTGGATTTCAGGTAGTGAAAATACTATGTAAACAGAATGTTATATTGGAACTTCGTTCGTTTTCCCCCTTATTTTTTTAGATGTTTCAGTTATGATACCAAGGAAAGCTGTGTTGAAATCAGATCTGCTGTACCTTCATTTCTGTATTTCAGGTGGCACACATTGTCCATGGCATTGGGTAGATCTCATTCTGCACTGTCTTGGTGTGCAGGAAATGATATTTCTTTGTTCTTCTGTAATTTACCTTTATGACTCCATTGCATTGGGGTGGTAGAAATGTTTGTCAGCTTGGGGTTATCCCAACATTTCCGGGGTTGTATGTAAGTTCTAAGAGGATTGCAAGAGAAGATGGGAGAGCTCTTGTAACATTTGGCACTTGTATGTCCAGAATTCTCAGCATCTCCTGTTGTATGTCTGGTCCTCGTCTCTGCACCATCCTCCATCTCTGTATGGCTCACCTGTAGATCCGGCGACCGTCTGAACATCTCTACCAAGGATTCATCCTGCCTTTCCTCCACACACACTGGTCAAGAGCAACTCCCATGGGGCTGAGTGCGGTGACTTCCATGCCATGCTTGGGTGCATCGAGTGTTCAGCCATTCCTGCACCTCACTGTGGTCCCAGGAACTCTGCAAGGCTGCTTTAGTTCTTCCAGCAAGACACCCTACACAAGCACTTCTACTCTGGGTCCTGCTGCTTCCTTAACCCCCATGTGGAGCCAGACCCAAACCCCCAACCACTCTGGAATCTTTGTCCACACCCCTCAGACTCGGACTCTGGGGAGCACGGGTGCCATGCTTTGCTCAGAGCCCTGCCAGCATCTTAGCTCCCATTGTTTTTATGATGATTTTTCTCCTTCCAGCCTGGGAATCCTTATCTTTCCTGGATGAAAAGGTTGGAAAGACTTTTTTTTACTTGGAACCTAGACTTGAAAACTCTGAAGCCTCTTCATTGCTTTCTGCTGTGACGTTACTTACCTGAGCTCATGAATTCTCTCCTTCTGGTTTCTCCAGTAGAGTGAAAGGGTGAAAAGTCCAAGCCAGTATGGAAGGGTAATGTCAGCTAGTACTGAAAAGTTTTATCTGAGACAAACAGTTTCTCTTTTTCATCAGCTCTATTTATTACATGACCATTTATTGAAAGTCTGCTTTCTGATAGAAATGTACTAAGGTTATAGGATGCATAGGTGAATATCAGACAATACCTTGTCTCTTTAAGGCCTAAAAACTCAGGAAGGTGATGAAAAAAATGAGCTGCCTCCGTGTGAAAAGCGTGATAATAGGGTGTAAACAAAGCACTTTGGTAGCGGAGATCAGGTCACCTGGGGCTATTAGAGCATCTGCATTGTTTCTTGGGTATTGTTTGGAGCTCAGGAATGCTGTGTCCAGAATTTGAAACTGCTGCTTTACCATGGATGTGAAGCAATTTGGGGATCCTTCCCGAAGGGATGGAGCAGGACAATTTGCAGATCCAGCTTTAAACATTGAAAAATGTGTCCCTCAGCTGCTCACGGTTGACATGAAAAGCATCATCTGTCGGTAGGTACACAAGTGTGAAGACGGGTCTTCCACAGGGAATGCATTGCACTGATGAACACTCTCTTATCATAAGAAAAATTGCTTGATGAAGGCTTACTGTGTAGTCCCTCTGTTTAGAAGTCACACTTCTAAATTTGGAAAATCTACGAAAGATCACACCCAGTAGGCTCTAGGGTTCCTTTAACAGGTTCACCCCATTCTCTCAGGAGTTCCCCCTGCATCACTATGCACACCGTATGTTTAGGGCTCAATGACCCAGTGCCCCGCGTGGTTCATGGGTAGGAAAAATTAGTATTCTTAAGATGTCTATACTACACAATGTCATCAATAGATTCAATGCAATTCCTATTAAAATTCCAGTGGCATTTTTCACAGAAATACAATCCTAAAATTTACCGTATCACACAAGCATGTCCAAAATGGACTGCCCGACGAAATGCCTCCCTGACTCCAGGGCTTAAGGCACACCATCTCAGGATTCTATAATTCTGGATTTATTGATCTTATCACTGCTCTGGAAGAATTACATTACAATCAGTATTTTTTCCTAACTTATAAAGTCCTCAGAGAGAAGTTTCTCCAAACGATTTTCAACTCTTTGCCCAGCGTCTAGCCAGGTTGCCGCACGTGGTACACGCTTAGGATTTGGCCCTGAAGCCACGCCATCAGAGAACACTTGCTCGTAGATCTCCCTCAAGGGAAAATCATGTTGAAGAAATGTGGTCATTCTTGGGCTTCCCTGGTGGCACAGTGGTTAAGAATCTGCCTGCCAATGCAGGGGACACGGGTTCGAGCCCTGGTCTGGGACGAGCCCACATGCCACAGAGCAACTAAGCCCGTGTGCCACAACTACTGAGCCTGCGCTCTAGAGCCCGCAAGCCACAACTACTGGGCCCGTGTGCCACAACTACTGAAGCCCGTGCACCTAGAGCCCATGCTCCGCAGCAAGAGAGGCCACTGCAATGAGAAGCCACCGCAATGAGAAGCCCGCGCAGCGCAATGAAAAGTAGCTCCCGCTCGCCACAACTAGAGAAAGCCTGCGCGCAGCAACGAAGATCCAAGGCAGCCAAAAATAAATAAATAAATAAATATATTAAAAAAATTAAAAAAAGAAATGTGGCCATTCTTGTACTCAGACTGGCTGCATGATATCGGGGACTTGTCCGTTGTTACCCGCACAAGGATACAATTTGCCGCCATGGCTCACAGAAGGTGCTAGGTCTTGTTGGAAGATGTGCTGGAAAAAAACACAAAGACTACATTTGTAGTCCATCCACCGTGCGGCAGAATTTAAGCAGTTTTTTTTCCCCCTTGGGAATAAAAATTGGGAGAAAGTTTCCTTTTGCATATTGAGTGATTCATTTATATTGTATCTCCTTGCAAAGATAGAAAATGGCTTAAGAAGATGCAATATTTCAACATAATAAAAAATTTAGGAATATCTAAGAGAAGCATTTTTAGAAAGCCAAATAAAGGATAAGGGTTCTGAAATGAAAACAGAATCAGAGGGAGGGTCTCCTGGCAGGTCAGACAGTCTTACACATAGTAGGAGGTAAATCACAAATTTAGTTCTGGGCCCGATGAGGTCAAAAAGAAGACACAAATGAAATCAGTCTCAGAGTTGAATTTTAAAAAGGTGTAGACTGGTCAGGAAAGTATCTGCTCCTCCTGACACTGAGAAAGGAACTATTTCTTCCTTGAGTCTTCACAGGGAAAGGCTTTCTGCAAAGGGATGAATGTGATTCTCAATCACAGGCCTGCAGGAGACTGTCTGAGATGTGCCCCAGGTCCACAGGTCAAGGGTCGTGAGGTCATTCCAAAGGGATGAAGGAAAGCAGACAGAGGATGCTCTCCTTTATTTCAGCGACGCTGTTCCCAGTTTTACTTTGTTGGGACGCTACATTTTCTTTCTTTACCTCTGAATCCAATATAAAAGCTTCCCCTTGGACTGAGAGAGTGGAGAGCACTTCTTTTCCCCCAAAATGTGTTTTGTTCTTCAAATATAATTGCAACTATAACTGTATATAAGCAGGGATTGTAAAATTTCACCTTTCTTATATATTCTGTTAAAAAGAGTCATTTTACCATAACAGGAAAGTGAAGTGAGGTCCCCAGTACATAGAGTTGTCTATGTCTCCATGCTTGAAAAGAGCCGCCCAAAGCTCCAGCCCTTCCCTACCTGAGGTCCAGGTGCGTTTAGAGAGTGAAGAGAGCGGCCAGTTTCTGATCCCTGGTCTCCGTCAGGTGTCCTGAAGGCACCTGACACTGATCCCCTTGAGGGTGGAATCAGCCTGGGTTCCTTGCTGGTGATGGTCAGTGCGTTTCACTCACACGTGGACGTCTCTTTGCAGATGTGAACCGGTCGGGGGCTCTCTGTCCTGCAGATGCCCGCATTTCTTTTCTTTATAAATTGTCTTTCTTTTTAATAAAATAAACCCTGAGTATTTTCCTGGGCCTGGCCCCGCTGGAGAACCCTGAGCAGGCTGGTTGGGCCCCGCCCCTGGGAAAGTCATACCAGATGGGTGGGGTCATACCAGATGGGTGGGGTCATACAAGATGGGTGGGGTCATCCCTGACCAGTGCCACCAGGGGTGACCAGCAGCTGTGACAGCAGGTGGAGGGCTCCCCAATGTTCCTAGTGTGGCGGCAGATCCTGGTGGGGCCTTTATAGGGATTGAGAAACCTAGGCCAGGAGAAGGCAAGGGGCTAGGGCAAAAGCACACGCTTTGGGATAAAGCCCAGTTCTAGAACAGCGGTTCTCAAGTAAGGACAATTTTGCTGTCCAAGGGACGTTTGTCAGCAGACATTTTTCATTGTCACGAATTGTGGTGTCCTGCTGGCACGTACTGGGTGGAGGCCGGAGATGTTGCTCAATATCCTACAAACACAGGCAGCCTCTCAACAAAGAATTACACAGCCCAGAACGTCGGCAGGGCCAAGGGTGAGAAACTCTGCTCCAGAAGGGAGCGCAGAGAAAACTGGGCCCAGCGTGGGAGAGCTTAAAGCAGAGCCATGCCGGGGACAGAGAGAAAGCAGCAGTAGCAGGGAGAGGCAAAAATAGAAAAATTCTCATCGGAGAAGCAGGTACCACACACACACACGTGGACCAATGGTAGAGATAAAGAAAGACGGGGTTTACAAACTTCAATAAAAGGCCACTATGGATCTTAAAAAAAATCAAATGTGCACAATCTGGGTGGAGTGACACTGGCTTTGCCCAGGTAATTCATCAGTGTTGCAAACTGGTGCTGGTATATTTGGGGGGAGGGATTTGGGAGAGCAACCCTACTCTATGCTGAGCAGTTTGCATTTATCTCCCCATTTAATTCCCGCAAGAATCTTGTCAGGTAGGAATTGTCCTCCTCACTGCATAGATGTGTAACCTGAGGTTCAGAGAGATGAATGACTTTCCCAGCATCACACACTGGGTAACTGGCTGAGCTGGGACAGCTGCCCAGATCCGACATCAAACCCACGCTCCTTGCTGCCCTCCTGCTGGAGACCTGGGAGCTTGGGGTCTTAGTGACTTGAAGGCCTTGGGTGTTACGATGATTAAAAAAGAAAAGGCAGGAACGTGGTATTTGGTGAACAGCAGTGTATCTTTTCCTACGGAAATATGTTCTCCAAGTTCTATCTGCTTCTCATGTAAAACAAGAATCCCCAGGTTTCCCTCCTTCTCAATCCAGACCCACTTTCCGGGAAAACTATTTTAATTCTTTGAGCTGTTTCCTCTAGTAGTTAGGTCCCTATCACGAAACAAATGTCTTCTGTGATTCATTATTGATATGTAAATATTAAACTATTTACTGACTTTCTATTATGATAGATGCAAATCTAGCTCACACCCGCTCTACGCCCCCGCCCCCCCGCCGCCCCTTTTGCCTCCTTCCAGTAGAGCTTTACTACTCATTGCAGTGAATACTATGTAGTTGTGCTTGGCGTTGAAGACACAAATGTGACGAAGACACAATCTGTCTCCTTCATGAAGTTTAATCACAGTTGGAGGAGACACGGAAATAAGCAATTACCTTACAACGTGATAACTTCTGTGAGAGCAGTGCTCACAGGAAGAGGAAAGAGGCACCTGATTCTCCTTAAAATGCTTAAGTCAAGTTTTAAATGATGCATAGAGTTTGCCAAAGAGTCAGAAGTGGTGGTGTGCTGAGTGACAGGATAGAGGTACTGGATTTTAAGCAGTAAATGTGCACAAGTTCTAAAGCTTGAGAGAGGATGAGCTATTCAAAAGACCCCAGTGAGTAGGGAGTAAGTAGAAGAATCCACATGCAACACTTACACACTTAGTACAGTAGTTGACAGAGGGGACATCTGATAAATGTGGGGTGATGGTTCTGTGGTTATTTTGGGTGATGATAATTTTGTTGTTGTTGGTTGGGATGGTGGTGGCGATGTTGTTGTGGTGATTGAAAGGGGCCATGGTGGCTTTGCTGCTGCTGAGGGCAGTTGTGGTGGTGGTTTTTTTTGTTGGTGGTGACGGTCGTGGTGGTTTTGTTGTTGTTGGTTTTGTTGTCATTGGTGGTGGTGGTCAGTGTGCTGTTTTTGGTGGTAGTGCTGCTGGTGGTTTTGTTGTTATTGTTGTTGCTGTTGGTGGTAGTTATGATGTTGTGTAAGAAATTGTCCACGGCTGGACCACAGGGAATAAGAGCGGCTGGAGTTGAGGTTGGCCTCACCTCTTCAATTTGTCTTCTGTTCATAAAAAGATGTGCTGTGGGCCCCCCGTGACACAATGGAGAGATGGGTAATAAGGTTTTGGCCCTCAAAGTCCACAGTGACAATGCACTCTCCCCTTAGGAAAAGACTACAAGCCCATAATAATTAGATGGTAAAATATTGGAGCCTTAGAGCTATTGACCTCAGCTGTCTTTTGACAGAGCATGGGCACGATCTTCATGGCAACCACAGAGAACCATTGAATCTATCCCCAAGGTTTAAGAATTTCAGAATGTCAATCCATCTGCAAGCTAGATTAGCAAACTTGGAACCCTGGGGCAGCAGATGGTGGGAAGCTCCCGAATGCCAATGCGACCCCAGACGGAAATATGTCTGTGCACACTCCTGATCTCCACCCTGCTTTCCCTCGTGTCCGTCTGCTTTGGAGGCAGGTGGCCCATTCGAGAACTGGGCAAAGCTTTGTCCTGCAGCAGAGGCACACTGATGGGCTGCTCTGTTGGGCCATTTTACAGCCTGAATGACCATCTCTGTGTAAGCAGTATAGGCCGAGCTGATGGCAGCTGGCGAGGGCCTAATCTGGAGTGATGGTGCTGGGTATAAGCCAAGCGTCAATTTTTCAGCCTTGGCATCACTATGTGCTGTGAATACGCCTGCTCACTCACAATGTGCTTTTGACATTCTAAGTACTAGGTGGTATTTCTCTGTAGTAAGCTTAGGAGGTTGTGTGAGGGATCAGTTTTGCAGAAAATAGCATAGGCAATAGAAAGAAAGAGGATAGAACCATAGGTACTGGATACAGGTGAAAAGAATATGGGAATTTAAACATTTGCTTTGCAAATCTGAGGCCAACCCATGACGGTGAGGCTTAGCATTTTAATTTTTTTCAGTAGAACCCTCCAAAACAGCCATTGCTCGAAAGGCAAGTGTAGTGCTTTGGCAAGAATGCAATCCACTGGGTTTCTCTAGAAAGCTGCAAGTTGAACCTGTTCGCCTCTTGGAGGTTAAACCCAAATTTTCTTATCGTGTTTACTACAATGTAGATGTATCAGTTAGGTATTTGTTACATAAAAAAATTACACTGTGTTACAACTGACCAACCTTGGTTGTTGGTCTGGGGGCCTCAGTTCCTCTCTGGCTATTGGCCAAAGGCCATCATCAGTTCCTTGGTCCCCTCACCTCACAAAACGGCAGCTTGTTTCAACAGAGCAAACAAGCCAGAAGAACCAAAGAGAGAGAAAGGAAAAACGGGAGGGAAATCAGTCTTGTATAAGCTATCTCAGGAGTGACATACCATCACTCTTGCTGCACGCCACTTGTTAGAAGCAAGTGATGCCCAGCCCACCCGCAAGGGGAGGAGATTACACGAAGGGGCTAAAAATATTCAAAACTAAATCTGTCAAAATTGAGTAACACATCTGAAGTGGATGCGCAAGAAAGAGAAAAAAGAAAAAACTCCAGCAACACTCAAACTATGATGATGCTAATACTTCTTGTTGGACATTTTTTAAAGGTTTTATTTATTTAGTGCTTACTGTGGATTAGTCAGGATACTAAGGGTTGTTTTTTGTTTTTAAGATTTTTTTTTTTTTGATGTGGACCATTTTTAAAGTCTTTATTGTATTTGTTACAATATCACTTCTGTTTTATGTCGGTTTTTTGGCCACGAGGCATGTGGGACCTTCGCTCCCCCACCAGGGATCGAACCCGCACCCCCTGCATTGGAAGGCGAAGTCTTAACCACTGGACCATCAGGGAAGCCCCCTAAGGTTTTATTTATTCAGTGCCTACCGTGGGTCAGTCAGGACACTAAGGGCTTTTAATACAGTCTTGCGTTTCACTCGTATACAACCCTGCAAGCTTAGGATGGGCCATATTTTATGGATGGAGAAATGCGGTCTTGGGAGAGTTAAGATGACAAAGCTTGTTAGCAGCACCAGGGCTGTGACCCAGCCTAACCCCAGAGCCTGTAGCTTTAACCTTTATGCTCCACAGCTCCTCCATATTTCTGGTTTTAGAAAGTACTGTCATATACAGTTTTCTTCTGGACCATTTGAAAAAAAACAAATGCATTAAAAAATGTGTGTAGCCTTTGTATCAAACACACTATTCTCACAAGAGCCATGTTTTGGAAAACTCCTTTGCTCTTTGCTGGTATATACATTGCTCCTAGCCTGTCAGAGAACTTTTGCCAAAACAGGCTTTATTACCTATCGATGTGAGCAGCTTACCCACTGGCAGGGAAAAGCTTACACACACCCCCGGTTCTCAGCTACCGCCTCGGGAAGGCGGGGATGGGGAAGTGAGGTGATGGGACATACGGGGGTCCCAGTGGAGCCACCACAGCACCTGTAGGGTCCAGGGCAGCATAGCAGCCACTGCACATGCCCAAAGGAACTGGAAATGACAGCACCAGGAGAAGTGTGGGCGGCAACCCCCCAAGTTCACTGTGACACCCCTGAAGCTCCCCAGAAATGTGGGGTGGGGGAAGAAATCTAAAAACCTTAGAGAGTGGAAGATCTGGCCTTCCATCCCCCAAAAAGAAAGGCTCTTTAAAAACCTCCACGTAATGGATATTCCAGGTGGATGCTCTGTCTGCCCCCTCCCTGACACCTGTACTTACCTGTGTCCCCACCATGAAGAACACTGGTCGGTCCCCCGTGGCTCCTCACCACGATGCCTGCGTGCTTCTGCTGCCATCATTTCAGTTACAGGAACCCTTACCAAGAGCCAGTTGAGACAGTTTCCAAATGGCTTCATACTTTTTGCTTCTAGAGGGCTCCAGACGCGTCCTTCCCTCTGGCCATATTGTCTCCGGTGAGCCTTGGCCATTTTTCCCACTGGAGACTGAGTATCCTTCTTTGCTCCTTGACTGAGTTTGACCTTCGATTTTCTTTAGCAAATGGCATGTGAGTAGAAATGACAGTGAGCCGGTTCGGGGCCCAGGGCTCCAGAGACATAACTAATTTCTATTTGCTTTCTTGTCTTCTGCCATTGCCATAAAAGCATGCCCCAGCCAACCCACTGCTCCATGAAGGATGAGACACACACAGAGCAGACCAAGACTAGCCTGTAGCTTAGAGCCACGGCCAGAAAATCTCCACCAAGATCAGCCAGACACTTCCTGTATGCGTATAAATATACATCTATTCATGTACACATAAGCATGCATATACACATACGTAAACGCATTTTTGAAGACAGTCACAGTAATTTCAGTCTATTCCCATAAGGTTCTTTCTTGCCTTCTCCATTTCCCATATAAACATGTCCCTTCTTCCATAGTGAGAACTCTGGCTTCCAAAAATATTAACATGTTTACTAAGTTGCTCAGTCCTGTATCTAAAATAGTGTCAGAATTGCTTTGTCCATATCACTATGATAAATAAACCTACTGTTCCTCTGTATTTGGCTTATTTCACTTAGAATAATGTCATCTATATCTATTCATGTTGTTGCAAATGACAGAACTTCCTTCCTTTTTTGAGGCTGAATAATATATCATAGTCTGTATAGAATGTATTTTCTTTATTCATCTCTCAGTGGACATTTAGATTGCTTCCATGTGTTGGCTGTTGTGGACAATCTACAATGAATATGAAGATGTAGATATCTCTTTGAGATCCTGATTTCAAGTCCTTTGGATATATACCCAGGAGTGGGATTGCTACATCATATTTTAGTTCTAGCTTTAATATTTTGAGGAAACTCCATATTGTTTTCCATAGTCACTGCACAAATTTACATTTCCACAAACAGTGCACAAGGGTTCCCTTTTCACCACATCCCTGTCAATACTTGTTTTCTTTTGTCTTTTTGATAATAGCCATTCTAAAAAGTGTTAGATAATATCTTGCTGTGGTTTTGATTTGTATTTCTCTGATAATTAGTGATGTTGAGCACTTTTTCATATATCTGTTGGCCATTTGTATGTCTTCTTTGGAGAAATGTCTATTTAGTTTCTTAGCCTGTTTTTAAATGGAGTTATTTGTTGGTTTTGTGTGTTTTTGTTTTGTTTTGTTGCTACTGAGTTGTACGAGTTCCTTATATATTCGATATTAAACCTTTGCCAGATATATGATTTACAAATATTTTCCCCATTCCATAGTTTGCCTTTTCATTTGTTATTTCCTTTGCTGTGCAGAAGCTTTTGGTTTGGTGTAATCACACTTGTCTATTTTTGCCTTTGTTGCTGTGCTTCAGTGTTATATACAAAAAATAGTTTCAAAGGCCAATGTCAAAAAACTCTTTCTTTATATTTTCTTCTGGAGGTTTTACAGTTTCAGGTGTTATGTTTAAGTCAAATCTATTTTGAGTTGATTTTGTGGATGGTGTAAGATAAGGGTTTACTTTTATTATTTTTCATGTGGATATCCAGTTTTCCCAACACTGTTTATTGAAGAGACAATCCTTTCCCCTTTGTATATTCTTGGTATCCTTGTCAAAGAACAGTTGACCATATATGTGTGGGTTTATTTCTGGGTTCCCTATTCTAGTCCATTGGTCTGTATGTCTGCTTTTCTGCCAGTATTATACTGTTTTGATTACTGTAGTTTCGTAATATATTTTGAAATCAGGAAGTACAATGCCTCTAGCTCTGTCCTTCTTGCTCTATATCGCTTTGACTGTTTGGGGTCTTTTGTGATTCCATATGAATTTTAGGATTGTTTTTTTCTATTTATGTAAAAATTTCCATTAGGATTTTGATTGAATTTATAGATGGCTTTAAAACACTACAATTTTTAAAATAAATTAGTAACATGAATCCTTTTTTCTGTAATATATGTTGTCTCTTCTTCCCATTTGTCTTTTTTGACTTTGCTTATGTTGTATTTATGCCATCCAAAATTTTTATTTTATTTTTACAGCTAAACTTAATGTTTTATGGCATTTAATTTTTAAGTCATAATTAGCAAGCCTTTTACTATACTCAGTTTATAGGAGAATTTACCTCTGTTTTCTTTTAGTATGTATATGCATATAGTTTTCTTTTTCACATTTATCTCACTTTTCTGCTGGGAATTTATTTTTATGTATGGTTTGAGGAATGGATCTAATTTTATCTTTTTCCAAATGACTGACCAATTGTCCCAACATCATTTATTAAAGAGATTATTGTTTTCCCGGTGATTTGAGATACCTGTTTGCATTTTTTTCCCTTTACTTTGCATTCTGTTCCACAATTCTGTCTGCTCCTGTGCCAGTAACACCCTGTTTTAATTGTATAGGATATGTATTATGTTTTAACATCTGGTAGGCCTATTCCTCCCCGCAAACTCCCCCACCCACTGAGCTCTTCCTTGTCAGTGTTTTCCTAGCTATTCTTGTGTGTTTATTTTTCTAACTTGTCTAGCTCCATTGAGAAGCTCCTTAGAATTTTTATTGGGATTGCATTACATTTATAAATTAACTTAGGGAGTACTGACATCTGGATAACATTGAGACATCTGAACGAAGAACAAGGGATGTTGTTCTTTTTGTTCAGTTATTCTGCAGGATACTTATTTCCCCCTGTTATTTCCTTTTTCCCCTTCACTGCCTCATCTCCAAGGATTACCATGTCTTTTCTACATGTCAGCGTCTCTCCCACAAGTAATGCTTCTTTGAGGCTGTCTCTCTGGTCTGTCCCACTTCCAAGCTCCTTTTCCACAGCAGTCCTATGAATCTCCAACTCCTGACTGGTGTTGAGTAATTTTGCGTTTATAATTTCACCTCCTCTTTCTGGGGCTGCTTTTCTCTGTACTTCTTCTAAGCCCTCTATTCCCTCTGTTCTTTTTCACAGCTGTTCCCGGTCTCCCCTCTCTGCTCTCTCCATCCACAGGTTCTCAGAAGCAAAGAGTGGACAGAGGAGCACCAATGGAATTTGTTGCTGTTTTTCTCTACTCTCAAGTAACCTAAAGGTTGCGGCTTTCTCTGTCTTCTGGCAGTGCTGAAGGCATGAGTTCTTTTAAGTTTCATTTCTTTTCCTTATTGATTTCATGGTTGTTTTGGAAAGGAAGCCAAGGTTCAGAACCTTCCCATCCTTGTTCTCCCAACCCTGAAGACTGTATTTTTAACAAGCTTGATATCTAGGCAAGCCTAGAGTTAAATTTCAAATCAGAAGTTGTCTTTCCCCCAACTGGAGAAAGACTTGAGTATGTTCACAGACTATGGAGTAAAGAGAACGTGCAATTTCAACTGATGAAGAAATTCTGTGCCTCTACACAAAAGGGGCTTGTTCAGGGAAACTTTGAGGACAGAGATTAGGGAATCCATTTAGTCCAGTGTTTGGGTGATTTTGAGGAAAGAGTTTCAGGAGTAAGTTCAGGTAAAAACTATAAAACATAGACTTGGTGGAAATCTGGATTTGACTTAATTTGATTTCCGTCCCTGGGGCTTTGTCCCACTATAGTAATTTAGGCACTCTAATTTAGGTTGTGTTTAAATTAATAAGATTCACAAATGAATGGCACCATACACTGCTCCCCACACCCTTCCCTGCCATGTTCTGACTTTGGGCAGTAAAAAAGTATCTGACTTGTGAAATTGGGTGTGCCACTCCCTATTTGGGGGATGCCATAATAACATGATAGGATGTAACTGGTTTATTGTGACCTCTGAACTCTGAAATATACAAACAGGAAATGACTTCATTTTCCCCCCACACATATTTTCAATCTTGCCCTGTTGGAGTTTCCCTCTCTGCCCATTGAAGACATCTTAGGCAGATTCATACAGTTTTCTTGATGCTTTGGCTCAGTTTTAGAGAAGATTCACTGTCAGGTATTACAAATCTAGTTAGATTAAAAGCTTGAATCTTACATTCAGTGCAGAGCCGCTCCCCAACCCCAGCTCAGGGTCCCGCAGTGCGGAAGGGAGACACCTTCTCCTCCATCCCTCCTCTCCTGCCTTTTTCCTTCTCCTCACCTCTCCAGGACAGAGGCAGGGCAAAACTGAATGGAAGAAAGGGGACAAATCTTCAGTGCTTGATGCTGCTGCAATCCACCTGCCCCCTCTGTGTGATTGGTTCTCCAAAGTTGGTACTTCTTTTGAAGGTAGTTCTGTGGTTGTCGGGCAGCCCCATAGAGGCCTCTACAAATATATGGGTGAATTCTGTGGGGGACCTTTTGAAATCCTCCTTCTGCTTTTGTTCTTATGGTATACCCACGGCCTCCTGGTGAGGGGACCCTCACTTCAGTAAGTTCCCTATGGGTGGGTGCTTCCAAACTTCGTGGCTTGGCCACCATCTCGAGTATCCTTATCATTCAAGATGGTGGGCACAGAAGGGCCCCAAGTGGGTCCTCTCTCCCTAACTCTTACACTGCACTGCTCCAGCCAGCCTCTCATCTTCCAAATTCTCCAGGAGAGAAGCAGGCAACAGTTTCTTCTTACATATACCCCCCAATTCTAAGAAACACAGATCTAACCCTCCCAGGAGCTCTCTTTCTTGCTTTACTTAACATGCAGGGCATTGACTGTAATGGGTAGAAATATGCCAACCTCTCTCTCTTAAAGTGTGTATAGTTTCTTCTGATATCTCTTCCTGGAGCTTCCTTTTCCTTAGCTTGAAAGGGTGGGCAAGCACCCTACTTCCCTCTCTCCTAGAGGGACAGTCCACAGCAGTCTCCTCTCTGGTTGTCAAATCTTGCTTTGGCTCATTCCCTTCAATGAACTCATTTATTCACATATATGTATGTGTGTATATAAATATTCTATATAGCATATATATGATGTGTATATATATATATATGATATAGATGTATAAGTTGCATATTGCACACATATTGCATTATCATGCTAGACACAGTTTGGTCACTAGACTGGCTCTTCGTCTTTTAATAAGTCCAGAGGAATGTGTTAAGCACTTTACTTTGGACCACGAGGGGCTTTCCCCCTATTCGTCTGAAGCTTCAGCCAGAATCCTGAACCAAAGGGAAGGGTGTCAACCATAATTTGTTACAAACACCTTCTACCATTTTTGATCGTCTCTTGTGTGCCAATCCCTATTCCAAATGCTTGAACTAATTTTCATTTTGTTCCTGTAAGGTGGTTTTTATTTACCTCCTTTTACAGAGTAGGGTACTGGGGTTCAGAGAGGCAAAACATCTTGCCCAAGATCACACATCTGGTGAGGCCAAACCTGGATATGGCTGGAGCTCTGTCTGATTACAGAGACTGTGTTCTGTACTTCATCACAGCATCAGATGGTTCAATAGCATCAAATACATTTGCTAAATGAAAGCAGACTTCATTCTCCTGAAAGTGCTGATGAAAAAGTTCAGTTGGGACACTGAGTTTGTTATCATGAACGCTGGTGTGGATAACACCAGATTCCCTGGAAACCATGAGGATATTATCTACATCCTATTTACAGATGTAATACCAAGTAAAGACTGCAAACTACTGTCCTTCAGGGAGGATAATCAGCCCATCATTAGTGACTTGTTCAAGTTTCTGGTTCCTCAGTGCATGCTGATTTTTGACATAAAGCCATTTGTGCACATGGCATAGGCTGCATGCAAGGCTCTGTGCTGGCTGAGAAAAAAGGTTCAATGTGTAGGTCTGTCATTCAAAGAGCAGAACCAGTGCCACCATTGTTTTTATATGTTGACATGAAGATATTACTCTATTCGCCTTAAACAAAATAATTTTTAAACAAATAATTATACTGACAGTAGAGGAACAAAAGTAATTCTGACTCTGAATTTGTTAATTGTTCCACCCTTTTTTGGATGTAAGCCAATGTTTGGTCTTTAGCTGAAACAGACGTTTAACCATCAACCGTTGGTCAGAAAGATCAATTTACCCTGTTATTTTAACTCCCTCATCTTTCCTAACTATACCACACACATTTTTTCTCACTGACCTTCCAACATGTTCCCAGCTTTCATGAGCTTTGTACTTCAGATATTAAATTACAAAAGAAATGGAGCAAAAGGACTAAAATATATTTCTCAGAAATACAGCTGTGCTAGCAACTGGCGCCGCGTGTAAAGTATGTCTCTTATCAAACTTCTCATCACATTTCAGCAAATAAATCTGACTCTCTGTGTCTAAAGTTATTCTCTGTGTGTCCTCCTCGGTGACAACATGTTAGGATTCATCTGTTTATTTCTTCATTCACCGGACAGAACAAGAGTCAGTTCCAACTCTGGTAGCCACATAAAGGAGATAGTTATATTCCAATCTGACATATGCATGGAGGGGGTACTGCAGAGTAAGTGTCATCAGGGAGGACCTCGTGTCCCAGGCTGCATGGTCATGGGAAGCTTCCTGGGCAAGGTCATGGCTGAGCTGAGTCTTACAGGAGGAGATGGTGATGGTGGTGAAGGTGGGGGCAAGGTGACCTGGGTGGAAGGAGGTGGCGTGACTGAGGCCATGGAAGATAGAATCAGGAAAGATGAAGAAGGTGGGTCTCTTACTCTGCTCAGGCTACCATAACAAAATACCAAAAGCTGGGTGGTTTAAACAACAGAAATTTATGTTTCCACAGTTCTGGAAGCTGGATGTTTATGACCAAGGTGCCATCAGGGGTGGTATCTGTTGAGGGTTCTCACCTTGGGTTGCAGGTGGTTGCCTTCTTACCGAAAGTTCACAGGGTCTTTCCTCTGCGTTGCTGTGGAGCGGGGGAGAGAAGAAGGGACACAGACAGAGATTACTCTATCTTTCTCTTCTTATAAGGACACCCATCCCAACACGAGGGTCTCACCCTCATGACCTAATGTAATCCTAATTACGTCACAAAGGCTCCATCTCCAAATATGATCACATTAGGGGTTAGTGCTTCAACAATATGAATTCGGGGAGACAATTCAGTCAATAGTAGTGTGTATATTAGTCAAGGTTTTCCAGAGAAACAGAACTATATGTATCTGAAAGGAGAGAAACAGAATTGGCTCACACGGTGTGGAGGTTGGCAAGTCCAAAATTTGTTGGATAAGCCAGTAGGCGAGAAATTCAGACAAGAGTGGATGTTGCAGTCTTGAGCCTGAATTCCACGTGGCAGGCCAGGTAGGCTGGACAGGGTTTTCTATGTTGCTATCTTGAGACCAAATTGCTTCTTATTCAGGAAGCCTCAGTCTTTGCTCTTAAGTCCTTCAACTGATTGGGTGAAGCCCACACACATGATAGAGAGCAATCTGCTTTACTCAAAGTCCACCAATTTAAATGTTAATAACATCTACAAAACTTTCACAGCAACATTTAGACTAGTGCTTGACCAAACAACTGGGTCCCACAGCCTAGCCAATTTAACACATAAAACCCTCTCAGTGGGTGATGAGTCAAGGGGTGGTGAACATGATAAATCAGTGATCTTGGGCTGGATTCCAGAGAAGCTGAACTGTGCTAATGAACTACCATTGCCCTGTAGATCTGGGATCATAAACACAGATGCCTAAGGGAACCAGGCAGGTAAGATAAATGGGTGAACTGACACCTGCTTATATTTCTTACACTTTGTTTACATACTAAACACATGAGAACATTCTTTTTTATGAAGGTGGTCCCCCAGCTGCTTTTTTAACAGAGACTTGTTGGTCTATTTTTTCCCTATTTTGGACAGGGGTATGGTTACACAAGAGTATGTCTCCATTATGCCCCAAATAATGGTACAAGCAGGGATAAAAAATAGCAACTATCATGTGTCCTTACTACCATTGAAGGAATAATAGTGGAGGACACTCAATGAATTGGAATTGAATTTTTAAAGGAAACATTTATTTTTAAAGGATCCCTTGGCCCAGCACACGGTGCTCTGTAGACATGGGGAGCTAGTGTGACCAGTTGTTCTGATGCTTATGTGATATCTCCTAATTTGAAATGTCAGTTCAAACTATTTAAATCTGTGGACCAAACATCACTTGCTGGTAAGGGCAGGTCCTCTGCTCTAAGTCGTGGGGACTACTTACAGGTTTCAAACAGGACAATTTCACATTAAGTGAATTCATTATCTATTGCCGCATAACAAATAATCCTCAAATGTAGTGGCTCGAAACAAAAACATTTATTATCTCACCGTCTCTATGGATCAGGAATTGGGGAGCAGCTTTTGTGAGTGGTTCTAGCTCAGGGCTTCTCATGACTTGTTAGTCAAGATGTCAGCTGAGGGCTTGACTGGGGATGGAGATCCACTTCCAAGCCCGCTCACGTGGCTGTTGGTAGGAGGCCTCAGTCCTCGCCGTGTGGACCTCTCCATCGAGCTGCTGAGCATCATCAGGACATGACAGTTGGCTTTCCCCAGAGCAAGGGATGAGAGAGCCCAAGATGAAGCCACAGTGCCTTGTATAATCTAACCTCAGAAGTGAAATTCCATCACTTCTGCCATCTTCTACTGGCCACCCGCCACCCTGGAACAATGTGGGAGGGATTACACAGGGTATGAATACTAGAAGGCAAGGATCATTGGTGGCCATCTTTAAGTATGGCTACCACACTAAATATTGGGCTAACATTTATGTAGAGGATAGATTTGAGGTAGGGACCTTTTAGGAGAATATTGTTTAGTAGAATGTTGATGAGGGGCTATTGTAATTAGAAAAAAGAAAGAGAAACTGAGTTGACAAATACTTAAAAAATAAAATCATTGAAACCTTGTGACTGATTCGATGACTCATTTCTAATCAATAAGAGAGTCTGATGGTGGGAACTTCTGGGAAAATTTCTCTATCCTGATCAAAGAGAGAGCTGAAGAATGAAGGTACTAAAATTTCCCTGGCTTCTCCCTGAATTTTCCTGCCTTTGAATATAACTGTGTGGGAACATGATGCATGGAGCTGTTGCAGCCATTTTGTGACAGTGAGGTGACAAATCATTATATTTGATGTGGTGGAGTGGGAGGATGGGCAGACCTTGAGTGTCTGGTGATATTGTTGAGTCACCAATCAACCCTAGAACTTGTTACATTAACAATAAATATCTTAAGAATTTAAGCCACCATGAGTTGTCCATTTTGTCATGTGCTGCTGAAAGCATTCCCCACATATAGGGGGAGAGAGAGGCATTTCAAGCTCTAAGACTGATTGGTTTAAGGCTAGATTAAATAAAAACTATGCAACATTTTTGTTTCATAAATAGTGTAGATGATGGTGATGTTAGATAAAATGAAAAAGATAAAAGGAGAGCAGGGACCAGTCCATACGAGTTCTGCTGAAATTGACCTGCTTGTGGGACACCCACGTGAAAAAGACCAGCAGGTGATGGTTAAAGGAGAGAGCCATGCTTAGTTCATCTTCATATTCCTCATGTCTAGTATGATGCTTAACACATGCTGAGGAAGTGAACAAATGGATGAAGGGAAGGATGCTGAGAGCCTAAACCAAGGTAGCAGTCATGGGGCTAAAAAAGAAAGACTACTTGTTTTGTTTTGCTACAAAACTCCAATGTAGATGGTGAGTGACAGATCCTAGTGAAGCTTTTAATCAATGTGTGTGAAATTTAGACTGTACAAAAAGAGAGACATCACTGTGTATGATAATACATTGCTTTATGAGGATCTTCATTTTCTGTTCCCTCTCTATGTGTATTTCTTTAAATGGTAAGTTGCCTTTGAAGAAAATGGTATCTCCATTTTTTTGCAGAAGAAAACTATGTCAGGGAGATGAAAATTAAGTGAACAAAATTGAATCTGCCATGTGGCCCAGCATTTCAAGGATTCTTATTTGAGAACCGAAAGGAAGTGACGGTCTGTAGCCAAGCTGGTTCTGCCATCCGTATTATACGTTCACTCTCATTTAAACTGAGTAGCCTGAAAGCCTCAAAGTGCTGGTTGGTCAGCTAATTTCATTTGAAGGATATTCTATGGGATCTTCTTTTTTTCCCCTTTGGACTTTGAAGTTTATTTCCATTTTCTAGGCTACCTTCAAATGATGACATATCCTAGTAGGAGCTTGTACCATAAAGACAGAGTATTATGGTCGAGTCCTTTCTGTTCCCTCACTTTCCGTAGACACTAGAGATAAGAGTTACAGATGGAAGCCTCACGGCTGAGCTCAGCCAGCAACCCTGAGTGGGAAGCAGCCCCAGGCAGAGAGTCACATGTGTCTGCAGTGAGAAAATAGTGTGGTTTGGACCAGCGAGTGCCACCGGGGTCTCGGTAGGGGTCTTCACAGCTCTGGTACATCAGTTAATCTGAGTTATTTTGCATCACTTCCCCACAGGATTGGTGCCCTGGTTCCAGAATGTTACACAGTGCCAAAGCTCGGGGACAGATGGGCTGAGAGCTCCACAGTGGCTCTTAAGGCATCACTTAGGCTTTGTAAGTGGTAAGTTCAGGTGGGCAGGCTCTCTGGTCTTCCAAGCTCGTTTGGGGGGTAGAAACGTTTGTGAGGCCATCCAGGGTCCTGAAGGATGAGGACCAGACATTCCCCACCATGGTGTCCTCTAGGGATCTGGCAGCTCCACCTGGCATTCGAGGTACAATTAGGAGACCTCTCTGTTCTCCCTGGGCTCCTGCTTCTTCACTCCTCTTCCCAACTCTACCACCAGCCAGAGGGAATCCGTCCCTAGTCTTGAGGAAATCCTTCTCTTCTCGAGGGTTTGGACATTTTGTCTCTGGAATTCTCTCTTGGCTTTGGAGCAGCAATAAAGGTCTTGAGATCTTTCTGTCCTTCACTCTGTCACATCCCACCCCGGAGGCAACAATGAGCAGAGTAACTCATAGGTATCTTGCATGGGAAGACATGAGGAAAGACGGAGAGTAAAATGAAGGAAAAAACTCCCACACAAGAAAAACAGCATCATTTAATATCTCAAAATATCCCTTTAACGTCAGGGTCTGCTTTCACCAGTCCTGCTCGGTGAAGGTTCAAAATTTCACTACCGTATTTGTAAACCGGGCCTTACCAAGCCTGAAGCCCCCTCCCCACCAGTAGCCAGTGCGCGGAACTAGCCTCGATGCTCTCTGCTCTTTGTCAGGCAGCATGTGGTGAGTTCTGAGCACCCAAATAGCCTCTGAGCTCTATTTTTCTGCCTGCGCTTCTCAATTACTCAAATACACCTGGGTCTGCAGGGCTGCACAGCGCAACTTCTGTTTGGTTTCCAATAGTATTTCCCCCTTGATGAGAAAGGTGGTTTTCCCTAAACCCTTGCCTGGTTGCATGGAGCATGGACCCCGCATCTAACACTCACTGGCCAGGTCCCCACCGGTGCTTTGGGGTTTGCTCAGAATATTACACAGGAGATGGGACCGCAGCACTCCCGGAGTTGCTCGGTACTCCCTGTCTTTCCACTGGACGGTTCCTTCTTATCGATGTCTTGGCCCCAGTGGAACCTGACCTGGGCACCGGGGTTTGGGTTGCTGGCTTTGATGGCCAGGCCAATTCCCCTGGCCCCAAGTATGAGCGCAGCTCAGCGTTCTCCTTCACCCCCCTGCCCTGAGGTAGCCTCGGCATTCCTTAAAGCTGCGGTGACCACACTTGAATTGTTAGCACCATGGAAAATGGTGCTAGTTTGTCGTAGCAGCCCCAGAATTATTTGTTGAGGGTCTGAGGAAGGTTTAAAAGCAAACACCCATCTTCTGGGCCTAAATTCTGATGGAGATCAAAATAGTACATGTATTTCGAACAGAGCTGATTTTAGAGAATGTGCCTTAGGTAGGAGGGCAAAAGGGACTTGATAACTCCTTCCCCCAAACTCGGACTGGACCTTGGAAAAGCCCACCCATAATAGCTTGGGTCCTGTTGAGGAAACTTGCTCACCCAGGTAGCTGCATCTCAGTGGTTCCAGTTGGGTGACACCCTTGTCCCCAGACCGTCCTGATTTAGCACTGAAAGCCCTGTATCCCAGAAATCCCTCAGTCCCAGACATGCTGGGGCAGTTGGTCACCCAAGACCCCTAGACTCCTCTGGGCTCAGGACTAGGTTGACCAAAATGATGATTAGGATTTGGGGGTTTTTAGATACAATCAGTAGGAACAGAATTTCAATTTTAGTTTACATCTCTGAAGTAATATGGCTTCTTTTCACTAAGTAGTGATTAGAAGAGCAATATAAGCATAGTCACAGGAAATAATTCAAACAGGAAAAAACAGTTCAGCATAACAATTAAAAGTCATCCTCCAGGGAATTCCCTGGTGGTCCAGTGGTTAGGGCTCAGCACTCTCACTGCCGAGGGCCTGGGTTTGATCTCTGGTCTGGTCGGGGAACTAAAATCCCACAAAACTCAGGGGTGTGGCCAAAAAAACAAAAAGAAAACAAACAAAAAAACCCATCCTTTAGATCTTCCAACCATTAGCCCGGGGCTCTCTCAAGAGTTTCCTGATGATAGTCTATTAACATTCAATGCATATAAATGCTTCTTTATACACAGGTATACATGCATTACAAACAATTTTCCACATTTTTTTCCTTGCAGTAACTCTATTTTGAAGTTCCACCCCTAAGAACACATATACATTTATTTAAATTTAAAAAAATGACTGTATAGTTTTCTTCCCACCAAAGAGCAATGTCAAATTGGCCACTTGTGGATATTTAGCTTGTGCTTTCTGCTATTACGATCTACAGTGAATAAACTAGTAAGCACATTTGTGTGCACATGTACCTACTGGATAAATTGCTAGAGGGGGCAATACCACCATATATGTCCATTTTACATTCTGACAATTTAGAAGTGTTTACAGATACATTGCACCAATTTACATTCCTATTAACAATGCGTGAGAATGTTTTCAAGCTCTCTTATCATCTCTGGGTATTATCAAACTTCTTCATCTCTGGCAATCTGATAGTGAAAAATAAGCTATAATTTTATTTGCATTATTTTAGTCATAAATTAAGCTGAATCTCAGTTCACTGTTGGCCTGAATAAATTGGTCACTAACTGTCCACTTGTTTGATTTGTGTGTGGACTAATTTTTCATATCCATTTTTTCCTTCTTTTTGAAATCTGCATGCTTCTGCTTCTTAAAAATCCTATAGTTTTAGGATGATTTTATTTGCTTTCTTCATCATGAATTGCCTTTTGTTGTTCTTTGAGGGTATTAACTGTTTACATTTAAATACTTAAATCTCACTGAAGCTCATGAACAGTCAGCCTGCATCTCATGGGATCTATTTCACTTAGCAAATTAGATTTATAATATCTAAACTTTTTTCTCAGTGGAGCTGTTGCTGCAGGAAGTGGATAAAGAACATGGGTCAATAACAAGAAGATACTCTAAGGAGGGTTAAGTTTTTGAGGGAAGAAATGGTGATACAGAAATTTCAGATGAACATAACATAAAATAAAAAGCTAAGGCATTCTTAAACTCATGGGGTCCGACACTTGTGGTCTGAATTCAAATTTCATCCTAAGTTTTCTATTGTAGGGAAATCACTGCATTAGTTTTTTTCCTGTAATTTTTTTATCCGTCCATCAGTGTCAGTTAATATTTCCTATTTAATTTAAATAGAACATAGTACAGTTAAAAATTTTCTAGACTAGGAATTCAGGGTAAATAACTATTTGTTTGATTTTACTACAAATCAGCTTTATAACTTTGACCACTCTGGAATCACTTTCCACTATTATAAAGTTGAATCTTTCGGCCCTAAAATCTTGATCTTATAGGATATTGCTTGTTCCCAGAGGAAGAATTTCATAGTGGCTAAGACACTTCATCTTATAAGAATATGAACAAATTCTCCTTCTCATAGTCAGTCCTGCCTCATCATCCACTCAAATCTGAGCAGTTGTGGGCACAGATACAATGTCAGCCAGGCTCTGAGTCTACCTGGAAAATGATGGGATTGCCAAGTTTCCCAAAAGATCTTGGCTTTCATGTTCTGAGAACAGTTACACGGTTTCTTGGTAGCCACTTAAGTTCTGTTCAATGGCTGGCCATCCTAGCTTACCAAGGATTGGTCTACCTCATTCCTTGCAGTCACTTCTGCTGAGTGGGATGAACTTTTGTGTATTTGTGGTTGGATCCTTTCTGCCTGGATGTTGCGCCTCTTGTCTCCATGTGGCCCTTGTTGCTTCCCCCAAACTGGTGCTCTCGTAGCTGTTCTACAAAGTGAGGGTTCCCTAAAGTGACTGTGCTTCTACTGGATGCCCAGTTTGACCAGTCTGATGAGCTCCGTTTCTAAAGCACTGATCAGTGTTGTAGACTTATTTATTCATTTTTTCCCCAGTCTTCTCTTTGGGGGATGTTGCTTTGAAAAGTACTAGAGTCTGTGTCTCTACTGAACAGTATCACACCCAGAGTCACCCCAGCCACAGACCAGCCATGGCCCCTGATGGAATGCCCGTACCTCCTCCTCCTCCCTCTCCCACCCCCTCCTCCTCCTCCTCCTCCTTTGGACATCTTCTCTCTCCAATAAGAACTGTCCTCTAGTTGTTGGCAGAGGGGGTGCCCTTAATCCTGGTATTATGAGTATTCTGGTATTAGAGTCCCAAATCTCTACATCTCCTCTCAGGAGAGCAATCAAGTCTCCAAGAGTACCCTGGTACATGAGGCTGGAAACAATCTACTGGGGTTTAGCTTTGTTTTTGCTTTAAGGCGATGATGTTATGGGACTTCTCTGGCGGTCCAGTGGTTAAGACTCCGTGCTCCCAATGCAGGGGGCGTGGGTTCCATCCTTGGTCAGGGAACTAAGATCCCGCATGCTGCGTGGCACAGCCAAAAAAAAAAAAGGGCGATGATGTTAAAGGAGATATTGTTTAACCGGCCCTTTCAGTGCTTCCCTTACTGGCCTCTCCATTTTGTCTGATTTTATTTTCCCCTTTGTTGTTGGAACTTTCCTTTCCTTTTCATTTCTCATCACTGTTGGCTCCCTTAGCTCTGTCTCTCTTGTGTATTTTTCCCCCCCTCACTTTTGTTGGCTCTCTCCATCACTCCACCATCCCTTTAAAACCTGCCTATCTCCAGCACTGCATCCTTCTCCCCTCATCTCTTCTAGCTTGACAAGATCATTCTGGGTGTTCTCATCTAGGCCAATTTTTTAAATGACCAATTCATGTCAATTAGCTATTTCCATGTAACAAATCACTCCCAAACACAGTGGCTTGAAACAATAATTATTGAACCCATAGTTCTTCTGGTGAGCAATTTAGGCTGGGCTCAGCTGTGTGAGTTTCTGTGCACTTATAAGTTTCTACTTTATGAGTTTATTTTTGTTTCCAGGGATCTATCACATGGCTTTTCACCCTTGAAACTATTTGCATTCGGACCAGATAATTCTTTGTTTGTGTGCGGGGTGGTGGGGTGGGGGGGTCTGTCTTGTGCATTGTAGGCTGTGTATCAGCATCTCTGGTCTCTACCTGTTAGATGCTGGTTACAAACCCCCTCCTCAGTGTGACAACCCCAAATGTCTCCAGACGTTGCAAATGTCCCTTGAGGTTGGGATGGGGGAATTGCCCTTGATTAAGAAGCACTGACCTATTACAATAGCTGAAAGACTGAGAACTGAATAAATGTATGTTTAATAAGTGAATGCATTTTTTTTCCCCACAGATGCAAAAATTTTAGAAGCATTTGACACTTATTGGACAGACCTTTGATAGACTCTTACCAGGAGGAGTATTTCAAGGCTTAAAAGAAAAAGAGGAAGGAAATAGCCTTGCAACTGATTGCCTTAGAGAAATGAGAGGGTGGAAAACACACAGCTTTAACAGTAGATTCAGTGCTCACCATCTCTTCTAAAGTTTTCTTGAGATGGGACATCTAAATTTCATTCTGTTCTACATAAAGTGACCTTTGGGCCAGTTTTGTCCCCTGCAAGTCATACTCATCTCATTCCAGCAGAGACTTTAATTATATTAAATTTTAAAATAGTCCATTCTAAAAAAGACGCTCTAACTTTTGAGAAATATTTTGATCATGAATGGTAGCAATGTGATTGCAAGAAAGAAGAGAAATTTGTGTAAATTTGATTTGGGAAATGTTTAGTAATCTTTCAAGACATATGGAACATGTGAAAGCCTGTTGTAATAAGAATTGGAAATTTTTTTCCAATATATGAAGACACAACTTTACAAAAGTATTTGGAGTTAATACACATACAGGTATGCTTTAACATTTGTATTTGTTAAATCATCATTGGTTCTAATTTCCAGTGTTTAGGTTTCCTTCAGTTTATGTATACCGACCATTGGTTTCTTGCTTCACAGAGGAACAAGCATCTTTTTCCCTTTGTCATTGTACCAAGTTATACTCATATGCAATATTAATAAGACTTTTGAAACACCAGTGTCACCTCATCACATTTTATTTTTCTTGTCAGAAAAGTAGTTTGCTCCATGCAGTAACTCAAAGTTATCCAACCTAGTCCCAGAAAAGTTTCTGTTCATCTTGCCAGACATATGAAGAGAAGGCATTTCAATGAAAGAAGAGTTCAGGGAAGAAAGAGATGAATATCATTACAAGACTCCCTATGTGATACGTCCGCCATATTGCGAATGAAATAGTAACCTCTTTTCAGCAAGAATTGCTTACCACCTATGTACATGGGGAAATGTAATTTGTTTTTACCACTTCTAATTTTGAGACACTAGTTGGCCAGTGGTGTTCCCCTATATCAGAACTGTTGAACAGCTCCACCATTCTTTTGAGAAATGTTGTTGCAATGCTGGTGTTTCCTATATGCTATGGACTGAATTATGCCCACTCCCTCACCCAGAATTCACATGTTGACATCCTAACCTCCAGTACTGCAGAGTGTGACTATATTTGGAAATAGGGTCTTTAAAGAGAGAATTAAGTTAAAATGAGGTCACTGGAGTGTGCCCTAATCCAACAGATTGGTGTCCTTATAAGAAGAAGAAATTAAGATACAGACATGCACAGAGGGATGACCATGTGAAGACACAAGGAGAAGACAGCCATCTACAAGCCAAGGAGGAGACCTCAGGAGAAACCAACCCAGCTGACACCTTGATCTCAAACCTCCAGCTTCCAGAATTGTGTGAATATATTTTCTGTTGTTGAAGCCAGACAGTCGGCGGTACTTTGTTATGGTAGCCTTAGAAAACTCATATACTATATTCCAAGTCTGTTGTGCAATTGTGTAATATAGAGTCCTTAAATTCCTTAGAATGACCTCCCCAGTCTGTCTTTTCTACTGCTTCCTGACCAACTATAGACATTGAAAATAAGGGCAAAGATAATGAAGGGCATCTCCATGGAGATACATGTATATATATATATATATATATTTTTTTTTTTTTCCCTTACATCTATGGCTAGTCTGTAACTGAATTCAATCAATACATTGCCTAGATCACAATTTTCATTATTTGTTAAATTGTACTCATAATGGAACTAGAGTAGACACAGTTTCTGGTCCGAAAACCTCATTATTTCAAAACTGTGAACTTGATGAATGATTCAATTACAATGTTAGGAAACATAAGCTGGATTCTGAATCAGAGTCATTTTTAAAATCAACTCACTTTGAATCTTGATGAGACAACAGTGATGAAAAAGATGAGAAAAAAATCTCACCGTGTTCAGAATTTTATGGATTAGTTTTCTTTGTTTAAGGCAGAGCGAAGCTCTGTTTTTCATATATTGGGATTAGGTTAAACACCAGAATTTCTTTGGAGTTTAAAAGATACTAAAATAGATTATCAGAGAAATGACAGGCTATCTTTCTCTGAAGAATTTTGAAGAAATAGGCTCAATTCTTTTCCATCAAAGATGCATAGTTGTGGTTATTCCTTGGGCTTATGATGACCCACAGACCCTGCTAACTTTATGTTGGTATAAGAAAAAAGTGAATTATTACTTCGAAGGTGTTATAGGCCTTTAGCTAACAATGTCTTTGTCAAAGTAGTCGAGAATCAGAAACAGCATGTCACAATTAAAAGAATATAGGCTTGTTGAGAGAAGAAAGGCAAGGTGGCCAAGGGACAGTTGGCCTGTAGCACATCAGGGTCCTATCAAGCTGCCCACAAGTATGGCCAAACAACAGAGCACTTGACTTTCCGGTGAGTAATGTAGGTCCACAGGGGGAAGTGTGTTTAGAGACAGACTTTTAGATGCCAAAAAAAACAATCACAGAATCCTGGAGACCATATGAGCTTTGGTGATAGAATCTCACTTTGGCTTTTGATGTGAATCTCTGTTATTTGGTAGTGGCTCAAGGCGTTAGGCACAAGTAATGAAAGAGGATTGTATCATTGCAACTCATATAAATCTTCCCCAGAGGAACAAACCATCCTTAGAAGTCAAAAAGCTGCATCAGCTACATATTAATAGGAGCGTGAAAGTATCAGAGGGAACTGATTCTTTTCATGGATGTTCAGCTTCATCACTTTGACTTTGGTTCATAGAGTTAATTACACCTCTGATTGGACTTACAAGGTAGATCATTCAGTATGTTTACATGAACTAGATGCTTTTAATCATTATGTTTGTTCTATAGTTTGAGGGTGACTGTGAGAACAAGTTTATTTTTATATGTCTTGGCCTATTCTCACTGAATTCACAGTTTACCTATATAATTTTCCTTTTAAACAGCTTGTTGAGATATAACTGATATACAAAAAAATATTTAATATATACAATCTGATAAGTTTAGACATATGCACACACCCATGAAACCATCACCACAATCAAGGTAATAAACATATCCATCACCTCCAAGAGTTCCCTGCCCCTGTACCCACTTTTTCAGTGGTAAGAACACTTAACATGAGATCTACCCTCTTAAAATATTTGTCTCCAATACAGTGTTGTTAGCTATATGCAGTATGTTATACACTAGAGCTCTAGAAATTACTCATCTTGCATACCCGAAAGTTTATACCCAGGAACAAAAACTCCCTGTTTCTCCCTCCCCCCAGCCCCTGACAACCACCATTCTACTCTCTGCTTTTCTGAGTTGGATTATTTTAGTTACCTCATATAAGTGGAATCATGCCGTGTTTTTTTCAGTGTCTGGCTTATTTCATTTAGCATAATGTCCTTCAGGTTTATCCATGTTGTTGACTATGACAGGATTTCCTTCTTTTTTAAATACTGAATAATATTCCATTGTAAGTATATATTCTTTATCCATTCTCTTTATCCATGCATTTATGATGGACATTTGGGTTGTTTCCATATCTTTGCTACTGTGAATAATGCTGCAATGAGCACAGGAATGCAAATATCTCTTCGAGATCCTAATTTCAATCTATTCTTTGGGATTGTACCATCTGACATTTCTCTTGAAATTCTTCCAGCTGGGTGTTACACACGCTGAGGTAAGCTGGGATCTATTTTCAGCCTAGTTTTTAAATAGGAAAGTCTCCTTTACTGTAGAACTCCTTTCTTGGAATAAAAGAATAACTCCTTTCTTGGAATAAAAGAATAACAGGCTGTCACTCCATTTTCACTATATGTACTAAAATATGGGGGAATGGGGCAAACAAATTTGGAACACAAACACTGAGAAAGAACATATACAGAGTCATTTTCTTTGAAAAATTTTTTTAAAAATTAACATTCATGAAATCTATGACCTCTGGCTGTATCTGCTTACAGCTTAGCCACTTAACTTTGCGGTTCACAAGAATTTCACAAACTGTAAAGGATGAAGTTTCCAGAATATTCTCTGCCTTCAAGGGGTGTAATTACTAAGAATTTGTTGTCATTGTTGTTAAAATAAAATCTGCTGATTTTATTCTCAGGTGTGTTTGTATTTGTGAGGATATCTACCTCCTTCCTTTTATGTTTTCCTGCACATTTTTAAACTTTGCAAGTCAATGGAAAAATTTGTCTCATGTTCACTAAAAACAAAACTAAATACTACAACTTTACAGAAAGGCACTTTTTGTACAACCGTTGAAATAGATTAACCAGGATTTTAGGAATCCAATTTTGATATTATGTTGACAATGTTTAAAGGTGGCATACATCTTATGTTATGATATTGCTGTAGCAATCACATATAAATAATTCATTTGAAAACTATTAATAAAGAATACCTAAACTATTTATACAAGCTTATTCTTTCAAGACATTTTGAATCATGTTTTTCAAGTCCCAAGAAAAAATACTACTGGGATTTTGATTAGAATTCCATTAGAACTATGTATTCACTAAGGAAAATGGACATGTTAAAATATTCATCATGTTCTTATCTGAGAACATAGCATGTTGCTCCTTCAGTTTTTTAAAAAATATTTTGTCTTTCACAATAACATTATCTTTCCTTAATGAGGTTAGTTCTTGATGCTTTATGTTCTGAATGTGCTGAGAACAAGTTGCCTGCCTATAAAATATTTCTGGGACAGAGGCTAATATTAATTTTTGTCATCTTTATTGAGTTTTCTTTCTAATTCTCAGAGATTTTTTTTTTATTGATTTTCTTGGATTTTTAAATCTCCTTTTTTGCAGTTGGTAATAACGTTTGCCTTATCCTTCTTAATGGTTACATTTTAATTTTTGTTCTGTATCTTATTGCATAAATCAGACTTTCAGAATTATATAAAATAATAACAGCAATGATTATCTTGTTCTTTATTTTAACCAGTGAGTCCTTAGTATTTTAAGATTAAGTGTGGTAGTTGTTGGTTTGATACTTAAAAAAATTGTCTTATGAAAGTAATCTTTTATTTGTATATTACCCAAGCTTTTTTAAAAAAATAGTGATAAAATTCCATGAATTTTTTTTTTTTAGCAAATAGCATAATTCTTCATTTTTCATATTGGTTCTCTTAATTTATAAAATTATATTAGTGGATTTCCTAATATTAAACCAGTTTGCATTGGTGGTGTCAACTTTCTTTTCTGGGGTACTTTTTTTCAAGGTATAATTAAATTGTATTTAACACCCATATTTCCAAGTGAAGTTAGACTTGAGTTTTCATTTATTTTGTGTTATATATGTTACACATTGGTCAAATGCTCTTCTGCTAGCTTGATAAAACGGACTGGTTAGCTTTGTCTATTTTCCTATCCTCTGAATAATTTACATATTATAGGGACTACTTCTTTCTTTAAAGTTTCAAGGAACTCATCTGTATAATAGCTCTGAAATCTTTATGGTGTGTAGTGTTTTGTAGCTTTTGTTTCATTCAGAATACACACACATACACACACACATACTTCCTCAGAAATAATCCATTTGTTAAAAAACAATTTTAAATTCCATTGTAGATATTATATGCTATATTCTTTGTCCAGCTTTATCAATATATAACTGACATATAACTTTGTGTAAAACATGTTGTTCTGATACATTTATATGATTACCAACATGTCATCAGTTAACATCATATAATTACCATTGTGTCACATGACTATCATTTCTTTTTGTGGTGATAACATTTAAAGTCCACTCTCTTAGCAACTATTCCAGTATATTATCAAGTATTGCTAACTATAATCACCACGTTGTATATTAGATCCCCAGAACTTATTCATCTTGTAACTGGAAGTTTATACCCTTGAACAAAATCTCTCCATTTACCCCACCTCCAGCCTATGGGAACCAACATTCTACCTTCTGTTTCTATGAGTTTGTCTTTTTTAGATTCCACACATAAGTGATATCTTATGGTATTTGTCTTTCTCTGTCTGCCTTATGTCACTTAGCACAATGCCCTCAAGGTCCATCCATGTTGTCACAAATGACAGGATTTCCTTTTTCTCAAGACTGAATAATTTATCATTGTATGTGTATACACATATCTTCTTTACCCATGCATCCATTCATAGATACTTAGGTCGTTTCCACATCTTGGATATTATGAATAATGCTGCAGTGAACATGGGGTGTGTAGATATCTCTTCCAGATCCTGTTTTCATTTCCTTTGGATATATGCCCAGAAGTGGGATTGCTACATTATATTAAGATTCTAGTTTTAATTTTTAGAGGGACCTCCATAGTGTCTTTCATAGTGGGTGCATCAGTTTACATTCCCACCAACAGTACACAAGGGTTCCCTTTTCTCTGTATCCTCACCAATGTTTTTTATCTCTTGTCTTTTTGATAATAGCCATTCTAACAGGTGTAACGTGATGTCTCATTGTGGTTTTGATTTGCATTTGCCTGATGATTAGTGATGCTGAACATATTTTTTACATACCTGTTGGCTATCTGTAGGTCTTCTTTGGAAAAATATCTATTCAGAGCTTCTGCCCATTTTTTAATTGGATTTTTTTTTTTTTTGCTATTGAGTGTATGAGCTCTTTATATATCTTAAAAATTAACCCCTTATCAGGTGTATAATTTGCAAATATTTTCCCCCATTCCATAGGTTGTCTTTTCATTTTGTTGGTTGTTTCTTCTCCTGTGCAGAAGCTTTTCAGTTTGATGTAGTCCCACTTGTTTATTTTTGCTTTTGTTGCTTGTGCTTTAGGTGTCATATCCAAAATATTGCTGCCAAGATCCATGTCAGGAAGCTTTTATCCTATGTTTTCTTTTGAAGTCTTATGGTTTCAGTTCTTATGTTTAAGACTTTAATCCATTTCCAATTAATTTTTGTGAGTGATATAAAATAGGGGTCCAATTTCATTCTTCTGCATGTGGTTATCCAGTTTTCCCAAAATCATTTGTTGAAGAGACTATCCTTTCCCCATTGAGTATTCTTGGCTCCCTGTCAAATATTAGTTGACCACATATGGGGTTTAGTTCTAGGCTTTTGGTTTTGTTCCATGAGTCTAGGCCAGTACCGTACTGTTTTCATTACTACAGCTTTGCAGTATAATTTGAAATCAGGAAGTATGATGCCTCCAGCTTTGTTCTTCTTTCTCAAGATTGTTTTCACTATTTGGGGTCCTTTGTGGTTGCATGTGAGTTTTAAGACAGTCTTTTGTATTTCTGTGAAAAACGTCATTGTAATTTTGCTTGAGATTGAATTGAATCTTAGATGGGTTTGGGTAGTGTGGACGTTTTAACAATATTAATTCTACCAATCCGTGAATGGATATCTTCCCACTTGTTGTGTTTTCTTCAATTTCTTTCACCACAGTCTAGTATGCTTTTAACTGTAACAAAATCTTCTGCGCTTGGGGGACAATTTCCCCTTTCATTTTCCTGATAGTATTTATTCCTGTTTTATCCCTTTTTTGTTTCAAGAGGTTATCTATTTTTTCTTTAAGACAGTTTTTAGATTGAATTTGAATTCAATTATTTCCATTGCAATTGCTTTCCCTTCCTCCTTCTTTCTTTCCTGCTTTCCCTTCTTGTTCTTCTCCTTCTTTTTCTTATTTATTGTTCCTTCTGAACTTCCTTAGTTGATTGCTTTGTTCACTTATTTTTGTTTTATCTCATCGGTAATGAAAGCATTTAAAGCTGTGAACTTTCCTCTGATTACATACTTGGCAATATGCTTTAACGTTTTATGTGGTCTATTCTCATTATTATTATTATGTTTATAGCTTGTGATTTTGATTTTATTTTAAACCAATGGTTATGTAGGTTATTTTAAAATTTGATGTATTTACAAAAGTTATTTAACCTCCTATTTTCAAAGGGAAGACTAAAATCTCTCCTTTACCTTGACTCCACCAGGTAATAGGAAAAATCACAGAAGTTCTACTCTCCGTCTGCCTTTTGTAATATATCCTGAGACTTTCAAAATAAATTATTGTCATTAACTTATTATTTTTTGTCTTGCATTTGTTTTCTTCTGTACTGTCAGCAGCCCACTTAAATTCATCCATTATATAATTATTTTCTACACCATTATTGTGGCTTATTACTTTCTTTAGTGTATATTTTATGTAGTTCACTTTTCAGGTAATCTCTCTTTATTTCATCCAGTGTCTTTTTCACTGAAGCCTTTCTCTTTGTGTTCTTCTCCTTGCTGTTTCTCAGCAGTGACATCTTCTGCTTCCTACTTGTTTTTCTCCCTCACACTCCATTTCCTGAATCATGCTTCAATTGTTATGGTAGATATTTGACTGAGGTCGGTCCCCCTGCTGCATCTTCAAGATGCCATTCCCCCTGCTCATCCTGAGGGGATTTCTCACTGGTGCTGCTTGGGTGTGAGGGTCTTTTCTTCCTGTGGTCATCCTCAGCTGCAGTCATGGAGACCCGCCATTTCTCTTAAGTTTGAGTCTCTGAGCTCCAGACAGCCTTACTCTCCATCCCCTTGGGGGCACCCACACAGCCTTTTAGATATTCAGAGGGAGGTTCTGTCGATCTTTACAGCTTCAATATCCAGCATCTAGGTTGAGCTTTCCCCCACCCTCCTTCGTTCATTGTGTAGGGAATATGGAAGAGCATACAGACTTTCCTTTGGCCCAAATTTATCTCAAACCAGTTCCATATGTCTCAGGGTTAATGCAAACTTTTTCCAAATGCTGGAAATAGAAGTGTAACTGTCAGATGTAGATCTAGTTTATGAGTTTTCATGTTCCCTTGTACCTTCAAAGTTGTTTTATTGAGAGAGGAATTGTGGCTTTCTCAGGGCTATCGTGAGATGACAAACTGAAACAACAAAAACAATAATGATATTACTACTAGTTACAGTAAAAACAGCAATGACAGAAATGATTTTGTTAAGAGTTTGCCTGAGCAGCAGGCATGAATTACTGAATTACTTTATTAATACACTCTGTGTAATAGATAATATTATTCCCTCCTGCTTACAGATGAGGAAAGGGTCACAGAGAGGTGAATCTGCCCCTAAGCCACACAGCAGGTAAACAGTGGTCGGAACATCCAGACAGTTTAACTCTGGAATCAGCACTGCTGACCGTGCACTGGGACGAGAAAGAATTTTACATGTTACTTAGTCTACCCCCAGAGCACAAGAATAAAACTCTGAACAATGTCATGGAATTGAGAAGAGTCCTTTCATGGTGAACTAGTGAAGTAACATGATGGAAAACTGAAAATTCAGTGAATTCTAAAGACAGCTACTAAAAAAGAGACAAATTTCTGGAATGACTCCCATGGGATAGTAATGATCAAAATTAACCTAACTAATCCATATGCGAGAAAGAGCTAAAGAATAATTGTTTTACTGGTTTTCAAGTTAATTGTCACATACCATCCTCTTCAATGCTTATGTTGTAACTGTCACAACTGTCTACCAAACATCATCACTTACAAAACTAGATTTAAAGTGAGATAATAGAAAAAGATGTAAAATTAAGATCAAACAACATAAACCCATTAGAAAGCAATTGGCCCTTTAACTTTTCCCTTCACAGATTTACGGGTGGCAAGAAGAAGTAATATACTTCAAACACTAAATGGCACCTATTAAAATGTTGGAAGCCAAAATTAATAAAAAGTTTTATAAGTAGGGTAACACAATCCCCTCTTCTTATTCTTTTTACCTTTATTTTTGGAAGAAAATATTAGTTTCAAGGCCTTAGTTTGGTGGCCCTTAAGCTTAAGACAAGAAATCACTGTGGGTTCGTCTCTTGTTTGATTTGCAACTACTTAAATTTCCTTTGATCTCAACTTAATTTCTTCCATATTTTTGTGAATTAAAAACTTGTTTGATTTTGTTTTTTCCACTTGTTACAATTTATCATCTGCCTTCTTGTTGTCAACAGCTGCAAACATCTTTAGAGGCTGCACTTAAAAGGGTTGATTTTGTGATTCATTTGTGTCTTAATTTTGGCAAAGGGGGCCTAATTAGCTATAAATCTTCCCTTGTGAATTACTAAGAAGCAGTTTCCCTGCATGGTAAAACTAGGGCTGGAATAGCTTTATTAAAATTGATGCCACACAGGGGAAAAAATTAAAAAGCTAGTAATTTCTTTGAAGATAGTCTATGCTTGAATCTTGGAGGTGAGGGTTATTGAGTCATAATAGCTGGTTTAATTCTATCAAAAAGTATTACACTCTAACTTGTTCTTGAGCATAAAACTGACCATGTTATGTAGAAAACAAACTTATGGTTACAAGGGGATAAGGTGGGGGGAGGGATAAATTGGAAGATTGGGACTGACATATACACACTACTATATATAAAATAGATAACTAATAAGAACCTGCTGTTGGGACTTCCCTGGTGGCTCAGTGGTTAAGAATCTGCCTGCCAATGCACGGGACATGGATTCGAGCCCTGGCCTGGGAAGATCCCACATGCTGCAGAGCAACTAAGCCCGCGAGCCACAACTACTGAGCCCACGAGCCACAACTACTGAGATTGTGCTCTAGAGACCACGAGCCACGACTACTGAAGCCCGTGCACCTAGAGCCCATGCTCCGCAACAAGAGAAGCCACTGCAATGAGAAGCCCACACACCGCATCAAAGAGTAGCCCCTGCTCGCCACAACTAGAGAAAGCCTGCGCACAGCAACGAAGACCCAATGCAGGCAAAAATAAATAAAATTAAAAAAAAAAAAAGGACCTGCTGTATGGCACAGGGAACTCCACTCGATGATCTGTAGTGGCCTATATGGGAAAAGAATCTTTAAAAAAAAAATAAGTGAGTGGCTATAGGTATATGTATAACTGATTCACTTTCTTGTACACCTGAAACTAACACAACATTGTAAATCAACTATACTCCAATAAAAATTTTAAAAAAGAAAAGAACTGGCCATGTTATTTAAACTGCTGTATGATAACTAACACTACACACAAACCGAACTCCAAATGGACCCATGCATTGATTAACTGCTGGCTGTGTGATAAAACATATTTTTTAAAAAAGGCAACGTAGTCAGCAAACTCAGTTTGGCAACAGAAAGCATCACAACAGAGATCGTGCTACCACTGAGCAAGGGATACAGATAACAAGAAATTTAAGAAAGGTATTTGCCTCTTTATTGTGCCTCTCTATTGAAAAAGGTTTGAGGAAGCTTTGTAAAATGCCTGAAGAAGCCAAGTGTTTTAAATCGTCATTGTACAATGTATCTATCTGTATTTAAGTTTATATATATTTATTTTTCACTTGGTGGACTGAAGGCAGACAGCCATCTCTGATTCACCATCAACTTTGTGCTTTGCTCAAGCCCAGGGCTCATCCACTGATGGGTAGCAGCCTTTCAAAGCTCTTCTTGTGGAAATAGCTGGGTGGGGAGGGAAACGGCTTCTGAATTCAACAAGTCCACACAGGCAAGAGAAATGATTCTTCCTTTAACATGGGTCTCACACGTCCTCAGTGAACGTCATCTTTCTTGGTAAATAAGTTTTTAAAAATAAGTGAGAAAGTCAGGGTGAAGAAAAAAAAAGTAAGATGGGGTCAGGATGAGGCTTATGGATGAATAGGTGAGCCGTAAAGCCAGCTCCATGTCACGCAGAGAGAACATGCTTTGTCATGTAATTCTTGGCGTCCATAAAATATAAACATGTTATTCAAGGGAGGCACAGCTCTTTTCAGTCCTCTCATTGTTTCATGGAGACAGTGCCCTGTGATGTCATGAGCTACAGGGTCCACTATAGTTGGACCACAAATCAAGTGAGAATTGCCCTTTGGTTCAGTATCCCTTACTGGAAGCAGATGGCATCAAACCAAAGTGCTATTTGGTTTGAGCATCTTAACAGGTAACCAAACTATGTGCCTAGGCTCTTTGATAGTCTGAGTTAATTCAATAATAAAAGCTTAATATTTAAAATCATTGTGTTTTATAGGAATGGGCTATAACCCCCATAAAATTGTACGCAAAAATTGAGTGTGTGGCCTCATGAAATTCCATAAGGTCAGCAGGCTCTGGAACAGAGACCCGCACTTTTTAAGAATCACCAGTCTGGAGGAAGGGTGGTCTCCGATTCTCAGGCAACCCTAGGCCAATATTTTTTCTCTGAGTTGAGGTATTGGTAACCCTTGACTGGAGGCCAAGGTGTACTCTGCCTGGCACCTAGAAGGCTGGTGTCCTTGACAACCAGAGAAGAAACACAAGCTCTGACAGTCCCTGGAGCTGGGCTCAGTGTGGCGTGGGAGCTAAGGACACAGCCCAGGTATAAGGCCCCTGCTCTTCTTCATGAGAATGAGAAATAGCTGAGGACAGAGGCCAGACTTCTTTTTTTTATTGAAGTATAGTTGATTTACAATGTTGTGTTAATTACTGCTGAACAACAAAGTGATTCTGTTATACATATATACATTCTTTTTTAATATCCTTTTCTATTACGGTTTATCACAGGATATTGAATATAGTTCTCTGTGCTACACAGTAGGACCTTGTTGTGTATCCATTCTACATATAAAAGCTTACATCCTCTAACCCCAGCCTCCCACTCCAGCCCTCCCTTACCCCCTCCCCCTTGGCAACCAGCAGTCTGTTCTCTATGTCTGTGATTCAGTTTCTGTTTCACAGATAGGTTCATTTGTGTCATATTTTAGATTCCACCCCCTCCAAACAACAGAGAAAGGATGGCCCACAGGCGGCATCTCTGGCCGTGGCCCCGAGGCATTCAAGTCCCAGGGAAAGGGCCATGGGGGGCTGCACTTCACCCCTGTTTAATCCTCCTGGAAAGTATCATCTGATCTGCCCCTACCTGAATCTCAGCTTCATTTTTAAGGGATAGGTAGTCTGTAGACATTTTTTTTAAGTCTAAGCTGAGTAAGTCCTATTGGTAGAATCAGAAACTAAGAAAAGACCTCAAATAAAGCACTAGACATCTCATTTTGTTTCACCAAGTAATCAGCATCGCAGGGCTCCCTCGTCCTGCCTGTTCTCTGACTAGAACATTGGCCCACATTGGTTGGCTCTAGAACATGACTTCGCTTCACCTCTTCCATAGTCATGCCAGCATTACTTTCCCTTCCCCTTTTATAATCACCTATAATACAGACCAAAGGCACATTTCTCACTCTCCTGGAATCTTCCCAGAAGCTTGGAGACAGCAAGCTCTGCACATTTAGGAAGGGTGTCACTGGCAAGCCTCATACAATCGAAGAGTGTGGGTGCTGTTTCCTGGGGCTGCTGGGACAAGATACCACAACTGGGTGTCTTCCGACCACAGAAACTTATTCTCTCACAGTTCTGGAAGCTGGAGGTCTAAAATCAAAATGCTGGCAGGACCATGATCCCTCTAAAGCCTCTGGGGGGGTTCCTTCCTCACCTCTCCCAGATCCTGGTGGCCCCAGGCGTTCTTGGCTTGTGGCTGCATCACTCCAACCTCTGCCTCCGTCTTCACGTGGCTTTCTCCTCTGTTTCTTGTGTATCTGTCTCCTTCTGTGTGTCTCTTCCAAAGACACTTGTGAATCTAGGGGACACCAGCGTATTCCAGGATGATCTCGTCTTGAGATCCTTAACATCATTACAAATACGGTCCCATTCCCAGGCCCCAGAGTTTGGGATGCGGATGTATATTTTGGCGGGGACACCATTCAACCCACTGCAGTGCACACACCCCCCTCCCCACCCCCACACACGCACAGGACTGAGTTATCTCCTGGGGTTACACGCATTTCTGGAAAGAGTGAAGTATGGTATTAGAGGGAGGGGCTTTGGCCTGGGTTTGAAGGATCTGAGTTCAGCTATATGGTAGAGTGGGTAGTGAGAAGGGTTTTCTTCGTTCGTTTTTTCATGACCTCCCTTTTATTCCTTGATTGTTGGCAGAGGATGGCTTGCTCAAGGGGAAGAGTCCCAGCACGATGGAGGCAAAGGTGTTGGAACTGAAGCCAGTTGTGTCTTATTGCAACCTCAGTGGGCATCTCTGCCTTATTTATCTATCTCTCCGTCTCCACTTTAGAGTTCAGCAGTAAGATGGTTGGTCAAGGGAGGCATCAACACTTTTAACTGAAAATGAAGGCAGACTTTTCTTTTTCCCTGACAGAAATTAAGGCTGACTTGATTGGGTTGACAATGACTCATTTGACTCATTAGATGATAGGAAGGCGATTTTCCGCAAGCTGAGTTATGTCCTTAATTTTAATGAGAATAGATTTAAAGCACCTGATAAGACAAAAGCATTTGAGGGCCACCACTTTGTGTCTATCCAGGGCTGCCACTTGTGTTAGAGTCTCTGCAAATGTTATCGCCTTAAGTTGGTCAGTGCACAAGCTGTGAGGTCAGACTCACAAACCTGGACATTTTATTTTTAAATTATTATGCAATAATATAATTCATAAAATCTTATTTTCTCAAATGCTTCTGAGTATATCAAATTAAACAAAGTGCTTCTTCAGGAAAGTCATTTGATAAATCTTGGTAACTTTTTTTTTTTTTTTTTGGAATGTGTATTCCAGAAATTATAATAATGTAGTGATAATAAGGTAACAAATTCTTTTACCAGTTAGATGGGTTCACGTCCTTTGCTTTCAATGTAAACAAGGTCCTAGTCATGTTATTAGGTTATTAAAGATAATTTTTGATGCTATATTACTATATTGTTTTGATCACATAATTTAGACAAATTTCAATGAATTGAGTGAAAATGTTTTAACAAAACTCTTTCTATTCTCATCTACTTATTTATACAAACATAGTTTTCAACATTTGACATTAAATAAGAATAGAATTGGTGAGGATTCCTAGCTCATTCTATATGTGAGAATAAAAGACCATCACTCATCACATTAAGAGACGAATCTGTAATAATATTTTGTTTTTGGTGAATAATATCAAAGTTGGTATCATATAGTTTTTCTCAATTATTTATTGTAACGTAAATTATAATAATAGAAGAAATCTTTAACATTTAGAAACTCATAGACTGAGGAAATATTTGAAGATAATTTATATGTATCTCTATATCTATCTATCCATCTATCTATCTATATTTATTCCAGAGAAGTATGATAGAGTCACCCATAAAAGACTCTCCAGCCTAAAAAATGTATTACACTACAATAAAAATCTATGGAAGAAGAGCCCAAGGAGAAAAAAGAATGAGAGAAATTTTCCAACTGTTAAAAAAGAGCTTATTGTTATATATGTAAATTTAAATGGATGGTGGTAGATGTTAACTCCCTATACAATAGCTTTCAATCTTGAAAATGTACCAGAATCATCTGGATGGCTTCTTAAACACTCCTAGAGTTTCAAATTCAGTAGGTCTGGGATGGAACTTGCAAATTTGCATTTCTAACATGTTCCCAGGAAATTCTGATACTACTGGTCCGGGGACTACACTTTGAGAAGGATCACCCCTAGATATCTGGAGTCCATCGGATATTTGGATATTTTTACAGGAGTGATTAATTGAGTACATGGGCAAAAATGTTAAAGGTCACAGGATAGATAGATAGATAGATAGATAGATAGATAGATAGATAGATAGATAGATAGATAGATAGATGGAAGGAGCCTGGCCAGGCCAGAACAAAGCAATAGGGTTGATAAAAGTAAGTAAATGGGCAGGAATCAGAGTCCTCTGTTCAGAGTGGTCCTGGAACAGCTTGCAGGGGCACCTTAGTTAGCTCAAGCTTTTAAATGCCCTATATTAGCAGATGCAGGTGGTGCCCATGTAATGATGGTCAGGGCCATCTTTGCTGAGCACTTTTTCCCAGTGTCCAGTTCTAAGTGATCTGTGCCCTGTACTGAAGCAGTCAGTCCCCAGGCATGAAGCTGCCAACATGGAAAGGCCCTCAAGCTCTCCATTTTGCCCTGATTTGCCTTCCTACAGCCACAGTTTTTACAGTGTGGTTACACAGTGGGCTTCTGGACCTGGTGGGAATGATACCCTATGGAGCATCTACTGGGCAAGGTTCTTCACATTCCCAACATTTCATGGCATTTGATGTGATCCCCATAATAAAGATGCAGACGCTGAGCCTTCCAGAACTTAGGGGACTCACCCCTGCCCCCAGAATTGTGTGGAAGTGGGCATCTACTTAACACCAAAGTCTTCTGTCTCCTTCCTCTGTCTGCATTGTCCAGCATACATCAGAAATACATGCATCCGCATATAAGCAATATCGTATGACATGTGGAATCTAAAACAATGGTACAGATAAGCCTATTTACAAAACAGAGTCACAGATGTAGAAAACAAACTTATGGTTACCAAGGGGGGAAGGGGGAGGGATAAATTGGGAGGTTGGGATTGACATATACACACTACTATATATAAAATAGATAAGTGATAAGGACCTACTACTCTATCGCACAGGGAACTCTGCTCAATATTCTGTAATGACTGATATGGGTAAAGAATCTAAAAAAGACTGGATATATGTATATGTATAACTGATTCAATTTGCTGTACAGTGGAAACTAACACAACATGGTAAAATCAACTACATTCTAATAAAAATTAATTTAAAAAAAAAGGAAAGAAATACCTGCGTCCAACTCACCTATGGTACTTGTCGAAAATGCAAATCCCAGCCTTGTCTCAGATTTATTCAATCAGAATCTTTGAGGGATATCTGGGAATCTCTATTTTTAAAAACAATCCCAACAGATTATTCTTTATTCAATAGACTTCTAGAATTGTTCTATTTCTGAAAAGGACACATTTTCATATAACCATGTAAGACTTCATTTAACCTGCGCAAGTGATAAATCAACCCTCCGTACATGGCAAGAATATTGAAGCTTTGTAAAGGTCACTCCATTAATGGTTTAAAGGGTTCCCAGATTTCTATTGATAGATAATTAATATCACTTAGCATAGTTATCTAAGCATAGGATGAAAAATTACGTCTTTGTTCTGAGGTTTCTGGTACTCAAATCTCCCAGGCACGGGGCAATGGTTCATTTGCTGCTTTGTTTTGAAATAAGTTTTTGGTTAGTTTTTTCTCTGTGCAAGAGTCTGTTCTCCCATGTCAGTGACTCCGGGGATTTCTCACAGTGCCTCTTTTGATTGGACCTAGGCACATCCAGCACCAAGCTACCCACGAAGTTCCCCATCGATTCTCATCTATAGAAGGGCTCTCACCTTCTATTCCTCAGTGCCTCATTCAATTAGAGTTAAACAAAGCAAGTGCTAATTGAAGACCTACTGCAGGCGAGCCATCTCTGCAGGCGCTTCAGAGAGCCGTAAAGGAGGATGCGACACCAACTCTGCCTTCTTGAAGCTTTAGAGAAGGTACAAGGATGGAGCTGGTGACACCAGGAAATTTACTGTCATTGGACAACCATTTCTGCCCTGCTCTGTGCATGGCCCTTGGAGATGCTGGGGCATATGCCGCAGGCACAAATGACTCTGTTGGCTAAAGGGAGTCGGACAATATAAAGCAGAAAGAACAGATCCATACTGGGGTCCTTAAACCTTCATCTGAGCCCAGGGCAGCCTTTGCCTGGCCCTTCCACTCCCCACCACGGTCCATCAGCCTCATCAAGCAGTTCTCCTGGGGCTCTCACTGACAGGAAGATCACAAGATAGAACTGCATAAGGACGCCAGAGTCACCTGAAAGTCAAAAACCTCTCCCACGTAGAGTGAAAGCACCCACGCTTCCCCTTTCACTGGTGGCCCTTGTTTCATCTGGCAATGGTTTAGTATAAGCAACAAAACCATGGATAGAATTCTCTGCAGCCTGTAGATATTTATGCTCTTAAGACTCATTTCCAGTGATGTACTGTTATGTCATAATGCACTGGCTTCTGAGAAATCATTAGATACGGCAGGCTCTGTAAATTGACACACCAAAGCAAGTTCCATTTGTTCTGTGGGTTTTTTTTAAAAGGCATCATAAGTTAGTGACTCTGAATTAAAGCACATCATATATTAGGACATGTATTTGAATTATATATTAATAACTCAAGTTATCTTTCTCTTGTCTATACAAAAACATCACGATTTAAAATTTTTATTGAATATTTTATATGTGTGAAAAATACACACACAAAAGGTAACTAGATATTTATATTGATGGGTAATACAGAATAATAACAAATACAGAAAAACAGGTGGAAGGATATAAAAATAATCCATTAAACTGTTACCAAGATATAATTACTATTAATGTTTAGGTTCATTTTTATAGTAACAAGTGTTTTAAAATAAAATTGGAATTTTGGGGTATATACTACGTTAAATTCTACTTTAAAAAGTTAACATTTTATTAGGAGAATTTCTCCATAACATTAAGTTTTTTGAGAAGCAAATTTTCCCAAGCATATAGTGGCTAGTTTCCAGTACATGGATATAATGGTATTTGTTTGGCCATTTCCTCATACGTTGGACCTTTAGATGATTTCTTTTCTTCGCTCCTATTTTTTCCCTCCTTCCCTTCTTCCCTCCCTCTCTCCCTTCCTTCCTTCCTTCCTTCTTTCCTTCCTTCTCTCTTTTTTCTTGCTACTCTTGTAAATAAAGTTACCCTGAACATCACACTACAGGTCTGTGTGTGATTAATAACATGACAAAGCAAAGTCTCAAGGAATTTCTCAGGATTAATGGCCCCTAGGAAGGAGTTCACCGTGGACCAGATCTCCCATCTGGTAATCTAGTCTCTGGGAAACGCCTACTGGTAACAGTAAGGACTGCTGGGTCAACATTCTTTTTTCTTTCCTCAAGAATAAGAATTTTTTTTTTTTAGATTTTTCCCAGTGGCAACAGCTTTGTCTTCCTGATGACACTCTGGCATTCAGGACAGTTATCTGTTTTTGAGTTGCTGATGAATAAATCTAGGAATTGAAGATTTTATGAAACAGAGTCATTCAATTGCTGTTTAAAAGATACAATCAAAATGGTGTGATCTGTAAAGTTTGCCTGCATTACGTAGAAACACTTAATTCTATATATAGGACAATGCCTTATGCTTTTCTTAAAAATGATTTGTAGTGGGCTTCCCTGGTGGCGCAGTGGTTGAGAGTCTTTCTGCCAGTGCAGGGGACACGGGTTCGAGCCCTGGTCTGGGAAGATCCCACATGCCGCAGAGCAACTGGGCCCATGAGCCACAATTACTGAGCCTGCGCGTCTGGAGCCTGTGCTCCGCAACAAGAGAGGCCGCGACAGTGAGAGGCCCGCGCACCGCGATGAAGAGTGGCCCCCGCTTGCCACAACTGGAGGAAGCCCTCGCACAGAAACGAAGACCCAACACAGGCATAAATAAATAAATAAATAAAATTTAAAAAAAAATGATTTGTAGAAATAATTAGAATTCTTCCTTGGCACCCTATAGTCTGACTTATACTAGTATATGTCATTTATCAACTGCCATCAGCTCTAGCTGGGTGGTTTGCACCAGCACTATACACAGTCCTACAAGACCTGATGCTCATATATAACAACAAAACTAATATGCCCAGACTTCAGCCCAGTTGTTAAATATGTGACTAATCCCAGTGGGCTTGTGGTTCCAGCGTACTTGATTTCCAAGAGACATTTTGTCCAGTTTCATTTTTATATTTATGATATAACATAATACAATACTATAAAATGTGATAGTGTAATAGAGATTACTATAAATATATAACTATATTATAGATATAATATACAAATATTAATTATTGTATCTTTAGCACTCCAAAAGTGTTTTTCCTTGACATATTTTAGTCGAGATGAAGTGTTTTCTATGCTTCTGTAAGGTTGTATTGTGTGGTCAATTAATCCATTTCAAAGAGCAAAAGTCCACTTTTTTTCTTATAGTCTCCCCTTTGATTGCTTAAATGATAAAACTGCTCTCTAGCGCTTTCATCAGGAGAGAATATTACCAGGTTATGTTATAGGTCCCGTTCCCTGTAGATTTGCCTGTGAACTTTACCTTGATGCCTCTCATACCTACCCCTGGTGCAGATCCAGTCTACCTTTGCTCTCCAGACCCACACATGCAAAGGCCTCGTGCATGTGCCCTGTGAATTCACCCTACTTTCAGCAAATACAGTCTGGACATGTATGAGCTGCAGAGCCAGTTCTGAACCCTCCAAAGTCTCTGTTCTTTGGGGGTGTAGATTGCAGCGGAGGAGGGTGGCAGGGATATCCTACCAAAACCTCAGGCTCACTCAGTTCAAACTGAACTTGTTCTGGGCTTAGCTCAGACCTGCTCATCTCCCCTAGTCCCTGTTTCAGTTTTTGGCACCTCCCTTGACCCATTCTTCTAATCTTATAACAAAAATGTGCCACGCACTTGGCTAGATGCTGGCAACGTGACAGTAAGGCGTATAGAGCTTGAGCTGACATTCTGACAAAATCACAGCAAAAGCAGAAGCTGCTGAGGCATGTACATGCAGCTCTGTGTATGGGGGGAAGAGCGGGTGAGAGAGGAAGGTCCCAGCTCTAGAAAGCAGATAGTTTTCATTTCATGTGCAAACTCCATTCAGTTAATCGTGGCTGCCTCGAGCTCTGGGTTGAGAGGACTCCATCTAGGTTGAGACAGAAGACTGCTGTGATCAATTAGTGATGTCTGCCAGGGGCAGTAGCTAGAGGTACATGGTCATGAATTCTAAGCATTTACATCCTATATTCCTAACATAGATTTCTTTCTAACAGAACTAGGGGAAACCACCACTGGATGTTTGCCTGAGCATAAGAATGGTTTGCTGAGTTGTGTTTAAAGCCCCTTGTGCCTCAGGAGGACTCTGCTCCCCCAGGGTAATTATATCAGTACTCAAACCTTCCAAAATTATGGCTGCCAAACTGTACTGTGTTTTTTTAATGTATATGACTAGTGAGTATCATTATCTTAATTTTTTAAGGTAACATACACATGGGTCTTAAATCATTGTGTAAAAGGCTGTCCAAAAAGACTTGGAAGCTTACGGAGCATGGTATTCTGCCTGATGGAGAATGATAATAATATGACATTATAATATTACATTTTTATAATGCATATGATACTATAATACATATAAACCAAAGATTCTAGGGAAAAACACAAATTTTGTGAGTTCAATTGTACAAAAGGCAAAGAATAAGTAATACTTCAAATGACATGGTTCTGAGCTCTTGTAGTTTTGTATTAGACTACATTCAAGGATCTTTCCACGTCCCTGGTCATCTCAAAATTCAACTTATTTCTGTTGGTTGGTTCTGTTAATCAAATGGATTAACGACGCCATTATGTGTCATATTATGTAATTTTCCAGTCAATAGAGGAAGAGATTTTGGAAAGTGAGCTCACTGGAAGAAGTGGAGCAATAGTGACCCTCATTCCCTTCAGTTTGGTGTGACTAGTTGGGGCTGGATGCTGAGCCAGGCATTTTAGACCACCCTTGGCTTACCTGGAAACCACATGGAGACAGTTCAGATCTAGGTTGGTTCACAGCGGAGCAGGTCTAAGGGTCTCATCCTAAAGAAGGCAAAATTCAGCCAAGTCAAGCCCTTCAGAATTCTATAGGCATGTCAGTTGCACCATCTTCACTCTGTGCTTTTTAGTTCTTCAGGATCTTATCTCGTGTATTATATTTCTGTTTTCTCCCATAATCCCTGTTCTTTCCTTTCTTCCTCTGAATTTCCCACTGTGGGCAGCAGTACTTATTACTTCACCAGGGTAACCTACTAACTATTCACTACAGGAGGGAGGGAGCAGGGCTGCCTGAGAATTAGAAAGAAGACCCTGACCAGGTTGAGCAGGCACCTCTGTTTCCACTCTTTGGACTCTTCCTGGAGAGGGAACAATACAGGTCTGTGCCTCCATGCCTTACATTTTATCAGAGCAGATCCCCATTCCCCAAGGGGAAGCTTGGATAAGCTTTATGTCTGCTTAATTCTGGGCAAGGTGTAAAGAAGCTGCCTAGGTGTAGAGCAAAGTCATGTTCTCCCAAATCAGCTTTATCGGCAATAAACTTGATGTTTTGTACATCATCTGCCTGACCCTTGGCCTGTCTCTCAGTGGTTCCTAAATTTTGACAAGGATAAATGGAGTGTTAGGTACTAACCTATAAAACTTATATCTTTCCAATACAGCCTCTCATTTAATGTGTCCTTGAGCCACTCATTAATTCAGTTCTGTTCCCATGAATGTCCCAGATGCTGTGATAATATTGGAGATAAAGAAAAAACAAATGAAACATGGCCCCTGTCCTCAATGATTTCATAACTTGGCAAGGATACAGACAATTAAAAAAATTCAGAGAACCACATGTGAAGGGCTTGGAGAGAACTAAATTTTGGATGCTCAAAGCATTTCCAACTATAATGTGGCTACAAATCATCTGGAGATCTTGTTAAAATGCAGATTCTGATTTTGTAGGCTTAGGGTGAGGTAAGATGCTGCATTTTTAATGAGCTCCCATGTGATGCCTAGGCTGTCGGTCCATGGACCCCACTGAGTAGCGAGTAGCAAGGCTATACAAAAAATTGCTCTCCCTAAGAGCCAAAGTGCACAGAGAAGGTGCATTCACCCAGTCCATTTTGGAAAGGCCAGAGAAGACTTCTCTGAGGAGGGGACAACTAAGCTGAATCTTCAAAGATGAGCCATTTGTCAGGAAAGATCTGGAGTAAAGGAATTTCCAGTTCCAGGTGAGTAACTGTGGAAGAGAGTGATTTTTTGTTTGTTTTTTGTTTGTTTTTTGTTTGTTTTGGTTGTTGCTGAACCATGAAAAGCTCCCACAAGTGTGAAACGGAGCGTGTGTTGGAAAGAGGAGAAAATAAGTGATGGAATTCAGTGCTAAGGATGGAGTTTCGATCTTATCCTGCAAGTGACTGGGGATATTAAAGAAGTTAAAGGGAATTTTCATGATCTAATTTAAAATTTTAACAGACTTTAATTTTTAGAATAGTTTTAAATGTACAGAAAAATTGAGAACATATTACAGAAGACTCCCATATTTTCCCTACCAATCTTCCCCGTTATTAACATATTACATTAGCATAGTACATTGGTTACAATTAATTAACCAATATCGATATATTATTATTTATTAAAATCCATACTTTATTCATATTTCCTTCATTTGTACCTAATGTCCTTTTTTGTTGTTGTTCCAGGATCCTATCCAGGATACCACATTAGATTTAGTTGTCATGTCTTCTTAGGTTTCTCTTGGCTCTGGCTGTTTCTGAGACTTTCCTTATTTTTGATGACTGACAGTTTTGAGGAGTACTGGTCAGGTATTTTGTAGGATGCCCCAATATTGGGATTTACCTGGAATTCTTATCCTGATAAGACTGGGATTATTTGGTTATTGGGAGAAAGACCACAGAGGGAAAGTGCCATTTTCATCCCATAATACTGAGGGTACATAATATCAACATGACTTATGACTGTTGTTATTGACCTTGAACTAGTATTTTTCAAGTTTCTCTATGGTGAAGTTACTCCTCCCCCAACCCCTTTCCAAGCTGTGCTCTTTGGAAGGTAGTTACTATTCACGATTCACACTTAAGGAGTAGGAGTTACGCTCCTTCTTCTTGGGGACAGAGTATCTACATAAGTTACTTGGAAATACGCTGCATAGGAGATTGGTCTCTTCTTCCCATTTACGATTTTATTCAATCATTTATATCAGTACCGACTGATGAATATTTATTTTACTCTTCAGAGGCTATCTTATTTTATTTATTTTACTATTCAGTGCTTATTAATTTTATTGCTCACACTGTCCATCTTTGTTTATTGGGAACTCTTCGAGTGGCACCTATGTCTTATTGACATAACCCATCATGAGGGTGTTTCCTTTTTGGTACTTTCTCATTATCTGGGACTACAAGATGCTCCAGGCTTACCTTGTATTTTCCCTGCCCCAGTTCTAGAACCAGCCATTTCTTCAAGGAGCCCAGATTCCTTCTATTGGAAGATGGTATCAGATACCAAGATTTGGATGCTAGGGGTGTTCATTGCTCCTAGGGTGTTGTTTCTGGGTATATATTAAACTTCATGTATACACATAGTTATAAATATTTCTGTAGGTAACAATTTACGTTTGTATTAGGCTAAACATAAGTTCACACTCATGTCTCCATCTCTAATCCAGTACCACAGGTATCATTCTAGCCTCCTCCCTGTGCTTACCTGTAAATTCTCAGTCCTACAGTGAGAAACCTTCTTCCCACCACTTGCCATTCATTTACTTATTTGTTTAATTCCAGGGTGCATATAGAGCAGTATCAACGTTAACCCACACCCCATGGGAAACAACTTTATCAACTAGAGTACTGTGTTTATGAGCAGTTCCTTTGGCCTTTAGTTTTAGAGACTCTGCTCATTTCCAAAGTCACTTAGGTCAGCAACTTTCCTCCTCACTCCTTTTAATGAAGGTGAGGAGAAATTATACAAGTTTGTAATAGATTTATATTCTCTTGTCACATTCTGTATCTCTTATTAGGATAGCCCAACATTCTAAATGATTTTTTTAAATTTTCATACACTAAGGTTCACTCTTTATCTGGTAAAATTCTATGGATTTTGACAAACACATAACACCATATATTCATCATTATGTTATCATAAAAATAGTCTTATTGTCCTAAAAGTTTCCTGCACTTCATCCATTTAATCTTCTATCCCTCTCCCTGAGCTCCTGGCAACCACTGGTCATTTTATGGCCTTTATAGTTTTGCATTTGCCATAATGTCATATAGTTGAAATCATACAGTATCTTGCCTTTTCAGACTGGTTTCTTTCACTTAGCAATGTGCATTTAAAGTCGCTGCTTGTCTTTTTGTAACTTGATAGCTCATTTATTTTTATTGCTGAATAACATTCCACTGTATGGATGTACCACAGTTTATCCATTTACCAGTGAAAGAATCTTGGTTGCTTCCAACTTTTGGTGATTATAATAAAGCTGCTATAACTATTCATATGCAGGTTTTTGTGTGGACATAAGTTTTCAAGTCAGTTGGGTAAGTGCTTAGGAGCACAGTTGCTAGATCATATGGCAAACTATGTTTAGCATTTAACTTTGTAAGGAACTGCCAATCTGCCTTCCAAAGTGGCAGTATTATTTCACATTCCCACCAGCAATGAACGAGAGTTCCTATTGTTCTGCACCCTTTCCAGAACTCAGTATTCATAGTTTTTGGATTTCGTATGTTTATACTGTTGGTGTTATATCTGAAATTCTTTGCTAAGCTCAGTCACATATTTTCTCCTATGTTTTCTTCCAGAAGTTTTATAGCATTGTATTTTGTATTTAGATTTATGATCTATGTGTGTTAATTTTTGTGAAAGTTGTATGTCTTTGTCTAATTCACTTTTTCTGCAATATGAATGCCCAATTGTACCAGCATCATTTGTTGAAAACACTGTTCTTTCCTTGTTAAGTTACCCTTGCTTCTTTGTCAAAAATCAGCTAATGATGTTTGTATGGGTCTATTTCTGGGTCCTCCATACTATTCTGTTGATCTGCATATCTACTCTTTCACTACTCTGTCTTGATTACTATAGCTTTATAGTAAGTGCTAAAGTCAGGTAATGTCAGTCCTCCAACTTTTTTCTTCTTCAGTATTGTGTTGAGTGTTCTAGATCTTTAGCCTTTCCTATAAAGTTTGAAACCAGTTTGTTGATATCCACTAAATAGCTTGCTGATATTTTGACTGGGATTGTGTGGAATCTATATATCATGTTGGGAAATATGGATATAGTAATAATATTGAGTTTTCTAATCTGCAAACATGAAATATCTCCCCATTTATTTATAGATTCTTTGATTTCTCTCATCACAGTTTTGTAGTGTTCTGTATATCCATCCTATACATATTTTGCTAGATTTATACCTAAGTATCTTATTTCGGTGCTAAGTAATTTTTTTTTAAAGTTCAAATTCCAATTATTTATTACTAGTATATAGGAAAGCAATTGACTTTTGAACATTAGCCTTGTATCCTGCAACTTTTCTATAATCACTAGTTAGTCTCAGGAGTATTTTTGTTGATTTATTTGGGGGATTTTCTACACAAACAATCATGTCATCAGTGAACAAAGACAGTTTTAATTATTCCTTCCTAATTCACTTACCTTTTCTTTTCTTGTCTTATTGCACTACCTAGGTTTCCCAGGATGAAGTTGAATGGGAGTGGTGACAGATGACATCCTTGCCTTATTCTCATAATTTAATTTTTAAATGATGAATTTCTGAGTTACATGAGAAAAGGAGTAGAAGTAGAAAAGGAGGTAGTATTGCAGTAGCCTAATTACGAAATTGTTTTCAAAATTGTGGAAGGGAGAATTTAAAGGAGAAGATGGATTCAAGAAAAATGACAAATCTGTAGAACCTGGTGACTATCAGCAAGTGTAACGTAGCTGGCTTGGACACTGAAGCAGTGAAGCATCACCATTCATCAAGAGAGGAAACTCCTAGAAGTATTAAGAATTACCCTGAATGCATTTACATATATTAAACTCAATATTTACTAATCTTTATGAGGTAGATACCATTATTATTCTCCAATTATGGATGAGGAACAGAGACATGAAGAAATTAAGTAACTTACTGAAAGCTACCTAGTTGTACAGCAGGAACTAGATTTAAATCCAGACCATCTGGCCCCAGGATCAATGCTCCTAACCATATGTAATTCTTATATGCATGTAATACTGGATGAAGATTAATTCAGTCTTTGGCATATATGTTCTAGGAATATGTGGGATGTTTAAGTGGAAATGTACTCATTTGTTTCTTAAGCTATGCTGTTGGTACATTGTTGATCATTATCGTATTCTTCATACTTTTTTGAATATCTGAAATGTTTCATAATATAATATTCTATTCAAGATTAATGGTATGAAAGTATTGGCTTGACTCTTCTGTAGGGTCTGACATAGCTTGCAGGTAAAATACAGTTATTGGGGCTACTCCGTATTTTTGTTATATGTATGTCTACTCTCAATCTCAGTCAGCATTGAAAACCAGGAGAAAAAGCCATCCTGATGCCAGAAACTGTGAAAAAGGAGCATAATTGCTGATGTCATCTTTTGTGAGGGACCAGCTCTCCTCAGAACTGACTGAAGCAATCCTAGGAGAATCTCCCAACATTCTCTGAGTTTGGCAGAGAGGCTGGAGACAAGGGCAAGCCATGAGCAGTGGTTGGGAGCACAAGTATCATATGATGATTTTATAGTATTTATTAGTGTAGAAAAATTGTAAACAGATAAAAGCATAAACAAGCATGTAAATAAAAAAGAAATCATAATGCCTACACACTTAACATTTGTTGTATCTCCTTCCAGTCTCTTTCTCCTACATGTATATTTAAATTATTAGTACATTAATTTACTTTTTTAAGCTTAAATTTTAAAGCAGAGACTCTACTCACAGCTGTTAAAAATATGTGTTTTCAGTTTCTAACACAATACCAGGCACATGGTAGACATGCATTAAATATTTATAGGAAAAATGAACTCTAGAAATCAATACAAATATTTCATGTCTCATGAATTTCCAGTTTGGAACATATCAATTAACTACATAAAATGACCATTTTTTAAAAAATTTTGCCTTGAAATTGACTTTTTAATTAATATTGTTATTCCTACTTCTCTTTGTTTAATTTCATTTGCTGTACATATTTTCCCATCATTTTATTTTTAAGCCATATATTATTTTTTTAAGTGTGTCTCTTTTTGAATAGCATATAGTAGAATTTGCTTTGTGACTCTGTGAATCTTTTGTTTTATAATTGAGTTCAACTCATATTTACTGTTGTAACTGATATGTTGGTTCTTACTTCTGCTTTCTTTGTTTTTGCTTCCTCTTTCCTTTTTTTGTTCCCTCTCATCTGCTGATCTAGATATTGTTTCCTGTATTTTTTCACTCTCTAGCGAGTTGAAGACATGCAACCTATCTTTATTCTACTATTATTTAGTGTTAAGGTTTTACCAGTATATTTATACTGTAAATATGCTTGTATGAAAATATAACATATAATTTCATTGGGAAGAATCTGGTTTTTTTCTAAGCATCAGTTCCAAGAATGGAATAGTTCTTATTTTTCTCTCAATCATCTGATAAATTACCAGGTGCTATTTCACAGATGAAGACTTATCCTTCCCAGATATCATGAGTATTAATAAGGATATTTTGTTAGACATTAAGAGCAGTTTCCATAGCTGTGGTCAACCAGGGGACATGGAATTGTAGGGCAGATGCAAGCTTTGCAGATACCTTCATATTATACATCAGAGCTGTCCATAGAGGACATCGGTGGCTATGTCAGCTATAACACCATAGTTATAGTGAGGGTCTTTCAATCACAGAGATTGTTTTAACTATTTATTAACTATTTTGTGATTTTACTCTCAGTCAGAGCAGCTGCTTCAATAAATAAAACTCTCCAAATCCTTTCTAAAATGAAACTTTTTTAAGAACAGAAAAATATCTTTTTACAATTATTTTCCCACTTAATAACCTGTCCGGAAATAGGCAACATCAAAAAAAAAAAATCATGAAGTCCCTTTTATATAATTTTCCTGAATCCATTTCAACTCCTCAAGTGATTAGTGAGCATCTAATTCATAGAAATCATATTCCTTATCCCCAAAAGTAGGTTGAAACTTGGTGAAGATACATCTTACAGTATTAGCTGAAAAGTAGGGTGGTGTTACAATCACAAATACTTCAACTTTTAAACAAGTTATAAACTATCATGGTGTAATAACATGGGAAAAATCACTTCTCAATTGCTGTCCTGTCTCTTTCTCTCTCCCACCTTATGTTCATTTATTTTATTTATTTAAAATCACTTCTACAATGTTTGCCATATGCCAGGCAACGTTCTCAGGCTTTTACAAATATTAAGTCACTTAATTCTCATAACAACCCTTAGAGGTGGATATTGATATTACACCCATCCTACAGATGAGGGGACTGAGTATTTGACTCCAGACAGGACGACCTAGAGTCTGTGGCTTTAGACATTACACTCTACCATCTCACTAGCATCCTCAGAGTTCACTGTTTGTGTTTCCACAGCTCAGATCTAGGGTAAGGTGAGTTTAAGGAGAAAGCGGGACATAGGTCAAAGAATAAAACAGATTTGGGTTTACAGCCTTGGTCTGTCCCTTACAAGCTATGAAAAATGTGGGTAGGCAGAATTATATACCTAAGAACATTCCAATCCTAATCTCCAGGACTGAAAATGATGAGATACCACACCCATGAATATGTTACCATACACAGCAAGGGGACTTTGAAATGTAAGCAGGATTACTAATCAGTTGACCTTAAAATAGTGAGATTATCCTGGATTATCTAGGAGGGCCCAGTGTAATCCCAGGAGGCCTCAAAAGCAGAGGCAGGAGAGGAAGTCGAAAAGATTCAAAGTACGAGAAGTACCCGATGTGCTGTTGCTGACGTAAAGATGGAGGAGGCCGGGTGTCAAGAAAATGGGGACCTCAGTCCTACAACTACAAGGAACTGAATTCTGCCAACAATGAGCCTGAACTTGGAAGCAGAGCCTACCAGAGAGCCTCCAGAAAGGAGCACAGCCTGGCCAACACCTTGATTTTTAGCCTTGAAGGATTCCAAGTCAAGTAACCAGTCCTGCTGTGTTGGGCTTCTGACCAAAGAACAGTGAAATAGTAAATTGGTGTTTCAAGCGGCTAAGTTTGTGGAACTTTGTTACATAGCAATAACATACTAATACAATGACTTCAGACAAGTTCCTGAACCCTGATGAGTTTGTTTCCTCATCTGTAAAGAGGCTTTATGGTAGGTGTGTTCTTTGAAGAATAAATGAAATCATTACATGACAGTCTGGCATAGCACCTGACACTTAGTAAGAGTTCAATAAATGTGCCTGCATTTCACAGGTATAAAAAATAGATTGTAAGAGTCAAGAGTGAAAGAAAGAAACTAAACAAGGGAAATGGCACTTTAATTGAACTTTGAGAGGTAGGCTGAGTTTTGATAGACAATCCAGATTACAATTAAACCAGTGAAGAATTGAGACGAGAAAACTCTACAGTTTACCCAAATCTATCACTCGTGCAGAAGTATGAATTTGCATTTTAATAGGCAGAAGAACATTAACTGATCTCAGACTGTGGCATCTTTTGGAGGCAACTTTCAATCCTGGAAAATAAAACAGGAGCAAAAAAAAGAAAGGAAATCAGTATAGAATATATACAGTAGTTTATAGCCCATATGTTCACACAGACAACTGTCAGGGGCAGGACCAACACAGGGATCATTTTTATTTCAGCTCTGTACCATTTACTCTCTATGTGCAAATGAGAGCTAAAAAATGACTGTGTAAAGCACAAGATGCACGTTCACATCTGTGATTGACACCTGGTATACATGGTATGATAACCATCACTTTTCTACAGAACTCAAAGGAAGTCTTGTGAAATGAAATCACTGAGATTTTAAACAGCACTAATTCAGAGATTATGGTTCTGCTGCCTTGTTGGGAAATGCCAAAAAAAAAAAAAAATGTAGGAGGGAAGGCAATCCTGAGAGACATGGAGGGTCTTCCTAGGTTCCTAGGACTGCCACAAAAAATCACCCCAAATTGGGTGGTTTAGAACAAAAGAAATTTATTCTCCCACAGTTCTGAGGGTGAGAAGTCTGAAATCAAGGTTTTGGCAATATTGGTCTCTGCTGGAGGCTCTGAGGGAGACTCTTTCCTTACCTCTCTCCTGGCTTCTGGTGCAGTTGGCAGTCCTTGGCTTTCCTTGGCTTATAGATACATTGCTCCAGTCTCTGCCTCTGTCTTCACATGGCCTTCTCCTCTTTCCTTCTGTCTCTTATCAGGACACTAGTTATTGGATTTGGGGCCCAGCTGGGCAATCCAGGGTGATCTTATCTCAAAATCCTCAACTCAATTACACTTGCAAAGACTCTTGATCCAAATAGTCACATTCACAGGTCCTAGGGGGTAGGACTTGGGCATATCTTTCCTGGGGTTGGACACTCAAATCCTTAGATGGACTATTACCTAAAACCTATTGAGAAATAGCATAAACCTTCTTAAATAAATGTGGAATTATACGAGGAAAAAGAGAGCAAACCCAATGTGGCTAATTTATGGCGGTAGCATTTTAAGTTAAAAAAAATTCTCTAATTTGGATTTCAGGTAAATATTAGTATAATCTTCTGCATGAAGAGAAGAGCTCATTCTTAGAAGAAGGAAGAAAAGATTGAGTCCCTGAAAAAAGTTGGGCCATTATATGCAACTAGAATTTATAAACCTCTCCTCCTACTACATTCCAGACTTGTAAAGATTCCAACATGAAAAATAATAAAATATTAAGAAAAAATACAATTAAAAAATACAAACTATTTTCCACCTTCATTTCAAATTTTTAAAAAATATTACCGTTAGTTGGGTCCAACAATTCTAACTGGTGGTCGAGGTGATTCAGTATTTGGTTTGCCTTTTTTTTAAAAGCACAGATGTTGTTTGTAGAATCATCTTTACTTAGCAAAGTTTTCATGAGAGCAAGCTAACTTCTAATTATTGTCTTGATAACTTTGTTAAAATATTTGTAATAATGCTTTGTAATGTAGAATTGTATGCAAATATAAAGTGGAATTTCATTGGCCAAATCAAGTCGCATGACAGCATTTAATTTTACTTGGATGGGGGACTAACCAGCACTCAGAAAGAGAAAGAGACTGAACATTTGTGAACACCCGAACTACCGCAGCTTGGAATGTCCAAAGACTTACTACAAAATGGCAAAATATCTTTTTCGTCAGATTGTGGATAAAATCCTTCCGTATCTGATCAAAGGTAATTGGATATTGACAAGCAAATTCCATTTTCATCATTATCTCTGGAACAAACAAGAGAGAATTAGTCTTCCTACTAAAATTTCTTATGGAAAAGACAAAAATACTACCAATTTTGTTGTTTTTCTTTCTCAACAGATAGAAGATATAATTTCCAGAACACTGATAGCATTCTGGACACTTCCAAATATTTGAAATGTCTGTGTGAAACTAACAGATTGACAGGGTATGCATGTATGTGTGTGTGCATATATATTTTGTTGCTTATTAGCATATATGTTTGCTCGTATTTGAGTTCCCCTCTTTGTAGGCACATGATAAGGACTTTGCCTCCCATTCCTCTGAGGTCAGGTGTGGCCTTGTAACTTACTTTGGACCGTGACTGGCTGAAGGTGACTCATGTCACTCCTTGACAGAGCATTTAATTGCCCACAAGACACCTGACTGGTATCTTTCCCTCAGCTATGGTAACCAACCCAGTGTGCTCTGCACGGAGGAAGAAATCCATCACCCCGCACTTCCTTATGAGGAATAATATGGAGCAGAGCCCCTAGCAGACCAAGGTGGGCATGCAGCATTAGTAAAAATAAACTTTTGAGATTTGGGGGTTACGATAGATTATGAAAATAGCCATAAATTCCTCCGTCACCTTCACAATGTGAATTGTTGCTCTTCTCATCAGAGGGTACATTTTCTTTCTCCAGCCCCCAAAACTGGGCAGAGCGTGTGACTTTCTTTGATGGATAAACTGAGAAGTAACATTGAGGGAGTCCCCAACAAAGGCCTCTTGAGGCCTTGTAACTTCTGCTCGACCTCCATGCTGCCTTTGGACCACCCTGTGTAGCCAGCATCCATAGGGAGGGACCACGTGCAGAGAGAGACCTGGCTGACAGCCAGGATCCACCTCCACGCATGGGAATAGACATGCCTTGGACCATTCAGCCCTGGACGGGCCACAGACGGGCCATGTAGTTACATGGTGACCCCAGGCAAAACTCACAGAAGAACTGCCAGCTGAGCCCAGTCCAAACCACTGGCCCACAGAACTGCGAGTGAATACAATTTTGTTGTTTTGAGCCACTAAGGTAGTGTAGTTTGTATGTGGCAATGGATAACAGATGCAGCTTAAACTAGCTTATCCTGAATAATGCGTGTGTGTAGTTATGTGTTTGTGTGTCATATAAATGTGACTATGTTATACATACACATACACATATGTATCATTGTGTGTGTATAGAATAGATCTGTATATACATTAAGTATATACATATACACACGTACTGATGTGTATATGTCAACATAATTTTTATCAGCAGACTGGGTCAAGAATGTGATTCCGTTTTTATTTTATAAACAAAGAAATTCATATGTTCACTGAAATTTCCCTCATTCCTATCAAGATAATCTTAGCAGATGGCTAGATTAAAGGGGTCTTAAAATTTGGACTTGAGGAAATCATTCTCTAATGATTCTTCTGCAGACAAATGATATTAAAACCAGATTGTGAGGTTAGAAGATCAGTATCTTTGTTTTTCCCTCTACGCCCTGATGCATTCCAGAATACGCTATGCAGTCATTGCCAGATGTGATTGAGACCACCTTCAGGGTCAGGAAGATAGTGTCCATTCTCCTTTTGGAGTTCAGGATTACATCACTCCTAACTGACACTGCTGTGATTAGTCAAGCTGGAATCACTTGGGCTAAAATGCAGCATGGAAATCCACTGATGCTTTTAATATATTTGAAAAGTTAGTATAAAAATTATAAAAACATTTCTAAATTATCTCAACTAAGGAAGGGGATTGGTTTACAAGACAGAACCAGAGTTCAGGCTGATTAAAGTCTTCAACTGGAAAGAATAGGATTGGTTAAAGTGGAAAGTTGTTTTTTTTTTAATTGAAATATAGTTGATTTACAATGTTGTGTAAGTTTCAGGTGTATAGCAAAGTGATTCAGTTTTACATATATATGTATATAGATATATATTCTTTTTTCAGATTCTTTTCTATTATAGGTTATTACAAGATATTGAGTACAGTTCCCTGTGCTAGACAGGAAGTCCTTGTTGGTTATCTATTTTATATACAGTAATGTGTATATTTTAATCCCAAATTCCTAATTTATTCCTCCCCACCCTTCCTAATTAGTAACCATAAGTATGTTTTCTATGTCTGTGAGTCTATTTCTATTTTGTAAATAAGTTCATTTGTATCATTTTTTAGATCCACTTATAAGTGATATCATATGATATTTGTCTTTCTCTGTCTGACTTACTTTACTTTGCATGATAATCTCTAGTTCCATCCATGTTGCTGCAAATGGCATTATTTCATTCTCTTTTATGGCTGAGTAACATTCTTTTTTATGGCTGAATAATATTCCATTGTATATATGTGCCACATCTTCTTTATCCATTCATCTGTCGATGGACACTTAGGTTGCTTCCATGTTTTAGCTATTGGAAAGGTTTTAATTAAAAAGGAAATTTGCATGAAAACTATGTATTCGTTTTCTGTTGCTGCTATAACTAATAAACACAGATGACATGGGTTAAAACTATACACATCTTTTATCTTCCAGTTCTGGAGGTCAGAAGTCCAGTCCAGTGTGGGTCTCACTGGGCTCCAATCCAGGTGTCAGCAGGGTGAGTTCCCTTCTGGAGGCTCTAGGGAAGAACCTGTTCCCTTACGCATTCAGGCGTTGGCATAATTCAGTTCCTAGAGGTTGTAGGACTGAGGTCCCATTTCCTTGCCGGTTGTCAGCGGGGAGCCGCCCTTACTTCCCAGAGGCCTCTCTCAGATCTTGGCACACTCTCCCTACCTCTAGATCTTCCTCATGCTGCCATCTCTCTGACTCACTCCCCTGCCTTCTTCTTCCAATTTTAACTCATGCAATTAGATTGGACCCACTCAGATAATCAGGGTAATTTTCCCATCTCCAGGTATGTCCCGTAATCACATCTATAAAGTCCATTTCACCACATAAGGTGACATATTCACAGGTTCCAGGGATCAGGACGTAGGCATTGTTGCCAAGGGTGGGGCATCATTCAGCCCCTCATAGCCTACAGAGAGGCATAGGATGATTAGAGGTGTAGGTCTTAAATACCTCATAACTACTGGGTCTCACTTCCCAGTCTGGGCAGTTTGGGGAATGGATTAGGATATCTGGGGAACTCGGTGAATGCTAGGGCATGCTCTGTGTAAGGAAGAATGAGGTTCATGTGTAGGCCTTATTTTTTGCCAATTTGTTTAGAAATATATCGGACTTTTCCATAATACCTTTTATTTATTCTTAAAAAGCATGTTTAACTACCTCCTTCTATGTGGGAGTTCCTTCGTAGATGAATGCTTAGTGCTTTTCATTCCCCAGTCTTGAGAGATTCGCTGGTGAATTCGAGGCTCAGGTGAATCTGAGTCTTGACGTCTGAGTCTCTTCACTGCAGAGTGAGACAACCTGAAGGATGTCCCACAGCCTCCTCCCCTGACTCTGTGGGGAATGGTTCTGACCCAGACAGGTCCCCCTCTTTCACGGTAAGCACAGGTGAATGGAGAGTGCAAATAGCAAGGGAATTTATTTGGGACCATTGTTTGGATTTTGTTCAGAGGCAGGATGATAAATACAAAAGGGAATCCAGTAATAAAATGAAGATCTTCTATTGGGCCTGACCCCTTATGACCTAACAAAATGCTCATGTCATGTGTTTTCTCTTCTAATAGCTTTGGATTGTTGTGCCATGGAGCCATCACTAGGTATGTGCTCGCTCACCAAATTCTTATACATCAGATAGACCTGACTGTGGAGCCAAATGATGTCATGTGGTTCTGTCCACTGGCCACCAGCATGGTAGCTCTCCAGGGTGCCCACAGGGATGGAAGACCTCCCGGCAGGAGGAAAGCAGTCCCATGCTACTGCCCTGGCTGATTTTCTAAGCAGTGGAAGGTCAAGCCTGAGATCATTATTAAGGATGCAGTACTGTCATCCTTCCTGGAGGGCAGCTGGTCTAGGTCTTGAGTGTTAGGCATAATTAGGGAAGTCCAGGTGGCTTTTCAGAAGCCAACCTCAGTCATTGCAGTCCCAGTGTCTTTAGCAAGAAGGAAGCTCTCCTTCCCCTGGGGCAGGAGTTCAGGGTGGTCCCTGTGCCCCCACAATGGTCACCAGAAGTCTGGATTCAGCTGTCCAATTTGAGAGTCCAGGGACTGGTTTTGTCGGTTTTCACAGAGATTATCAAATCTCCTTGAAATCTCTGGGAGTCTGAGCCATTTAGGAAAGTTAATAGCAGGCAGATTTATTAAACTGAATGCCGATTTGCTAATTTGCCACAGGGGATAGACTTTGCAGGCGTAAGGATACTTATATCCAAGGCAATCTCTCCAGGAAAAACAGATGTAGACCAAGAGCAAAGGGAGCATGAGGGCTTTGTGGGATGTTGTATTCATATTGTGTCTTCTATGACTTCTGAAAACGAGGCTCTAGTGATTAGAAGAACATGTTGTGCCGTTCAGGCGGTTTTACGGTAAGTGATACCCCTCGGTTTTCCATTGCTCTGGACTCCCAGCAGGCTTGTCACGGGAAGGCATCATCTCATACTTGCTGCAACGTAGTTGAATAAGTAACAGCTTTTAAATTGGATTATCTACCAACTTTGCTACCAATCACTGCTATATCAATAGGAAGTCATTTGTGGTAAATTAATTTGATCCGTGGGTAACTCATCCATTATTAATTGTTTACTAGATTTAATTCCAGAAAGTACAGGTACTTTCTGGAAGTAGCTGTGCACTTTGTTGCACCCCTTCGTGTCTGCAGAGCTGCTCAGCTTGTGGGTCTCAGACCGAAGTATTGGCACCACCTGGGAGCTTGACAGACATGCAGGTTCACGGTCTACTGAATCAGACTCTCTGAGGACGGAGTCCAGGAAATGGTGTAAATGAATCTTTTGGGTGATACTTCTGTGCATCAAATGGTTAAGAGCATGGATTCTAGGGCCAGACTGCCTGGGTTTGTATTTTGGCTATTCCACTGCAGGCTGGATATTCTGGGGAAATTACTTATAACCTCTCTGAGACTCAAGTTTCTCATCTGTAAAATGGGTTTAATAATGGTTCTTACCTCCCAGGGTTGTTGTGAGGGTTAACCAAGTCAGCCCAGGTAAAGTGTGTTCTGAACAGTACCTGGCAAATAGGAAGCACGTGCTAAGTGTTTGCTATTATTATTGCTTTCCTTCCAGGGCTGATAGAGTGAGAATATACAAGTGTCTGCTTTACTGGTTCTGATTTGCTGAGAGTTCAGCCTCTGAATGGTGATGATTGAAGGCTGAGGAGCCCCAGATATGGCACAGGAAGAATAGGCTTGTATCTCCAAGGCCTCGACCACACCATTGAATGTATCTGATGAACATTTCTTCACCACCACTGGCCTGTTGGTTTTTAAGGTCACTTTTGTCTTCGAAACTTTCTTTCTAAACATCATCCCAGTCTCTTGTCCTGCTAGGGTAACATCAGGTAAAGTGTAGGCCAGTGTTCAGACCATTCAGGGGAGGAATATTTGTAGTAGAAGCAAATAAAACTTTTAAGGAGAGGATCTCAGTCATCTGCTTTTCATTTCAATACTGAGAGATTGAACTTCAAGGTGAAGCCCATCACTGTAAAGATAACAGAGCTTCCAAAGCACAAGGTTAATGTTTTGGTTCTTTAAAATTGCATAAATAAGTCATGTTTGTTGAAATAAAAATTAGAAAACACCAGGGGCTTCCCTGGTGGCGCAGTGGTTGAGAATCTGCCTGCCAATGCAGGGGACACGGGTTCGAGCCCTGGTCTGGGAAGATCCCATATGCCGCGGAGCAACTGGACCCGTGAGCCACAACTACTGAGCCTGCGCGTCTGGAGTCTGTGCTCCGCAACGAGAGGCCACGACAGTGAGAGGCCCGTGCACCGCGATGAAGAGTGGCCCCCACTCGCCGCAACTAGAGAAAGCCCTCGCACAGAAACGAAGACCCAACACAGCCAAAAATAATAAATTAATTAATTAACTAATTTAAAAAACAAAAACAAAACACCAGATTAGCAAAAGGAAAAAATTCACCCATAATTCCATTGTCTGGAGAAAATACCAATTAATTTTTTAGATGTATGGTTCTGCAGGTTTGTCTGGATATATATTTTAAATTGAATTTAGATTATACTATATTCTCTTTTTAACTGGGTTTTAAAACTTAACATATTGTGAATGAGTTTTTAACACCAACAATTATAGGTTGTATATCACTGTTAATTACTGAATTGTATTTTATTGTAATTCCTGATTTATTTAATTACTCCTTTAGGTATTTTTAAAATATTTTTTTCATCTTATAACCAATGAGCAATGAAATCTCATGTTCCAATATTCATGGACACGTCTGATAATTTCCTTAGAACACATTCTTAAAGGCTGACTTGCTAGATCAAAAGGGCAAAGCATTTTAAGGGCTTATATTAAATGTTGCCAAATTACCTCTCTCCTCCCAAAATTATACCTGTTTCTGCTTCCACCGGTAGTGGGTACAAGTGCCTTAATTTAAAATTTTGCCAACACTGGATATTGTGCTTCATTTTAATCTTTCCCAATTTAAAAGTGCACTCTCAGTCGATGAAACATTCAAGAAATATTGATTAGGAACCTGTATGTCCTAGGCACTCAGGCTCTATCACTGTCCTTACAGAATTTATTATCACAGTGATTGTCAGAAGAAAGCTGCACATTAAGTGCAGTAAGGTGAATGCCCTGCAAGGGAGCACGCATGGCACAGCATTGCAGAGCCAGGGTCCCTCATCAGAATTGGGAGTCAGGAGAAACTATCAAAGAAGTGACATCTGAATTGAGATCTTGAGGATTAATAGGAGTTACCCAGACTTCAAGCTGGGAAATGGTGGTCCTGGAGAAAGAATAGAAACCCAGTGGCAGGAGGAAACAGGGCAAGGTCAGGACAAGGCATGCAGTTGTTTTAATTTGTATTTCTTTGATTTCTAGACAAGTTGAACATTTTAAATACTTTTTGGTCATATATGTATATCTTTCTTGTGAACTGTTTATTCATATCTTTTGCTTAAACATCCAAGGGTTTGGTGTTTTTTGCTCTTCTAAGAACCCTTTTAGAGTTATATTAACCTTTGGTCAATCACACATTTAAAATAGTGTTTAGGGCCTATATACTTCATTAATAAATTGCCTATTTTATAATTTTTGTTCATTCAGTAGATTTTTTTTTTTTGTCTTTTTAGTTTTGAGATTTCTTTCTAAGATAAAGTATCCACTCAGTCTCTTATACATAAAGTTTTTTTTCTGGTTGTTACTCATCTTTTAATATTGTTTATTTTTTTTTTGATCCCACAGAAATTTAAACAGTCATATTTGTCAGCCTTTCCTTTCAATATTTAACCCTCCTCTACTTAATAATTTTATTAAGATATAATTGTCATATTATGAAGTTTGTAGTTTGATGAGTTTTGACAAATCTATGCACCATGTAACCACCACTGCGATGTAGTTGTGGAATATTTCTCTCATTACAAAAAGCGCCCTCTGTTCTGTACCAGCCAATTATCTCCACACACCATGCTCTGACCACAGACCACCACTGTTCTGATTTCTAACAGCAGAGACTCATTTCGCTTATTCTAGAACTTCATGTAAATACAGTCACACAGTATTTACTCTTTCCACCCAACATAATGTTTTTGATATCCATCCGTGTGGTTGCACGTGGCAGTACTTTGTTCCTTTTCATTCTGAACAGTAATCCACTGCATGACTATATTTCAGTGTAGTTATCTAGTCATCCAAATGTCTCTTGGTGGACATTTGATTTCTTTCATGTTTTTGGCTATTATGAGAAAGCTGCTATGAACATTCTTTGTACAAGTCTTTCTGTGGATATATGCTTTACCTCTTCTGGTAAATAAAGAGATAGGAATGAAATTACTGGATCACTGTGTATGTCTAACTTTATAAGAAGCTGGCAAACTATCTTCCAGACTAGCCGTATCATTTTCACTCCCACCAGCAAGACGCTTTGTTCCACATTTTCGCCACTTGTTTCATTTTTAATTAATTTCCATGTAAATTCTGAGGCAATAGGAATCTGACTTTATGTCTCCCTGGGGGCTTAGGCGCTTACCTCAACAATGCTCATCAAAGAGTCCACAGCCCCTCCATTGCTTTAAATACCCAAATGCTTTTATATACACTTTTCTTTTTCTGGACTATCATTTATTCTCTGGTTTTCTGAGGCCAGTTTTGCTCCATTTTAGTCACTGTTGCTTCATAATACATTTCAATATCTGAGAGTGAAAGTCACTCCTCTTTACTCTTTTCTGTCCTTGTTGTTCCAAAAGGTTTCTGGCTTCTTTTATACCTTTAGTTTTCCTTGACGTTTAGGATTATTTCCCTAAAAGTTTGATTTTTATAAGTCAAGGAGTGATGGAGGGATAGAGAATAAAATTAAGAGATTGTTCCAGCCTTCTGTAAATTTTTGCCCAAGGGAATAACAGCTCAAAATATTATTATTATTTTACACTCAAGTATTTTTTAATGTGCGATCTCACTAGTAGTCATCTAAATGCAAATTAAAACAATCGTTGTCATATGTCAGATTGAAGTTAAATCAAAAGAAAAATGTAAAAGACAATAGTTGTTCAGTATAGGTGAGAATGCAGGGAAATGAGTATTTTTCCACACTGGTTTTGGGAATGTAAATTAGGTAAGCATTTTGGGAGAACACTTTGGCAACATCAATAAATTTTTTAAAATTTCATACACTTTTTGCCAGCAATTCCATTTCTCAGGATTTCTCCTATATACCTCTGACTTCTAGCATCTAGTGTTCTAATGCCAGTCTAGTTGTCATTCCTTTCAAGTCACCTGTCCCTTCCCCCAACTTTGGAACTTTTTAGGAGTTTCTGTTTATCCTTGTTCCAAATTTCATGGTGATGCATCATGTTGCAGGGTCTTTTCCCATTCATCTCAGTCACCCTGCAACAGGCCATTTCAATTTGGGCCGTTTTGACAATGGGAAACTTGTATAATTTCTTTGATAATTGCCTTTGTTTTGGTTTTCCTTTTCTTCTTTCTGGAACCCCTGTAACATAGATGTTGGCCATCTTTTTTTTTTTTTTTTTAATATTGGAGTATAGTTGGCTTACAATGTTGTGTTAGTTTTAGGTGTACAGAAAATTGATTTAGTTATATAAATACATATATCTATTCCTTTTCAGATTCTTTTCCCATATAAGCTATTACAGAGTATCGAGTAGAGTTCCCTGTGCTATACAGTAGGTTCTTGTTGATTATCTATTTTATATATAGTAGTGTATATATGCCTATAATAAAAATATTACTTTTTAAAGAAACAGGTGTATTTTCTACACAGCAAATGCAGGAAGGATTTTTGTTTTTGTTTTGAATTCCATACTGAGTTGAAATTCAGGAGTCCTTTTAATTAGACCTTCAGGCACTATGGAAATTCCTATGGAAAGTAATTTTAAAAGTTCTCAACTTCCTGGAATCTATTTTTGGAAGGGAATTTACACTTCTTGTTAATTTGCTCCAGATAAAGTTACAAAACTCTCAAGGCATATTACCAAAACAACCTAGCTGAGCTGTCAGTTCCAGACCTTGCTGGATGTCACCCATGGATGGAGCAAGTTGTTACCTGGAGATCACTGACTAACCACGAAGCCACCTGCAACTTTACTTCATGCTCAGAAGTCAGCATAGGACCATGAGGCTTGGTTTGGGGAGAAAGAGTGGCTGTGTTCCACATCAAGGTAAGAACAGTGGACTTTGAATATTTAGGAATAGCTCTTATTTGGGGACTAATTTTCAGAGATATTGATTAAAATTTAAGACAATAATTGATGCAATAGCATGTTGTTTTTTGCCTTCACATGTGCTGGATGTTAAGATCCTAGGAAATCCAAATAGAAAAGAGAGTTAGTGCAGATGTAGAGAAATTGGAACCCTTGCGCCATGTTGGGGGAACGTAAAATGGTGCAGCTGCCATGGAAGACAGTCTGGCAGTTCTTCAAAAAATGAAAAATAGAACTAGCATATGATCCAGCAATTCCACTTCTGGGTATATACCGCAAAGAATGGAAAGCAAGGACAAGAACAGATATCTGTCCACCCATGTTTATAGCAGCATTATTCACAGTGGCTAAATGGTGAAAGCAACAGAGGAACAGATAAACAAAATGTGATCTCTACACACAACAGAATACCATTCAACCTTAAAAAGGAAGAAAATTCTGACACTTGTTACAATAAGGAGGAGCCTAGAAGAAGACATTATACTATGTGAAATATGCTATGTAAAAAGGACAAATACTATATGATTCCACTCAGATGAGGAACATAGAGACAGAAAGTAGATGGTGGTTGCCAGAGGCTGAGGGGGCGGGGATGAGAAGGTGTTTAATGAGTACAGAGTTTCAGTTTTGCAAGAGGAAAAAAGTTCTGGAGATGGATGGTGGTGATGGTTGCACAAAAATCTGAATGTACCTAAGGCCACTGAACTGTACACTTAAAAATGGTTAAAATGGTAACTTTTATGTTACATATATTTTGGCACAATATAAGTAAATCTTTTTAAAAAGCCAATAAAACATAAAAAGATCCTAGGAATTCCAGGTTCTAAAAAACCTTTCAGGATCATTGTATTAGTCATGGTATATTAACTGTGAAACAAACAATCCCCCAAATTTGGATGGCTCAATGCAATAAAAGTTTACTTCTCACTCATATTTCCACCCATTGTGGGTTTGAAGGGGGCAGGTGGCAGTGGGGATGACTGCTCCATGCGGTCATTCAGGGAACCACATTCTTCCATCGCGTTACCCCCCCTTCCTCTGGCTTTTTGGAGTTCTCTCTATTCAGCCAGGCAAAGAAGAAGAGGGTGAGGATAGTGCTTGGGCAGTTTTTACAGGCCAGACGTCAGAAGGGCCCATATCTGTCCTGGTCATATTCCACTGGCCTGAACTCCATCACAGGGAGACACCTCACGCAAGGGACACTGGGAAATGTAGTCCAGCTGTGTCAGAGGAAGAGTGGGTCTCAGATATTCCTGGGAACTGCAGGTCTCTGCTACAGACATTGTGCAGGACATAACAACATGATAAGAAGATCAGTAACAATCCTAGCAGTCAGAATTCTGTAGGAAAGATATTTCTCATGGGGAGAAGAGAGATATGATGTCTACCCGATCAGTCCCACACCGCTGCCTTAGCATGATAATATACAGTCACGTGACTATACATACAGTTATTTCAATTAGCCGCATTTTGATATGAAGATCGGTTGCTTCAGCAACTGACCTCGAAGCTTCTTCCTGACGTTCCAAGTGAAGTGGCTCTTACCGTGCTAGTCATTACTAGGATCAGATCAAGTTCATAGAAGTGATGGTCCAGAAACTTGACAGGCACCACTTGTACAGATGGGAATATGGAAACCCAGTAACTAGAGGCTCACTGCCAGGTTCTAGACAACTTTCCCATCTGTAGTGTAAGCTTGGACAGTCGTTTGTTTTTCCCTTTTTTGTAATGCAAGTGCCTGACTTAAGCTTTGATGATGAGGCATCCCCTTCAAAGAAAGCTAATTGGAGTAAACACAATTGTAGCCACAGGACTAGGTGGAGGTCAGGCTGCGTCCTTGCTCTGAGGGTCCTTTGCTTTAGAGAGCCCAGCTGATTTAGATAACTGACCATTTGGGCTACTTGTTTTTTTCGCTTCCTGTTCTATAAATTCCCCCTCTCATGTTTTAAATTCCCCAGTAAGTAGTGGACCCTTGAAACCCTAGACCTCCACCCTCCATCTCAATAAAATCAGAACCTCAGGCTCACCTCACCACCCACCCCCCCTTCAACACTGCAATGTGGCCCCAGGTGTGCTGTGTAACTTCCAGGTCTTGTAAGTAATAAAACCTCTATTTTTTCAGTTTCCTGATGGTTATTATTGAAAAATATCTTGCAATCATAAGAACCATAAGGGCTCATCCAACTCCAACACTGGTTATCAATAGGCTGAGACCAGCACAAAACGCCATCCAAGATGGTCTGGAGCTGAAGAGGAGGAGAGTGGATAGAGGGGCTTAGGGGGCTGCAGAGCCCCAGCCATAGCTCCTGTGGATTCTAAGTTGGCTCCTGGTCTCTGGAGTGTTCACTATTCCTGAACCCTCACCAGGGCTGCTTAAGAAACACCAATATCTACACAGAGCTGAGCTGCACTCATTCAAATGGAATGAGCTATAAATTCACCTGTATTTATATTATACATATATTCATAAAATTTTGGGTCTGGATTATAATTTTTTTAAAATGAAAGCTTTAAAATTTGTTGCAGATTTCTCCATTAAATATGCCCACGTTAAGATGAAAAATCTTCATGAATGTGAATCACTTTCCAATTTATCTTGTTTATCAGCTCGGAATTTAGCATGTTGGGTGATTTTAAGTAACACACTGTGGAATTATTTCACACTTTTCTTTCGGAAATTTTCGCTGCCTGTTTCTGGATTGGATCTCTTCTGCAACCCAAGACCTTATCCTCCTCCATACTGGTACCTGTGTGAATAATTATTGACCCCATTATTTAAAACAGAAGTCTCTGCATAGATTTGTGTTAATTAAATCTAGTAGCTGCATTGAGGATCAATTCAGAGATGTATGTATGAAACTGGAAACATTGCCCCTCACCCAGGCTGCCAAATCAATCACCCTAAGGGCATCAGTCTGATGGGGTCTGATGAGAGAGCATGTTCAGTTTTTCTGTTTGGGATTTCTCCACACCACAGCACAGCACAGTATCTTCTGATACTTTCCATACTCTGAGTCTGTCTGAAACACATGAAGTGATCTTGATATTTGCTAAGTGTTCCAAACAGTAGCCATTATAATAATAATGGGTAATAACCCAGCCAATCTGCAGGCAGCATTCTCTAGTGGACTTTCCACAGTGTCATTGAGGAACAGAGGTACTTTTATTTTAAAAATTTAATGAAGCATCCATTCATCAAAGAATTTTTAGCACCTACTATACGTATCAAGCACTATCTAGTTACTGGGGACACATCAGTGGAAAAATTTTTCTCCGTGTTAATGGAATTTTAGATTCTAGGAAGAGGAACAGAAAATGAAATATGTTCGGGGGGAACCTTCAAGATGGCAGAGGAATAAGACGTGGAGATCACCTTCCTCCCCACAAATACATCAGAAATACATCTACATGTGGAACAACCCCTACTGAACGCTGGCAGAAGACCTCAGACTTTCCAAAGGCAAGAAACACCCCACGTACCTGAGTAGGGCAAAAGAAAAAAGAAAAAACAGAGACAAAAGAATACAGACGGGACCTGCACCTCTGGGAGGGAGCTGTGAAGGAGGAAAGGTTTCAACCTTTCACTGGCGGAGACTGTGGGTGGCAGGGGGGAAGCTTTGCAGCCACAGAGGAGAGCGCAGAAACAGGGGTGCGGAGGGCAAAGCGGAGAGATTCCCGCACAGAGGATTGGTGCTGACCAGCACTCACCAGCCCGAGAGGCTTGTCTGCACAACCGCCGGGGTGGGCGGGGGCTGGGAGCTGAGGCTCGGGCTTCAGAGGTCGGATTGCAGGGAGAGGACTGGGGTTGTCTGCGTGAACACAGCCTGAAGGGGTTAGCGCACCACAGCTAGCCGGGAGGGAGTCCAGGAAAAGGTCTGGAGCTGCCGAAGAGGCAAGAGACCATTGTTTTGGGGTGCGCAAGGAGAGGGGATTCAGAGCACTGCCTAAACGAGCTCCAGAGATGGGCGCGAGCCGTGGCTATCAGCGCGGACCCCAGAGACGGGCATGAGACACTAAGGCTGCTGCTGCCACCACCAAGAAGCCTGTGTGCAAGCACAGGCCACTATCCACACCTCCCCTCCCGGGATTCTGTGCAGCCCGTCACTGCCAGGGTCCCCTGATCCAGCGACAACGTTCCCGGGAGAACACATGGCATGCCTCAGGCTGGTGCAACATCACGCTGGCCTCTGCCGCCCCAGGCTCGCCCCGTATTCCGTACCCCTCCCTCCCCTGGCCTGAGTGAGTCAGAGCCCCTAATCAGCCGCTCCTTTAACTACCCCCTGTCTCGGCAGGGAACAGTCACTGAAGGCAGCCTACACACAGAGGTGGGGCCAAAACCAAAGCTGAACCCCAGGAGCTGTGCGAACAAAGAAGAGAGAAGGAAATCTCTCCATGCAGCCTCAGGGGCCGTGGGTTAAATCCACACAAACCAATTTCATATACCTTGCATCTGTGGAATACATGAATAGACAATGAAACATCCCAAAGTTGAGGCGGTGTACTTTGGGAACAACTGTAGACTTGGGGTTTGCTGACTGCAAGTGATTTGTTTCTGATTTATGTTTATCATAGTTTAGTTTTTAGTGATTGTTATCATTGGTGGATTTGTTTATTGGTTTGGTAGCTCTCTTTTTTAAAAAAATTATTATTATTTTTATGTTAATAATTTTTTTTCTTTCTTTCTTTCTCTCTTTTCTTCTGAGCTTTGTGGCTGACAGAGTCTTGGTGCTCCAGCCTGATGTCAGGCCTGAACCTCTGAGGTGGGAGAGCTGAGTTCAGGACATGGACCACCAGAGACCTCCCAGCCCTAAGTAATATCAATTGGCAAGAGCTCTCCCAGGGATCTCCATCTCAAAGCTAAGACCCAGCTCTACACGATGGCCAGCAAGCTCCAGTCCTGGATGCCCCATGCCAAACAACTAGTAAGACAGGAACACAACCCCACCCATTAGCAGAGAGGTTGCCTAAAATCATAATAAGGTCACAGACACCCCAAAACACACGACTGGATGCAACCCTGCCCACCAGAAAAACAAGATCCAGCCCCACCCACCACATCACAGGCACCAGTCCCCTTGACCAGGTAGCCTACACAAGCCACTGAACCAACCTCACCCACTGGGGGCAGACACCAAAAACAATGGGAACTACGAACCTGCAGCCTGTGAAAAGGAGTCCCCAAACACAGTAAGTTAAACAAAATGAGAAGACAGAGAAATACATAGCAGATGAAGGAGCAAGGTAAAAACCGACCAGACCTAACAAATGAAGAGGAAATAGGCAGTCTACCTGAAAAACAATTCAGAGTAAGGATAATAAAGATGATCCAAAATCTTGGAAAGAGAATGGAGAAAATACAAGAAACATTTAACAAGGACCTAGAAGAAATAAAGAGCAAACAAACAATGATGAACAACAAAATAAATGAAATTAAAAATTCTCTAGAAGGAATCAATAGCAGAATAACTGAGGCAGAAGAACAGATAAGTGACCTGGAAGATAAAATAGTGGAAATAACTACCACAGAGCAGAATAAAGAAAAAACAATGAAAAGAATTGAGGACAGTCTCAGAGACCTCTGGGACAACATTAAACAAAGCAACATTTGAATTATAGGGGTCCCAGAATAAGAAGGGAAAAAGAAAGGGTCTGAGAAAATATTTGAAGAGATTATAGTTGAAAACTTCCCTAACATGGGAAAAGAAAAGGTCAATCAAGTCCAAAAAGAGCAGAGTCCATACAGGATAAATCCAAGGAGAAACATACCAAGACACATATTAATCAAACTATCAAAAATTAAATACAAAGAAAAAATATTAAAAGCAGCAAGAGAAAAGTAACAAATAACATACAAGGGTATCCCCAGAAGGTTAACAGCTGATCTTTCAGCAGAAATTCTGCAAGCCAGAAATGCGTGGCAGGACATATTTAAAGTGATGAAAGGGAAAAACCTACACCCAAGATTACTCTACCCAGCAAGGATCTCATTCAGATTCGATGGAGAAATTAAAACCTTGACAGATAAGCAAAAGTTAAGAGAATTCAGCAGCACCAAACCAGCTTTATAACAAATGCCAAAGGAACCTCTCTAGGGAGGAAACACAAGTGAAGGAAAAGACCTACAAAAACAAACACAAAACGATTAAGAAAATGGTAAGGGGAACATACATATCGATAACTACCTTAAATATAAATGGATTAAATGCTCCGACCAAAAGACATAGACTGGCTGAATAGATAAAAAACAAGACCCGTATATATGCTGTCTACAAGAGACCCATTTCAGACCTAGGGACACATACAGACTGAAAGTGAGGGGATGGAAAAAGACATTCCATGCAAATGGAAATCAAAAGAAAGCTGGAGTAGCAATTCTCGTATCAGACAAAATAGACTTTAAAATAAAGACTATGACAAGAGACAAAGAAGGAAGCTACATAATGATCAAGGGATCAATCCGAGAAGAAGATATAACAATTGTAAATATTTATGCACCCAACATAGGATCACCTCAATACATAAGGCAAATGCTAACAGCCATAAAAGGATAAATCGACAGTAACACACTCATAGTAGGGGACTTTAATAACCCACATTCACCAATGGACAGATCATCCAAAATGAAAATAAATAAGGAGAAACAAGCTTTATATGATACCTTAAACAAGATGGACTTCATTGATATTTATAGGTCATTCCATCCAAAAACAACAGAATACACTTTCTTCTTAGGTATTTATGGAACATTCTCCAGGATAGATCATATCTTGGGTCACAAATCAAGCCTTGGTAAATTTAAGAAAATTGAAATCGTATCAAGTATCTTTTCCGACCACAATACTATGAGTCTAGATATCAATTACAGGGAATAAACTGTAAAAATAGAAACACATGGAGGCTAAACAATACACTACTAAATAACCAAGAGATCAGTGAAGAAATCAAAGAGGAATTAAAAATATACCTAGAAACAAATGACAATGAAAACATGATGACCCAAAACCTGTGGGATGCAGCAAAAGCAGTTCTAAGAGAGAAGTTCATAGCAATACAATCCTACCTCAAGAAACAAGCAAAATCTCAAATAAACAACCTAACCTTACACCTAAAGCAATTCTAGAAAGAACAAAAAAACACACCAAAGTTAGCAGAAGGAAAGAAATCATAAAGATCATATCAGAAATAAATGAAAAAGAAATGAAGGAAACAATAGCAAAGACCAATAAAACTAAATGCTGGCTCCTTGAAAAGTTAAACAAAATTGATAAACCTTTAGCCAGACTCATCAAGAAAAAAGGGAGAAAACTCAAATCAACAGGATTAGAGATGAAAAAGGAGAAGTAACAACTGACACTGCAGAAATACAAAGAATCATGAGCGATTACTACAAGCAACTATATGCCAATAAAATGAACAAACTGGAAGAAATGGACAAATTCTTAGAAAAGCACAACCTTCCGAGACTGAACCAGGAAGAAATAGAAAATATAAACAGACCAATCACAAGCACTGAAATTGAAACTGTGATTTAAAATCTTCCAACAAACAAAAGCCCAGGACCAGATGGCTTCACAGGCAAATTCTATCAAACATTTAGAGAAGAGCTAACACCTATCTTTCTCAAGCTCTTCCAAAATATAGCAGAGGGAGGAACACTCTCAAACTCACCCTATGATGCCACCATCACCCTGGTACCAAAACCAGGCAAAGATGTCACAAAAAAAGAAAACTACACATCAATATCGCTGATGAATATAGATGCAAAATCCTCAACAAAATACTAGCAAACAGAATCCAACAGCACATTAAAAGGATCATACACCATGATCAAGTGAGGTTTATCCCAGGAATGCAAGGATTCTTCAATATACGCAAATCAATCAATGTAATACAGCATATTAACAAATTGAAGGAGAAAAACCATATGATCATCTCAATAGATGCAGAAAAAGTTTTCAACAAAATTCAACACCTATTTATGATAAAAACTCTCCAGAAAGTAGGCATAGAGGGAAACCTACTTCAACATAATGAAGGTCATATATGACAAACCCACAGCCAACATCATTTTCAATGGTGAAAAACTGAAACTATTTCCTCTAAGATCAGGAACAAGACAAGGTTGCCCACTCTCACCACTATTATTCAACATAGCTTTGGAAGTCTCAGTCACAGCAATCAGAGAAGAAAAAGAAATACAAGGAATCCAAATTGGAAAAGAAGAAGTAAAACAGTCACTGTTTGCAGATGACATGATACTGTACATAGAGAATCCTAAGATGCTACCAGAAAACTACTAGAGCTAATCAATGAATTTGGTAAAGTAGCAAGATACAAAATTAATGCACAGAAATCTCCTGCATTCCTATACACTAATGATGAAAAATCTGAAAGAAAAATTAAGGAAACACTCCCATTTACCATGGCAACAAAAAGAATAAAATGCCTAGAAATAAACCTACCTAAGGAGACAAAAGAACTGTATGCAGAAAACTATAAGACACTGATGAAAGAAATTAAAGACAATACAAACAGATGGAGAGATATACCATGCTCTTGGATTGGAAGAATCAACATTGTGAAAATGACTATACTACCCAAAGCAATCTACAGAGTCAGTGAAATCCCTATCAATCTACCAATGGCATTTTTCATAGAACTAGAACAAAAAATTTCACAATTTGTATGGAAACACATAAGACCCCGAATAGCCAAAACAATCTTGAGAAAGAAAAACGGAGATGAAGGAATCAGGCTCCTGGACTTCAGACTATACTACCAAGCTACAGTAATCAAGACAGTATGGTACTGGCCCAAAAACAGAAATATAGATCAATGGAACAGGATAGAAAGCCCAGAGATAAACCCAAACACATATGGTCACCTTATTTTTGATAAAGGAGGCAAGAATATACAATGGAGAAAAGACAGCCTCTTCAATAAGTGGTGCTGGGAAAACTGGGCAGCTACATGTAAAAGATTGAAATTAGAACATTTCCTAACACCATACACAACAATAAACTCAAAATGGATTAAAGACCTAAATGTAAGGCCAGACACTATAAAATTCTTAGAGGAAAACATATGCAGAACACTCTACGACATAAATCACAGTAAGATCCTTTTTGACTCACCTCCTATTGGAAATAAAAACAAAGATAAACAAATGGAACTTAATGAAACTTAAAAGCTTTTGCACACCAGAGGAAACCATAAACAAGATGAAAAGACAACCCTCAGAATCGGAGAAAGTATCTGCAAATGAAGCAACTGACAAAGGATTAATCTCCAAAATATATAAACAGCTCATGCAGCTCAATATCAAGAAAACAAACAACTCAATACAAAAATGGGCAGAAGACCTAAACAGACAATTCTCCAAAGAAGATATACAGATTGCCAACAAACACATGAAAGGATGCTCAACATTACTAATCATTAGAGAAGTGCAAATCAAAACTACAATGAGGTATCACCTCCCACTGGTCAGAATGACCATCATCAAGAAATCTAGAAACAATAAATGCTGGAGAGGGTGTGGAGAAAAGGCAACCCTCTTGCACTGTTGGTGGGAATGTAAATTGATACAGCTGCTATGGAGAACAGTATGGAGGTTCCTTAAAAAACTAAAAATAGAACTACCATAAGACCTAGCAATCGCACTACTGGGCATGTACCCTGAGAAAACCATAATTCAAAAAGAGTCATGTACCACAATGTTCATTGCAGCACTATTTACAATAGCCAGGACATGGAAGCAATCTAAGTGCCCATCGACAGATGAATGGGTAAAGAAGATGTGGCACATATATACAATTGAATATTACTCAGCCATAAAAAGAAACGAAATTGATTTATTTGTAGTGTGGTGGGTGGACTTAGAGTCTGTCATACAGAGTGAAGTAAGTCAGAAAGAGAAAAACGAATACCGTATGCTAACACATATACATGGAATCTAAAAAAAAAAAAAAAAGGTTCTGATGAACCTAGGGGCAGGACAGGAATAAAGACGCAGACATAGAGAATGGACTTGAGGACATGGGGAGTGGGAAGTGTAAGCTGGGATGAAGTGAGAGAGTGACATGGACATATATACACTACCAAATGTAAAATAGATAGCTAGTGGGAAGCAGCTGCATAGCACAGGGAGATCAGCTCGGTGCTTTGTGATCACCTAGACGGGTGGGATACGGAGGGTGGGAGGGAGATGCAAGAGGGAGGGGATATGGGGATATATGTGTACATACAGCTGATTCACTTTGTTATACAGCAGAAACTAACACAACATTGTAAAGCAATTATACTCCAATAAGGATGTTAAAAGAAAAAAGTTAATATGTTCAATAGCGCTAAGTGTTATGGAAGGAAAGGAGACTGAAGCGGGGGTGGGGGAGGCGTGAAGAGTGATGATGGTGTGGGATCGGGAAATCAGATAAGGCCTTTTTGATGAGGTGACATTTGACCTGAATTAGGAGAGGGCCTGAATCGTGTGGCTATAGAAGAGTGTTGCAAGCATGTTAAACTCAGGCTACCTGGATAGCGACACCTGCACACCACAGGGTCCATCCTGGCATGGGGTGCACCACACCCAACAAAAATCCCTGCAAAACCAGAGGCATAAAGTCCCATTATCCCTGATGTGGCAGATCTGGAGCTTCATAGAGGAACCAGGCAACTATAGAAATGCCAGCATGGATCTATGCACTCTACACGGCCAAGGGTACATGGGAAGTGCCCTGCACAGGTGAAATTGTTATTTTGCTTCCCCCGCCCCCATTTGGTGTTCAGTGTTTTCAGGGACAAACACTGTTGATGATTTTTTTTAAAAAATCCGATTTCTCTCATTTGGAAAAAATTTTCCCATGGTGAAGCAGCTATAAATAAGTCCAGCATGTATATAATAAGATGATAATTCTGTAGCTATGTTAGGGAAGATTTTTTTCTATCACCTCACTTAGAAAATACAAAGTTTCTTATGGATGTAGTCTTTATTTGTAGATGTTGGGTAAGAATTGGCTGTCTCTAAAACACCTCCTTGGAAATCACTAAATGTCTTTTATTCCTCTGTTACTAATTTTATTTTTCGTATGAAAATTTCCAGCACCAATTGCAGACTGTATAACTGTCTCCATTTGGGCTGTAAACTGCTTATAATTAAATCTGCTTTTTAACTGCATATTTATATGCAGGCTATTATACCTGGTTTAAAACAGACAGGCATATTTGTTAAGTATTCTCAGCTTTACATAAAACATAAATGCCTATTTTTTAAAAAAAAAAATGCAGCCTTTTCTCCAAAATGAGGAATATTAGCTGTTCTGTTAGTCATGAATCTAACTTTATTTGAATAAAATTTTCTTTTGCTTGAAAGTATTGACAAGAGTGGATGCAGTTTACATAGTTTGACCTCTTCAGTCGCAAGTGCAAAACAAATGTAAATGTGGCTCCACTTTTAATACACTTTTGCATAGCACAGAATACCTTGCTGGAACATGCAGTGCATATTTTTGTGTCATTAAAAATCCATATTTGAGATAGAATTTGCCCTAGGACATGTGACTGCTGACTTTTGATTGAATTAGAGGAAATTGGGAAACTAGAAGCTGATAAAGTTACATTCCAGCGAGGCATCGGCCAGGAGTAGTTTGGAAAGATAAGATGTAGCTTGAGTAACCCTGAGACACTACACTGAGGCTACAACATTGGAGTCGGCAAGCTCTTGCACAGATCTTTTGCAAACACTCCCAACTCTTGTTAACTATACTTCTCTACGTAACATTTGCCATATTATGGCCTCTAAAAGAAAATAGTGGCAAGTAACTTATTTCAAATGCAATCGTGAACAATTTTTTGTTTTTTGGTTTTTAATTTATTTTATTGAAATACAGTTGATTTACAATGTTGTGTTTATTTCTGCTGTAGGGCAAAGTGATTCAGTTATACGTATATATACCTTCTTTCTAGTATTCTTTTCCCTTATGGTTTATCACAGGATATTGAATATAGTTCCTTGTGCTATACAGTAGGACCTTGTTGTTTATCCATTCTATATGTAATTGTTTGCATCTGTTAATCCCAAACTCCCAAGCTATCCCTTTCCCACCCCCTTGGCAACCACAAGTCTGTTCTCTATGTCTGTGAGTCTGTTTCTGTGAACAGTTTTTTGAGTAGATATATTAACTTAATCATTCTGCTGCTTCCAGACTTTGCTAATGAGGCATATGAATAAACACATAACACAGTAGGTGCCCAGGAAGTATTTGTTCAGTGGACAAATAAATAAGTGCAATGTCAAAGACCTGTGTGTGCCAAGGTGCTTGGTACATTTGCTGAATGAAGTAGTTAGTGGATCTTTAAGATAGCTTTCAGTTATTAAATCATTCCTACACTGTTTTGGTCAGGTCCATTTTTGATGATGACCCTCAGAATTAAGCAGGTGTTTCTAGGTCCCTTTTAGCAATGAGGAATTATGGGCCTCGCAACAAACTCACTCTCAGAACTACAAGATAAAAGAGTTTTAAATCAGAGTCAGGAGTGAGCTGATGGAGAAGGGGCTTTCCAGACGAGAAAAGCTGGAAAGGAGACCCTTCAAGGATGCTTTGGTACTGATGCTGCTTCCCACCCCTCTACATGAGTGGACAGCCTTGCTAGGACTGAATTGAGGTTGAGATCCAAATGTTTGCTAGATGTCACTGGGCGTAGATCATTATTATAGATTCTTCCTACATGATGATACAAGTCCCTATCAAAAAAGGGCAGAGGTGTCAAAAGAAATTGAGGTCTTCATTTTGCCAGGACCCTGCTTTGCAAAGAATGTGTCATTCCTTACTGCTGTCCCTCCAGTAGTGGCGATTATGGGGCCGATGGAGACCTGGCGAAAGTAGGTGGCCTCTGCTTCTGCTTGGGGTAGCCTTCATGTCCCCCAAGGCCCAGTGCATGGGAGCTTCATCTAACCTTACAGAGGGTGTGGTTCTGGTCTCTTCCTGTCACACTTCGGCCCACCTGAAATGACGCAGAAGCAATGCAGATCACTTCCGTTGTAGACCTGATAGATTATTTGGGAGGAAAAAAGGCATGAAAGTAGGTTTTATAAATCAGTTTTAAAAGTGGTTAGAAACTAAAATGAGGTCTAAATGTCTGTTCCTGGCAATCTGGGTCAACACAAGAGATCTGAGCTGCATAAATTAACAGTCCATATAATTAAGACCATGTTTTTCTCTCATGTGTCGTGCTGTTTTCCCCTCCTCTCCGGCTCCATACCACTGTGTATACACGGTCATATTTACTTTCTCTTTCTCTGGTTTAGATCAAAGCATGATGCATTCGGAATATCTCTGACAACAATTACTTTGGGGTATATTTGATCTCATCTCGTTTTTATAGCCAAAATTTCTTTTTTCATGATTGTGTGAATTCTTAGGAGGAAGTAAGTCTTGTAAATCACTGTGTTAAGCCATAACTAGAAAAAAAGAGTCACCTAAACCTAACAAAGAGTCACCTAAACCTAACAAAAAAATTAAGCTACTCCTGATTGCTTAATTGTTAACATTACCCAAATCTCCTCTGCTACAGTAGAATCTATGATTATCTAAAACATGTCTTGTGCCTGGAAGGAAGAGTAGATTTTAAAAATTGGTATTATCGATTTAACTATAACAAGACAATATTCAGATTGGTGAGTAATTGAGGAAGGATAATATTTCATAAAATGAAAATTCCCTATCATCATTTATTATATATGTAAGGAGCCTTAAATGTACAAGGGTAAGTATTAATGACAACAGAAAATTATAATGAAAGGTTGCCTTTGGGTTTCCATTTCTAATATATTACCTTGCAATTTAAATTATGTTGGACCAATTTTAATCTATGAATGGCTGAAGAGCCTTGGATACCATTGTTAAATGTTCTTTTTTTCTCACATTTGGAGAAAAGGCTGCAAATTCCTGTGTCTATACTTTGCAGTCAACATTGGTGGGATACAGGTACATATATGGGGGGCTGCACATCTCTCCCCCCAAAAATGGTCATTAGTCATGCCTTGGAAGGACCATAGCTACCATGTCCCATTCATCAATGTCCTACCATTACTTCATCCTGCTCCCATGAAGGCTGCCCTAGTCATAACTAGGAGAAGTAAATCCACAGTATCCACTCTTCTGGAATACATCTGACTATTCCCTGGAATAAGTCAAAGAGAATTGTATATCTTTTCTGGGATTCTGCTTTCTCTTTCTTCATGCAATAAGGAGTTGGAACAAATAAGCACTAATATCCTTTGCAGATCTGAGGTGATGTGGTTCTGTATTAAGTTTACTGTATTGAATTCAGAAAGTCAAGTTCATGTTTTCTTTTTTTTCACTCCCTCTGAATCAGTGCGATTCATTCTATTTCCTAGTCACAGGTTGTATCTTTCATTCCACTCACTTGTCCCAGAAATGTTCACAACAGGTAGATGCTAGACTATGGTGGGTAGATGGAATAATATTCTGTGCCAGAGGAAAACCATTACAAAGATTATGTAATACTGAAGTCTGACTAGCAACACCTTCCTAAAGCTGAGAAGCTTTGTTTATTTATTTTTTCACTGTTGTTCACTCAGCAGATGTTTCTAGAGTATCACCGTATATATCCACACATATATGTCTCTTCTTGGATGCAGGGGATGGGCCGTGTCCCCAAACCACAGGACATGGGAGACCATGAAGCCTACTTCCAGCTGCTGGGGAAACAAAGCAAGAAGCAACAATCTGGGTCTTCTAGAAGTTGACAAAATTATGTCTGGAGAAGCCTGTCTTGAGGGGGAGAAGGAGAAACAAGTCTTTATGCATGAAAATCCAGAATGCCCAGTCCTACCATTTCATTGTAATTCCTAAGTAATATCCTTTCTGTGTAGGGCAGGAAAAAGAGTCTCAGGTCCTAGGTTAAAAGGGAACCATTCAAGATTGGACCAGGGCAGAAACCGCGCTATGGTTTTCAAGACCACATATGCACCATCTTCATCCATGTGTCCAGTCTGATGGTTGCAACCAACTTATACGCCAACGCAGATTACAGTCTATAGGACCATGCATCCTCTGAACAAAGTGTAGCCATTCAGTGTTCAGTGCCAGTGACAGTCTATGCAGTGTGGAGTGAATAAAATTGACGTCCATATGGTAACCTCATGCTTTGTGAACTCTTCCTATAGCACAATAAAACCCTGACCTGTTCAAGTGAGTTTGTGATGGGGAAGGAATCATTAAATGTATAGGGAGGGCTTCCCTGGTGACGCAGTAGTTAAGAATCTGCCTGCCAATGCAGGGGACACAGGTTCGAGCCCTGGTCCAGGGAGATCCCACATGCCGCAGAGCAATTAAGCCTGTGTGCCACAACTACAGAGCCTGTGCTCTAGAGCCTCCAAACCACAACTACTGAAGCCCGAGTGCCTAGAGCCCATGGTCTGCAACAAGAGAAGCCCAAGCACCACAACGAAGAGTAACCCCCGCTTGCCACAACTAGAGAAAGCCCGCACGCAGCAATGAAAACTCAACACATCCAAAAATAAATAAATAAATAAATTGGAAAAAAAAATGTATAGGGAAACCCCAGAAAAGAATTTTTTATTTTTTCTAAACAACTCTCCTACAAATATGTTTGAAAAAACTTTGAATTTAGTGAAGAGAGCACTCAACTTTGACTTCACAGGTTTGGGCCCTAGGAATATCACTAAATGCCTGGCTGTAGGAAAGTCACCTCTCTGGCTCTAATTCTTAAATGTGAAAAATGAAAAGCACATCTCTGCTTTTCTATATAGCCCGCAGCTATTATATTATGGTACATCCAGTGTGAGAAAAACCCACCTCAAGCTTTCTTCAGCAAAAACTGGGAATTTAAACGTTCATTTAAATGTCAAGGCCAACAGAATACGAGGGCTGACTCTGGAGGCTGACGAGTTCTGAGCACTGGTCTTGCTCTCTCTTCTCTGGGCACTGATGTTCGTTGCATAGAATCCATTCTTTGGCAGGTTCAGGTCCCTCCTCATGGTGGCAAGATGGCTGCCAGCAGCTTCAGGCAAACATCCTATCTCGAACAGAGAGGCTCATTTTGCCCAGCCTGCTATATCAAAAATTCTGGGATTCGCTCTGACTTGATGAATTTAGACCTCATGCTCAATCTTGAATGGATCTCCCCTGGCCAGGTGAGTGGTTATGTTAACTGTTAACACTTGATCATGTGCTTCTTCCTGGATTCAGAGATGAGGACAGCCCCAAATAAGAGACATAACAAGGATGGAGTGCGGGGATGTTGGTTCCTCCAAAGGAAGTCAGGGTAAAGAGGAGGGAACGAATGCGGGGAAGGCCAAAAATAGCAGTTGTCCAACCTTTATCCCTAAACCGCTCAAAGGCATTTTCACTGTCACTGAGCTTCAACGTGGGAGGAAGTGATGCTTAATGTTTAAGGACACAAATAGTATTTAATATCAGATTTGGGTCCACATCTTGGAAATGTTACTTTTTAACTATGTGTCTTTGGGCAATTTCCAATCCTCTGTGCACCTCAATTTAATCATCTGTAAAGTGGAGATAATGTTGATTTCATAGAGTCTTCAAGAAGGCAAATTGATACTGTGTCTGTCAACTGTTTAGCATTTTAAGAGCTAAATAAATGGTAAGGATTCTGCTCTTTCCCAAAAGCTTCTGGCTTCAGATTCTTTCTGCGAATTCTTTCCATCCCCCAAGAAACAGATAATTCCCATGCAATTTAAATTGTTCTGGTGCATAGAAAATAAGAAAAGCTTAACAACTTTTTGATAAATCTAGCATAACATGGATAATCAAATTGATCAAATATAGCACCAGAAAAATCTCCGGACCAATCCTCCCTGTAAATAAAGGAATGGTATTTCTAAATTAAACAGCAAATATAATAAGCTGTATATAATGAGATTAGGCTCCCATGACTGGTAGGGTTGATTTCAGGGTTGCAAGTATTAACTCACGTACTCTGCTCTCATTACCCTTCCCTCCCCAGAGAGGTGGCATCAGACAGGACAGTTGGAGTGACTTGAGTGCACAAAATAATTTCTTATTTATAGAACTTGGGCACTCCAGTTGGCAACCTCTTCCCTACATAATCTTGTCCAGCCTCATGGACATGCAAGTAAATTCCAAGTGCATATTTCTAGCCCTTGTGACTCCCCCAAAGCTCCAAATTTATCACTCACTGCTTAGTAACAGTTTTTCCTGGAATAGGCACCTAAGACTGAAAATGCCTACAATAGAGCTCTTGATTTTAACTTCCCCCCAATCTTCCCTTCTTGAAAAATGGCACCATTGCTCACCGGTGGGGCATGCCAACAACCCCAAAGTATTCTTGATTTTTCTCTTTCCCTTACTTCCCCTATCAAAACCATCTTAAATCCCTGCTGGGATTTCAAATCCAGATATTTCTTTCCACCCTCTTCTACCAATCTCATCTGGGGCGACAGCATCCCTTGCCTAGTGTACCACAGCAGCTTTCAGACTGGTCTTTCTGTTCCCACTCTAGCTCTTTCCTGACTCCCAAGTCTGTTCTCCAGAGGAAATGCTTTTCTTTTCTTTTCCTTTACTTTCTTTTTTTCTTCTCTTTTCTTTTCTTACAGCAGTCAGAGTAAATGTTTCAGAACATAGATCTGATTATGACAAATGCATAACACATACCAAACATAACCCCCTGCCAAACACATACACTCACACAAACTTTGCAATGGTTTCCCATCACATGAGGATGTAACCTAGTCCTTACCGTGGCCCAAAGCCTGCCATGATCTGGCCTTGCTTGCCCCTCTGTTCTCCCCTCCTTGGGCTCTTCCCTTTGCTCATGTTCTCCAGGCACCGCAAAGTTTGGGCTTTTGTTTTTCTGGAGCACTTCAAGCTCTTTTTTTGATTCAAGGGGGCATTGCTGTCTCCTGCCCACTCCACTTGGAATGCTCATTCCCTCGATATCTATAGATGATCGCTTCTCGTTCAGTTCTCTTTTCAGTTATCACTTCCTCTCTGGAGGAGTCTACCTTCCCTGACCATGCTCCCTAAAAGTGCACCTCTCTCTGCATTACCTGGAAGTATTTATTTCCTTATTTGCTCAATTCTCATCTTCCCAACTAAGATGTAATGTCCAAGATGACAGAGACTCTGTCTGTCTTGTTCATTGCTACATGTTCCATGCTTAGAACAGTGCCTAGTCATAACGCCCAATAAATATGTGTTGACATGTAAGGAGGGAAGGAGGGAGAGAGGAAGGGAGAAGGGAGGGAAGAAGCAAGGAAGGATTTGAAATTCCCCAGCTCAGTTCAGAGCTGAAGACAAAATCGTGAGAACCAGTGGTTACTCAAGTGATATAAGTGCAGCACCCTTTCCTCATTGTAACTAACAAGGGATTCTTGCTTGTAAAGCACTTTGAGTTCTTTATGTGTAAGACAAATTCAATGTATCACATGGCTCCATTATTCTATTTGCTGTAATGCAAGTAAATTTTAGGACATTGAGAGGAGTAAGGAAAAGCACAGAAATATATTATCAGGATAAATAGAGCAGAGGAGGGACAAGCATCTGGGAGTGACCTGAATATTAAAGACAAAAATTTTAGTCCTAAAGATCAACCTCAAATTCAAGTGGAGAGAAGCAAATGAATGGATTTAAAGAATTCTTAGTCTGAAAGACTCTGGAGCTTTTCAACCAAAATGTTGTGAATTTTAGACGGAATAAATTCCATATAGGCTTTCTAAGGGCTGAGCTTTTCTACAGGGAAGGTTCAGAAAGGATGTCTGCCCTGGTTTGCCCAGAGTCTATTTCTTTCTTATTTGAACAATCTTATTAAATATACAATAACGTTAATACAGATGCATGTTCCTTAAAGCAGGAATTGTTCCCTTGATAATGAAGTGGGAAGACCCACTTGGGAAAGGTATTAAAACTATCGCTCACTTTCATGATGACACTAATCCCAAAGTAAATGTCCGTGTTCTCTGGAAAGCAGAAGGATGGTCATTATAGCTGTCTACCTGGTGAGAAGCTTGCCAATGTCAAGTTAACTGCATGTGAAAAAAAATAGCACTTTCTTTGGAGGAGCTGAATGATTTGAATATAAATAAGCGACCCTCTCCGCCTGTCAGTTACCTCAAGAATATTTAGTATTGTCTCTTTTAATGACTGCTCATTACAGATGAGTGCAAGTGAGCAGATTTAATCAGGGTAATATGGGGTAATCATCATGTGAATTCCTCCACATCAGGATTTGTTCCATCTGTTCCGAGCCATTTGTCCATGTAAAACTGTCACCATTCCGAGCTGATGACTGACAGGTGAGGCCAGACTTTTGTACGTTTTTCATCTCAGAGTCAGAAATTCTCTGATGTGTCCTTCTCACTAAAACAAATGGCTTCAAAGACACAAAGCGGTTCTGTATTCAGGACCATTTTCCTCTGTTTGGTTTGTTGCGTTGCTCATTAAAATACTTAGCTCACCCTCACTTAGCACAAGAGCACGACCAACGACCATGGTTATCTTGATTGATGTGCTAGACTGTAAGGGGGAGGCTGCACCAGTCGACCTCGGAGGTCTTCCCACGAGCACTGAAATGCAGCCTCCGGGGCCCAATGGCATCAGTTCCACAGCGGCAGGAAGGCTGCGCGCCTGGGACAGACGTTTCTTATCCCCCCATCCTTCCACGGAACCAGTGCGCATCTCAGGCGAGTAGATGTGCCTTCAGTAGCCTTTGCGTGCGCTCACTGAGGAGACTGGTGATGGAAATTATTGAATGGGAAAAAAATGTAGCTTAAGCCTCATGAATTTTTTTTTTTACTCCTCGAGATTCTGCGCCAGAAGACCTGTTCTACGTGAAATACGGTTCTCTGTGAAGAATTACTGCTACTCCCCAAGCTAGTTCTCACAAAAGTCGTAATAGAATATTTGAGAACCAAATACCCCCTCCAGGCGCTTGAATTCAAAAGACAAACAGCACATGAATACGTAGAATCCAGCATGGTTATTTCCTTTAAGTCTTCAGTGTGTTGTGCGTTACCTCCGCTGGTTCGAGTCGGTGCTGAAAAACGAGGTTGCTGGTCTAGACTCAGAACAGAATTTTTTTTACATTTTTTCCCCTTTAGTGTTACCATGACTTTTTTGCGAAACTGAAGCGTGCAGACCATGCTGAAGGGCTCAGTATGTAAACGTCATGGCAAGACTTGGGTGACAGGGAAGAGGCACGTGCTGGTCCTGTGACCTGATGTCTTTAGGAACAGAGAATTAGAAAACAAAAGCTCTCTTTTAAAGTGACTTTGTAATATTTTTTTCTCTTTCCTTTGCTATGAAAACCCTAATATAATTGAGTTTTGTTCTACTTAAAAATGTACCATCTGCCAAACACCAAAAGGGAGAAGGAATTCTGGGGATGAGAAGAAAACCCAGATACACCCTCCCAGAGTCTGCAGGGTACAGACAAGGACCCAGCATTTGCAGGCAAAGTGACAGGCACAACGATGGAGGTTTGATGGAGAAATCACAGAAGCTGTAGTCACTGCTGTTCTGAGAGCTCCTGGCTTCCTCATTTCATAGGAGGATGCCCTGCCCTTTTCACTTTTCCTGCCTGCAGAATGTAAAATTGGAAAGTTTTTAGTATTTTTCTCTTTCCATCCAAGGGAGAAGAACAAGGTTTATCCTGATCGTCAGGCTTGAATCTGGATCACTTTTGATAGGGCCCACCCATGAACCACATTCCTCGACGTCTCCTTGAAGATGTTCATGGCTGTTCCCTACAACTCATTGAAGTTGTAACACAAAGAACAGAGTAGAGTCCTGGGTAGCACAGACACTGCATATTCAGAGAAGAATCACAAAGAAATCTAGGCACCTGCTCTCACCTTGAATGGTTTCATATGATTTCCCTTCCAGTTTTCTAAAAGTGAGATTCATCCTAAGAGCCCTTCAGGACACCTTCAGACAAAGTAACAAGTATCCATAGGGACATATGCCCCATTTGGGGCTCTGCTGGGTCCATTGTGATCAGCTGCTAGGTTGGAAAAGCTTCCATTCCACAAAGGTTTAATAAATCACTCCCCACTTTGTGCTCTGTTGGTGAATTCTCCAAATACTGAATTTAGTTTTATGCCACACTGTACAAGGTGACTTGCTTTTATCTGCCTTTAGTTTCTGAATGCTTTGAGGACAGAAACTGTTGTATCCACCTTTGTCCCCACATGTTAAGACAGTGGTGTTCAATGGGGGGTGATTTTGCCACTCAGCGAACATTCGGCAAAGTCTGGAATCACTTTTGGTTGTCACACCTGGGGCAAGTGGTGTACTGCTGGCATCTAATGCTTAGAGGCTGGGAGACATGCTATATTGCACAGGATAGCATCCACCAACCCCCCTTAAATATCCAGCCCCAAATGTCAACACTGTCAAGATGGAGAAAACCTGGTTTAGCATAACACCTCACACAGAATACATTTTAATAAACGCTCACGTAATTTTTCCAAAAACAGTCCGTAAGACAGTTATAACAACAAATTGAATCATGTACTCTTTTATCATTACATTTTTCCTGGAACAACCAGCTCATGTCATAAAATTGTCATAGTTTTGAAAAACTAGTAGGGAAAAGGTTTCAAGCCCTGCATTATCCTGCAGATGGTTGGCTACTGATGGGAATGGTGCTGAATGGCTCTTACATTACCTTCCTTTAAGCTTTTGACCTACTGTGTACACAGACATGTAAGCTTAATTACTTTGCCATTATAGTATGTCACGCTTTGTGTTTTTTCACATATGTTTTAATATATATCTCTTCTAAATTTTAGGTGGTCCTAAATTGCTCAACAATTGCATATTGGAGAACTACTAGTTAGGAGGCTTGTGTTGCCGATTGCACTACATCATTATAGCACAAGTGATGGTTTCAAAAAAGAGTTTTCTGTAAAGAATGCCTCACAGAGAGGACCTTCAAGCTGGTGGAGGGGTAAGACGTGGAGATCATCTTCAGCCCCACAAATACATCAGAAATACATCTACACGTGGAACAACTCCTACAGAACACCTACTGAACACTGGCAGCAGACCTCAGACCTCCCAAAACACAAGAAACTCCCCACGTACCTGGGTAGGGCAAAAGAAAAAAGAAAAAACAGTTACAAAAGAATAGGGATGGGACCTGCACCTCTGGGAGGGAGCTGTGAAGGAGGAAAGGTTTCCACACACTAGGAAGCCCCTTCACGGGTGGAGACTGCAGGTGGCAGAGGGGGGAAGCTTCGGAGCCACAGAGGAGAGCGCAGCAACAGGGGTGCAGAGGGCAAAGCACAGAGATTTCCACACAGAGGATCTGTGCCGACCAGCACTCACCAGCCCGAGAGACTTGTCTGCTCACCCGCCAGGGCAGGCGGGGGCTGGGAGCTGAGGCTCGGGCTTCGGAGGTTGGATCCCAGGGAGAGGACTGGGGTTGGCCGCGTGAACACAGCCTGAAGGGGTTAGTGCACCACAGCTGGCCGGGAGGGAGTCCAGGAAAATGTCCAGAACTGCCTAAGAGGCAAGAGACCATTGTTTCGGGGTGCTCGAGGAGAGGGGATTCAGAGCACCGCCTAAACAAGCTCCAGAGACGGGCACGAGCCGTGGCTATCAGCGCGGACCCCAGAGACGGGCATGAGACGCTAAGGCTGCTGCTGCCGCCTCCAAGAAGCCTGTGTGCGAGCAGAGGTCACTCTCCACACCGCCCTCCCGGGAGCCTGTGCAGCCGCCACTGCCAGGCTCCCGTGATCCAGGGACAACTTCCCTGGGAGAATGCACGGCGCGCCTCGGGCTGGTGCAACGTCACGCCGGCCTCTGCCACCGCGAGCTTGCCCCACATACCATATCCCTCCCTCCCCCCTGCCTGAGTGAGCCAGAGCCTCCGAATCAGCTGCTGCTTTAGTCCCATCCTGTCTGAGCGAAGAACAGATGCCCTCAGGTGACCTACATGCAGCGGCGGGGACAAATCCAAAGCTGAACCCCAGGACCTGTGCAAACAAAGAAGGGAAAGGGAAATCTCTCCCAGAAGCCTCAGGAGCAGATTTGATTAAATCTCCAAAATCAACTTGATGTACCCTACATCTGTGGAATACCTGAATAGACAATGAATCATCCCAAATTGAGGTGGTGGACTTTGGGAACAAGTGTAGACTTAGGGTTTGCTTTCTGCATCTAATTTGTTTCTGGTTTTCTGTTTATCTTAGTTTAGTATTTAGACTTTATTATCATTGGTAGACTTGTTTATTGATTTGGTTGCTCTCTTCCTTTTATATATTTTTTCTTTTCCTTTTTCTCTTTTTGTGAGCGTCTATGTGTATGCTTCTTTGTGTGATTTTGTCTGTATAGCTTTGCTTTTGCCATTTGTTCTAGGGTTCTGTCTGTCCATTTGGGGGTTTATTGTTTTTTTTTTAATTTTTTTTTTTTTTTTTTTTTTATTTATTTATGGCTGTGTTGGGTCTCAATATTCTGTAATAACCTATATGGGAAAAGAATCTGAAAAAGATGGATATATGTATATGTATAACTGAGTCACTTTGCTGTACATCTGAAACTAACACAACATTGTAAATCAACTATACTCCAACATAAAATAAAAATTAAACTAAAAAAAAAATAGTACACCCAGCCCTTGCCTGTTTCCTTTTCTGGTAGAATTTTTTTATTGTGGTAATAAATACATAACATAAAATTTACCACCTTAAGTGTACAATTCAGTGGTATTAAGTACGTCACAGTGCTGTGTAACCATCACCACTATCTAAGAACTTCTTAATCATCCCAAACAGAAATTCTGTACCAATGAAGCAATAACTCCCTCCTCCCTCCAATACTTGATATCCTCTTTTCTACTTTCTGTCTCTATGAATTTGCCTTCTCTAGGTACCTCATATAAGTGGAACTGAAGCCGAGCAGGACCCTGTGGGGCTCCTGGGCATGGAAGCCTTTCTGTTTCTTGTTTCTTGACTCCAGCCTCCAAGATCTTCCCTGAGTTCCAAAGGGCAGATTTCAACAGCTGCTAATCCAGGAAAGGAGGGGATGAAAAGACAAGGGAGGGGCAGCCAAGAAACAACAGTGCAGCCTTGGGGCAAGGTCTTGGTTCCACCTCAAGGGATACACATAACAATGTCTTTAAGGGCTTTAAGATGTCAGCATTCTTCATACCATAGAAAGACCACCTGAGGCTACATGAAAAGAACCAGAGAAGCTCATCAAGAAGATTACTGAGACCAGATTAGAGGAGTGCAGGCCCTGCACACACCCTAATCTTATCAGCAACTCCACCCTTGAACTTTTGCTATAAAACTCCTCATCAGATCCTCCCGGCTTGGGACACATAGTTTTTCAGGGCAGGAACCCGCTGTGTCCCCCTTTGCCTAGCAAAGCAATGAAAGCTTTCTTTTCTACTTCACCCAAAGCTGTCTCCAAGCTTCGACACTGGTGCACAAATGCCAAGCTTTCGGCATCAGAACCATACAGGACTTGTCCTTTTGTGTCTGTGTTCTATCAATCACTTACAATGTTTTCAAGGTTCATGTATATTGTAGCATGTATCAGAATCCCATTCCTTTTCGTGTCTGAATAATATCCCATTGTATGTCTATTCCACATTTTTTTTTTTTTTTTGGCTGTGTTGGGTCTTCGTTTATGTGTGAGGGCTTTCTCTAGTTGTGGCAAGTGGGGGCCACTCTCCATCACGGTGCGCGGGCCTCTCACTATCGCGGCCTCTCTTGTTGCGGAGCACAGGCTCCAGACGCACAGGCTCAGTCGTTGTGGCTCATGGGCCTAGTTGCTCCGCGGCATGCGGGATCTTCCCAGACCAGGGCTCGAACCCATGTCCCCTGCATTGGCAGGCAGATTCTCAACCACTGCGCCACCAGGGAAGCCCCTATTCCACATTTTTGTTACTCATTCATGGACTCTTGGGTTGTTTCCACTTTTTGGCAATTGTGAACAATGCTGCTGTGAATATCAGTTTATAGGTGTTGGTGCAAGTCTCTGTTTTCGGTTCTCTTGGGCATTCACCAGGGAGTGGAAATTTGGGGTCATATGGTGATTCTATGTTTAAGTTTTTGAGGAACCAGCAAGCTGCTCTGCACAGCAGCTTCTGCATTTTACTTTCTCATCTGGTAGAATTGTTTTTATTACCAAATAGTTGGTGTAAGATTTCATCTCTCTCCCCTCTTTCTGTTGGATTTGGCCACTTGCCCCTGGGAGTGGATATGGAAGAAGCTGTAGAACTGCCCTGTGACTCCCCAGCCTTCGTTCTTTTCCCTCTGCCTCAAGAACAGTGCATCCCAAACAGGGGCTGCGGCTTCAGGACTCAGAACAGCAACAGGGCTGCTGCAGACTCACAGCCATCACGCAACGTACGTGAGAAGGAACTCGTGGCTGCGAGGACTGAAACGCTGGCCCCACTTGTTATTGCAGCAAAGCAGCCTGATACACCCGTCATTCCTCCTTTCACTCTTGAGCTTTTCTATGTTTTTATTTCCTTTCTTTGCCAGATACCTCTACACATGCTGCTTCCTTTATCTGGAATTAGCTCACCTCCAAACTCTGTGATTGTTTGTTTGATTGATTATTGGGGTGAACCGTAGGAAACTGTCATTTCAGCAGATCAAAAATGGCCCCATTTCAGCAGTTACATATGGTTTAACAACAAAAAACAACACTAGCAGCAGCCAGGCATGGATTCCACTGGTTCATTAGCGTATCTCGTTCAGCCCGGGATAATCCATGTGCCCACTTCAAAGATGGGGAAACATGAGCTTCAGGCTCATCAAGTCACCCAGCTCACGAGTGCTGGGTCTAGATTCCAAATCAGGCTTTAATATGACCCTCTATTGTTCAACAAGTTTCTCCCCAATGCCCCCAACCCCACCCCAAGGTGCTGCTGGAGATTCCCTGAGACCGTATCTATTTCAGCCCCTTTACTTGGGATTTGCCTTCATTACTGCTCACAATTACATACCTGGAACTTTATTAAGCATGCGGTACCTATCATTATCAACCCCATTTTATAGATCAAGGAACAGAGGCTCAGCTTACTACCACACTTACGGCATTGCACAGACGTTGCATAAATCACCCAAATAAGCAGGGGCAGTTCTAGCAAGAACTGAGGAGACCAAGTTACTGGCTTTGGAAGACAGTGGTTTGTCTTGTGTATGGATTAGTTTCTGATCTCTATAAGGTATGACACAAATCTACTTAGCCTCCCAATCTAAATTATTATGCTCAAGGTTTCCTCTCTCCTCCCATAGAACCTGTTCTCCACATCCGTCATCAACTGGTGCCGTTAAGGGCATCATGCCTCCGTGATCAAAGGCACAAGTCCTTGACTCAAGAATTTCAAGTATGACAGCAGACACGCAGTGGTGCATATGCTAGAGAATATTTATCATGAAACCAAGTTTTTTGACTATAGCTGGTCAATGCTTTCTGGAAGCCAATTCTCCGGGTTTCAAGTGAAGTAAAACTTATTAATCTGCAATCACAAGCATAGCTCTTGCTGTCCAAATGAGTGAGTTTGTGGCCAGAGGGCCTTCCATATATTTAGTAATACAATATCCTAGCTGGCTTTTAGCCACTTATTTTTTTTTTCCAATCCTTTTCCACCTGCTTATCTTCAGAAGAAGCTGAAGTTTCCCCAGTGGTTCTGGAATCTAGGTCATTCAGAGCATGCTTACCAAGTGCTGAGCCCAGTCTAGCTATGGGGCCTTAGATACTCCTAAATTCAAATTCTACCTGGTTAACACACAGTGCGTGCTTATATTATATGACTTACACAAATCTATAGAGGAGGAGATTTTAGTTACTAGAAACTAAAGATTTCACTTAAGAACATGCATTCCAACCTCAAAAATCGAAATAGTCACAATGTGTGTTTTTGCTCAGGAATGTTGAGGTTGAAATAAAATGGATCTTCAGTCATCATTTTAAAAACAGACATGTTTTCAGAGATTTAAGTAGATATTTTATTCAAAATTATGTCATATTGCTCATCTTGTGGAGAAACATTTAAAACAGAAACAAATAGAGCACCAAAAAGAAAAAAGGAAACCCACACTTCATTGATTTGAATGTTTTGAATTACAGGCTAAAATCACCAACCTGACCCCCAACCAGAATGATTAAGTAGATCCAGATGTCACAGATATGATGCCAAATGTTTAAATCACATCTTAAACACAATCATTATTTCGTCCTGCAAAGGTATGGAGTGATGCATCGGATGGTCTAATGTATCAAGGAGAGAGAGAGGGGGAGATGCTAGCTTTACATAGGAAGACAATGAAACAAAAGCCCACGAGCTATCTGAATTTTTGTTGACTCTCCCCAAAAACTTGATGTTTTCAGCTCGTGGTGACCAATTTTCTCAGTCCCTACCCTTTTCCCAGCATAAAGTTTTCAGATGACAGTCTACAATGATTAGGTGGCAAAAGAATAATTCTTTCAAAAAGAATATACCACTGTCATTAAGTTTGTGTTAATACAATCTCTAATGTGATTCCAAACTCATACCCTAGCAAGACCCTCTTTAAAACAGGTGAGTCTCCCTGCCCCTGTCATTTGGATTGTTCTCCAATATGAGCGCCATCTGTCTGCAACATCTGTTATCTCACTGATTGCCAAAGTTGATTTGCATGATCTGGCTGGTTTCTTTCTTTCTTGGATATTTCTGACTACCTATCCCTCCTCTCACCCAAAGAGATGTAGGTCTACATGCCCAAAAGTTGTGGAAATCAGATTTCCCAAGCCTAAAATTAGAATACTTATAGTTTGACAAGAACGACTGTATTTAAGCATATGGGACATAATATTTAAACTGTCTGAAGTCTCTAGAATGGGTGGTCCCTAACCTAAAGAAGACAAGTAAACATTAAATGCTTATGTCTTCCTCCCATTTTTAGGTCCAGATTATTCTAACTTCAAGCCATTACTACATTTGAATGAGAGACTGAGAATTTAAAAGGCATTCTTAATCTGTGAGAGTTTTAAAATTGTTGTGTTTATTTCCTGAGTCAAACTGTTGCAGCATTTATATTTTGAGAAATCTGTTGCTATAAGCACACAGATTTAACCTTCTTGGTTGGAGTCACAATCTTATGGTCACTGAAACCTCGGAGAATCCCTGGACCTTGGGCACTGAAGGGGTCAACATCAGAATGGAGAATGGGATGCAAAGTGGCAACATTTGTCTTCTGGTTTGGGGGTGTCTGACCTCTCTCTGAAATGGAATGGAATGCTATTGCTGGCCCCCTTTTCAGTGAGAGCCTGCCTCTTTGCGCATCTCCTTTGCTACTGACTGAGCAGGGAGGCCACAGGAAGTAGGGGAAGGGTGGACAACGCCTCATCCTGCAATCAGCACTCCTCTGGCTGGACCCATGGGCATGTGATCCCACAGCCAAGTCTCCTGGGCAACTGTGCCCCACTCCATCTCAAAAAATTCAGGGATGGGGTGGAGGACAATGCCGTACCATGATAGAGGGTAACCCCATGCTAAATGAGCGGGACAAAAACAATTTGTCAAGGTTAGGGAGTCCGCATAAGGGTGGCTCCAGAGACACAAGAGACCCAGTTAGTTTTGTTTCAACGATGGAGCAATGAGTGTCCCACACACTACCCATCAACGTGATAGCTAGGCGACGTTTCTGGAAGAAATATATTTCTAGGAAAGTAGACTGCAAAAGTGTTTCTAGAAGAGTTTGCTTTAGCATGCATTATCTTTTTTATAACTTTGGTAACTTTTAAGTATACAAACAATCATACCTTCATGTTCATCTTATTAACCAGCATTATTAAAGCAGGAGTTGCATGAAATTGAATGAGAATTTGGCATCTGAGTAAAAAAGTCACATGAGAATGGTATATTTACAAGTTTTCCCCTGAATATTTGAAATCTCTTCTGCTCTCCTTTTCTCCACCTGCAGGTATACACACCATGATTCAAGGATAAGGCATCTGAACTTGAGATGTACAGAAAATAAAAGTGATCCCTCACTGTCCCCTCCAAAGGAAGGGGCAATCATCACCTCCATTACACAACTGCTCTTCCCAGAGTTGACCACCTGACTGCACAGTTAGCTATAAACCTCCCACCTATTGGGACATGGGAAAACAAAATAGCGGGAAGACCAAGGCTGTTATTTTGCTCCTTCCTCTGTGGGAAGAGGAAGAATAGCCTCAGAGCTTTCCCACACCCAGGAAGATGAATACTTCCCTGGATCTTCTGAAGCAAAGACCTCAGTTTAGTACAACCACGCCTGTGTGTCTTAGGCTTATAAACCAATATTTGAATCCACATTATTGGTGATCGGCAAATCCAAACCTAAACACATTTTCTATCATCATGTGTGAACTTTAAGCTATAGCCAAAATGAGGAATGTCTTTTGCTTCACTGGGAGCAGAAACGTTCTGAAGTTGTTTTAGAAATATACATATATATCTTAGCTATCATCCAACATCATCGTCAAATAGAAAATGCATTTGTGACTTCAAGCAGATGGAGATACCCCCAGCCCACCCACCTACTGATGTCGCTTCATTGGGAAGACATGCAATGTGGTAGGAGTTCCAAATTGCCACCATCAGTTGAAAGGGTCCCAAAGCTGAGAACACAAGTGCAAAGTGAAATATATTTGCAAGCTATCGTCTGTTCGGTGTGTCTAATTAAGGGAATGGAAAAAAAGAGTTCAGCTCTTGATTTCTCTTCCTCTTCCATCTGTCTGCCTTTTTATCAGTTGATGGGACACGTCACCACGGCATCTAGGATCTTGGCACCATGGAGCAGGTGAGCCTACTTACAAGGACAGAGAAAGCCAAACTGTCCTCAGCTTCCTCTCTGATCTGATGAGGAAAAATGGTTCTATTGTCTGTGACTCTAACAAACAGTGCAGAAATAATATCCAGGTAAACAAGAAATGAGCAATCAGTGCTTCCAGCCAGGCTAAATCATCTAAGACCAGGCATCAGACACACAGGGTCCCCATGACATTCGTGCATCTTTCTGCCATCACAAATTCAAACCTGTGCTTCCCTTTTTCTTTAAACTTTTTATTTTGAGATAATTGTAGATTCACATGCAGTTGTAAGAAATAATACAGAAAGATCCCTGTAACACTTACCCAGTCTTCACCAGTTAGGTAACATCTGGCAAGGGTACTGACATTGATGTAATCCAGCAACATGCATTATGCTTTGAAAATCAGTGTAACCCTTTGAAAAAGGAGAGAATCCATAAAAATGTCTCAGATTGGACAAATAATCTTTAGATGATGTTTTGTATATTTATGAACAGACTTCTTCGTTTGGTTAAGGAGGCACGGCAGGCACTGTTAACTCACTGAACTGCCAGTTCTTTGATTGGATCAAAGTTCTCTCTCACTGACAGCACTTTCCGTAAAGGAGCAATTTCTTTGCATCTTGTTTCATTTTAGGATTTCCTAAAATTAAGGTAATAGAGTGTCCAGAGTGGTATGAACCAACCCCCAAGATGCAGAACAGAAATATGAAGCTTCTAAAGTTGAAAATTTGAGAATAGAGCAAAGCAGCTGTCATGGAGTGGCAGAGATAGAAGACCAGAAAGGACAGGATGGAGAGAAGAGGGTTGATGTGCACGCGTGTGCGAGGGTTCCTGGGGCCTGTTGCTGTGTTTCTCATCTGTCAGATGTGTCTCCCCAGGGAAAATATCAAAAGCAGAGAAGAAATAAGGAAGATAAGTAATGGCAATGAGAACTCAGCAAAAAGAAAGGCAAACTGTAAAGCAGGTATTTCTTTGATTTGAGTGGTTGCATTTGGGGAGAAAAGGCCCAGGAAGTGTTCTTTGGAAAATATCCATCTGTGTTTGCTGTGGAAAACAGCCGTACTAGATGCATATAGCAGGGACTCAAGTATCAGCCAAGGAACCAACTTGGATATCCTCATCTTCAACCAGAATAGTGGGTGAGCAATGGTGGCAATCTTGGCACACTAGAGAAGGCTGAGCCATGTGGCAAACCAAAGTCCCGATTCATTTATAAATGTGAGAATTATGAACTTCTCAGCAAGCTGAGGGAATTCAATCAATGAAAGGACAGCCAGGTTAACATAGAAGATGGCTAGCTGCAGACAAATCCTGGAAATCGCCAGGCAGGAAAGAAGGAGATCCAATGGAATCATCTTTCTCTGCTTGATCAAGTGAGTGCCATTCACAACCACAATGATGCCATTTACTAAAACCCCAACGAGAAATTGTATCACTGCCAAACAAAGGTGGCTAGTGAGGTGAGACTCCAGCATTTTGAGAAGAAAAAATCATTTACTGTAAAAAAATGATATAGTTATAGATTTTTTGGACAGTTTGGATTGTTCAAGTTTTCTATTTTTCTTCAACTAGATTAGAATGCCTTTGGAGGACATGACTCTTAACAATAAAGGCAATGAGGTAGCAATGTGGTGGACATTTGTTTGTATCACTGTTTTCTCAATTTAGTTCCGAGGCAGCAAAATAAGAAAGAGACTCTAGCAACAATTTGCTTCTTAATGATGATGTTGGCATTTTCCAGGTCTACTTAGCATTCAACTTCACCACAAGTAAATGGTGGAATCACCTTCAAGGCTGGGAGAAGGGCTCCTCCACTACACAAGCAGTGGAAGTTTCTTAATCCTTCATCTCTACCTTGAATATTTAATTATGTCTACAGGTGTGATTCTACTTAACATTTGTGAGTCTTTTTTTTTTTTAACATCTTTATTGGAGTACAATTGCTTTACAATGGTGTGTTAGTTTCTGCTGTATAACAAAGTGAATCAGATATACATATACATATATCCCCATATCTCCTCCCTCTTGCGTCTCCCTCCCACCCTCCCTATCCCACCCCTCTAGGTGGTCACAGAGCACTGAGCTGATCTCCCTGTGCTATGCGGCTGCTTCCCACTAGCTAGCTATTTTACATGTGGTAGTGTATATATGTCCATGCCACTCTCTCACTTTGTCCCAGCTTACCCTTCCCCCTCCCTGTGTCCTCAAGTCCATTCTCTACGTCTGTGTCTTTATTCCTGTCCTGCCCCTAGGTTCATCAGAGCCATTTTATTTTATTATTATTATTATTTTGATTCCATATACATGTGTTAGCATACGGTATTTGTTTTTCTCTTTCTCACTTACTTCACTCTGTATGACAGACACTAGGTCCATGCACCTCACTGCAAATAACTCAATTTCATTTATTTTTATGGTTGAGTAATATTCCACTGTATATATGTGCCACATCTTCTTTATCCTTTCATCTGTTGATGGACACTTAGGTTGCTTCCGTGTCTTGGCTATTGTAAATAGAGCTGCAATGAACATTGTGGTACATGACTCTTTTTGAATTATGGTTTTCTCAGGGTATATGCCCAGTAGTGGGATTGCTGGGTCGTATGGTAGTTCTATTTTAATTTTTTAAGGAACCTCCATACAGTTCTCCATAGTGGCTGTATCAACATACATTCCCACCAACAATGCAAGAGGGTTCCCTTTTCTCCACACCCTCTCCAGCATTTATTGTTTGTAGATTTTTTGATGCTGGCCATTCTGACTGGTGTGAGGTGATACCTCATTGTAGTTTTGATTTGCATTTCTCTAGTGATTAGTGATGTTGAGCATCCTTTCACGTGTTTGTTGGCAATCTGTATATCTTCTTTGGAGAATTGTCTATTTAGGTCTTCTGCCCATTTTTGGATTGGGTTTTTTGTTTTTTTGATATTGAGCTGCATGAGCTGCTTGTATATTTTGGAGATTAATCCTTTGTCAGTTGCTTCGTTTGCAAATATTTTCTTCCATTCTGAGGGTTGTCTTTTCATCTTGTTTATGGTTTCCTTCACTGTCAAATGCTTGCAAGTTTCATTAGGTCCCATTTGTTTATTTTTGTTTTATTTCCATTTCTCTAGGAGGTGGGTCAAAAAGGATCTTGCTGTGATTTATGTCATAGAGCGTTCTGCCTATGTTTTCCTCTAAGAGTTTTATAGTGTCTGGCCTTACATTTAGATCTTTAATCCATTTTGAGCATATTTTTTTGTGTGGTGTTAGGAAGTGTTCTAATTTCAATCTTTACATGTAGCTGCCCAGTTTTCCCAGCACCACTTATTGAAGAGGCTCTCTTTTCTCCATTGTATATTCTTTCCTCCTTTATCAAAGATAATGTGACCATATGTGCATGAGTTTATCTCTGGGATTCTATCCTGTTCCATTGATCTATATTTCTGTTTTTGGGCCAGTACCAAACTGTTTGGATTACTATAGCTTTGTAGTATAGTCTGAAGTCCAGGAGCCTGATTCCTCCAGCTTCGTTTTTCTTTCTCAAGATTGCTTTGGCTATTCGGGGTCTTATGTTTTTCCATACACATTGTGAATTTTTTTGTTCTAGTTCTGTGAAAAATGCCATTGGTAGTTTGATAGGAATTGCATCGAATCTGTAGATTGCTTTGGGTAGTATAGTCATTTTCACAATGTTGATTCTTCCAATCCAAAAACATGGTGTAACTTTCCATCTGTTTGTATCATCTTGAATTTCTTTCATCAGTGTCTTATAGGCCTTGTTTTTGTATCCATTCAGCTTGTCTATGTCTTTTGGTTGGAGCATTTAATCCGTTTACATTTAAGATAATTATCGATATGTATGTTCCTATTACCATTTTCTTAATTGTCTTGGGTTTGTTTTTGTAGGTCTTGTCCTTCACTTGTGTTTCCTGCCTAGAGAAGTTCCTTTAGCATTTGTTGTAAAGCTGGTTTGGTGGTGCTGAATTCTCTTAGCTTTTGCTTGTCTGTCAAGGTTTTAATTTCTCCATCGAATCTGAATGAGATCCTTGCTGGGTAGAGTAATCTTGGGTGTAGGTTTTTCCCTTTCATCACTTTAAATATGTCCTGCCACTCATTTCTGGCTTGCAGAGTTTCTGCTGAAAGATCAGCTGTTAACCTTCTGGGGATACCCTTGTATGTTATTTGTTGTTTTTCCCTTGCTGCTTTTAATATTTTTTATTTGTGTTTAATTTCTGATAGTTTGATTAATAGGTGTCTTGGTGTGTTTCTCCTTGGATTTATCCTGTATAGGACTCTCTGCACTTTCTGGACTTGATTATTTCCTTTCCCATATTAGGGAAGTTTTCAACTATAATCTCTTCAAATATTTTCTCAGTCCCTTTCTTTTTCTCTTCTTCTGAGACCTCTGTAATTTGAATGTTGGTGTGTTTCATGTTGTCCCAGAGGTCTCTGAGATTGTCCTCAATTCTTTTCATTCTTTATTCTTTATGCTGCTCTGTTGTAGTTATTTCCACTATTTTATCTTCCAGGTCACTTATCTGTTCTTCTGCCTCAGTTATTCTGCTATTGATTCCTTCTAGAGAATTTTTAACTTCATTTATTGTGTTGTTCATCATTGTTTGTTTGCTCTTTAGTTTTTCTAGGTCCTTGTTAAATATTTCTTGTATTTTCTCCATTCTGTTTCTGAGATTTTGGACCATCTTTATTATCATTACTCTGAATTCTTTTTCAGGTAGTCTGCCTATTTCCCCTTCATTTGTTTGGTCTGGTGGGTTTTTACCTTGCTCCTTCATCTGCTGCGTATTTCTCTGTCTTACCATTTTGCTTATATTACTGTGTTTGGGGTCTCCTTTTTGCAGGCTGCAGGTTCGTAGTTCCCATTGTTTTTGGTGTCTGCCCCCAGTGGGTAATGTTGGTTCAGTGTGTTGTGTAGGCTTACTGGTGGAGGGACTAGTGCCTGTGTTCTGGTGGATGAGGCTGGATCTTGTCTTTCTGGTGGCCAGGGCCATGGCCGGTGGTGTGTTTTGGGGTGTCTATGACCTTATTATGATTTTAGGCAACGTCTCTGCTAATGGGTGGGGTTGTGTTCCTGTCTTGCTAGTAGTTTGGCATGGGGCGTCCAGCACTGGAGCTTGCTGGTCATTGAGAGGAGCTGAGTCTTAGTGTTGAGACGGAGATCTCTGGGAGAGCTCTCACTGACTGATATTACAAGGGGCTAGGAGGTCTCTGGTGGACAAATGTCCTGAACTCGGCTCTCCCGCCTCAGAGGCTCAGGCCTGACACCCGGCCAGAGCACCAAGACCCTGTCAGCCACACACCTCAGAAGAAAAAGGAGAAAAAGATAAAAAAAGAAAGAAAAAAAGAAAAGAAAGTTATTAAAATAAAAAATATTAAAAAATTATTAAAATAAAAACAGGTAATTAAAAAGAAGAAGAAGAAGAAGAGAGCAACCAAACTAAAAAACAAATCCACCAATGATAACAAGTGTAAAAACTATACTGAAAAAAACAAACAAAAAGAACCCTAAAAAACAAATGGACAGGGGCTTCCCTGGTGGCGCAGTGGTTGAGAGTCTGCCTGCCAATGCAGGGGACATGGGTTCAAGCCCTGGTCTGGGAAGATCCCGCATGCCGTGGAGCAACTAGGCCCATGAGCCACAACTACTGAGCCTGCACGTCTGCACCCTGTGCTCCGCAACAAGAGAGGCCGCGAGAGTGAGAGGCCCACGCACCGCGATGAAGAGTGGCCCCCACTTGCCACAACTAGAGAAAGCCCTTGCACAGAAACGAAGACCCAACACAGCCAAAAAAAAAAAAATGTGGAATAGACATACAATGGGATATTATTCAGACACAAAAAGGAATGGGATTCTGATACATGCTACAATATACATGAACCTTGAAAACATTGTAAGTGATAGAACACAGACACAAAAGGACAAATCCTGTATGGTTCTGATGCCGAAAGCTTGGCATTTGTGCACCAGTGTCGAAGCTTGGAGACAGCTTTGGGTGAAGTAGAAAAGAAAGCTTTTACTGCTTTGCTAGGCAAAGGGGGACACAGCGGGTTCCTGCCCTGAAAAACTATGTGTCCCAAGCCGGGAGGATCTGATGAGTAGTTTTATAGCAAAAGTTCAAGGGTGGAGTTGCTGATAAGATTAGGGTGTGTGCAGGGCCTGCACTCCTCTAATCTGGTCTCGGTAATCTTCTTGATGAGCTTCTCTGGTTCTTTTCATGTAGCCTCAGGTGGTCTTTCTATGGTATGAAGAATGCTGACATCTTAAAGCCCTTAAAGACATTGTTATGTGTATCCCTTGAGGTGGAACCAAGACCTTGCCCCAAGGCTGCACTGTTGTTTCTTGGCTGCCCCTCCCTTGTCTTTTCATCCCCTCCTTTCCTGGATTAGCAGCTGTTGAAATCTGCCCTTTGGAACTCAGGGAAGATCTTGGAGGCTGGAGTCAAGAAACAAGAAACAGAAAGGCTTCCATGCCCAGGAGCCCCACAGGGTCCTGCTCGGCTTCAGTTCCACTTATATGAGGTACCTAGAGAAGGCAAATTCATAGAGACAGAAAGTAGAAAAGAGGATATCAAGTATTGGAGGGAGGAGGGAGTTATTGCTTCATTGGTACAGAATTTCTGTTTGGGATGATTAAGAAGTTCTTAGATAGTGGTGATGGTTACACAGCACTGTGATGTACTTAATACCACTGAATTGTACACTTAAGGTGGTAAATTTTATGTTATGTATTTATTACCACAATAAAAAAATTCTACCAGAAAAGGAAACAGGCAAGGGCTGGGTGTACTATTTTTTTTTTAGTTTAATTTTTATTTTATGTTGGAGTATAGTTGATTTACAATGTTGTGTTAGTTTCAGATGTACAGCAAAGTGACTCAGTTATACATATACATATATCCATCTTTTTCAGATTCTTTTCCCATATAGGTTATTACAGAATATTGAGTAGAGTTTCCTGTGCTATACTGTAGGCCCTGGCTGATTATCTATTTTATATATAGTAGTATGTATATCTTAATCCCAAACTCCTAATGTGCTGTGGTATGGTTCATGGGCAAAACAAGTCAGAGATAATTCTCCATCATGAATGAACTCACTGTTAAGTCTTAAATCAGCCTTCCTCTTTAGAATCAGCTTGTGGGAATAGATAAATATTACAAACCCAGATGCTTTTAGAATCTAAATAGATAATTACCATTCGAATAGGAGATCCTACTCCACTAAGTACACAGGTTTTTACAGGCCATTGACCCTAAGAATATGCAGTGGCTGTTTAGAATAGAGAAAAAAATCAAGTCCTCTGACATCATCTTCAAAAAGTTCATCTCAAGGGTCAATGCCAAATAAACCTAAAAAGTATAAATTTCTCTTTCTTTCTTTCTTTCTTTCTTTCTTTCTTCCTTTCTTTCTTTTCCTTTTCCTTTTTTTTTTTTAATAGGCAGAGGGCACTTGGGGCAAATTGCCAGGGAATGGAAATTCTTACCCCTCAGGGCGTCGAAGTTGTACTTGATTGGCTATAGCAGAGAATTTTAAAGGCTGATTCAGCCACTGGTAGCTAATTCAGAGAGAATAAACTGATTACGAACTGCCTGCTTCCAGAACCTTCAAAATAAAAACACTTCCCTGGATGGAACCAGTATCTGTCAACGTGAGCCCCCAAATGGAGCAAGCTGGGGTGCCTCTTTGGGGATCGTTGACCTTGTCCAGTCATGAATGTGACCAGTGTTTAGTTCAGCTAGATCACCTGGGCAATTTCAGCTGAAAATGTAGTACTTTTCTTTTCTTTTTTTTTTTAAATTATTAGCACCTTTAATTATTTATTTATTTATTTATTTATTTATTTGGCTGTGTGGGTCTTCGTTTCTGTGCGGAGGGCTTTCTCTAGTTTGCAGCGAGCGGGGGCCACTCTTCATCGCAGTGCGCGGGGCCCACTCACTATGTGGCCCTCTCTTCGTTGCGGGAGCACAGGCTCCAGACGCGCAGGCTCAGTAGTGTGGCTCACGGGCCTAGTTGCTCCGCGGCATGTGGGATCTTCCCAGACTAGGGCTCGAACCCCTGTCCCCTGCATTAGCAGGCAGATTCTCAACCACTGCGCCACCAGGAAAGCCCAGTACTTTTCTTTTTTTCCCTGCTTTGTTACCCTCCAGGTTTCTGCCCTTGCAAATCGCAGCTGCTTCTTCATCCCTTCCACCCAGATCTACTGGAATGTGCTTATCAGTTACAGGCTGAGCGCCACTCCTTCTGAAGAATTCCTGGAGGGATCCGGAGTATGAATGGCTCTCATTCTCCCTGTTTTTACAGGAAGAGAATGAACGGACCTCGTGTGAAATAACTCTCCAGCATGTTCTCTTCGGGGCTTTAAATCATACTGGAGAGAACAAAAATAAAATAAAGCAGAACAGGGCAGACAAGCTGGCAAAGACTAACTGAGAAAGGCGCCTTGGGCCTTCGGGGCCAAGATCAAGTGAGACGTGGCGGTTTCCCTCTCAAGTGTGGGGCATCCTGAAGGGACTGTGGGCTCCAAAGGTCCAGCCGTCCTCTCACTGGGCTGGAAGAGGGGATTTTTACATTTTCAATTAGATTATTTTATTTACTGCAAATAACGTAAAAACGACTAACAAGCAGTGAAGAAGAAAATCATCCAGAATTCACATCCTAATAAATCAGCCATTTGGATCTGTCCATGTTCCCATTCAAATGCTGTGAATTAAAATATTTAATTTTTACCTTATTATCATCATGGCAAAGGTATATTTTTATAAATTTCATTGCCTTTATTGTTTTTTTCTTTTTGATTATTTTAATGACTACAGAATATTCTGTTGAGCTGATATGTAGCACCGTGCCTAGAAATAGAGGCAATTAACATATATTTGTTGAAAAGATGAATTAATATATTTTTACTTATCTACTTCCTTATTTGGGGCATTGAGTGTGCTTCCATTTCGACTATTTATTTTAAATAATGTTTAATGGCTCTTACGATTTTTCCTACTCTTTGCATAATTTCATTAGGAAAAGTTCTTGGAAATAGGATTCCTAGGTCGGTGACTATTAAGTGCACCAGCAAATTCCTTTATGAGAAGATTGTACAGATTTGCTGCATTGTCACTTCGCAATGCATAAGACAGCTGGGTTTTTTATCTCCTGAGCAGTACTGTTTGCTTGACTTTTTTTTTTTTTTTAATATTTGCTAATCTCATAGGTGCAGAGAGAGTGAGGAGATTTCAATTTGCAAATCTCTTTTAAATCATTACCGAGTAACTTTCACGTTTTTATCTTCATTTAGAAGCCTTGTCCTACGGCCTGACACAGACTGGATCCGCTTTTTAACCTTTCTCAAGAAACCTTCTTTCAGCGAGTCGGAGAGTTTCAAAGTGAGCATGGAGGCGTCCTGCACTGGCTCTGTGTGGCAAAGGGGACAAGTTTGAGCCACTGGATGTCCCTAACCACTTAACCACCTGCAAGCACAGAGCCAGGCCCATGGTAGCTGTCGCTGCGTGCCGTCACTAAATTCTTCTAGGGCCGAGGCCCAGGGCTCAGGGTGGCCCCTGGCTGGCAGGGAAGGCGCTCAGGGCGGGATGTGTGTGGAAGACCGTGAGGTTGTTATTGACAATCCTCCCTGAAGCCCTCGTGGGGTTGGCAGCTACCTCGTGCTTCACATAGGGCAGTCTGTCCTCACATGGTCATCAGTTTATTTGTTAATCCTCACGGTGGCGTGCAAGGCAGCTTCCACTTTCCTCCTCACTTTCCAGATTCAGGATGCGGCCCTGGGGATGTGTTTGCCCAGGAGGCCTCGGCCGCTGGGATCCAGGCTCAGGTGATCTGACCTCCACAGATCGGAGGGCTCCTTGCTCGGAGGGCTGCCCTGCAGTGCTGGGGCCAGGGCAAAACCCTGGGCTGGGTGTGAGTCCTTCAAAGTCTTACCTGGGTGAGGTTTACCCAGAAAGAAGGTCAACACGTGTGTCAAATGATTACATGCTGTCTTCTTCTTTATTGTTTAGAGAATTAATATTGAATCACTCATACATGGAGAATACCAGTGATGATGAAGATGATGATGGGCACTAATTGGTCCTGATCTTAGTATTTAAGAACTGAGACCTGAGTAGGGTGTTGTCGACCCCACTACAGATGAGGAGACTGAACCCCAGAACGGAGTGGCGGGCACAGCCATGACTCCCAGCGGGTCTCCTAACTCACCTGCATGAGGGGCAGGGGTAGCACGCCGGCCCTGAGGGCGCGTGAGGGTGGGGTGCTCAGCAGCGGGTGTGGTACACAGGACTGTGGGTGACGGGGCAGACAGCAAGCGGAAGCCACGTGCGCAAGAGAGTGGCCGGGGTGGGGGGCGGGGTTTCAGGAGAGAGGCTGGTACGTGGCTCAGGGTCGTCATAGGCGACCAGGGGCAGGAGGAGGGGCGCTGGGCAGGGAGAGATGGGAGACCCTCTAGATGTGTTGCTGGGACAGTGACAGACAGGACAGGATGGAGGGTCTGGGGCTGGCCGGAGTTCACCTTGAGCAGGACAAGGAGCTAAGAAAGGGGGTGAGAGGGACCTTGAGAGCCACCTGTGGACCTCGTGGTTCCTACAAAGTAGGGCTGAGGATGGAGCCGCAAGGCCACCGCCAGACCTGCGCTTCCGCAGTCAAGCACTCGGGAAGTTCCCAGTGCCCTGGCCAGCAGACTGGCTGGAGTTTCTCCGCAAGAGCGTCTGCTGGTGGATTTTCACAATATGAGGGACCCTCAAGTCACACTATGGGGGGTGACACGACCCAGGGCAAGGGGCTGGCCTAGCCCCCTGAACAAAGCTGATTTTCCAGAACCTCTCCATCAGTTTAGCAATGAGCCCTGTTTCCTCATGTACGTTCTTCCTGCATCACTTAGGTTTCTTCAGGTATAGGTCAACATTCTCCTTCTTGGATTAAACTGAGAGAAAACCTGAAAGGGACCGTGGAGGAGACCCTTTTCCTCGTTGCTCTAGACCAGGTTTCTCAACTTCAACACTATAGGCGCTTGGTGCTGGGTAATCATTCAGAGGAGACAGGCTGGCCTGTGCACGGAGGTGATGAAAGGCAGCACCTCTGGCCTCTGCCCATTAGATGCCAGGAGCGGGACTTCCCCTACCTGATGTGACAGCACGAAATGCATCCAGATGTTGCCAAACGTCCCTCAGGGGCAAAATCGCCCCTGGGTGGGAACAACTGTCTTAGCAGAACTCGTTTATTTTACTCTACAAAGGGAAAATGGACTAATAAATATGTAGATGGACACTTGTATAATTTAAAAGTAATCTGTGACTATGGTACTAATTATACAATTAAATAATAGAGCACTGAGTCTCTGTGAATATCACCTTCCAGATAAAACTCAGAACTGTGCCATTTGAGCCAGATTCAAATTCTGTTCTTGTCTTTCTCCCAGAAGCTTTCCCCTGGACATGGTCTCCCTTGTTTCCTGTTTCAAACCACTGTTTATGGCCTCTGAGAAACAGCTGTTATATCCCCCAAATAAGGACATTTCAGTGGTATGGGTACGTACTAGCCTCGTCCTTTTGTTTGTAGCTCCTCTTAAGGAGGACGCTGTCCTTAAAGCCCGGACAACACCATCTGATGCTCTGCGTGGGTTTTAGAGCGCAGAGTGCAAATGGGGGCAACTGCAGTGCAGGAAGACCAGGTCAGACGCTCCTCTTCCGCGGCGTCCGCTGTCTGCCTGCCGGGTCACTGGGGGTGCAGACAAGCCTCTGCAGAGAGTTCAAGGGTGTCTCCAGCACCGTCATCCATCACTTCTTTAGATGCGTTGGGGGAGAGGTCAAGTCAAGCAGGCGGGCTGTCCAGCCAGCAGTGCTATTGCCCTTCGCCTCCTTCCTGAGAAGCTATGTGTGGCCACTCTCAGAGCTGGGGACAGCACTTCCCCCTGAGGAGGGACAGTGCCTTATGTGATGGGAGCCCGTGCAGACCTCCCGGCAAATGGCGACAGGTTGATTGCTCTCTGGAGACTCTGACCGCGCAAGCAGGGCGAGTGTTACAAGGAATGTTTGTGAGTGTAACAGTGTGCAGCGCTAGTGTAACAGTATGACTCTAGTTTTGTTTTGTTTTTTTATAATTTTTATTGGAGTATAGTTGATTTACGATGTTGTGTTAGTTTCAGGTGTACAACAAAGTGAATCAGTTATATATATATCCACTCTTTTTTAGATTCTTTTCCCATGTAGGTCATTACAGAGTATTGAGTAGAGTTCCCCGTGCTATATGGCAGGTCCTTATTAGTTATCTATTTTATATATGGTAGTGTGTATATGTCAATCCTAATCTCCCAATTTATCCCTCCCCCTGCCTTGTCCTCTGGTAACTGTAAATTTGTTTTCTACATCTGTAGTTCTATTTCTGTTTTGTAGATAAGTTCATTTGTACCCTTTTTTTAGATTCCATATGTAAGTGGTATCACATATTTGTCTTTCTCTGAGTATGATTCTGTTTTAATTTTTTTTTTTTCTCACCAGAATGCTAGGGGGACCTGGACAGACAGCTGGGTTAACATGTAAATATAAGTCTTTACCAACAGAAAGATAAACCGCGTCCTGATAGAATTGAGGGCGGGAGAGGTCTTTCAGAGCAGAAACTCAAAAGTCAAAAAATTCGCAGATCTGATGACAGAAACATTTCAAACATCTCTACAGAAAAATAATCTGAAAGATAATCATCAGAATATTGGGAAACAATCACAGCCTATACAACAGAATTAATATTAACATAGTAAGAAATCTCAGAAGCAACAAGAAAAGATTTAGTGTGCTCAACAGAGCCGGCTAAAGATAGGAAGTGGGCGATTCAACAAAGGCTGGAAAGTACATGAGAAATTTGTACCCAAAATGCAAACTGGAACAGCGATTGTGTAGAACCGTAGTTTAGCTGGCAGGTAAACAAAGATGCAGAAGGATGCGGTAGCCAGAGCTGGAGATTCTGCGGGCGGAGGAGGTGGTGTGCGGGCGGGTTTGGTATCAGCGTAGAGTTTTTTGAGAACCGTTGGCCATTGTACCTTGAGACTGGAAAGTCTGAATACTTTGACCTGGCAACTCCACATCTAAGTACTGAGTATCAAGAAATAATAAGTACTCCAAACAAAAATTTGGAAAGCTTCATGACGTGAAGCTATGAAGGCAAAAATGTGGAAAACCCTAAATGACTAGGAGAGAGTTTAAATAAACCCCAGTTGAACCATACAATGGAATAATCCTGAATCTATTAAAAATATTTATGTTGACCTACACTTATGGCCATGAGGATGTTTATAAAATACTAAAGGCAAAAAATAGATTTAAGGTATTATATATGATTTTATTTATGTAAAATATCTAAGTATACTTACATATACTTATACATAAATATATAGAAAACTTGGAACTACATGTATCAAAATATCATTCAGTAGCTATCTGTAGATTTGCAAATCAGAATGATTTCATTTCTTCTTCTCTTATCCGTAGTTTCTAAGATTTTGACAGGCAACATATATTATTTGTGTAATAAACTAATAATAAAAGCAAAATAATAAAAATCAAAAGAGACCCTGTGACTCTTGAGCAGCCTTTTCACTACCTATTCTGATTCTTGGAACTTGTTCGAAGTGGATGACTCTTTCTGACTTCCCACTTTCTGCCTTACCTTCAAAGCTGGGCTTTGGTCTGAATCCTCCAGACTCTCCTATAACTCTTTCTCTCATTTTTATCAGGCCCACATCCCATGGGATCCTGTTAACTCCTGTCCAGCCATTCCCCATGGGATCCAGCTCCTTTAGGCTCCTGGTTTCACACCAGGAATGAGTTCCCAGAAGCAGAATTGAAAGCCAGAGGAGGCCTATGGGCACCAGCGGCTGCTCTGAAATATGTAAATCTGGTTTATCGCTCTGCTGCTCAAAATCCTCCATTGTCTCACCTTCAAATTCATAATTAAAACCATACTCTCCCCGTTGCTTATAAGATCCCATGAAATCTGAGCCCTGGCACCTCCCTGAATTTTTTCCCTCTCTCTTTACCTTACCTGGTCTGCATGGGACACAATGGCCTCAATGCTGTTCTAGTTAACACACCAAGTCCATTTCCACCCCAGGGCCTTTGCACTTGCTTCCCTTGGCCCAGAAAAATGCACAGTCAGCCTCTCTTCCTCACTTATTCAGGTCTCTGCTAGAGTGTCACCCCCGTTAAGAAGCCTTTCCTGATCATTTAATCTAAAACAGAACCTTCCCCATCATTCCATTTCCCCTGACTTACCTTTATTTTTCCGTAAAGCTCCTCAATCACCACCTGATGAGAGGTTCGTTGTTTGTTTATTGCCTCTGTTGCCTGCAACAAAACTCCATCATGGGGAGATTTTGGCTTGTTCTTTGCTGTATCGACAATTCCCCCCCCCAAAAAAACTTCCTGGTCCACATTTACTGGTGAAAAGAAAGAGAGGGAAATTAGTGAAATTTAGTGAAATAGCAGAAATTAATGAACTGGAAGACAAAGAAACAAAATCACAAAAGCAAAAGCTGTTTTTAGAAAATAGAAAATAAACTACTGAGAAAGCAGATTAAATCAAAAAGAGGAAGACACAAAGAAATTATATTAGTGATGACAAAGGAGGTAAAACAGATAAAGGAGAAGTTTTGAAAATTATAAGAGACTTCCCTGACCGACTTCATACAATAAATGGAAGATTCCGCTGAGTTGGGGGCCCTGCCTGCCCTGGCGCCCCCTGCTGGCCATCTGTACACAGTGGGGACAGGCCCAGCCCAGGAGAGGTGCGGGTTGAAGCTTATATGACATGAGAGAAAAATCACACAAAGTTACATACTAAAAAGCTGACAAATATCACAAAGATCGTAAAACCCAGAAAAATCACATGACATTGTTATTAGCAGTAGCCGTAACCGACTTTCTGCCACACGTCTGCAATGCTCACTTCTCTGGGTTTTCCTTGTACATTTTTATTGCTTCCTCCTATGACAATAATTTAGCAATATCATTTTCTGTAGAGAGAACAGAAAGCTAATTCCATCTTTCCTCCAGCAAGGTTGACAGAAATTTGTTTTTTATTGTTGATAGTTTGGAAAAGCTGCTTTCGGAGCCACCTCCTTAAATGGCAATGTCACAGTGGTAACTTTCTGTGCAGTTTCTTGCTCAGTGTGTCCTCCCAGAGGGACTAGGGAGGGATGCAGAGTCAAGGGAAGCCCTCGGGGACCTTGGGTCTTTCCTGGCAGGCGGGTGGGATGGGTGCAGGATCAGGTCAAGTCCTCAGAGGTCCACAGCCTTCATCCCCCAGGCTCTCTGGATATGGCCTCCCCCAGTCACTGCCTCAGTGGCAGGTCCATCCTCCCACCAGGGGTGGTCCTCTCCAAGCAGAGGACAGAGCAGCACCTTCAGATCCTTCTCCTTGAGTTCAAAGATGCTCCATGAATCCACAAGAAACAGGCTGATGCTGGGGCCACAGGATGGGACATGGTACTGGCAGTTTTCTGGTCCCCACAAGCAGGGCGTAAAGGTGACCCTAGGATGGGGCAGTGCTCCATGCCTCTGGCCAGCAGCTGGAGCTGCTGAAACCTCCCTGCATCCCTGGAGGAGACCACAGCTCATGTAAGCTTCGTTCTCTTCATGGCAACCTCACTGCTGAGCAGGAGCCAACTTTGGAGCAGGTAGGAATGGTTCAAAAGCCTGCAGGAGAGACAGATGGGACTTCCTTCTAGGGTAAGGGGACAGGATTTACTGCCATGGTTATGCTTCCAGGTGTTCTTCTACATGTGTTCTTGTCCTGGTCCTTCTTCATTCCTGCCAAGTCCTGGTATTGGCCATCAATCCCCTCCCACTCCTTATACCCTAGACAAGAATGCTCACCTTGTTTTTACATCTGACATTTAACTGTTTGTTTTCTATATGTTTTATGTCTTTTTTTGTTCCTCTATTTCTCTATTACTGCTGTTTTTTATGTTAGATACATATATTCTAGTGTACCATTATAATTCTATTTTCATTTATTTTACTATATATTTTTGAGTTATTTTCATAGTGGTTGCCCTGGGGATGATAAGTAATGTCTTATCATATAACAATCTAGTTCAGATTATATCAATTTAATTTCAGTGTTATGCAAAGACTTTGCTCTTGTATGGCTCCATTCCCTCCCGCCCCTGTGTGGTATTATTGTCACAAATTACATCTTTGTAAACTGTATGCCCATCAGCACAGATTTATAGTTATTTCCTTATGCTGTTGTCCTTTACATTTGATAGGAGGAAAAAAGTTACAAATAAAACAATCATTTATACTGTCTTTTGTATTGACCTATGTTCTTACCTTTATTGGTGCTCTTGATTTTTTTGTGTGGATTCAAGTTACTGTCTCATGTCCCTTTACTTCAACCTGAAAGACTCACTAGAGTAGTTCTGGTAGGGTAGTTCAGTTAGAGACACATTATCTCAGTTTTTGAAATATGAGACTATATTCATTTCTCCTTCATTTCTGAAGGATAGTTTTACCAGATATAGAATTCATGGTTGACAGGTTTTTTTTTTCAGTGCTTTGAATATGTCATGCCACGTACTTCTGATCTCCATGGTTTCTGATGAGTAATCAGCCATCAATCTAAGAGGATCATTTGTACAAAATCAGTCACTTTTCTCTTGCTGCCTTCAAGATTCTCCCTCAGTCTTTGCTTTTGACAGTTTGATGATGATGTATATATGTGGATAGCTTGAGTTTATCTTACTTTGAATTCCTTGAGCTAATTGGATGAGTAGATTGTTTTTCATCAAACTTGGGACATTTTCTGCCATTATTTCTTCAACTATCCTTTCTGTCCCTTCCTTTCTCTCCACTCCCTCTAAGATTCCCATTATTCATATGTTGAGAATTTTGCTTGTGTTCCACAGGTCACTGAGACTGTGTTCCTTTTTCTTTCTTTTTTTTTCTTTCTGTTTCTCAAAATAGATTATCTCAATTGACTATCTTCAAGTTCACTTAGGGTTTCTTCTGCCTGCTCAGAACTCAACTTCAAGAGCCTTGAAGTGAATTTTTCATATTAGTTATTGTACTTTTCAACTTCAGAATTTCTATGTGATTTTTAATGATTTCTCTTTCTTTATAGACATTCCCTATTTGATGACATCATTTTTTTCCTTTAGTTCTTTAGACACAGCCTTCTTTACACTTTGAACATATTTGAATAGCTTATTTAAAGTCTTTGTCCATACTCTGGTTTCTCTTCAGATCATATAAATCTTTCATCTTTGTCCAATAAGTCCAATGTCTGATCTTCCTCAGAGACAGTTTCTATTGATTGCTTACCCCCTGCCCACCTGCTGTATATGGACCATGCTTTCTTGTTTCTTTGCATGTCCCATAATTTTTTGTTGAAATCAGACTATTAAAATAATAGAATGTGGCAACTCTGAAAATCAGACTTCCCCCTGCCCCCCACCCCTGCCCCACCCTGGATTGTTTTTGCCACTGTTGTTTGTCTGGTGGCTTTTCTGAGCTAATTCTACGAAGTCTGTATCTTCCTCATGTGTGGCCACTGCAGTCTCTGCTCAACTTAGCGGTCAGCTAGTGATTGGACAGAGATTTCCTTAAATGCCTGGACACCGATGTCTCCCAGTTTTTTTTTTTCAGGCTGTCTATTTGGCATTTACTTGTCAAAAGGCCACAATATAACTTTTATTCTTGGGAGGCAAAAGCCAGAATGAAAACAAAGACATGTGGTTATATTTCCAGAGTGAAAAACAAAACTTTTACAAAGTTGACAGATAACATTTATTAAAACATGTCATACACAGATGAACCGGTTTGCAGGGCAGAAATAGAGACCCAGGTGTAGAGAACAAACGTATGAACACCAAGGGGGTAAAGCGGGGGGCTGGGGGGCGGTGGGATTAGGATTGACATGTATACACTAATATGTATAAAATAGATAACTAATAAGAACCTGCTGTATAAAAAATAAATAAAATAAAATTCAAAATTTCAAAAAAAACCATGTCATACAAAAGGGCATGGTCTCTTGTATAAGAAGAAAATATTAAACAGTAACGTTTAATTAAGTAAAACATGTGTACACTGAGGACAGCAATATATAAAGACAAAACTATTCAACTTTTGCAAAACAGGTATAGCATTTCACAAAATATCCATAAGATAAGCACCTAATGATAATCTGTTTATCATGAAATGGTGTTTTGGTCTAAGAGTCACCTGACTTGCATAAATAATTATCTATTGATAGAAGAAACATTGGGAACCTCATAAAAGGAAAGAAAAGTCTCCCAGTTTTTGCCAAGGGGCTCTATATGTGTCTTGAGGTGCTCCTTCAACTCTCAGTCAGGCAGTTGATAATGTTGCCTTTGCCTTCCTTTCCTGCTTGCGCAGAGCTTCAAGGTCAGCCAAAGGTGAGAGCAGGACCTTCTTAGGACTTTCCTGAGCAAGCAAACAGTCCAGGGCATGTGCGCTGTCTTTCTAGATTCCCAGGAATATGTCAGAGCTTTGCTAAGCCCCTATGAATTTCTCATTCCCCATTTTTTTCTCTTAAGCTTTTTGGTTAGTCTAGGGTTTCTCCCAACTGTTATCCACCACCTCAGGCAGCTACAAAGTTAAACATGTCAACATTAATTGTTTTCAACAAGCACCCCTTGGGGAGAAGGCTTTTTGCACTAGGCAAGCTCTAAGTCAAGTTAAATGCAGATAACCCTGCAAGTGAGATCTTCCAGGGAACACTGAGACAGGTCGAATAATGACAGTTATTTGGGACTGGGGTTTTCCAAGAGCTCCAGCTCCATTCTGTTACCTCTAGTGTTTGTTAGGTTGCAGTGGAAATACAGGCTTTCATTTTTCAAGGTTATTATAGATCTGGAGAGCAGGGGATGGGACTAGAGCAAGTTAAATGCCATGAAGCTCACTGGTCTTACTGAGATTTAGCCAGTTATTCTCTAATAAATGCTCCTCAGATTACTCCATGCCTTTGGTTAATTTCCAGAGGTCTGAAAAATTTGATTCTGACAACTTTTGCCAGTTGTCTCATTGCTTTTATGGAGAATAGAATATTTGGAGAAAAGAATTTCCTGCCTTTTTCATTGATGTCATTTAACTTTCTTTTTTTTTTTAATTAATTAATTTATTTATTCTTAGTTGTGTTGGGTCTTCGTTTCGTGCGAGGGCTTTCTCTAGTTGCGGCAAGTGGGGGCCACTCTTCATCGCGGTGCGCGGGCCTCTCACTATCGCGGCCCCTCCCGCTGCGGGGCACAGGCTCCAGACGCGCAGGCTCAGCAGTTGTGGCTCACGGGCCCAGTTGCTCCGTGGCATGTGGGATCTTCCCAGACCAGGGCTCGAACCCGTGTCCCCTGCATTGGCAGGCGGACTCTCAACCACTGCGCCACCAGGGAAGCCCCTTAACTTTCTTTTGATACATGAAATATCTTAATTATGCTCCTTTTATGTAACCTCAGCCTGACCTGATAGCTCTGTTCCTGAAGGAATTTGACCCTGATTCTTGGTCCTTACTTATCCCCCTTGGCCCAAGTTTTCACTGTCCTATAACATGAGTACACTCCTAAAATGTGTATTTATTGATGGTATTCAAACTAGTGTATATACTAGCACCATTAAAGTTTGTATAAGGAAGTTTTATAGTGAAATATGACTCCAAGTGTGGCCTCAGCCAGTAGTGTGAACATCACTTGTGAGCTAATTAGGAATTCAAATTCTCAGGCCCTAACCTGATCTATTAAATCAGAAACCGGGAGTGGAGCCCAGATAACTGTTTTAACAAGTACTTCAGGTAATTTTTATGCTCATTGAAGTTTAAGAACCACTGGAAAAGAGAAAAGTGTATAATTGACTGCAGTTAAATATTCTAATCACCTGAGTAGCCATTTATTCCCTATCTCCACTGAATTGAGTGATCTTAGATGAGTTACTTATTCTCCTCTGTAGGCTTTATATCCAAACCTGTAAAATGATGGAGTTAATATATAATCAAAGAGATAAGGGGGTTATTTTGTTTTGGTTTCTGTATGGTATCTGAATTCCCAGTCTTGCTTAGAAGTACCTTCCCTTCTTAATGATTATAAAAAAAAAAAAGCATAACTCCTGTATCTTATTATATCATTAAATGGGTTGTACCTTTCTAGATCTTTAATCAATCTAGAAATCATTTTTAAATTTTGTATAAATGCATATATATATATATTTTCTTTTATAAATTGTTAGCTATTTGTCCTAGTATCATTTACCATATATTAAAAACTCAAGCAATTTTGGTTTGGTTTCTGGACTCTATGTTCTGTTTTGCTCATCAATTTTTCTATTCCTGTGCCAGTATTCCCAAACTATATTGTTTGGATTAGAGTAGCTTTAACATACATTTAAGTATCTGGAATATAATTTCTTTTCCAAAACATTCTCAGAAATGTTCAAGGTTATTGTTCATATGAAATTTATAATCAGTTTGTCTAATTTCAAAAGCAAGATCAGAATACTTAAACAACCATTAGGATTCTGATTGGAGTTGCATTAACTTTACACACTGATTGGAGATGCATTTATGATATTCAGTCTTCCCATTCAGGGATATGACATGTCTTCATTTACTGAAGCTTTCTTTTATGTCATCTATAAAATATTAATACTGAAAACATCTTATGACTTCCTTAATAAATTTATTTTTAGTCATTTTGTAGTTTTACTGTTGTCATGAATGGAATCTTTACCATTTCAACTTCTAAATGGTTATTGAGTAAAACTGTTGGCTTTTTCAAATATTTATCTTATATAGTGGCATCTTCATATGGTGCTGTTTTAAAAAATTAGTTCTAAGAGGTTTTCTTTTAGTTAAGCCTCCTGAATCTTCTAGGTATAAAATCACATTAGCTGCAAATAGTGATACTGCTTTCACCTCTTTTCCAATATTTACACAGTTTACTTGATTCTGGCTTATTGCATTAGCTAAATTCTTCTAGAAAAGACTGAATTTTAGTAGGCAAATTCCTGACCTTGGTCCTGTTTCTAAGTGTGGTAAGAATACATTTAGGATTTTACTGTTTAATATAAGGTTTTATTATAATATCTGGCATTATTTTAAAAATCATTTTAAGAAGTTTTTATTTTATTTGAAGTATTTAATTAGAAATTCTATTTTACTTAAAGTTTTTAATCACAAAATTTTCTTCTTGATTAGGTTTTCCTCAGGATATGATGATATAAATATTTACTCAAATTTTTATTAATATATTTAATAATATTTCTAGATTCCTTAAAGTCGAACCATTTTCAGCAAGCCTGGAATAGAACTTTTGTGTAATGCATGTAGTAGAAGATATCATAAATAAAATTACAAGGTAAGTGGGAGGTTTAGAGAAATTATTTTCAATACAATGCATACAAATTGCACACTACATAACATATGTTATATATATTATATATTTACAATATATACACAATATATATGTTATATATTATATATTTAGAATATATAATATAATGTGATCTCTATTAATAAAAAAATAGAAAATAGACAAAGGATATAAATAGACAAAACAAAGATGAAAAATACAAATGAGCCAATAAATATATGAAAATATACTTAATCTCACTAATAATTTTTAAAATGTAAATTAAAATGAGATGCAGTTTTGCCTTTCAAAATGGCAACATCTAAAAAGGCTAATTATATCAAGTGTTAGAGCACGTGTGGGAAAAATTGATTTCTTCATGCGTCTGTAGTGGGAGTATGAATTAGCACAACCTTTTAAAATATAATTCATATATTAAATTTTATTAATATGTATATATGATAATCCAGCAATCTTACTGCTAGGAATCTATACAAACACCATACTGTGAGTTGGCAAACATAAACGTGTCAGAGTTCTCACTGCTACATTGTATATAACAGTTTTAGGAAAATCTCTCAAGTGTAAATTGATAGGGAGCATGTTAAGCAAATTATGGTGTAGGATACAGTACCACGGAACATCATGGCTGTTGATAAGAGATTACGGGTCTAAACTAACTAGTGCATACAGCAGACTTCCATTCTTAAATATGAAAGTACATTGTTGCTTACATGTGTATAGATTCTGGGGTGATGTTTTCACAAGGCTAGGACAGCCAGGATCAGACCAAGTTAGTAGTTGCAAGTAACAATAACTAATTATGGCAGATTCAGCAGAAAAGAAGAGACTGAGGAGCCCTTGATATTCTTGAGACATCTGAGAAATAAGCTCCCCACTTACAGGAACTGTGTTCCAAACCATGTACAAAGACTGGCGTGACAGTGACAGTGGGACCTTTGCTGTCACTAAGCTGGGATGCTACAGTGTGCACTGCTTCCAGGCTTGACCACAGTTGCAGCTGCCCCAGATCACACACCACTTTTGTTCCAGGGACTAGGTAGGAAAGAGCGGCTGCCCCCAGGAGCCACATGCCTCCACCAAAAGTGGATTCCATTGGAGCTTCTTTTCTCAGGATGCTCTTTCCCAAAGCAGGGCCTGTGTGTGAGGATCAGCTTGGTGGAGGCTGGAAACACGTGGGGTCCAGCTTCCAAGAGCTGGGACCCCAAGTCCTCTGGGATCTGCCTTAGGGAGGTGGGACTCAGAGGGCTAGAAATGCCCAGACATACCAAGGGTGTTCAAATTTGCTGTGAAGCCAGAAAATATGACGTGTCCAGCAGAGATAGGTTCCAAACTAATGTAGACAGTGATCATCTCTGGAGGGTAAAAACAGAGGGGTTGTTGTGGCTGGAATTCCATGGTAGAATTTCAGGGAGTGTTGATCACATTGGGATGGCACTTACAACATGGAAACACTCCTTTGGGGTGGAAGGATGTGTGCCTAATATACATATATACGCAATGGAGTTATTTTAACTTTTTGTGTTTTTCATATACAAAGCTAAAAATAAATTAAATGAGATAATTGGGACCCTTTGAGTCCTGTAACATTTTTATTCTATTTTTGCAATAGAATAAAAATCATGTGTAAAGCACAATAAAATTCAATATTAAAGTTTTTGATATCACCATATTTCACTTATACATTATACAGCTCACTGAGAGCAAAAAGTAACTTGGAGTCTTTGAGTTCAGCAACTGGATTTGTGAAACACCAGGTCCCAGATGGATTTAAGTGATTTGCTTTAGCCAATGTGCTAATACGTGATAGAGCCTATTCTGGGATTTCAGGTTCTTGATTACTACTCCAGTGTACTATGGTGATGGCCAGTGAGACCACCAGTTGGACTTCATCTCTTTCTAGTTCATTCTTTCTAATCATGAAAAACCGACAGCTTCCCATTCCATGAAGGATGGAATCCTGGTTCCTTATAGGACCCCACACGCCTGGCCACTGTCTGAGTCTCTCATCTCCCTCGTGATCCCTGCTCAGCCCCACTGACCTCTTCCTCCTGGAGCTTGCCAACCTCATTGTCACCTGAAGATCTCTGCACGTAGTCTCTTTGCCTGGAATGTTCCCTCCTCCCCCAGCCCCAGGGTCTCCACACGACTCACTTCTTCATTCCATTCCACTTTGTGCTCAAAGACCTCCCACTCAGTGAGGCCTTCTATAACACACAGTAGAAAACCTTACTCCCTTCCCCCGCATTCTCCAGCCCCTCACCTGCATTGTAGCAGGATCCCCTGTTCTTCCTCGGGAAGGTTAGCTCCGCGAGGGAAGAGACGACTATGGTCTGAAGTTTCCGTCTCTGCTAAGCTCGTATATTGAAACCCTCACCTTCAGAGATGATGGTAGGAGGCAGGGCCTTTGGGAGGTACTTAGGTCATGAGGGTGAAACCCTCATGAATGGGATTAGTGCCCTTGAAAGAGAGGGTCTAAAGAGATCCCCAGCCCCATCTACCATATGAGGACACAGTAAGAAGGAGCTGGCTATGAACCAGGAAGAGGGCTCCCATCAGAATACGACCATGCTGGTGCCTTGATCTTGGACCTCCCAGCATCCAGAACTGTGAGAAATAGTCTTTTTTGTCTATAAGCCACCCAGCCTGTGGTGTTTTGTAACAGCAGCCTGAATACTGCCTGATTCACTCCTGGTATCGACCGAGTGACTGCACGTCTCAGTCCTTCAGTAAACACAGGTTGAAGGGATGAGCCATGGCATTAGTTAAGGAGACCACCAGCTGAACTGAAGGATATTGAATAGACTTGCTTCCTTCATAGTTCTTTTGCAGGCTTCTTTCCTGTGGAATCCACCTCCTGTTGAGCTACTATCAACCAAACACACATGGAGCTGATTTCAATACCAGTCCTGTGAATAACAAAGACTCTTTTCTCCACACTGGCCTCTTCCATTGAGCTCCCAGTCCCCATGGCCTTACTCCACTCACGAATGCAGTGAGGACAACCAGCCGTGCAGCTCATCATTCCTGCTCTGCGCATCTTTGCACAATATTGTTAGTGGCTCAAAATCTTTTTACCTGCCTACTTGGGATCAGCTTGTCCACCTACATTCTTCAAATAGCTCCTAATAGTTCCTAATTATTTCTGCTGCTTGAGCTACACTCTTCATAGTAATTCACTTCTGGATGTAGCAGTCCTCAGATCAGCAACAAAGAAAGGTCCAGACTTCACCTGCTTTTTTTTTTTTCCCCTCACTGAATCCTTTTTATTAATGTCCATTTAGTTTATATGCATTCAGTATCTGAAAACTAAATTCAGCAGAAAGTGCAATGTCATAGAGTTTTCTTATAGAGAAATTGCTCATGGGCTCGCAGACCTCTTCCCGACCACACCAAGACATTTTACTAAGAAAACACCCTAAACTTTCCCAGCTTTGATTGTAACAAAAACCCCAAATATTTGTATTTCTTTGTCTGGTGTCCTATGCAACAGAAAACATGTAGGCTGCTTAAAAAACATAACCTGAGTCACTGTTGGATTAAACAACTGTGTCAATATTAGCCCACAAGCTGGTGTTCCATCTTGTTTAAAGTGACCTCTTTGATTACGAAATTGAATGTCTTATTGTACCTTCACCTTTTGACGCCATGTGCTACAAGCCTCTGCAGTTCTACCAAGCATGGAAAATAAAGGTTAAGGTTGTTTCCATTATTCATTCTGTGCTTGACACAGGGTGGAATATCACAGGAGAAATGAGAAATAAGAATCTATGCCACAAAGAATCTGTGGTCAGGGAAATCATGAGTAGGGGTTGATGCCCATGGTTTATACCAGAACATCGAAGAGAAGCATTTCTGTAGGACAGAACTTTTAAAGGAAGAGAAGGACAGTGCTCTGTTATTCCTGCAAGGGACAGGAGTACCAGGGTGGAAAATAGGAAACCAGGGAAAATCCATCCATCTAGTATGGAGTGATGACCGCAACCAAGTTTGAGAAGATTAAGGGACAAAGAGAAGTAGGGTATCTTGTAAGTGGAAAGCTTCTACACTGAGAAGCATCTAGGTAGAGGGGAAGAAAACATGACCTATCTCTCCATCCTGCTTTAGGAATTCATCAGCTTTTCCAGGCCATACTTTAGGCAAAGAGGAGAATGAAATTGATGTCAACCCAGTGGGAAGACTGTAGCCCATTACGACAATGCAACGCAGATTTAGATGTTGTTCATCCTTAACTTTGGTTACCATATTTTTAATTGGGTGCCATTTTTTTTCATTGGGTGTTCCCCCCCCCCAACCCCCGGATGCTACTTTTAAGGCACAGATACTCTGCCTGCAAAGAGGCTTCAAACTCTAACTTCAAAACTTCCTGATAGTGTCCCAATTTTGATTTTCACAGCTCAGAGCTGTGAAAAGCTCTCATTCTTTTTCACTCTCCAGCGTCTGCACTCTTTCTTATGATTGCACCTTCCCTGCTATGTAGACGCTGTTTTGGTGGCCCAGATGCCCTCTCTGGGCCAGCGTCCCCAGCTGCTGGGAGCATTGGCTGCTAAAGATTCACCGATGCCCCCTGCCTTTCCAGAGCTTCCACTTCCTGGAGCCTGTATTGGTTCTTAGAGAACCCGCAGCAGAGAACCGGAGACTGGGTGGCTTAAGCAAGAGAAACTTATTTCTCACAGCTCTGGAGGCTAGAAGTCCAAGGTCAAGGTATTGGCAGGACTGGTTTCTCCTAAGGCCTCTCTCTTTGACTTACAGGTGGCCATCTTTTCCCTGTGTCCTCATATGGTTTTCCCTCTGTGTCTGCCTGTGTCCTAACCTCTTCTTCTTTCAGGGACACCAGTCATATTGATTTAGGGTCCACCCATCTGATCTCATTTGACCTTAATTACCTTTTTAAAAGCCCTATTTCCAAATGCAGTCATATTCTGAGGTCCTGGGAGTTAGAATTTTAACACATGATTTTGTAGGAAACACAATTCAGCTCATAGCAGACTAGAAGTCTTTCCTTTCTTTCCTTCTTTTCCCCCTTTCTCTCTTTTTCTTTCTTTCCTTCCTTCCTTCCTTCCTTCTTTCAAGAAAACCCTTTCTAAAGCTATTTGGAGTCCAGTCACTAATAGCCTCTGGGTATTTGACCCTGAGACAGTTTCCTGGTCAGTAAGCCTGCAACCACAAGAACTGTTCTACTAAAACTCTGCTTTCCTTCCCAAAGTCCTCTTAAGATGTGGCCAAGGAGGGATGTGACACAGACAATGAAGTCCATCTTAGGGAGCAAAGCAGGAGTCAGGGAACCCCTCCGAGGTCACAGAACCAGCATGTCCAAGAGCTCACTCTATCGCTCGGGTGGGGCTGTTCTCACCCAGCAGTAGGTGGTGATACCACAAGGGACCACCTCTGCCATTACCACTCACCCCTTTCCTGAACGAGAGTTCCAGATGGATAAAAAGTAGACTCTGTACTGGACCAGAACAGACCCATTTCCTGTAGCCTTCCATAGTTGTTCAGCAATTCCTTACATGTTGAGGGCAGTATCATAGCCTCATTAGGCTGACTATGACCCCCAAAGACACCACGTCCTAATTTCTGGTGCTTGTGAATATGTGACTTCACATGACAAAAAGGACTTTGCAGAGTGATTCAGTTATGGATTTTACTGGGGAGATTATCCTGGATTACCTGGTGGGTCCAACGTCATCATAGGATCCTTATAAAAGGGGAGTGGGGAGGGTGGGGGGATGGTCAGAGTCAAAGAAGAGGTGACAGAGAAGCAGAGGTCAGAGAGGAGAGAAGATGCTGTCCTGCTGGCTTTGAAGATAGAAGAAGCGTCCACAAGCCAAGGACTGCAGGGGCCTCTAGAAGGCAAGGGGCAGATTCTCCCCTTGGAGCCTCCGAAGGAGCACAGCCCTGCCAACACCTTGATTTCAGCCCAGTGAGGCTGATTTGGTGCTTCTGAGCTCAAACTGTGAGATGATTCTTTCGTATTGTTTTAAGTCACTAAGTCTGTGGTCATTGTTACAGCAGTGATGGGAAACTCATGCAGTCTGTAACGGGTATGGATGTGTGCCACAGTGCTTTAGTCCAAGAAACACATGAATTTCTAACATGTATGTCATCCTAGAAATATAGAATATCATCTCATATTTAAACCTAGAACTAAACTGCCTTGAATTGGGATGATAAGGAAAGGTGTTTTATGAGTCCGTATCGATCTTTCTCCTGGCCTAGGATCTCACCTGTATCCTTGAGGACTTAGGTGATGCAGACGATTTACAAAGGATCTCCTGACTTCAGGCTCTGACAAGAACAGCTGAGGTGCCCATCATCTAAACCCACATTCCAGGCTAACCGTTCAGGTGTTAGCACATTATTATTATAAAGAGCCGGATAGTAAATACTCTAGACTTTGTGGTCTCTGTCACAACTATTCAACTCTGCTCTGGTAGTGTGAAAGCTGCCATAGATAATACGTAAACAAAGCGACACGGTTACACTCCAGCGAAACCTTATTTAAGGAAACAGGCTGCAGCCTGGATGTGGTCCACACGCCATAGTTTGTGGACTTTTCCTTGGACCACCCAAAGGTAGGCAAACTTCCACTCCCTTGCAACAAATCTGGTGACTTGGATCTTCCATGCAACCTCAAAGGGCACAGCTCTTGGGGGTAAGTCTTCAAGCCATTACAAACTACCTTAATAGGTGGCTACAAGATGAGATGCTCCCTGGAGGCCAGGTGTCCCCAGCAAACTCCCCATCAATATCCATCCCCGAGCCCCAGTGACTCCTGCCATGTGCGCTGGCCCACTCTCCTCTCCCTGTCTCTTTCCACACCTCTTCTGCAAGGATCCAGCTCTTTCCTTCCAAGAGCCCTTTTCCATTTGAGAAAAGAAAAGGAAATATGCTTCTTTTCTTTTTATAACCGCAGGAAAAAAATTAATGTCCTCAATCGGGTTATCCTGCAGTTCCATATTATTTACAGTCTGTTGGATAGACTTAAACTGATGATTCAGTAAACCGTAAGTAGTTTTCATTCTACATGAACAGTCTTTATCAGTCAATCCCTTTGTGCCTTAAAGAGTCACAGACAGCATTGCAGATAAACATCTAGATGGCATGCAATGCAATTGAAAACAGTCCAGGTTCTAACAGCCAGCGCTGGGAGGCTGGGTGACCAGCTTTCCTTACATAACAGCCCATTAACCAGGTTTATTCCCATCTGGGTGCACCACGCAGGCTGCCCTTGGCCTTGCCCTGGTTGTCTGCTCTCCTCTACAGGTCACTGGTGTGGTTGTAGGACTCCCCTCCGTCCCTGGTCCAAATGATTGCATTTGTAGATGTGAACAAAGCCGAGCTAAATAGGCTTATACAGAGGAGACAAAGCAGTTGTCCTGGGTTTCAGGCACCTGCCTTTTCTCCCTTAGCGTCAAAACAAAACAAGCTCTTTGGGGCTTAGTGAATACACATCTATTCTTTGGCTTCCCACCTCACACAAAGCTGATAGCTAATCTGTTAGTATTTGGACAATGTTTCCAATTGCTGTGCATTGGACTTAATTACAATAAAGAAAATGTTAAATGGGTTCATCTTGAACAAAATGGTGCACTTAATGGCAATTTTAAGAATAGTTTTATTCAACAAAGCTTCGTGTTTGAAAGAAATGAATTTATAGCCTCAGAAGAAAAATCTTAGCAAAGGTTATAGAAATGACAAACTATGCTATTTTCTTCCCTTTTCATTCTCTTGCTATTCAACCTTCCTTCACCCACCCACACTTATTGAAGAAGAGTCTTTGCCTACTGACATGCTAGCTTACCTTCCCTGGCGAGAGCTTAGGAATCAACAGGAGGTGAACAAAGGCTCTGGAAATCACGGGTAGGCTAATTGTCAAATCATATTTCTTGACTTTGCAGGTATAATCTGCATGAATGGGAAAACTGCAGAGACACACAGTGGAGGCAAGTTAAGCTGCCGACTAGGAAGACAAGCTAACAATTGCTTCTTCTACAAGTTTGCAAAAAGAAAGAGTACAAATGGATAGGATGTGAGCAGAAAAAGATTTTTCTTTCTTCCATTATTTGGAAGAATCTGTTTAACTTATCTGGAGAACTTGAAAACTCAGGTGTTTAAAACTAGGAAGGATGAACTATCTTGCTTTCTTTTCCAGTCCTCCAGTTTTATATAATTTTTTTTAATGAAATCAGGACAGAAAAAGTGTGATGTGTCGTGCTGACATTGTTGATTAACTTTTGTCAGTTATTCCTTTAAACTAAGGAGAAAGATATATGATGAGAAGTAGGTACTGATTGTCCTATAGAAAACACTAGAAATAAGGCTCATGCTTATTTTTGTTAACTTAAGAAATAAACTATAGGCTTCTCTTCTCCCAGGAATTCAGGAATTGCACTCTGCTGCATGCATGGATACACCTCAATTTAATGTATGCTGTACCAACATTAACTGGAAGCTGGAAATGGGAAAGCAGAGATTGTGGATAATAGTATCCATTCCTCACAAGCCATCTACCTAGTCCCCTAACAAGGTAAGACACCACCTGAGTCATCCCAGTTAAAAGAGCGACATTACCCTTTATCTCCAAAAGCATTATTTTTTCCCCTGAGTCTGTGTTCTATTTTCTTCATAAAGTAGGAGTTGTGGGCAATAGAATAATTTATTTCCATCATATGGAACCGTCCAACTTTCCGGAACACTACTGCACTTGCCATCGTGGAGACAGCCTTTTTTTTTGTTTTTTTGTTTTTTTGTTTGCTGAAGACAAGTAAAAAATAACTGTTCTTTGTTGCAGTGCAGACACCTATAAAATTTTAATGTTCCATAGGAAAAAATTAAGAACTGGGAGACGAATATTTAATAAATCAGAATACCAATTTAAAATACAGCTTAGTTTCATGTATTTGTTTAAAAAGGGAGAAGATGGTCAGGAGAGAGGAAGCAAAATGGAAAATGAGAGCAAGAGGGAAGAGAAAACCCACAGAGGGAGAAATGGGAATTAAATAGAAGGAGAAAAGGCAGGTCTCAGGCCACTCCGGCTGCTCCAACAAAAATACTCTAGCAAGGGACTTCCCTGGTGGTCCAGTGGTTAAGAATCCACACTTCCACTGCAAGGGGCATGGGTTTGATCTCTGGCTGGGGAACTAAGATCCAGCATGCTGTGCAGTGCAGCCAAAAAAAAAAAAAAACTCTAACACCACAGTTCTGGAATCTAGGAAGTCCAGCCTCAAGATGCCAGCAGAGCTGGCGTCTGGTGAAGTCCGAGTTCTGATTCCTGTACAGTGGACTTCTCTCTGGGTCCTCCTGTGGTGAAAGGGGAGAGGGAGCTCTGGGGCCTCTTTTATCAGGGCACTAATCCTTTTCATGAGGGCTCCACCTTCATGACCTAATCACTTTCTAAAGATGCCACCCCCAAATATTCTCACATTGAGGATGAGGTTTCAACATAAGAATTCTGGAGGGACACATACATTCAGCCTAGAGCAAGACACAGGGCTGTGGTGGGAAGGAGGAGAAGAAAGCAGCATCTAAATGTATAATATTATAGAGAAGCTGGCAGCAGGGAGGGAGGATGGTCAGGGAACACGATGAATGAGCATAAGAAGAGATAGAGGGAGGGTAGTGGAAACTGTACTGTGAGGTACCCAGCTCGCCCTGCTGCCACCCCCGGACCCAATATTGTCTCTGGAGTAAGTTATACCATGTTGTCACGAGGCACTACAACACTGGTTATTCATCCAGCAAATATTTTCGGGTGCCTACTCCTTGCCAGACCGTGTTCTAGGTGCTGGGATACATCAGTGAGGCTCAGGTTCAAGTGAGACATGCAGTGCTTTCTCTACTAGGAAACGCGTTTTGTTTTCATTATAAAATTCTAGAGTTTATATTTCAAAGAAAGATTATTTTACCCCAGATTTCTTAAGCCTTTGCATCCACAGGAATGATTAAGGGTTTAAAGTTGTAGCCTGCATTTTTGGTATGAATTAAAAGGCTTATTTCATATTTGAAAGCAGCCAGATGCGTTTGGGATTTGATGAGGGGTTTGCATGGGGAGGGTGGGGAGAGGGGGCTGAGGAATAGGATGAAATTATTTCATGAACCTAAATGTTACGTTTGGAAAGGTGCTCATTTCATTGTCTTGGCCCCTTTTTCCCTCTGAAATCAAATCCACATGTCTTCTTAGTCCAATTGAGTCTCAGAAAGCAGAGTTCTTGGCACTGTTACACAGGGAATTAAGAGAACCTTCAGGTTAAATAAAGGTGTGAGACTCAATTCTCACTTTTGCAACTGCTCTTATCAAAATGTCAAGCTTCTCAGTTGGTTCTGAAGGCATCGGCCTTGGTATCCCCCCCACACTTGTGATGGTTGAGATTGCAAGTGAGTTGTTACACAAGGAGCCATTGCGCAGTTCATTAACACTGATTGCTTCTCTAGATTTAACTGTGTCCGTGGCAGGTCACTCTGGGGTCATCCCTCTGGGGCTGGCATATGGCCAGGGTGACGGTTGCATGGGAGGATGGTGTCATCCCAGAGATACCCTAGATGTAACACGCAGCAGAACTTGAGTGGAGAGTGGGATTTCCAAAGGAAAATCCCTTATGATTTCCTGTCCTTATGCTCGAGAAATTATTTTGGAAAAAAATACTGTTTGATAAAATCTTTTGGCAACAGATACTCATTTTCCATGGGAAGGGAGATTTCTTTGAATTATTACACATGTTCAATTTTAGTAAAATTCTGGAACTGGATAGATGTGATGGTTGGTACAACATTGTGAATGAACTCAATGCTACTGAATTGTAGACTTAAAAAGGGTTAAAATGGTCAATTCTACGGGATTGACATATACACACTATTGTATATAAAACAGATAAGGAATAAGGACCTACTGTATAGCACAGGGAACTACTCAATAGTCTGTAATGACCTATATGGGAAAAAATCTAAAAAAAGAGTGGATATAAGTATACGTATAACTGATTCACTTTGCTGTACAACTGAAACTAACACAACACTGCAAATCAACTATACTCCAATAAAAATAAATATCAATCAAGCAATCAGTCAATAAAATTGTCAATTCTATGTTATCTGTATTTTATCACAGTAAAAAAATTAGTTGGTTGAGTGTATTATAAAACAAGTTGCAAGAAATAATTAGGCATCAATATAATAATACTTTTGGTTTTAAATCAATGGGAAGAATGAAATAAATTCACCAAATTTGAAATAATTTGCTTAAATTAGGCTCATAATTTAGTATGATTTGATAATAAAGCAGATTCATAACGGACATTAATTTCTTCTGCCCATAGCTTCTGAGTTTGTCTTCTGATGCGGGAATATTAAAAAAAAAAGGGACAAAATATGATCAAAAAAAATCCAGAGCTAATCACTGTATCAGGAACTAAGAAGCGAGTAATCGGGCTCCTATGAGATAAATTGCACCATTTGGCATATAATCCACTCTGTTTAGGAAATACAGCATTCAGAGGGAATGTATCTGGTAAGAAAAAACATCCTTTTAATCTTATCAGAAACAGCTCTGCACCTGGAGTTTCGAGCAGCGCGTCTCCCTTCATTAGAGCCTCAGCTTCCAAAGCCCTAAAGGACTCCATTTGAGGAGAAGCGAAGCTATTTACAATCATTTTTCTCCCTTTGCAAGCCGAGCCATGTGAGTATTGAGAAGCAGCTCTATCAGATCCCCAGGCAGAATGAGGGTTTCTAGAAAATGCAGAAACTTACTTTTATGGCAAAATAATTCACCTGAAAAAATTAACAACTTATTCCGAGCCCCTAATATCTGCAGTATAAAATTCATTTTTATTTTGTTTTCTTTTAAACTTTATAGAACTGCAGAGACCATGCATATGCTCAGTCGACTGCTCTGGTAAAGAAGAGGTTGATTTAGTATATAACGGGCAAAGCCTTAGTAAATGTTTCCAAATTTGATTTTGGGGGGGGTGGATCTGGACATTAATTCAATGATACTATCAATACATTTACCAGGATCTTAACACCTCACAGCCTCCTTAGATAATGAAATGCAGAGTCAGCTCTTTCTAATGTTTAACCTAAGGTGACTCTGCTATTAATGAAATAATTTCTTTTTTCTCCTCTCTAGGAAGACTGAGGAAATCTATTTACATATTATCAGCTCATTTACTTAATGTCTGTGGACTGTGTCCCCCTGTTCCTTATCCGTAAGCTAATAAATACAGAACCTTTCACATATCCACCAAGAGATTATTTCCCCACATTTTGATTATGCGGTCATTTTTCTTTAGGCGTTCTTTAGGGTAATCCACTGGACACATTGAACAAAATGGAAGTAAGTTATTGTTGATCACCCAGGAGACCCTCTAATTATGCAGAGTTAATACGTATATCATTGCCTGGATGGACTGTTTCTCAGTGTGACTATACTCACCCATTGAGAACAAGGGTTGGTTCCGCTCACCTGGCTGACTGAGGGTGTGTCCTCCCCCTCATTACAGAAAGTGCTCCTCTTTCAAAACTACACCAGGGAAGAAAAATAAGTGATGATGGTCAGCATCTCGTGTTCTCAGTTCCCCCAAAGTTCCCCATGTGGGAGACTGCATCAGCACCCAGTCTTATTCAGTGCCTTGAAGGGGACCACGTGACTTGTCTTTGCCAATGAAATACGAGTGTGTTTGGATGGAAGCTTTACGAGCCAGCCCCTGCTCCCTTTCCCTCATCTGAGATGATGGAAGCAGGAAGCCCCTGGAAGCCAGGGTCTCTGAGAGATTAAGATGAGCAGAGCTTGCAGCACACAGTGTAAGCAAGAAATAAACTATGTCATCTACCACTGTGATGTTTCAGGTGGTTTCTACAGCATTGTCCAATCTATCTTGTCTGATACCTCACCAATCACAAGTGGAAAATCTTTTTAATTTAATTTTTATTTTATATTAGAGCATAGTTGACTTACGAGGTTGTGTTAGTTTCAGGGGTATAGCAAAGGGATTCAGTTATACATATACATGTATCCATTCTATTTCAGATTCTTTTCCCATATAGGTTATTACAGAATATTGAGTAGAGTTTCCTGTGCTATACAGTAGATCCTTGTTGATTAACTATTTTATATATAGTAGTATGTATATGTCAATCCCAAACTCCTAACGTATCTCTCCCCCTACCCATCCCCTTTGGTAGCCATAAGTTTGTTTTTGAAGTCTGTGAGTCTGTTTCTGTTTTTTTGGGTTTTGTTTTTAATATTGTAAAACAACGATACTTTATTTTATTTTATTTTTTTAACATCTTTATTGGAGTATAATTGCTTTACAATGTTGTGTTAGTTTCTGCTGTATAGCAAAGTGAATCAGCTATATGTACACATATATCCCCATATTCCCTTCCTCTTGTGTCTCCCTCACACCCTCTCTATCCTGCCCTGCCAGGTGGTCACAAAGCACTGAGCTGATTTCCCTGTGCTATGCAGCTCCTTCCCACTAGCTGTCTATTTTACATTTGGTAGTGTATATATGTCAGTGCCACTCTCTCACTTCGTCCCAGCTTACCCTTCCCCCTCCCCATGTCCTCAAGTCCATTCTCTACGTCTGCGTCTTTATTCCTGTCCTGCCCCTAGGTTCATCAGAAACTTTCTTTTTTTAGATTCCATATATATGTGTTAGCATATGATATTTGTTTTTCTCTTTCTGACTTACTTCACTCTGTATGATGGAATCTAGGTCCATCCACCTCACTACAAATAACTTGATTTCGTTTCTTTTTATGGCTGAGTAATATTCCATTGCATTGTATATATGTGCCACATCATCTTTAACCATTCATCTGTCGATGGACACTTAGGTTGCTTCCATGTCCTGGTTATTGTAAATAGTGCTGCAATGAACATTGTGGTACATGATTCTTTTTTTTTTTTAACATCTTTATTGGAGTATAATTGCTTTACAATGGTGTGTTAGTTTCTGCTGTATAACAAAGTGAATCAGCTTTACATATACATATATCCCCACATCTCCTCCTTCTTACATCTCCCTCCCACCCTCCCTATCCCACCCCTCTAGGTGGTCACAAAGCACCGAGCTGATCTCCCTGTGCTATGCAGCTGCTTCCCACTAGCTATCTATTTTACATTTCGTAGTGTATATATGTCCATGCCACTCTCTCACTTCATCCCAGCTTACCCTTCCCCCTCCCCATGTCCTCAAGTCCATTCTCTACGTCTGCGTCTTTATTCCTGTCCTGCCCCTAGGTTCTACAAAACCATTTTTTATTTTATTTTTTTTGATTCCATATAACACATATGTATGTGTTAGTATATGGTATTTGTTTTTCTTTCTGACTTACTTCACTCTGTATGACAGACTCTAGGTCCATCCACCTCACTACAAATAACACAATTTCGTTTCTTTTTATGGCTGAGTAATATTCCATTGTATACATGTGCCACATCTTTTTTATCCATTCATCTGTCGATGGACACTTAGGTTGCTTCCATGTCCTGGCTATTGTAAACAGAGCTGCAATGAACATTGTGGTACATGACTCTTTTGGAATTATGGTTTTCTCAGGGTATATACCCAGTAGTGGGATTGCTGGGTCATATGGTAGTTCTATTTTTAGTTTTTTAAGGAACCTCCAAACTGATCTCCATAGTGGCTGTATCCATTTACATTCCCACCAACAGTGCAAGAGGGTTCCCTTTTCTTCACACTCTCTCCAGCTTTTATTGTTTGTAGATTTTTTGATGATGGCCATTCTGACCAGTGTTAGGTGGTACGTCATTGTAGTTTTGATTTACATTTCTCTAATGATTAGTGATGTTGAGTATCCTTTCATGTGTTTGTTGGCAACCTGTATATCTTCTTTGGAGAAATGTCTATTTAGGTCTTTGGTCCATTTTTGGATTGGGTTGTTTGATTTTTGATATTGAGCTGCATGAGCTGCTTGTATATTTTGGAGATTAATCCTTTGTCAGTTGCTTCATTTGCAAGTATTTTCTTCCATTCTGAGGGTTGTCTTTTCATCTTGTTTATGGTTTCCTTTGTTGTCAAATGCTTTTAAGTTTCATTAGGTCCCATTTGTTTATTTTTGTTTTTATTTCCATTTCTCTAGGAGGTGGGTCTAAAAGGATCTTGCTGTGATTTATGTCATAGAGTGTTCTGCCTGTTTTCCTCTAAGAGTTTTATAGTGTCTGGGCTTACAGTTAGGTCTTTAATCCATTTTGAGTTTATTTTTTGTGTATTGTGTTAGGGAGTGTTCTAATTTCATTCCTTTATGTGTAGCTGTCCAGTTTTCCCAGCACCACTTATTGAAGAGGCTCTCTTTTCTCCATTGTATATTCTTTCCTCCTTTATCAAAGATAATGTGACCATATGTGCATGGGCTTATCTCTGGGCTTTCTACCCTGCTCCATTGATCTATATTTCTGTTTTTGTGCCAGTACCATACTGTCTTGATTACTGTATAGTCTGAAGTCAGGGAGCCTAATTCCTCCAGCTACATTTTTCTTTCTCAAGATTGCTTTGGCTATTTGGGGTCTTTGTGTTTCCATACAAACTGTGAAATTTTTTGTTCTAGTTCTGTGAAAAATGCCATTGGTCATTTGATAGGGATTGCATTGAATGTGGAGATTGCTTTGGGTAGTATAATCATTTTCACAATGTTGATTCTTCCAATCCAAGATCATGGTATATCTCTCCATCTGTTTGTATTGTCTTTAATTTCTTTCATCAGTGTCTTACAGTTTTCTGCATATGGGTCTTTTGTCTCCTTAGGTAGGTTTATTTTTCATGATTAGTGTATAGGAATGCAAGAGATTTCTGTGCATTACTTTTGTGTCCTGCTACCTTACCAAATTCATTGATTAGCTCTAGTGGTTTTCTGGTAGCATTTTTAGGATTCTCTATGTATAGTATCATGTCATCTGCAAACAGGGACAGTTTTACTTCTTCTGTTCCGATTTGGATTCCTTTCATTTAATTTTCTGCTCTGATTGCTGTGGCTAACACTTCCAAAACTATGCTGAACAATAGTGGTGAGAGTGGGCAACCTTGTGTTGTTCCTGATCTTAGTGGAAATGGTTTCAGTTTTTCACCATTGAGAACGATGTTAGCTGTGGATTTGTCAAATATGTCCTTCATTATGTTGAGTTAAGTTCCTCTATGCCTACTTTCTGGAGAGTTTTTATCATAAATGGGTGTTGAATTTTGTCAAAAGCTGTTTCTGCATCTATTGAGATGATCAAATGGTTTTTAACCTTCACTTTGTTAATATGGTTTATCACATTGATTGATTTGCGTATATTGAAAAATCCTTGCATTCCTGGGATAAACCCCACTTCCTCATGGTGTATGATCCTTTTAATGTGCTGTTGTATTCTGTTTGCTAGTATTTTGTTGAGGATTTTTGCATCTATATTCATCAGTAATATTGACCTGTAGGTTTCTTCTTTTGTGACATCTTTGTCTCGTTTTGTTATCAGGGTGATGGTGGCATCATAGGATGAGTTTGGGAGTGTTCCTCCCTCTGCTATATTTTGGAAGAGTTTGAGAAGGATAGGTGTTAGCTCTTCTCTAAATGTTTGATAGAATTCGCCTGCAAAGCCATCTGTTCCTGGGCTTTTGTTTGTTGGAAGATTTTAAATCACAGTTTCAATTTCAGTGCTTGTGACTGGTCTGTTTATCTTTTCTATTTCTTCCTGGTTCAGTCTCGGAAGGTTGTGCTTTTCTAAGAATTTGTCCATTTCTTCCAGGTTGTTCACTTTATTGGCATATAGCTGATTGTAGTAATGTCTCATGATCCTTTGTTTTTCTGCGTGTCATTTGTTACTTCTCCTTTTCATTTCTAATTCTGTTGATTTGAATCTTTTCCCTTTATTTCTTGATGAGTCTGGCTAATGGTTTATCAATTTTGTTTATCTTCTCAAAGAACCAGCTTTTAGTTTTATTGATCTTTGCCATTGTTTCCTTCATGTCTTTTTCATTTATTTCTGATCTGATCTTTATGATTTCTTTCCTTCTGCTAGCTTTGATCTTCTTTCTGTAATTGCTTTAGGTGTAAGTTTAGGTTGTTTATTTGAGAAATTTCTTGTTTCCGGAGGAAAGACTGTATTGCTATAAACTTCCCTCTTAGAACTGCTTTTGCTGCATCCCATAGGTTTTGGGTCATCGTGTTTTCATTGTCATTTGTTTCTAGGTATTTTATGATTTCCTGTTTGATTTCTTCAGTAATCCCTTGGTTATTTAGTAGCATATTGTTTAGTCTCCATGTGGCTGTATTTTTTACACATTTTTTTCCTGTAATTGATATCTAGTCTCATAGCATTGTGGTCAGAAAAGATACTTGATACGATTTCAATTTTCTTAAATTTACCAAGGCTTGAGTTGTGACCCACGATATCTATTCTGGAGAATGTTCCATGAGCACTTGAGAAGAAAGTGTATTCTGTTGTTTTTGGATGGAATGTCCTATAAATATCAGTTAAGTCCATCTTGTTTAATGTGTCATTTAAAGCTTTTATTTCCGTATATATTTTCATTTTGGATGATCTGTCCATTGGTGAAAGTGGGTTGTTAAGTCCCCTACTATGAGTGTGTTACTGTCAATTTATCCTTTTATGGCTGTTAGCATTTGCCTTATGTATTGAGGTGCTCCTATGTTGGGTGCATAAATATTTACAATTGTTATATCTTCTTCTTGGATTGATCCTTTGATCATTACGTAGTGTCTGTCTTTGTCTCTTGTAATAGTCTTTATTTTAAAGTCTATTTTGTCTGATATGAGAATTGCTACTCCAGCTTTCTTTTGATTTCCATTTGCATGGAATATCTTTTTCCATCCCCTCACTTTCAGTCTGTATGTGTCCCTAGGTCCGAAGTAGGTTTCTTGTAAACAGCATATATACGTGTCTTGTTTTTGTATCCATTCAGCCAGTCTATGTCGTTTGGTTGGAACATTTAATCCATTTATATTTAAGGTAGGTATCGATATGTATGTTCCCCTTACCATTTCCTTAATTGTTTTAGGTTTATAATTGTAGGTCTTTTCCTTCTCTTGTGTTTCCTGCCTAGAGAAGTTCCTTTAGCATTTGTTGTAAACCTAGTTTGGTGGTGCTGAATTCTCTTAACTTTTGCTTGTCTTTCAAGGTTTTAATTTCTCCATTGAATCTGAATGAGACCCTTGCCGGGCAGAGTAAACTTGGTTGTAGGTTTTTTTCCTTTCATCACCTTAAATATGTCCTGCCACTCCCTTCTGGCTTGCAGAATTTCTGCTGAAAGATCAGCTGTTAACCTTCTGGGGATTCCCTTGTATGTTATTTGTTGCTTTTCTCTTGCTGCATTTAATATTTTTTCTTTGTATTTAATTTTAGATAGTGTGATTAATATACGTCTTAGCATATTTCTCCTTGGATTTATCCTGTATGTAACTCTCTGCGCTTCCTGGACTTGACTATTTCCTTCCCCATGTTAGGGAAGTTTTCAACTATAATCTCTTCAAATATTTTCTCAGTCCCTTTCTTTTTCTCTTCTTCTTCTGTGACCCCTATAATTCTAATATTGGTGAGTTTAATCTTGTCCCAGAGGTCTCTGAGACTGTCCTCAATTCTTTTCATTGTTTTTTCTTTATTCTGCTCTGTGGTAGTTATATCCACTATTTTATCTTCCAGGTCACTTATCCGTTCTTCTGCCTCAGTTATTCTGCTATTGATTCCTTCTAGAGAATTTTAAAAATCATTTATTGTGTAGTTCATCACTGTTTGTTTGCTCTTTAGTTCTTCTAGGTCCTTGTTAAATGTTTCTTGTATTTTCTCCATTCTATTTCCAAGATTTTGGATCATCTTTACTACCATTACTCTGAATTCTCTTTCAGGTAGACTTCCTATTTCCTCTTCATTTGTTTTGGTAGGTTTTTACCTTGCTCCTTCATCTGCTGCATATTTCTTTGTCTTCTCATTTTGCTTAACTTACTGTGTTTGTGGTCTCCTTTTCACAGGCTGCAGGTTCATAGTTCCTGTTGTTTTTGGTGTCTGCCCCCAGTGGCTAAGGGTGGTTCAGTGGGTTGTGTAGGCTTCCTGGTGGAGGGGGCTGGTGCCTGTGATCTGGTGGTTGGGGCTGGATCTTGTTTTTCTGGTGGGAAGGGCTGCATCCAGTCGTGTGTTTTGGGGTGTCTGTGAACTTAGTATGATTTTAAGCAGCCTCTCTGCTAATGGGTGGGGTTGTGTTCCTGTCTTGCTAGTTGTTTGGCATAGGGTGTCCAGCACTGGAGCTAGATGGCCATTGGGGAGAGCTGGGTCTTAACATTGAGACAGAGATCTCTGGGTGAGCTCTCGCCGATTGACATTACATGGGGCAGGGAGGTCCCTGGTGCTCCAATATCCTGAACTCAGCTCTCCCACCTCAGAGGCTCAGGCCTGACACCCGGCAGGAGCACAAAGACCCTGTCAGCCACAGGGCTCAGAAGAAAAGGAGAAAAAAGGAAAGTAAAATAAAATAACATAAAATACAATAATTTTTTTAAAAAATTTAAAAATTATTAAAATAAAAAAGTAATAAAAAAAAATAAGAAAAGACCAACCTAACAAATCCACCATGATAACAAGCGCTGAAAACTATACTACGATAAACATAAATATTACAAACAGGTCAATCACAGACAGAAAACCTCAAGTTTACAGTTGCTGCCAAAGTCCACCGCCTCAATTTTGGGTTGATTCGTTGTCTATTCAGGTATTCTACAGATTCAGGGTACATCAAGTTGATTGTAGGGATTTAATCTGCTGCTCCTGAGGCTGCTGGGAGAGATTTCCCTTTCTCTTCTTTGTTCGCACAGCTCCTGGGGTTCAGCTTTGGATTTGACCCCACCTCTGTGTGTAGGTCACCTGATGGCATCTGTTCCCACCCAGAAAAGACGGGGTTAAAGCAGCGGCTGCTTAGGGAACTCTGGCTCCCTCATGCTGGGGGGAGGGAGGGGTACAGTAGTCATAATTGGAATGTGGGGTGAGCCTGCAGCGGCAGAGGCCAATGTGACATTGCAACAGCCTGAGGAGCGCCATGTGTTCTCCTGGGGAATTTGTCCCTGGATCATGGGACCCTGGCAGTGATGGGCTGCACAGACTCCCGGGGGTGGGGGAACGCATGTGTAGATAGTGACCTGTGCTTGCACACAGGATTCTTGGTGGCTGCAGCAGCAGTGTTAACATTTCATGCCCATTTCTGGGGTCTGAGCTGATAGCCAAGGCTCGTGACTGTCTCTGGAGCTCATTTAGGCAGTGCTCTTCCTTCTGTGGGCATGTGGGGTAGGAATCCTCTCTCCTCGTGCACCCCGAAACAATGGTCTCTTGTCTCTCCGGCAGGTCCAGACTCCCTCCCAGACTCCCTCCCGGCTAGCCGTGGCGCACTAGCCCCTTCAGGCTGTGTTCACGCCGCCAACCCCAGTCCTCTCCCTGGGGTCTGACCTCCAAAGCCCGAGCCTCAGCTCCCAGCCCCCGCCCGCCCCGGCGGGTGAGCAGACAAGCCTCTCGGACTGGTGAGTCCTGGTCGGCACCGATCCTCTGTGCGGGAATCTCTCTGCTTTGCCCTCTGCACCCCTGTGGCTGCACTCTCCTCCGTGGCTCCAAAGCTTCCCCCCTGCCCACCCTCCATCTCCACCAGTGAAGGGTCTTCCTAGTGTGTGGAAACTTTTCCTCCTTCACAGCTCCCTACCAGAGGGCAGATCCCATCTCTATTCTCTTGTCTCTGTCTTTTCTTTTTTCTTTTGCCCTACCCAGGCCCATGGGGAGTTTCTTGCCTTTTGGGAAGTCTGAGGTCTTCTGCCAGCGTTCAGTAGGTGTCCTGTAGGAGTTGTTCCACATGTAGATGTATTTTTGATGTATTTGTGGGAAGAAAGGTGATCTCCACATCTTACTCCTCCGCCATCTTGAAGGTCCCCCCTCTTCAAATATTTTCTCAGACCCTTTCTTTTTCTCTTCTTCTTCTGGGACCCCTATAATCGAATGTTGGTGCATTTAATGTTTTCCCAGAGGTCTCTGAGACTGTCCTCAATTCTTTTCATTCTTTTTCCTTTATTCTGCTCAGTGGTAGTTATTTCCACTATTTTATCTTCCAGATCACTTATCCGTTCTTCTGTCTCAGTTATTGTGCTATTGATTCCTTCTAGAGAATTTTTAATTTCATTTATTGTGTTGTTCAACTTTGTTCGTTTGTTCTTTAGTTCTTCTAGGTCCTTGTTAAACATTTCTTGTATTTTCTCCACTCTATTTCTGAGATTTTGGATCATCTTTACTATCATTACTCTGAATTCTTTTTCAGGTAGACTGCCTATTTCCTCTTCATTTGTTTGTTCAGTTATACATATACATATAAACACTCTTTTTTAGATTCTTTTCCCGTATAGGTTATTACAGAGTATTGAGCAGGTTTCCCTGTGCTATACAGTAGGTCCTGTTGGTTATCCATTTTAAATATAGCAGTGTGTACATGTCAATCCCAAACTCCCTAACTATGGAGTCCCTGGGCTCCACTCAGCCTACCGAGGGATAGGAAAGAAAGCCAAGGTGTTAAGGGGCTCCTCCTGCTCCAGGATAGCCCAGCTTCCACGTTCCTGAGACCTTACACTCACATCTGTGGATGAGCAAGGACAGAAGAAGACGAACATCCAGGGAAACTTCTGAGTCCTACATGCCATCCTGAAGCTCCATGAATGCAGGGTTGGGTGATGCTCTTATCAAGGTGGCGAAACTAAGCCAAAAGCACAACCAGAATCTTTTCTCCTCTCTTACAGAGTCCTGTGTCCCCAGCACCAGCTACAGGTACCTTTACATTTTCTTTATTTTTTTCACTTTATTTATTTTTATATGATTTTATTTCATTTTTTCTTCTTTATTGAAGTATATTTGTTTTACAGTGTTGTGTTGATTTCTGGTGTACAGCAAAGTGGTTCAGTTTTGGAACCTACCTTGTAGCGCAGTGGTGAAGAATCCACCTGCCAGTGCAGGGGACATGGGTTTGAGCCCTGGTCCAGGAAGGTCTCACATGCTGTGGAGCAACTAAGCCCATGCGCCACAACTACTGAGCCTGCACTCTAGAGCCTGTGAGCCACAACTACTGAAGCCGTATGCCACAACTACTGAAGCCCACACGCCTAGAGCCCATACTCCTCAACAAGAAAAGCCACCACAATGAGAAGCCTGCGCGTCGCAATGAAGAGCAGCCCGTTTGCCACAACTAGAGAAAGACTGTGCGCAGCAACAAAGACCCAATGCAGTGAAAAATAAATAAATAAATAAAAATTTTAAAAAAGTGATTCAGTTTTATATATATATATATGTGAATATATATATATTCTTTTTCAGATTCTTTTCCATTATAGGTTATTACAAAATACTAAGTAGAGTTCCTTGTGCTATACAGTAGGTCCTTGTTGGTTATCTATTTTACATATAGTAGTGTGTCTATGTTAATCACACCTTGACATTTCTTTAAATGTCCACAGGATAAAGATGTTCCTCCAAACAAGCAGAAAGAGAAAACAAAGAGTGAGACACAGAGACTCCATCTGGTCTTGATGGGGTTTTGCACTGATTATGGAACTCCAGTTTTTATTTTATTACTTATGTGTTTTACAGAAATTGGAAGGAGGGTGTCAAAGTCCTTCAGGCATGAGCATAAAATCCTGCCACCTGCCTGGGATGTACCTCCTGCTTCCACTGAGACAACTTCTAAACAGAAAGGAAATAACTTTTTTGATACTTGACGATATTAAAGCCTTGTTGCATTCTCATCCCTAAAGTTTTTTAACCCTCATAGCCCTGAAACGCAGACATTGTTTCAACTTAACAGATAAGGTAATGGAGGCTCAGAGAGAGTATTTGCTGAAGATCACACAAATAGTAAATGACAAAGATAAGATTTATTCTAGGTCTGTCTGACTCTAAAGTTGATGATCTAAAGTGATATCAATTTTGAAAGAAGATGTGGTACCTATATACAATGGAATCTTACTCAGCCGTAAAAGGGAATGAAACTGGTTCATTTGCAGAGACACAGATGGACCTAGAGACTGTCATACAGAGTGAAGTAAGTCAGAAAGAGAAAAACAAATATCGTATATTAATGCATATATGCAGAATCTAGAAAAATGGTACAGATGAACCTGTTTGCAAGGCAGAAATAGAGACACAGATGTAGAGAACAAACGCATGGACATCAAGGGGGGAAAGCGGGGATGGGAGGAATTGGGAGATTAGGACTGACATATATACACTATTGATACTATCTATAAAATAGATAACTAATGAGAACCTGTTGTATAGCACAAGGAACTCTACTCAGTGCTCTGTGGTGACCTAAATAGGAAGAAAATCCAAAAAAGAGGGAATATATGTATACATATAGCTGATTCACTTCGCTGTACAGCAGAAACTAATACAACATTGTAAAGCAAGTATACCCCAATAAAACAAATAAAGTGCTACCAATGTTGGTCTCAAATATCATAATGGTCCTCAGGACATAGATTTTTATTAACTCTATAAAAACTCTATGACTTCTTTCACAAGCAGCAATTTGATTCTGTGCACGGTACTTATCATACTGGCCCTTCACATATTCTTATTTTTGACAGACCTTTTAAAATATTTTAAAGGGTTGGGTTTCCATTTATGGACATGTAGGCAGTCTCAAAGTCTCTAGTGAACCGAAATATTCTTAGCGGACTGGTTTATTTTGACATGAGTAGTTTTATCTCCAAACTCTACGGTAAGAGAGCAATTGACGATTTCACCGTATTTTTCAGTGTGGCAGGAAACCATTCAAGAAAAAACTCCTTGGGCACATTTGTGTGGCAGATGAAAATGACCGTCTTGTGCCAGAAATGGATAATCCCAGGTGTTCTTCATTCACATCTCTACCTAGATCTGAGACTTGGCATTGAACTTCCCAGAGCTTTGGTTAAACTCTCTTGGTCTTGTCTAATTCCACACAAAGTGTCCAGAGAAACCTGCTTCCCCATGCCTTGGCTGCAAATGGGTTATAAATGAGTTTTTAAAAATCTGAATACATCTGAATCCAAAAATTCTTTGAAGTTGCTGAGTCTGCAGGTGTTCAGATGTCTGGAGAGAGAAAGTCTTGCCAAGAAAAGAGCATTCCAAATATATCGGCTACATGGACTACACTTTCTTGGGTGAGGTAGAGGAATTACCTACATAGGGAAATTAAGATGGGCAGTACTCAGAATGTGAGGACCTCGAAGGTTTTCATAGTAGATTCCCCAATTAATACTTATCATCTTTATGGAGTAGCTGTAAAATGGAAGTAGCCAAGCTTTGTGGAAAGTAGATATAAAACCAAAGACTTTAAGTAACTAGCCTGTGGCCACACAAATCAATGCTGGGAGCTGAGAATAGAAACCAGTCTTCCGACCTCTTGTCTGAGACTCTATCCATCATCCCTGTCTCCCTGGGACTAAAATATACCCTTTCCTTTAAAAACAAATGAAACCCGTATGATCCAATGGAATTGAGTGTCATTATTGTAACTGTCATAGCAACCAGATTTAGAATTCAAAATATAAACTTTGATTTTATATTTTGGGAGGGCACTGGGGAGATAGTAGTAAGAAACCCCTCTCCAAGTAAATAAATAAAGTTTAATTCTTCTATGACTTGAATCCAAATGCTTGTATAGAAAGCTTTAGTGATTTGAGCTTTAGAACTTCCAGATGGGTAAATATAACTTTTTCTCACAGATTTTTTGCTGTTTCTCTGGTTTAACAAAATGAGAATCCTATTTTCATTCTGTGGTTATCTTTACAGTATTCAAGTTTCTTTAGAAACTTGATGATTCAATATATAATTAACACATTTTACAGGATTTCAAATAATTTCTAGTCAGGATGTAATTCTATGTATCATCATAATGAATAGGCAAATGTTCTTCACTTATTTTTTTTCTAGCGTTATATGATATGATTGCTTTAAAAAAGAAAATCGTTCTCCAAGAGTAGTCCCTAATGAAAATGATTTGCATGGTAAGAGGTTATAATTATATGCAAGAGAAACCTCAGTTGCTCCCCAGTTCCACCTTCCCCTTTTCTTAATTTTTTTTCTAATCTTTTTGTCGCTAAGCCAAATGACTGCTTACCCACATTCATCAGAGCTAAATGTGACCATGTGTTTTGGTTAAGGAAATGTAAGTCGGAGTGTTTTGTGCAAGTCACAGGAAGTGTCTCTAAAGGAACCAGGGCCACCTTCTTCCTTCCTGGACCATGGCTGTGACGGCTAGAGCTCTGGCATTCAGTTGGGACTCTGAGATCCTGGGGCACATTCTGGGGATAGCAGAGGTGTCGGCTGGACAAATCCTGTGTCCTGAAGACTTAGGGGAGCAGGCTCATGCATGCCGTCACTGTTGCCTCTGGACTACTTTTGCAGGCAAGACAGGTAACATATCTAATTTGTGTAAACCACTGCCAGTTGGGGCTTTCTGTCCCATACAGCCAAACCTAATCCCAACAGATATAAATGATGTAAAATGGCATTATTACTGTTGGGTTGTTTTATCAAAATCTAACCTTCTAGGGCCACCAGAAGGAAACAACCCATCAGGTCTTTTCTACGCCCACTCCTCCCATCCACATCACAAACAGTGACCAGTTTCCCTGGACTGTGCCTGACATTCCCACCAGCCTCCCTCAGGGACATTTACCCCTGGCGTGGGTAAGAGGAGTTTGCAGCCCTCTCTGCAGAGAGCAAACAGCCTTTGATGACAAGGATGTATTCCTAATAAGCTAGCTGTCCAGGAAGTGTGGGGATGGCCAGAGACTTCATCAAGGTGCAATCTCCAGTCTGTGAAGCACCCTGATGAAGGCACCTTGGTACAATTAATTTACAATCATTACCAACCTGAGGTTTTGAATAACCACAGAACGGCCACCTAAGGCAAGTGGGTGACGTTCTGTGAACACAGCCCTGATGCCCTTCTCTGTCTCATCAGTGCTGTGCGCTCAGCCTACATGCCCAGAACAGTGCTGGGGGAAGCCCCGTGCTGGTTAGCTAGTTATGTTAACCAGCCTTTAGGAGCTGACTGCTTTGGAGAAATGCAGACAGCTCTCTTGGATCAGATAACAAGTTACAAAAGGACCTGGCATGGACATATATACACTACCAAACGTAAAATAGATAGCTAGTGGGAAGCAACCGCATAGCACAGGGAGATCAGCTCTGTGCTTCGTGACCACCTAGAGGGGTGGGATAGGGAGGGTGGGAGAGAGGGAGATGCAAGAGGGAAGAGATATGGGAACATATGTAGATGTATAACTGATTCACTTTGTTATAAAGCAGAAACTAACACACCACTGTAAAGCAATTATACTCCAATAAAGATGTTAAAAAAAAAAAAAAGGACCTGAATTTTTGGAATAACTTTGTCAGGGAGACTGTGTCTCACACATGTGCTTCATGTTCTGAGTTGAGGCCCCAGCTGTAACCTGACCTCGGGCAGAGGAGGAGGAGACTATCCAGGTGTGGACAGTTGTTATTAACCTCTCCAGGTGCAATGCACACCACTGGGCACAGACACCTCACCCTCCACCGAGCTGAAAATTCAGATCTGCAGCAAGGCACAGGATGATTTTCATTGTCAACACAATTTACTTTTTTTTTTTGGCTGCATTGGGTCTTCATTGCTGCGCGCGGGCTTTCTCTAGTTGCGGCGAGCAGGGGCTACTGTTTTTTGTGGTGCGCGGGCCTCTCATGGCGGTGGCTTCTCTTGTTGCGGAGCACGGGCTCTAGGCACGTGGGCTTCAGTAGTTGCGGCATGTGGGCTCAGTAGTTGTGGCTCACGGACTCTAGAGCGCAGGCTCAGTAGTTGTGGCGCACGGGCTTAGTTGCTCCGCGGCATATGGGATCTCCCTGGACCAGGGCTCGAACCTGTGTCTCCTGCATTGGCAGGTGGATTCTTAACCACTGCAGCACTAGAGAAGTCCCACAATTTACTTTTAAGATGAGGAAGTCTAAAAGCAAGTCGCCCTTCGGGTGGGTTTCTGGTACAATAAGAGTAAGCAGCAAATAGGCAAATATTTGCATTTCTTTTGAAATATGAAAGCTTCTCTTATTTCAGAAACAGTCTTTTGGGACAAAAAATACTTATCAACAATACTACCTAAATATATGATCTCTGCATGAACCTAAATATGCATTACACAATGCTCTAGATGTTAACCGTTTAAATGGCAAAACGTGCATTTATATATGAAGCTATGTTACAAATACAAATATTAACCTTATTTGTTTATATTAATTTTATTAACATAAGCCATAAACTTAAAAGCTCAACCTCTAATAACTTTGATTTAAATAGTAAGAGATTGTTCCAATTCAGTGATCAAGTTCTCTGATTTTTAAATCTGAAAGATTATTACTAATCATTCAACTTCATCATAATTGTGGTTTAAGGGTTTTTATGAGGAGAAATTACTGTCTTTTTTCCTTGAAATCCCCAAATGATGATTTAATTGAATCTTTTTCTCTTCCATATTGTTTTACATGATTTAGCAAGTGGAATGCTGGCTCTCTCCAAAAGTGTTTGCTCCCAAAATAAGGAGGCCAATTATTTGCTGGAGGTTCTGAATCTACCAACTTTGGAAATGTTGCCAAATTGTACATTCTTCCAACGTGCTATGTCATAATCTCAGTGCAGCAAACTGGTTACACTCATTTAGATGCACCTCTAGGGAATCTACTCACACGTTGTTTTAAATGTTTGGTTGTTTTTGCTGGCTTATAAATGTTCCGAAGAAAAAGAACCTGGCTTCTGTAGAAGGCAGTTATAAACTGGAAAACTCACCAGGAGGGGAGGTTTCTGAATCAGTCAGTTTTGAAGAAGGGAACGAAGGGTCAATTACCAGCCCAGGTTGAAGAATCTTGGTGATGCAAAACAAGGAGAGCAGAAAGAATTAAGAGAGACAGAGAGGAACCTTGGAATGAGATGGATTTGGCATTGGAAGTAATAGGGGTGTTGAGAAGGTCTGTGATGTCTTGGAAAGGAGGAAAAACAAAAGCTAAGTGTAAAAAAGAAAAATACTTTGGTCAAGCTTATATCTGATAAGCATTATTCATTATTCAGGCATACTGTGATTGTTACTAAAGCTTGTATTTCTTTTACTATGTACTCTCTTTGGACCGTGCTGCATTTAACAAGAGCATCTACTTTGATGAATCTGTGTTTTAGTTTCTTAGTGAAGGGGGTCTCCCTTGACAGAAGAGCCAAGGAAGTTGAACTGGTAGTTTATTCATTCAATGATTCAACAAAATTAATTGAGCAATATACATTTTTATATCTGTATATTTACAGATTTCCATGAATAGTCAATTATCTTTGCATTGCCTTGAGTAACGAATACAATATTTGGCTGCTTTATAAAGATCTGTGAATTGTATCAACTGTTTGTAAGAAAAAAAGCACAGGTTCGTATATAACCTCCTCTCATTTGAGAAATGCCTACCTGTTGGGTTTGCCAGCTCAGGTGGTGGTTCTCCAAAATGCAGGCTGCATTTGTAGTGCTCCAAATCTCACCTTCCCAGAATCAAATCTAGACATTGTGATCTATTAGCTCTGTGACTTTGGGAAGCTTACTTAACCTCTCTGGGCCTCAGTTTCTTCATCTACAAAATGGGGATAATTGTAGACATATAATAAAGATGAGACATTGGAACAGTGAGAATGGCAAATGTTTACCTTTGGGCGTAAAACCCGATTCTTGAAATTACTAGGAAGATAGGGAAGAAGAAGGATATTTCCTTGCCTCATGGGAGCATACAACCTAGTTTGGCAACAAGAAAATATACAAAATTATGAGGAAAGGTACCTCTGAATGTACAGTGATGGCTATCAGGTTATAGGGAAACTGTGATAGGTGTTATTAGTTGCATTTTTTTGGATTTCATCTGGGTTTTAAACTAAGGGTCAGATTTAAATTCACAATGAGAGTTATACATACCCATAACCCCAATCCCATACCCACAATTCCAAAATTCAAAATGCTTCAAAAACCATTTTATTCATAACTCATGTGGCTACAAGAAATGACCTAATACACTTTTTAGTGAAAACTTGACATGAACTGATGTGAGGCTATTTATAATTGCTATTATCCCACATCGTGACTATTTCTAGATGTCTCTATACTGGTGTATACCAGTTATCTTAGTGCTATGCAAAGAGGGACCCCAAAACTTACGGCTTCAAGCAGCAATCACAATTTATTATCTCTCAAGATTCTGTGGTTTGAGGGGCTCATCTGGGTGGTTCTTATGCTCCGGTTGGTGTCAGCTGTGGGCTAAAGTCATCAGAGGTCCACCTGGGCGGGGACTTCTGAGATGGCTCACTCACACAGCTGGCAGCCAGCGCTGAGCCGGGCCTTGGGCTGAGATGTCTCAGGTCTCCTCCACAACCTTCTCTCTGTGACTCATTTGGGCTTCCTCAGAACAGCAGTTGAATTTTGAGAGGGTGAACTCCAAGAAGATCGAAGAAAAGCTACAGCTTTCTCAAGGCACAGGCTCCATGTTTAGGGTGTCACTTACACTGCCTTCTAGTGGCCAGAACGAGTTACACACCGGTCCAGATTCAAGGACCAGGGTAACGGACTCTACCTCTCAATGGGAGATGTGGTAAAGAATTGGTGAAGTGGGGGAGGGGTAAATTGGGAGATTGGGATTGATGTATACTCACTACTATATATAAAATAGATAAGGACCTACTACTGTATAGCACAGGGAACTCTACTCAGTACTCTGTAACGATCTATATGGGAAAAGAATGTAAAAAAGAGTGGATATATGTATATGTATAACTGATTCACTTTTCTGTACAGCAGAAACTAACACAACATTGCAAATCAACTATACGCCAATAAAAATTAATTAAAAAGAAAAGAATTGGTGACCACTCTTAACCCACCACAAGATGCTATGTACTCTACAATACAGGTACCCAAAACCTTTGTAAACATACATCTCCAGCCCCAGGAGCTTTGGGTGAAGATCTGTGCATCCTTCCACTGTGTGCTTTTAGCCCAATCAGGTGCATGCCAATGTGGAAATGCACCAACACCGGGACTGGCATCTTCAAATATTTTTCCTAACGGAATGTTGAATGTGTGAATGTTTCCCTTCACACATGTTTAGGTTAATATCCAAAATGTCTTATCATAAATTTAAATAATTGCAAGGTTATAATTTCAAATGTCTTGTCAACATTGGAAACTTAGAGTAAAACCCTAATATTTTCTCTTTTAAATATACTTAAATATATTCAGTGGAATCTCAATCCCAAAGTGATCTGACATCCACCACCAGCTATCTTTAAACTACATGAACAAACTCTTCTTTTACAGGAGAAGTTTTACATCATTTCTTTTGCTCATTAAATTTGCATTTCCATTATGCTTCTCTACAATATAAATATGGGTCTATATTTAAATTTAATTTTCTAAAATATCATGTGATATTTTAAAAACCTTGCTCTACATTTTGAATAATTACTTCTGGATTTAGTTATCATCACAATAATTACTATTGCATAATGGAACAAAAATGAAAATGTCTCACAAACTTTGATAATTATAAGAAAGAACATAACATTTTATTGAAAAAAATGCATCATTAGTGAAATGGGTGATTTTTTTTCCTTCTTTTTCTTTTCCTTTTTTTGGTTCTGTTTTTTCTTTTAGTTCATATGTCTCTGGATGAATATTACCTCTTGCTAAAATGATAGAGGATTCAGTATCAATTCTATTCCTATTAAGTTGCTCAATTCTTTGAACTCTTCCAAGCTACACTTCAGAAATCATATTACAATCTATCATCAAAAATTACCTTCAATATTCGATGAGCTGACAATTCAATTAAGTTCTCCTTTAATTTTGTTGAAAAAAAACTGGAAACCAATCTGACTTATTATCAAGTCATTAGTATAGACTCATTTCCCCATTTCTCGAAGTGTGCATCTCTGAGACAGCTACCTTGGAATATCAAGGAACAGTGAGAGGAATGCTTTTGTTCAGTAAAATGACTTTTTACCCCTTAAAAAGCTACAGAACCGCTGGGTCCCCTGGGTGAGCAGAAAGCACAAAAAGGAGTTGGGGAAGGGAAGTGGAGAGTATGGTCTCTGGGGCTGTGAGTCATGGCTTCCAAACAGGAAAGCCAGCTCAACGTCTATGTTTTAATAAATAGGGCACTACCAGGAGAACAGCTCCCTGACTGACCCAGAAACCAGAGCATTTTGAGGAAATGAACAACAAGTTCAACATGTTGGAGAGAGGGGTGGAGAATCAGTTAACACAATTTATTTCCCTTTGGGAAATCCTTAACAAATTTACATTAAAAATTACAGGTAATTAAATTAAATATTTTATACTGACCGGAATGTAAAATGAGACTTCGTGCCTGGATCCTAGTAGGAGAATAATGAATATTTCTGAATGAATGAATGAGATAATTGAAAATTATCTGAATTCCTTCCTTGGGAATAACTTTCTGAGGTCATCAGATTTAATATTTTTATGGTATCTGAAAGAAGGAATGTGTGATTTGCATGATACCAGGTTTGTCCCCACCCACAAATCATGAGTGTAGACTGAAACTCTCCAAGTGGGCCCAGTAGTACTAGATGAACTTTAATTAGCAAGTGTTTATACAACAATGCTTTGAGAACTAGAATGCAAATTGTTTCTATAGAAAGATGGAGTTGGATTGTGAATAATTCAGGGCTGTATGTAGACGTTATCCCTTGAATTTCAAAATAGAATTGACATATCATTGACATAAAAGAAGGTCAGTGTTTTTAAATATATGGGGAAAAAATCATAAAGTATATTACCCCACCAGGTGATTATGGCAGGAAAACTAGCTATAAACCCCAAATTGTGCTCCTTTCTTCCACAATATAGAGACATTATGGTAGGTGGTTGCCCAACTTAGGACATTTTTCAGCTCAGCTTTCTATCCACGTCTGGCCATGAACCATTTCTCTCCAGTGAGATATGAGCAGAAGTGATGCGTATCACGTCTTCGCTGGGGTATTTAAGAAGCAGAGGAGCCTTATCCACTGTCTTTTTGCTTTTCTGCTGGTTGAAAACAATACTTCAGGGGTCCAACACATCACCCAGGAATGGTGGAGCCACAAGATGGAAAGCGTTAGGGTCTCTGAATCACAAGTTAGAGGAAAACTGTCTACCAACCAGGAATTTCTCCTTGTATTATTACACGAACAAGAAGGAAAAAATCCCATTACCTTAAAACATCCAAATGTTGGGTTTATTATAGCACTGCCCTAATAAAACCAAGGTATAGATTAAAAAAAAAGTATACAAATAAAAAACAACTTAAGTAAATTAATGCATTGTAGGTTTATATTTTATCTTTAAGCAAATATAAAGTGTTTATATTTAAGGAAACATAAGGTATACGTGTGGTTATATTTTCCTATTGACTGGGAGACTCCAAGGTGCCTCTTTTACTGTCAGTACTACACTCATGCGTGCTAATTTTCCTGCAATTAAAAATACTTAAAACTTGTTGTAAAGCAACTATACTCCAACAAAAATTAATTTAAAATAAAAGGAAAAAGAAGAATATACTATATGCAATGTCACAATTAAAAAAAGACAACAAAAACCTTTCACAACTAACCTATGGATTTTATCACATTGTGAATAATTCTTTGGAAAATATTGTCACTCCAGCATGTATCAAACAAACAAAAATAGCAGGGTGTCACTTTATTAAAATGATTAAGATTTGATTAAGCAAAGTCAGAGTGATGGCATAGAGTGAGATGAACAGTTGTTCTGGCCATGGTATCTGTTAATTGCACTTGGGTAGCACTGCTGCTGGGAAATGTGTTGGCATCCACAATTGGCAGTGGAAGAAGCTGCCTGGCCAGAGCCTGCCACCCATCCATCTTCATTCAGCCTCCTTCCTAAAGGCCAAGGTTATTGATACTCTAACAAGCAGACTGACAGGCTTTATCAAACTTCTGTTTAGAGTCCACTGATCAGAGGAGGGCAACAGCTTTCCTGGCAATTTATACAAATGACTTTGAATATGTGAGTTTAAATGTTGATTTTTTTAAAAAAAATAATCTGTTGAGTCTTCATATTTTTATCTGGGGTAAAAAGAGAGGAATAGGGCAAAGAATACCAGTGTGTCAATTCTCCTCTAAAATTAACTTATATAAAACAGCAGAGGGGACTTCCCTGGAGTCCAGTGGTTAAGGCTTCGCCTGTAGGGGGTGCGTGTTCGATCCCTGGTCAGGGAGTTAAGATCCCACATGCCTCGTGGCCCAAAAACCAAAACATAAAACAGAAGCAGTATTGTAACAAATTCAATAAAGACTTGAAAAAAAATGGTCCACATCAAAAAAAATAAATAAAGAAAAATAAAAACAGGAGAGAAATCAAATAACATTTGAATCAGTTACGGGTGGATATCCCATTCTAAACTCACAGATATCCAGCTAAAAGAACTTCTGAATTTTGCTTCATCTTTGAAGAAGTCAGTTTTGATTACTCCCTGAGAACATCACAAACAGCACACATTACAGTTAAGCAGAGTGCAAGCAAGTTCTAATTACTGGGTACTTCTAAATTCAAAAGCATTAAGAATTCTCATAACATGATGATTAGAGTCAAACAATACTTGGGTAGGCAACATCTTCACTTGAGTGCAAATTTTGGTATATAATCCAGATGTGTTGTTTACATGCTGTCAGCCCTTCATCTTTCAGATTTTTTGAACTTTAATTGACAAATACCTTTGACTATATTACATGACACTTCACAGGCAGAGCATTGCTTTGTTCTCCTTATGGGAATAATCAACTAAACAAAGAGTTCGGTTATTCCAGAATCCATCCATCAGTTTTCAGAGTTTGCTGTGGAGACAACCCCCGAATCTCTGGTTTATTTCTCACTCACACTTGATGTCCTTTGTGGGTCAGTTTCAGGTATCTTCTTTCCAGCACCAGAGCTGGAGGAATGGCCTCTGATGGGGACATGCCATGGGTTTGGCTAAAGGAGCAGAACGAGGGAGGTGGGGCAAACACTGCGTGATTCTTGGAGCTCCTGCTCAGAGGTAGCTTACATCCTGTCAGCTCACACCTGTCAGCCACCGCAAGTCACACGGTCAAGTGGGAGAGGAGGAGCCAATAGTTGACAACAGTAGCAAAAGCTATCCCAGTGCAATCTCTCGGTCACAGATATTCCTTTACCCACCTCTGCACGCAACAGACATCACCCTCTTGCAGAGGAAAATATTCCCCAGAGCCCTTTCAATCAAAGTTCAGGATTTCACAAAGTCTCTCCATCAGGTCTTATCTGGAGACCCAAGAACAAGAGCAACAACAAGAACAAACAAATGGCCAAAACGTTATCTTTGAAGAAAAAGCACACAATAATCATTCCTTTTTTAAGTAATAGTAGGCACACATCAGTCACATCAGCTGGGCAAAGTTTGCTAAATCTCCTTACCCTGGGGTAGGGTATTGTGATTCTTGAATTCTTTACAAGAGTTACTGATTTGCTATGTTGGAACTTTACTATTGTTCCCCTCAATGCTATTGAAACACAAATGGGTTCCTTAGCAAGCAGTCCAACTATTTTTAAAAACTCCCTAGTTTGACTTTGGTGTGTTTCCCCAGTTGAGGCTGGGTAGGGTGTGTGGAAGGTTTTCTTCTCTTGCTAATGTTATGACTGATACAGAAGCCCAAAGACTGACATATTATGCATGACACCATTATCTAATAGTGTAACCTTACATGTCCCAGGGGAAAACTCATGATCATTTCCGGGCAGTGAGTAAGGATTTTTGCTTTTCTTTTTAATATATTTCTATCTCAAAGGTAGAAATGATAATTCCTTGGTGTTCCTCCTTTCCATTTTGTATGAAGATTGAGGTACAGCCGTTTCCCTAATCCACAGAGAAGGCTGGCAAAGTAGAGAAATTAATCCAGGGCAGGGGATGAAAGACTGCGGGCTCTCCTCACAGCTGGGGCAAATCCAGATTCCAGAATCAGGACCATCAAATAAAGAGATTGATTTTGATGCAGCGTACTGGTGAGTGTAGGGTTGGATCAGATGAACTTACTTTATTTCCTCTTGTCCTTTTTGCAACTTCAGTTTACTCTCTTATCTTGCCCCCATAAGCAGACACGAGAAGGCCCATAAATCAGACTTAATCTTGGTTCAGAACTTAAATAATAAAGAAACACAGTGGGTTCAGTTCCATGGAAGTGTAGGTAGAACTTACTCAGGTGGATCATAAAGGGCAGAGATACGGTAAAATGTGGGTAGCCTGGAAGGAGCTCTTCATTTGGCTTTTCCCCTATTTCTGAAACTCAATAAACGTGGACAGTAGAAGAAAGATGAATTGACATGAGACTGATTTCATTGTTTAACCTGAAATGAGATCCAAAGTCCATGCTTTCCAATTAGACTCAGGTGATCAGGCCTGGCACTGAGGGGCTCTGGGGAAAGGATGAAATCTGCTCGTGACGCCTCTCCTATCCCCTCCTTTCTGGACCCCTGGATGTTCTCCCTTTAACAGCTCTCCTCTTTCCCACCACCCTCCCCCATCACAAGCACTCTGGTGCCTCCAGACAATCTGGGAATCTCAGGTTCCCTGGAGGAGTAAATCCTCTTAAAGCCAATCATTCTCCTGTTTTAACAATCAGAGCAAGAGCTACTTGAGCATCTCAAGTTAAAAATCACACAGTGGTGTCTGATGACTGCTTTTGTGAAATCAGCTTTTAAAATGTTGCCTATTCTTCTGCCCAGTCACTCTCTAACTTCTGGTGTTTTCAGTTTTAAACTCTAAAGGTGATATTTCCACCCTTCCTTGCTTTGTGAGTCTTTCTACCTTCTGGGGTCAAAAGCAGTAAAATGCTGACACAATCTTAGTGTTAAATAATGTTCAACCCTTGCAATGTTGGCATTTTAGAGAGGACCACAGGGAGAGGGAGGAGGTGGGCTCCTCTGGTGTAATTTAAGACCCGCGAGACGAGATGTCCTGGGTTGGAGGCTTTTGCAGGGAGCCCTCACATCAAGGCTGATTTATTAGACCTTATATTTATCCATCCATCCACTCATTCAAAAACAAATACGACTGAGCACTTAATATCAGCTTGGCACTGTTTTCAGGACAAAACAGGTAAAAATCCCTGTCCTTATGGAGCTTATTTTCTAGTGAAAGTATTCTTTTCCTAATAAAAATAGAATGTATAGTTTGTTATAAAGTGATAGGTGCCCTGGGGATGGGGGACGAGGATGGAGCTCCATAGAGGAACTAGGTGTATGGGGGGGGGGGGTGACATTTTAAATGGAACCATCAGGTAGGCACCACTGGGAAAACGACATGTGGACATACGCTTGGAGGAGGTGAGAGCGTGTAAGAAAAAGTTTGACCCCGTTTTGATGTATGGCTGCTGACAGCTTCCAAGGGAACACCGCTGCCATTCCCTCCCCTTCTGCCCCAGATGTCAGTGCAGCGGTGGTGCCCCAGGAGGTCTAGCCCAAACCCCTGCTAGAAGGGGCTGCGCAGTCCGGGCAGGCACACAGCCTTGCTCAGATCGGCTTCACACTTGGTTTAATGCTTGAAGCCACATCTAATGGCCACATCTTGAAATTCTTGATCATTCTTGAACATGACCCCCGCCCCCCCACCAAGTTTTCATTTGCACTTTGTCCTGCAAATGATACAGGTAGTCCTTTCTCTCAGATCTGAAACAGAGGTTGAGGGAGTTCTAATATCATATTCAAACATGGCCTTCCAGGTTTCAAAAATAGCACCTTTTAACTTTTGAGATAATGATAACTTTTGAGAAATTGTGGATCCACATGCAGTGGTAAGAAAATCTCCAGCGAGATCCTAGACATGATTTACTTGGTTTTTTTCTAATGGCAACATCTTGCGTTAAAAGTATCTTTTTTTTTTTTTTTCAGTATGAGGATTGAGCATCTTTTCTGTAACAGCTTATTAGTTGCATTTACATTTTAAAATATTTAGTAAAGTGGGCCTCTTTTTACTGTTCATTCTGTCTATAAATGTTAGGAGATAGTTGCAAGAAACCTTTGAAAAATGGTCCATGCTCCTCCATTTCTTCCCTCACCAGCTCTCAGACTTCCGCCCCTCTACTCCCAATAACTGCTCTCATCGATTCATGTGATTAAATCCAGTGGGTGTTTTTCTGTTTAGCTGACCTCTCAGCAGCATCAGTGGATTTGATTTCCACCCCTTCCCTGGACCTGCTTCCTTCTCCTGGCTTCCAGGTCACTGAGCCATCCCTGGTTTCCTCCTGTCTCATTGGGAACTCCTGAATCAATTGCTCGTTCCACCTCCTCCCACCCCCGAATCCAGAATTCTGAGCTCTGGGGCTCACTCTTTGCACTTTGGTCTTCCCCATCCCTGTATCCCTGTTCTTAGCCTGTCCAATCATATCTGAACTGAAGACTCCCAAATCCCTCTCTTCAATTTCAGACTTGTACACCCCAACTGCCTGCCCGAGGAATACTTTGTATCATCACTTTGCACCAAGACAACCTCATTTCTTAAACCAAGACTAAAAGCAAAATAATATTAGAAAGAGAATATAGATTATTTTAAGATGGGAATTGCTTGACCGTTTGCTAATCGTTGCCCAAGAACTGCTAACATCTTTCTGCTTTTGTTTCTAGATTACATTTTACTTTATTCTTCTTCTTTGAAAACTTCAGGAATAATTTGAGATGCATATTTCTTCTACTCTGACATGAACTATGTATTTTAAAATTGGATTTTCTGTTTTTACATTATTTCCAGCCATCTGTAGCTTTTAACATTTGAATTAAAATTTATTTTGAAATACCTCACAAATCTAATCAATTTATAAAATGTAAATTTTTTTTCAGGCTTATTCTTCTAAATTGAAGGCAGGTGGAAACTGTACTTTTATATATATATATGTATATATATATTATATATATATATACACATATATATAATATATATACATATATATTATATATATATATATATATATATATATATATATATATATAAAGCCCATTTCAATGTCAGTACTCCAACCTGACCCTGTAAATTGATGGGTGGGAAAGTATTATTCTAAAAATACTAAGTAAAAATCAACCAATTTGTGCTTATGTGAAAACATTGCTCAGAGCCCATACAGCTCTACCCAGCATCATTGCCTACGTGGGGCAACCAGCTAACTGGAATGTCTAATCAATCAGGAGAAAGATTTTTCCACTAAATGAGGAACAGATGCAATTGAAGTAAGTTAAACCAGTTGAAAGTTTTTTCTACAGAAGTAAAAAAAATGTTAAATATTGGCACTTTCATCTGGTTGAACCTAATATGTACGGGCACCTCAATATGAAGAGTGATGAAATCGCTAACGAGCAGAACAACTCAGAAAGAGATGACTCCGAGCAAAGGAAAAAGAAAAAAAAGAAACGAAAAGGAACGCAAAATACGAGTCTTCGATAACGACAAACAACTCAGGGAACATCCTGACCGTGAGTGGGACCCCTCCAAGCCCAGAGCCAGTGTGGTCCCCATGGATCCTCCTCGCAGTGGGCAGTGACCAGGAGGGACCAGCCCTGGTCATGGGAACACAGAGCCATCCTCTCGGTGAGCATCTCTCCAGACATGTACATCAGGGGAAATGGGAGTAAAAACTCTAGAGCCATGGAAACCCAACTGATAGCGACAATATAGTCATAACAATGGCTTTTGTTGCCCTTTTCATTGACCATAAAGATAACCCATGTTCATTGTGAAAAATTGAGAAAATGGAGAAAATCATGATGGAGGAAGTGATAATCACTCATCTCTATACATGCTTCTAGTTGTTTTGTCATGAATACTTGTATAAATACAAAATTAGGACTATATATTTTACATACTTTTATATACTGTGTATTTTTATAACCAGTGTATTTCACCTATGTCATAACATAATTACGTTGTAAATAATTTTCATAAGAATGTCATAAGCAGTTTCCCATGAGTTGAAATAGGCTTTGAGAAGAAAGTGAGATTCAAATGTTTCCATACTAGCTATGTAATGGATGGGAAAACATGTATTTATACTTCTCTTGTGAGATATTTATGTTGCTTCCATCTTTTTACTGTGTATAACAGTGCCACTGTGACAATCTCTGTCCCCAACTGTTGTAAACCTCTTATTATTTCTTTAAATTAATTTGGAGTAAAATGGTGTGTTCATTTTAAAAGCTCTTGCTAAATATTTCTCTTCATAACATTTATATAAATTTACATGCCCATCAGTCAGGAAAATAAGAAGGTAAAATACATATTTGATAACCTTTGTCAATTTGGTAGTTGAAAAGGATATCTCATTGTTATTTAATTTTTTAGTAAAATTAAGGTGTATGTTTGATATCTATTTTCTTGGTCCTTTTATGAATTATCCTTCATTCATCTTTTATATGGGATTTTCTTTTTCTTAAGCACTCTGTGTATTTAACATCACGCAGGTGGTCCACGTCTTAGCGGTATAAAGTCACCCTAGCTTTAGGGACCCAATCAATTATGGAAACTTAGTCACCCCCAGGTTGATTGCCAGGAATCAGCTCACTGAAAAGCATCTACTCCCTATTACTTCTGAGAGACCCCAGAGGAATTCCACCACATGCTAATTATTTTTATTTTTATTTTATATTATTTTATTTTTTTGTGGCCATACCACATGATAGCAGAACCCTAGCTCCCCGACCAGGGATTGAACCCGTGTCCCCTGCAGTGGAAGCACAGAGTCTTAACCACTGGACCACCAGGGAAGCCCCCTGACCACATGCTAATAAGCCGAGCTACTGAGCTGCCATCACCACCTGCTGTTTGACTTCTGTCCACCTTGGTCTGCCTCACACTTGCCATGTGTACCATCAAGACACCATATTGGGAAACCATACAGCTGCCATCAATGGTCAGGAATACTCTTGGGAATAAACAGAGAAACGGTCTTCTCTAGGGTGGCAAAGCAGTAGTGTCATTCCTGTAAACTCTGCGGACGGCTGCCCTTCGGGTGCAAGAATTTGCCAGGCGTAAGAGAGGGGATGAGTAGCCTGGGAAGGGAAGTAGAACAGCTGTCTATACCTAGGAGCATCTGGGATCCAGCTCAAATAGCCAGATGTGCCCTGATATACAAACATACTAAGACTTTGTCTGTGACAAATGTTGCAAATATTTTCTTTTAGCCTGTTGCTTCTGCTGTAATTTATTAGGTTGAAGTATGTAACTTCCTCTACATGAACAAAATAAGGAGTTGACTTCTTTTTATGGAAACATGGTCCACTAGGTATTCTGAAGTGCAGAACACCAGGAAAGGCTGGATAAAAATAAACCAAACTTCTTTAAAATGCATAGCTGTGCTCACAACAAAGTAAGGAAACCCTCAAGGGTTAAAAATAAAGAGAGAATAGAAATTCACTTGGTTGCTTTGTGCGAACTGGGGGAGAGGGTAGGTAGGGCATGCTTATCTTGGTGAGCAATAAGGGGTGTAGATTTTAAGGTCACAGGAAATAAGGCTTTGGGGCATGCAAGAGGGTATGAGGACATTGTTGCCCCGCCCTCCACCCCAAAAGCCCTTGATTGGCTATATCCTCAGTGAAAGGGAATGTGAAACGTCCACTCACCAGCAAAGAGACAATAAAGTGATTTTCTCCTGGGCTCATGGTGGGAAAAACTCTTCTCTTAAAAATTATAGGGCGGGTGGGGGGCTGGGGGCAAAAAAAAAAAATTATAACCCTGAGCTTTCTTTCACGAAGGTTTTGAGTTTGACGTTACTACACATGGGATCCCCAAAGGAGGAAATTAACAACAACAAAAACGTAACCCCAGTCTGGTATCACTCCTGGGAAACCCCAAAGCTTCTCCAAGGGACATATTTTAATCCAGGACACTCAGGGTTTTCACAGATAAAGTCCCACTGAGCACAAACTCACAATCTAAACTTAAAAATCACAAAAGAACAATCTATCATGTGCACAAGTGAGCAGAAAACACAAACAGTAGATTCAGACAGTAGAAAAATAGGATACTGAGGACAAAATTAGCCTACTTGAGATGACTAATGCCACAAAAGAAAGCAAAAAATAAGCTCAATATTCTTACAAAAAGACCACGTACATTCTAACAATGAAAATTATGCCCATTGAAAATAAAAGCCTAATGGGCATGTTAAAATAAGGAGTTAAACCAGTTGTATCTGAAATGAGAACTTCAAGCAGTTACCTAACGACTTATTCACTCAATTTAATGTCATTTCATATAGAAGGACAGCCTGTTCTGGCATCATCCAGGGTGGATGCCCACGTCTGGGAACAGAGGGGAGATCAAATGACAATGGAGGGTGAGGTAAATTGCCCTAATATTTCGAATAAGGAATTTCCTAAAATTTCCTTGTTGGCAATATCGCCAATATTCTAGAGGAGGGAGATTCAGAGGTAAAAATATATAGTCGCCCTGCAATTACATCTGTAAACTAACTATAGTTTGTTTTCTAAATATTTATGCTTCACATTAAAAAGATTCCATGATGTGGCAGGGGTTCCACGATATCAACTTCCCTTCCTTCTCTAGCAATAAAAACCTTGAGTTTTGTCTGGGCACTAAGCCATGCTGAAAAATGAGTTTCTTCTTAAGATTTAATTCTGAATAATAGGATTGAAGAGAAATGATGTGTGAAATCTCCAGGGATATAGCATCCCTTGTTCTGCCTCCTTACTGGTGGACATGGTCCTAAGAAATGTTGAGCCTTGAAGACCAGAGAGTTACCAAGGCATGGCAAGGCGACTAGGAAAAAGGATCCTGGGTGCCTGGTGACCCTGTGGAACAGAGATACCAGTTTAGATTCTGAGTGAGAAAGAAGTCAACTTCTAAGCCATCATAAATTTGGGTGAATCTATAGAGCAGAATTTGATTCCTGGGAGTGCAACGTTGCCTTTGTTAGAAACTAAAATTGATGTCATTGTCTTAGAGGAAACATTTTGACAGTGGGTGGCAAAGACACAGATCTTGGAGGCTGGAAAGCTGGTGATCTTTGTTATGCAGTGACAGAACATTCAGTGATACTGTTTTCTGCAGTATCTTGGGAGGCAAAACACATGCCATCACCACCATTCAGGAAAATGATCAGAAAGTTAGAACGTTGGTGTGTTCGGGCTGCTACTTGGCACATAGGAGAGGTGTGTTACAAATAGAGCCAGCGAGACGTTCAGCAAAAATGGAAGGACCTCAGCTCTGCTAAGTCACCTTCTCTCTTGAGGAAGCGACTAACTCCCCTGTAGTCAATTGAGTTGACTAAGGGTCCTCTTGGGACTTGGTAAGGCTGATAAATCCGCACCCTACCCCAAACTGAAACAGTGACAAGAGGCAGCTTAGAGAAGACGACAAAGGCAAGAGCTCGTAAATTGTTCTCATGCTCCTCAAATCAGGAGTTTCCTGTCAGACAATGGGAGACCAGAACAAGGAAATTTCCTTATTTCCTTGAGACACCCTCAAGGCAGTCACCATTTACTTGAATTCTGGCAGAGCACCGAGATGAGGAAATAAAAATGCTGAATTTTAAGGTTGAAATGGCAGTCACTGCTAAGTTTTTCTGAGAAAAGCTGTTGTTAAGGAAACCACAAGGCGAGCCTGCGTACCTATGTGATTGGTGACCCACTGTCATCCTGTTGGAAGTTGTGCTTGCCCCAGCTGGATCACACAGGCTAAGGGACCACAAGGGCAAAGGGACCACACAGGTACACCCAGCAGACAAAGCCATGCAAGACAAAGGACGAGGATCTCCTTCCAGAGAGCTCTGCCCAGGGTGTCCAGATGAAGTGACCAGAGACTTGACTCCACTTCCTGGGCAGGGCGACTTCAGAAGGATGTGCTAACCAGTAAGAACCCGTGGCTGCTATTTGTCTTCCACTGGGAGATTTTTTTTTTCAATGAATTTTCCTGTTCCTACTTTACCATTGTATATTGGATGTGATGGATGGGCAGAAAACTTATCTTTTAATGTACACTTGCTAGACTAGGGGACCAAGCCTGGACCTGGTGAAGATAGCACACATTTGGAGGCGAATGCAATGACAATATGGGATTGCCTGCCTGGGGTAGGGGTTGGATGTGTCTTCACGTGAGAAGATGATTAGGCTTGGATATTTGGATGGCCAGAAAGGCCAATTAAGACAGAACTAATGCAAAAGCAATAACCATTGTTTCTTCTATAGTATGTAATTCCATACACTATATTTAGCTGGGCACATGGTGATTCAGAATCTATATCTGACCTTGTAACTAAGTTCCAGCCAAGGTCATGTGTGTGCAGCCTCCAGGGCATGTCCACATGAGAAAGAGTATGCATTCCCTTTCTCTTCCCCTCCCTTCTTTCATGGCTGGAATTTTGGAGTGGTGGTTAAACATGTTGGACCGTGAAGACATGGGAAGCCCACTACGAATGGCCCCAGAGAGGAGCCAGTCTCCTGAGGAATTTTGGAAGTGATCTATCATCACAGCCCTGGCTTTTCCTTTGCCCCCAGGGTTTAAGCCCCTGTTATTTTGCGTCTCTGTCATATAAAGCCCAATTAAATCCTTGTTACCACACATAGCGAGGTTAAGTCATACTTGAATAATTCTTTCATGGTCTTTGTACAATATTTTGCTGACAGACCCAAGTAATTATGAAATATCTGAAAATGGGGGACTAAACTCAAATGTATAGCCAGATAATTATTATAGATGCGTGTGCACCTGTGCACATACACGCCCATCGGAAGGTGAAGCAGTGAGAGGTAAATCACAGCCCCTTTCCTGTAAGGAATTAACGGGGAGAGTGAAGCATAGGGGCGGGGGGCCTGGTTTACGTGCCAGGAGGCCGGGATCAGATGTTACTCTGTCCCCAACTGGCTCTGTGAATCCAGAAGGGACACATAATCTCTTCAGCCTCAGTGTCTTCATCTGTGTGATGAAGTTCAAGATCAATGATCTTGAAAATCCCATTTGGCTCTCAAATCTTATCTTGACATTAACAAAGTAATATTAATTTTGCAGTTTCCTAATCTGCAGGTATACATTCTCGCCTTCAACTCCATCTGTTTGCCGACCTTGGGAATAGGAGCCATTAAACTTGGAATAAAAACACTTAGAAATTGTTTTCCTTTTTTGTTATGAAATAAAATTAAAGAGCCAAGCGTGTTTTGTCAGTTCAAATTAACATTTGGACACAGGACGGCCCTGACGCTTGGGTACCAGACACAGCGAACAATCTTTTCACTCTGCTGCTGCATTCAGTTTTTCCCAGAATTGGGAAAAAAGAAAAGAAAAATCATGCTTTGAAGCTAAACAAGATTCCTTTTTCTTTTATTTCAAATAGTTTGGAGAACATTTAAATTTCCCACCCGTTTTTCTAAATAAAGAGAACCGGGGGCCCTGATGCCCTTATGGTTTGGCCAGGGCACTGAGATCTGTAAGTGGCTTGCTCCTTGCCTTACATCTGGCTACTTACCCTGAAGGGGAGTCAGTCCGGACAGGTATCCTGTGCTCGAGTTATTTGTACACATGTCCAGTCAGCCTTAACCCAATCTTTTAACAGTAAGATCTGTTGTTGCCTAGATTGCTAATGCCTTTTGTGAAATCCTATAACTTACAACTCCTTTTGTCTCCAATCTTTAAGGAATATTTTGACAGGCAAGGGCTTCTTCTATGGAAAATGACAGGCTACACTTAATGTGACTTGGACAAAACTCAGGACTGTTTTAAAATGTAGATTTTCCTTAAATTTGTGAAGTGGGAAAAATTAGCTACTATACCATACAAATGATTTCCCCACCCTGGGTCATGTCATGCTCTGAGTCTGAGCAATTTACCGAAATCCTTAGTATTTTGGTCACATTCTAAAAACTGTTAGAAATAATCTAACAGAGCACTAGAGTCATTCATTTTGTTTTCACTCTACAAGAAAATAGTTTTGAACTCCTGGTAACGTAAGCCACTATGCCGGCACTGTGAATACCAAGAAGATAAAATCTGGTCCAGGTCTGAAAAGCTGATGTTCCTGAAACAAAATTCCTGAGAGTAAAGACTGCAAGGGGAAGGAGATGACAGGGATTTAGTTATAGGAATGGCAAGACTTTATGGTAATTCTGATTTACCTTCAGAAGGTAACATGCAGGCTGTGTGTGCTAGCGTTCCCCGCGGCTGCCGTCCTCAAAGGGCGGTCCCCAGACCCACAGCATCGGCATCGCCTGGAGACAGGTTAAAGATGCATTCTTGGGCCTCTCCCAAGACCTAATGAATCAGACACTCGGGAGGGTGTTGGGCACCAGTTTGGTTTTAATGAACTCTCCCAATGATTCTGAGGCATGTTCAAGTTTGGGCGCCACTGGGATCAGCCACCCGGGGGCCAAAGGTGGCCCTCCACCTGCTTTTGTAAATAAAGTGTTATTGGAACACAATTCATTTATCTCTTGTCTGGAGTTACAACAGAGACCCCCATGGCTCACAAAGCCTAAATATTTACTACCTGGCCTTTACAGGAAAACTTCACCAACCTCTGGTCTAGTGCATAGTAGAGGTGGTAGAGAAGATCCAGCCTCAGAGGACAGCCATCTGAATCCCATCTATGCCTCCCAGTTGTCTGATTGTGGGGGAAATGACTTAATCTCTCTGCCTCAGTGTTCTCATCCATAAAGTGGTGATAATAATCGTTTCCAGCATGTAGAGATTTTGTGAGGACTTAGCAGGTTAATAGCTTAAACCTTTAAGCCCAGAGCCTGGTAAACAGGAAATACTCAACACATGTCAACTGTTGATACATGAAAGACACACTGTAAGACACTTGGCGGGGGACTGTCTGAGCCTCAGATGTTTGTGACTTCACCTGAGCAGTCACCATAGATGATGAATCACGTGCCCTGAACAGCACGAGGCTCTGAGGAATGACATAGAAGACAATCCTGCCTACTCGGAGAGGGTAGCAGTATTGGGCTCAGTGGAGGCTGGCAGGTGTGGCATAATTTTCTGGGAATGAGGTAACTACAGGCCATTTCCTCACCCACCCAAGAGTCTGACATGTTTCTCCGGGGTGAGCTGGAATGATATCATCTCCTAGGGGCAGTGAAAGGTGAAATAAATATTATTGTAGCTCCTATGCTTGCATGATTAAAGAAACATGTCTGTGCCGGTTGAGCTGAGAATTTAGGGTAGGGAGAGAGTAAACAATGGTCAAAATGGTTTTGGTGCTACTCAATGGGGAATCCTTTCTCAGTCCATATCCCACAGAAGGTGCTTTCATCCATGTACAAAACTGCAAAATCTGATCCTAGCAGAAGAGAAAAGTGTGTGTATGTGTGTGCGTGTGTGTGTGAGAGAGAGACAGAGACAGAAAGGGAGAGACAGAGACAGAGGCTCTCATAATACAGGCAATCTCTAAACTAATAATCAAGGCAACATTTTGCAGGAGATACTACAGATAAACAAAATATTCTATAGAATTCAATTGATAAAAGTTGAATTTTAATGAATTTTGGGGCAAGGTGAGGAAATATTAAGAATCTGCTCTGATTATATAAGATTCTAAACAGAAAAACATGTCTCTCAATATAGCTTAGTATGGAATGAGTTGCTCTATAGGTTACTCAGAGCAAGAATTCCAGAAGCTTAGAGATGGATAGAAAAACACTCCCAGTTGAGCACTCAAGCCTTTGTTCTATTGGATCATTTCTTCCTCAGGACTATCAGAACCACTCATGATTTAGAGACAAGTAAGCTTTTGAACTGACAGTAACCCGAGTCAATATGGGCTGTGTTTCAGACTCACCCAGGGAGCTTTTTCAAAATCACATATCTGAACTCACCCCCTAGAGACGAATTCACTGGGTTGAGGGTCAGCCTGGGCTTGTGTTTGTTGACAAACTCCCGAGATATTTCTGATTAGTCACACTGGTTAAGGATTGTGATGATCAGTTCCTTCTAGAAGAGATACAGGAGATTAACATCGAATTCCATTGCACAGTTATTCAGGTTTACTGTGTTGAAACTTGTATGAGAAGTTTAGTACAGTGGGAAGAGGGTGGCGTTTGGAGTCCAACCCTTCTGGGTTCCTCTGGTGATTAGTTTGTGGGTTACTTCATAGAGGCTCATTCTCTCTGAACCACATTTTCAAACTCTGTAAAATGAATAAGGTGGTGCCGCTTTCTCGTGGCTGTTGTCTGCTGACCTGCCTGCGTCACCCTGCCTCTCTCACTGAAGGCTCCTCTTGGTGATTTCAGCATCTACACTGATCACACATCTAAGATGCTGGGCTTCTGTTCCATGACCCATCTGTCCTCCCCACTTTCAACAACCACTAACTTCTCCCCCTGGGCCCCCGTCTCCATGGAAACACATTGATGCACTGCACCTCCTCAACCTCCCCCTCCCCCATAACAACTTCTCTGCTTCACTTTCAAAGGGATCCCTTACAGTGATTCCTGACTTTATCTTATCCTGCAGTCCACTGCCACCATCATTTTTGTCCCCACGTCCTCCTTAGTTGGCTTCCATTGCATAACTGTAAAGTCACTTCCTTGTAAACATCTCCAGTTTTCCTGCTTTTCTCTTTTTCCGTTGCCTGGAGAAACCATCTCCTGGCTGGACCCAATCACTGGCCTTCCCCACACCAGTGCCTTGGCTGCTGAACTTTGCTGGAGAAAATGGCACTAGCACGTGGATGGGGTTCATTTTATGATGACGACCACAAGCCTCATTTGTCATTCAGTGCAGCATGGAGATCCCAGTAAGATTATTTTCCTGATTTCCAAGATGCTGATTTCACAGCTTCTCTTCTCTAAACATCATGCCCTCTACCTACTCCCCACCCGAACCTGACATCATACTTCACTAGGAAAACAAAAGTTATCAGAAGGGCAGGCGTGCATCTGTACCAACAAAGCTCCATTCCCCCCTGTGCCTGCTCTCTCTCTGGCCCTCTCTCCTATGACAACGCTAAGACAAACCCCTGCTCTCTCCAAACACAAATTCTATTATCTCCTATTTTCCCAAGGACTTTGTTCCTGGTATTATCTTTTTTCCTCTATTACATAGGCAATTTCTTTCTGTCTCTGAAGGTATTTCAATCCATGTATAAACATGCTTCAAATGACCCACTTTAATAAATAGCCCTCTGTACACACATCTCTCCAGCTGGTACCGGTCCTTTTGTTCCTCTTCAGGACAAAACTGCTCTAATGAGTTTTCTTTGCCTACTGTGTGCACTTTCTTACTTCCCATGAACCTTCTTTATTGAATTATGAAATCTTGTGAGCATACAGAAAAGGATAATAATCTAATGAACACCCACCAAACCAGCTTTATCCAATCTTAACATTTCTCAATATTGCTTCATATCTTTTTTTTTTTTTAAATGGAAAACAGAATCACAGATAGAGTTGGTGTCCCTTGTTTATCCTTCTACAATCTCCTTCTCCCCTCCCTCCCCAGACATGAATGTTTATCATTTCTGTTGCTATTTAACTACTGTGTATATATCCATACATTATACAGATATGATTTTTGGTTGTACTACTTTATATGAACCGGCAGTAAACTGAATGTCCTCTGAAACTTTGCCCACTGAGCTGTATGGAATGTACATTTTCAACTTTATAGGGGTGGTCAAAATGCCTTCCCAACTGATTGTACCCATTTACACCTCTAAAGTTCCCCTAGTCAATGTGTGATAGCACTTGGTATTGCCAGACTTTTTTGTTATTGCCACTCTGATTGGTTTGGCATGGTGTCATCTTGCTTTAATTAAATTTCCATGATTATTAAGGAGGTTGTATTCTATTCTTATGTTTATTGGCCACTGAGATTCCTGTTCCATTTGCACATTTTTCTATTGCTTCCTCCTTCTCCAGTGGATGGGTGGGAGTTAGAAGATATATTCTGTCTACCATTTTTTGTCATTTGTATGCAGTGACAATTCTCCCGGGCTATGGCTTGCTTTAAGTTGTATTTTGTCATATGCAAGTTCTAAACTTTAATGTTGTTTGCTGTACTGATCTTTTTTATTTTCTTTAAGACTGGTGCTTGTATCTTATTTTGAGAACTGCTTCCCTACCCAGAGGTCATATAGATAGATGCTTAACATGTTTTCCTAAATGTTTGAATGTTCTGCTTCTCACTTTGGCTTTAATCTACTTTGAAGTTATTTCTATGACTGGCTTGAGGGAAGTATCTGATGAAATGTTTTTGCATCGGGATAGTCAATTGTCTTAGACCCATTTGAGCCCCACTTCTCCCCAGTGAGCCCCTTTGTCGCATGTTAAAGCTGGCATACGTGGGCGTCTGTCTATGGACCTTCTGCTCCATTGTTTTCTCTGCCTCTCCCTGTGCCAATATATAAATGTCATAATTGCTATAGCTTTATGAACAGTATTGATATCTAATGACCCCCATCTATCTTGTTCATTTTCTACAGAAATTACTTAAGCACTCCTAAACATTTGCTCTTGCCTTGCTTATACATTTTAGGATCTACCTAAGTTCCATAGAGCCAGTCGAGATCTTGATTGGACCTACATTGTATTTAAGGATGAATTTGTGGAGGATGGACATTTCGAAATGAATATGTCATGTTCAAGATATTATACACTGAATCATTCCACCCTTAAATGTGAGATAGGATTGATTTATTTAGATCATCTTTAGGATCTTTAAATTTAGTTTTATAAGTTTTCCACAAAGGTTCAACATATCTTTTGCCAACATTATTCCTAGGTAACAATTGTTTTTTTTTTGTTAAGTTATCTTTTCTAAATTATATTTTCTGCTATTTGCTGCTGGCTTATGGGAACACAATTGATTTGTATGTTGAGATTCTATCTAGCAACCTTGCAGAACTTTCTCTTTATTCTAATTATTTATCTGTAGATGTTCTTAAGTGGTTTTACTGGAGACACTTATACAGTCTGTAATTTAAAGTTTGTTCCTTCCTTTTCAACCATTGTTTCTGTGTTGAATAAAAGTGTTGATATGTGCATACTGGTCTTGATCTTCTCTTTCAAGTAAATATCTCCAACTTTTCACAATTAAACGTCAAGTTTTTTGTTTTTTTTTTTTTGTAGATAGTCTATTAGATTAGGTAAATTTCTTTCTACCACTAGTCTATTTTTTTTGAATTTTTGAATTTTATTTAATTTATTTTTTTATAGAGCAGGTTCTTATTAGTCATCCTTCTTATACATATTAGTGTATATATGTCAATCCCAATCTCCCAATTCATCCCACCACCACCTCCCCACCACTTTCCCCCCTTGGTGTCCACACGTTTGTTCTCTACATCTGTGTCTCTATTTCTGCCCTGCAAATCGGTTCATCTGTACCATTTTTCTAGATTCCACATATATGCGTCAATATATATTTGTTTTTCTCTTTCTGACTTACTTCACTCTGTATGACAGTCTCTAGATCCATCCACGTCTCTACAAATGACCCAATTTTGTTCCTTTTTATGGCTGAGTAATATTCCATTGTACATATGTACCACATCTTCTTTATCCATTCGTCTGTCGATGGGCATTTAGGTTGCTTCCATGACCTGGCTATTGTAAATAGTGCTGCAGTGAACATTGGGGTGCATGTGTCTTTTTGAATTATGGTTTTCTCTGGGTATATGCCCAGTAGTGGGATTGCTGGGTCATATGCTAATTCTATTTTTAGATTTTTAAGGAACACCCATACTGTTCTGCATAGTGGCTGTATCAATTTACATTCCCACCAACAGTGCAAAAGGGTTCCCTTTTCTCCACATCCTCTCCAGCATTTGTTGTTTGTAGATTTTCTGATGATGCCCATTCTAACTGGTGTGAGGTGATACCTCATTGTAGTTTTGATTTGCATTTCTCTAACAATTAGTGATGTTGAGCAGCTTTTCATGTGCTTCTTGGCCATCTGTATGTCTTCTTTGGAGAAATGTCTATTTAGGTCTTCTGCCCATTTTTGGATTGGGTTGTTTGTTTTTTTAATATAGAGCTGCATGAGCTGTTTATATATTTTGGAGATTAATCCTTTGTCAGTTGCTTCATTTGCAAATATTTTCTCCCATTCTGAGGGTTGTCTTTTTGTCTTGTTTGTAGTTTCCTTTGCTGTGCAAAAGCTTTGAAGTTTCATTAGGTCCCGTTTGTTTTTTTGTTTTTATTTCCATTACTCCAGGAGGTGGGTCAAAAAAGATCTTGCTGTGATTTATGTCAAAGAGTGTCCTTCCTATGTTTTCCTCTAAGAGTTTTATGGTGTCCGGTCTTACATTTAGGTCTCTACTACTAGTCTAATAGCTAAGAGGTTTTTTAAAATGATAAATATATGTTGAATTTTATCAAAGCATATTATGTAGTTTCTGAAATGATCATATGGTTTTTCTTTTTTATTCTGTTGATGAGGTGCTTTATATTGGTATATTTTCTAATGATAAAACATCCTTGAATTTTGGGGAGTTTGGTGTATGGTTTTTGTATTCACTGGAATAACTTTCATAGAATAGGGATTAATTGTGCCTTGAATATTTGGTAGAATCTTCCTAGAAAACCATGCAGGCCTGTTTGCTTGTTCTTTTTACTGATTCAGTTTCTTTAACTGTTGTAAGTGTTTTTGGATTTTCATTTCTTCTTTAGTTAGTTTTCTAAAGCTGATTTTTTTCTAGTGAGTTACATATCTTTTCAGAGGTCTATTTTATTAATCTTTTATGATTTTTTGAAAACAGCTTCAGTATTGTCCATTCTCTCTATTGTATCTTTATAGCCTATTTCATTAAAATGTGATAGTAACTACATTATTTTCCTTGCTCTGTTCTTTTTCTGGGTTTTTTTTTTTTTTTTTTTTTAAAGAAATGGAGGCCTTACTTGATTTTTTTTTTTTAATTTTTAAATTTTATTTATTTATTTATTTATTTATTTTTTTATGGCTGTGTTGGGTCTTCGTTTCTGTGCAAGGGCTTTCTCTAGTTGCGGTGAGCGGGGTCCACTCTTCATCGTGGTGCGCAGTCCTCTCACTATCGCGGCCTCTCTTGTTGCGGAGCACAGGCTCCAGACGCGCAGGCTCAGTAATTGTGGCTCACGGGCCCAGCTGCTCCGCGGCATGTGGGATCTTCCCAGACCAGGGCTCGAACCAGTGTCCCCTGCATTGGCAGGCAGAATCTCAACCACTGCGCCACCAGGGAAGCCCTTTCTGGGTTTTTGAGTTAGACATTTAGCTTGTTAATTGCAGTCCTTCTTAGAGTTCTCATCCCCCCAAAAAATCATTTTTTTCTATTTCTTTAAATTTGTATCTATATGAGATGGTGGATGTTCACTAAACTTACCGTGACAATCTTTTTATGATGTAAGTCAAATCATTATGCTGTACACCTTAAACGTATACAGTGCTGCATGTCAATTATATCTCAATAAAGTTGTAAGAAAAAAATTTCACTGCTAAAATTTCACTTAAGGCTAAATTTCTCTGTAACTATGACTTTACCTATATCACGTAAGTTTTACATGTTGTATTTTTATGCAACATATGAATTTTTCTGATTTCCATTATGTCTTCTTTGTCACATGTGTTATTAGAAATATGGCTTACAACTGACACGTGTGAAGTTTTCTAAATTTTTTTTAAATTATTAATTTGTAACCTAATCATGGTACTAACTATTCAGAATTTATTGAGGCTTGCTTTGCAGCCCCAGGCTTGATTAATTTTTCTAAATCTTGCACGAGCATTTGATATATCCATTAGAATAACCTTGCTAATTGCTTTTCTCAGGATATCTAAATTCATACTATTTTTTTTCCTGTGGATCCGTCAATTAGTGAGAGAAATATGCTCCATCAATGATTGAGGATTTGTGATTTTCCTTACAATACTGTAGATTTTTACTTTTTATATTTTGAAACTCTTTTGTTAGTTGTATACGTATTTGTATTTCCTAATAAACTGAATCTTTTTTAGATAGTAAATATTTTTACTGAAAAAGATTTTAATCTAAATATCTGTGTTTCTGATATTAGTATTTGTAAACTAGCTTTATTCTGACTGATGTTTGCCTGATGTATTTTTTCCCTTGGTGTTATTGTGCTTTCTGATATAACTGGATTTTATATATTTACTTAATTTCTTCTAGTTTTTCTTTCTACAATTTTTTTCTTTACACTTGTCTTCATTCCCTTTCCAGCCTTCTACTGGATTGATGAAGTTGTCTTTATTTTATCTTTTTTCCTCTCTACTGTTTTAGAAGATTGTATCTGTGGCTGTTCTTTTGCAATTACGATTACTATCCTTGATATTTTAACAACTGTGTATGAGTTAACTTCTAAAGTTAAATATTTCTGCTTTTTCCTGGAATCTTACTCTCTTCCCCCATTTTCTTGTTAGTCACTACTCATCCTTCCAATGTCAGCTCAAATGCCACCTTCTCAATGATGCCTGTTCTGACTCCCCAGACTAAAGCAGACACTCCTAAACTTGCCTTTCATAGCACTTCCCAGGGCTTATGCTGACATACTTGTGAGATCAGTCATTGATTCCCACCTCCCCAAGGTAATTCTGAAAGGGTGGGCATTGGCTGTGCTGCTCTCCCTTCTACTCAACCTGCATCCAAGTGCCAGGTACATGCCAGGCAACAAGCTATACTGAAAGCAGAAAAGCAGTGTGGGAGGGAGGGATGGAGAGAAGGAGGGCTGCATGGGGGGTAATGCTGAGAGATGAACCTGCAGGGACGCTGGATCTGGAAGAGTCTTCCATGTTCTGTCAGTTAGAAATCCCATTCTTCTGCGAAAACCAGAATAGAGACAATGATGGATAAAACAGAAGGGAAAGTCATTTCTTTTTCATGCGACGAAGTCTGCAGGTAGCAATCCCGGGCTGATAAGGAGGCTCTGTAAAGTCACTAGGGATTCAGGCCTTTTTTTTTTTTTTTTCTTCCCAGCTTTACTATCCTTAGCTCATGGCTTATATCCTAAGGTTACCTTACAAGTCCAAGATGGTGGCTGGAATTTCAACTATCACAACCAAGTTCCAGGCAGGAATCTGGAAGGGGGAGGGAAGGGCAAGAAAGAGTACACCCAGGTAGGTGTTGCCCCCCTTTATGAAGCCTTCCTTGGAATCCCAGGGACTTACATCTTATTCGTCATGGCTAAGTTCCACGGTCAAACCTAGGTGCAAGAAAAAAAATTATTTTCAAAGCCAGGAAGATTGCAGTTTAAATATAATCAGGTGGTCTGTGTTATTAAGGGTGATGGGGGCAGGGGTTGCTGTTTGCAGATGATCACTGTGGTGTAGTGGTATAGACTAGGGGTGACAAGGAGACAGGTAAGAGGAGGGGTTGGTATTTCGGGTGAGAGAAGTTGACATTCTGCATTGAGGCAACAATAACGGGAATGGAAAGGAGGGTCCGAAATGAGATTTGACAGACGGTGCGACAGGATCTTCAACAGTTCATCTTCCTGCTGATTTGCTTCAGAAGACACTTTGCCTACTGGTGTAATTTCACTTAGTAGATATTCTTTTCATTGAACTCAAGATCATTATGAGTTGATCTCCCTGGTAAATGACGGAATAAATTAAGACAGACTAATTTGTGTTTCTAAATCTATGTAGGATAAACATTATTTTTTAAAATATATTCCCAAATGTACTTATTTCCCCACCAAAGCTCTATTTCCAAAGACAGAGGAATATAGAGGCCATTAATAAGTATTAAACATATATATATTTTTAAAAGTACAGTCTTTCTTTGCTTATAGATACTCAAGATATATACAAGGCTCAATGTCAGAAAATTACACTCAGGAGTGTTTTATCTCCATGCTGCAAATCATTTGCATTTCCTCTAGGTATTCCCACAATCTTTTAAACTTAGCATTGCCCCCCCAACCCCGCCCATACAATACTTATAAAAAGGCAACTTGAGGTATTTTGAGCATACCGATTTTATTTTAAGGAAAGTGGGTTGCTAGAAAAATATATCTAGACATTTAACCATAAACACAAGGAAAAATACTTCAGATTTCTAGAATACTTTGGTCTTCTGGATACATAGCTGAGGTAAAACACATCTTTTATTAATAGACCCTTACTGAAAGTGAGATTAATTACTAAGCTTTTCTAAGTAAAAAATAAGTGAGCATTTCTTGTTGAATATATGCCCTGATTGTTGTATCCTTGAGTTCTTGCTGAGGTCCGCAGTAGATGATAGATTTTACGCAGGCTGTTCCCTTGAACGTGGCTGTGAAGTCTGGGAAGGTGGTTTTCACCTGTGAAGTGAGATCAAGAGAGCTCATTGGTGACCAGAGCTCACCTGGATGGGGCGAGGGCCAGGTTACTCTGTGCTAACCTGTACGGAACAACCGGCAGTGGCAAAGCATGTTCACCTGACCAGACGTGGGAAGCTTGAAGCAGGCCCTGGATGGACTTGGGTGGAAACTGAGACTTCAGAGAAGGGGACACGATGGAATGTCCAGTGCACAGACTGGCAGAGCGTTGGTGCCCACGTGGTTGACCTGGTCCTTCCATTTAAGGTCCAGGAAATTGCACTTTGTCCCATACCCATGCTCATTCTCAGATGTGCTATAACTATTCTTTCTATTCTGTCCTAGTTTCTGGGCTGCTTTTGTTGAATAAAACTGGTCTGCTTACCTCTGCCAGGGGAGTGGGCTGCTACACCAAAAGGGGAGTGAGCGTTTCTTGGGTTAAAAAAACCTAAAGAGTTTCTGGGGAAGCTCAAGGGATGTGAGTAGGAGCTTACGACTCCCTGAACTCTCCTTTCTCGGTGATTCTTCATCTGTAAAAATTCTGGGGAGCATCCCAATGTCACCTGCAACCTTAATCATGGGTCTTCCAAATACTTAAAATTGGTGAACAAAAAGCAGCATTGTGCAATTTTAGTGATGCTCAAACAGATATCTTTTTATCAATGTTTGGCCATTTTAAGAAAAAAAAAACTGATGGGGTTGATCAGATGATCCAGCAGTTGTTTCAATTCTTAAATGCCATGGATCTAAAAGAAGGAAAACAGGGGTGAAAAGAGAACATATGTTGATGGTGATTGTAATGTGTTCCCGCCTCATTGGTAGGAAAATCCAGTTACGATGTAAATGTCCAGAGTCACAACTTCTGGGCTGAAGCTGTTCATGATATTAATATAATCTCATCGCATTGTAAGGATCACAAACAGCAAGGTTTCCCTTTAAGGTCACTTGTGACCCACAGCAGCATCATGAGCTCTTCTGGGTGATGTTCTCTGCAGGCCCCTCCTGGCTTCTCTCCTCTAAGGTGGCAGTTTAACCATGTGGCTGGAATTCAAGCACAAGGGAGGGAAGTAAAGACAAGACAAAATCAATTACTTATTTCAGAGACATAAGAGATCCTTCACAGTTCCACCCAGAAACTGAGGTGAATCAGGAAATGGATGGCGTTTTTCAAATCACATGAATCAGCGCCCCATAATTCATCATTTCCACCACGTGTTTGGTTGGATTTCTCATTCTTTTACATTAACTGCACGGCTTACCTAACACAGTTTAGGGAAAGCTATGATTTCATTTTCAAAGGAAGAGAACTAAACAGTTTTGTTTTGAAATGATCACCTCCAGTTTTGACTGCGATGTGTCGCAGCTTAATGCCAGAATTTCTTCAGTGAGTAGTTTTAAGGAAAAAATCCCAGAAATTGCATTTGGAAAAAGGAAACACCTGTGGATTCTTTTAAATAATTTTTGTTGTAGACAGCCTACTTCTGTGTTGGGCCCTGGGTGAGTATTTCACCTATGTCACTTTCTTTTTCCTTTAATGTTTACAAAGGACCTATGTGCCATCAGGTTTGTTTAAGCTCCTGATGAAGAAACTATACCTCAGAAAAGTTCAGGAACTTTCTCCAGGTCACAAGGCAAAATCATGACTTCAGTTTAGTTCCATTTTGCTTTAAAACTAAGGATGCACCCTAAATTATTATTTGGTTTCTCCCATTCCTCATTTTTATTATTAATGTATTTGTAATTCATTATCACTAAAAATACATATTTTAATAATGCTTCGGTGTAGTCTGTAAAGTACCTGTAAAATCGACCCCTCCAAACATACACATAAAGTTACATAACTTATTGAGTTAAATGTTACTAGCCCTCCTGGGTTATGGAGTAGATAGCTACTTCCTTCCCACTGCTTAGCTCTCTATATGCAGAGAATTTTTTTTTTTTTTTTTACTGCCTTTAACTGTAGTGTTGAGGGGCAAAGAACAAGGAGTAGTTAAACACATTTGGGTTCCAGTTTCTTTCTCCCTTTGCCCTGGCGTCTGGAGGATACAAGGTCAGCATATCCACCCAAGGGTTGCAAGGGCAGGTGTAAGGCAGTGTCCTCCCTCCCCTCCCCACCTCCCCAGGGACAGAGCAGCCGGGCTAGACCTTGGCCAGCCTCCTCCTCCCGGGGGAGCGCTCCTGGGCCTCTGTGCCACGTAGACAGGAGAATCGGAATGTCGGGAATGGAGCTAGTGCCCCACGTGTCAAGCACAGAAGGAGGCGTGTTAAGCTTTTCATTAAGGCCTCAGGAGCCCGGCAGCTGCCAGGCACCAGGCTGAGCGCCCCCAGCACAACCCAAGGAAGAATGCACCTCCGAGACCCGCCCAGCTACTGACATTTCCTCCGGACGTCTTAAAGGAAATCCGAGTGAGGCCTTGAGTACCCACAGCAGCTCCATCACCAGCGCTACAGAGAGGCTGGAGTTCTGAGGCTGGGCTGAGCTTCCATGGAAACCTGCGGAACTCCTTTCATTTAATTCTTTTATTAAAAAATATTTCTAGAAAATAAAGACAAATCAATGTCAATTTGTTCTTCGACTGTTTTTCTCTTGGATCTGGGTGGCTACAGCGGGAGCCATGACACCTTGCAGCCAGAGATGGGTTCTTTGTCTTGTAGATGAACTCAAGGGCACAGTCTTGGGCACGCTGGGCCGCTCCCACTATCGGGAATCCCAAGACCCGGCCACTGGCCCTGGAGCCGCTGTGTGAATGTGGGCCGTAGAGCTTTCCATTGTCACTGCGGTAAGAGGGTCGTGGTGGGGACGTTCATGAGTTTCCATACGCAAGGGAAATTTGAAAGCCACTCTTTGAGGCCGAGATGGAGAAAAAAGGGCTCAGAGAGACTGTTCCCCACCCCCATCCAGAAGGAGAGGGTCAGGCGCGGCCTTACAGCTTTCCCTGCCGAAGTTTTGCAACAGAGTATCAACAAATTTTGCAACAAATTCCAGGAGTCTTGAAAGGTACTCTGCTTTCCAATTACGAATCTTTTCACCTGAGTACTCGCTCGATAAAGGCGAAACATCCGGCAAAAGGGCAGCAAGTATCAATAACATTTGCCCCATAATTGGACGAGATGACTTTGTCCATCTGGGGGCCCCTCTCTTAACGCTCAGCGTGGCCACCTGGGGACCCCCTGACCTGCCTCCCTGGTTCGCCGCATCTGTTCGTTTCTCTAACTCAACTCTGCCGAAATTGACCCGATCTAGCCGGGAGGCGCACCCCCAAATCACTCCTCCGAGAACCCGCAGCAACTCCCTCGGTCTTTAAGAAGTTTCCAGCTCAGAGCGCGCAGGAGGATGTCGCACAGAAAGAACAAAATCACAGACTCGGAGTCGGGAGGACCCCGCGGCCCCTGCCCCCGCTCTCATCACACGGCCGCATTCAGCAGGGGGACGCGCACGTACCTGGAGCTGAGGCCGGCGGAGTGGACGCGCCACATCTCGGGTCTCCGCCCGCGCTGCCTCCGGCCCTTTATGCCGCCCCCGCACTCTCCCCCCGGCCCCCTCCCCCCGCAGCAGCCACGTCGGAGCTGCGGGACCGGGGGCGGAGGAGCTACAGAAAGTCTCTGCAAGGCGGGGGAGAGGGAGTCCCTGAAAGTCCACGCTCGGGCGCAGTCGCACTGGGCAGGCAGCAGTGGGGCCCCTGGAGTCCGGGGGGACGCCGGGGGAGCGGAGGGGGTCCGGTCCCGGGAAGGGGAGGTGTCAGGAGAGGGGCCCAGGGAGGTCAGGCACGGGGAGGGGCGCTCGGGTTTCAGCCGGGCTGGGAGGAGGAGGAGGAGGAGGAGGAGGCGCGGCGGGGGGGCGGGGCCGGGGGCGGGGCGAGGCGGCCCCGCGCTCCCGGCCCGTGCTCCCCGCGCAGCTCTACTCGCTGGGAAGGCGGCGCCGGCGGCGGCTGCTCTCGCTGCGTCCGCTCCCGCGCGCCGCGCTCCCGCCGCGGGTGGGCTCCGCAGCGCCCGGCCGCTCGCGGTCCCTCCCCGGCGGCGGCCCCCACCCTCCACTTCTCTCGGCTGGGGCGGCCCGGCCCTTGTGGCGCATCCGAGGGGCTCCCCTCTCCCACTCGGGCTCTTCTGCGGAGCTGGCTGGAGCACCCAAATTTGCCTCCTCGTCTGACGACCCCGTTGGGCGCGAACCTGCTCAACCGCGGTCCGCCCGCGCGCCCGGGGACGGTGCGCCTGGCGCTCGAGCCGGCGCCCCAGCCCGGAGCGCAGCGAGCTGGGGGTGGCTCTGGGGAAGTGGCGGGGGCGGCGGCTGCTGCCTCGACTTCCCTCGCCGGGCGCTGAAGAAGACCCTCAGAGCCGCTCCGGGTCCCCGGCGCTGGATGACTGGCACGAGGAGCGCGCCTCCCACCTGGTGAGCGACCCCCCGCCCCGTCCCCGCGTGACCGTAGCCGCAGCCCCGACCGAGCCCCGTTGGGGCCAGGACCCGGGGGCGGCAGTGGTCGGCGGGTGGGTCGAGTCGATCTCGGGCCGGGTCGATCTGCAGGCACTGGGCGGGGGGCAGCCCGGGGGCAGGGTCTGGACTACCGTTAGTGCAGGGGCGCGCACAGTTGAGCGAGTACACTGGCTGGAAGTTTGTCTGCCTTTGCAGAGGTCTGAGTGTGCAGAGGTAAGGCGCGGAAGCGACCCGGTGGGCGCCCGGGCGGTGGGAGAGAGGGCACCCCTACCCAACACCTCCATAAGGTGCGCAGTGGAGGTCTTTGCACGCAGCCGGCGCGTGTCCAGGCTCGCATCGTCGGGAGCTAAAGGCAGGGGTCCCGGTGGCCGACACTTCGCAGTCCGGTAATCGCCGCCTGGGGCAAGGTTTTTCTGGTCGAGTTACTGGGGCTTTGCGGCGCCCGCGAGAACCCGGGAGGCGGTGGGACTTGGGCTCAACTCCACCGAGCGCTTTGGTTAATGAGGGAGACGGAGGCTGGCGGTCGCCCTGAACGTCGCGGCCGGGGATGTAGGGGCCTGGGGAACCGCTTGCTCCGTGGGCTGTAGCCAGGCCAGTCCCTTTCCGCGGGCATCTCTACGCCGCTCCACGATTTCGCATCCCCTGGCTCAGGATTTCGGGGCCGGAGGGAAGACGTGCGAAGGAGCCGCCGCCGAGGAGTGATCTCCCCGGGATCGCTCTCCGCGGCGCTCGGTGCCCGGCCTAGCGCAGTCAGATCCCGATTCCCCGGGCTTTGGCGGGAAGCGCGTTCACCTCCTCGCCCTTTCCTCGCTTTGTACCTGGATGCGGCTGTTCAGAGTTGGGATTTAACTTTCCTGCACTTGCGGCGTTCCCGGGATCCCCGGCAGGGGGCGCTGAGAGCGAGCGCAGGAAAAGGGCGAGAGGATGCCAGGAGCACCGTGCTGGGTGAGTGGGTGGAGGTCCGAGTCCGCAGAGCGAGACCAGGAGGCTCTTGCAGCAATTTCACAGAGGCGGAGGGTGGTGGAGGAGTTGATCTGTTGACCTGAGGGAGCTGTCAGCCTTGTTAGAAGAAGGGACAGGAAAGGTGGTTTCCAAACTCAAGGCCCTTAAGTAGAAAGACTCCTTTCAGAGACAAACGTATCCTTGTAAACTCTTCCTGTTTGTGCATCTGTCTTCCTCCCTGTGACCGCTGTATTTACTCACAAAGAAATCGAAATTGAGTGAAGATAAGGTGAGTTATGTTTAATATTGACATTAAGTTCTCAGGTGCACATTAGTTAAAATGCCAGGAGTTACAAATGATTGTCGCATCTTTTTTTTTTTTTAATTGAGGTTTATGTTGAATCTCGTATTTAAGCAAAACAATTGTATGTCACAGCTTATCCAGAAGAGCTCTGTCACGATGGCCACCTTTGGAAACGACAGATATGTATGTTATTAATTATAGAGTTAGTCTTTCCTAAGGAGACAGGAGACACAGAAAGACAAAAACAGACTTTACCAGGGAAGATTTTTAACACCTAATTAGGATTGCTAAATTAATTGCTAGTTAATGCCACTTTCATTATTGAAGAGAGGGTAAAATTTATCATACACTATTTTGAGCGACCAATTCACACTTTCAGTTCAAGCAGATAATACCTTAACTTGTGTATCATTTCAATAACTTTTGCTATGTCTGCGTTTACTGCAGAGGAAACAGGGATTTTGTACCCCCAAAGATTTTTTTGCCATGCTTGTCTTAAATGAAAAAGCAGTCTGAAATGTAACTGCTTGGGCCCCTTGAAGCAGATTTCTTTTTTCTTGAGTTTCTTCCTTGCAGAAACTTTGCCACGAAATAGCAGCTCAGGCTCATCATTTGCACGCTCATGGAATCGTGGGGGTGATGAACTGGTACCTGCTTTTACATGCTTTTAGCCTTGTACGTACTTCCTTAATAGGGAGAAGATGAATGATGCTAATCATTTTATTCCTTTTACAAACTGCACTAACTTATTTGGTTGCTTTAATGGCAAACAGCTGTGAGATTCCTGCTGCGAGCAAAGACTTTGGTCTCCTGGGTGGTAAAGCTTTCCTTTGTCCAAAAGATGTTTCTGAGATGTTCAAAACTAGGTAAAAATAAGCCTGTGCTCTTCACTGCTGTCTCCTTTTAAAATGATTCCTTCTCCGTGTCCGGATAGGATGAAACATAGAAACGTATAGCGCAGCGGCTGTTAAAAGGTGTCGGCCAGTGGGGCATGATGAATTACGCACGTTCTAATCTTTTGCTTAAGTGTTAGCATTTGTAGACCTTCTGAATCCCCACTCACAGCTTTGTAGTGAGAAATCTTGCTTCACTTTAGATTCTTGATCGGAGATGTTAAAAAGCAGCAAACTTTTCTCTGTGTTGTATGCTAATTGCTCAAAATAACAGATGCTAGTTCCTTGGGACTGTCTCATACGCCCCTGATACTAGAGAGAGCTGCTTAGCTGAATCATTACATAATTTTTATTAACTTCGTGATTATTTTTAATGATTCCAAATGTCTGTTTTTGTTGTTATAAAGTCATCGAAATTAAGGCTTTGCTTCTGGTATGCATACCGGACAGTGGCGGAGGGGGGAACAGACCTTTATTAAAGGTCCAGCCAAAGGTCTAAAGGCATTCCATTATGTAAACAAGTGATCAGCAACTCTAGAGTTAACTAAGGTTAGGAACTAATCCCTAACAAGAAATTTGGATCACAAATCCTCCAGTTTGTGAGACAGAACAAGTTAATTAGTTTATAATATGTCAGACTCAAGGATTCCGTTTATGGAGTAGTCTACGCACAGGTGTTTGAGAAAAGTCCCACATCCTGCAGTAAATCCCCCATAATTCTTGATTCTAAAATCACACCATATTTGTGTTTAAAAATGCTCCTGACATTGTTGCTACAGGTATGCAGACAAATTCCTTAGAGTATAATTATAACAACAAAGTGACACGTTTTTATGTTTAGAGTTAAATAATTTTTAAAATGTAGCTTTTGCCCTCGAGCAAATTGAGTTACACCGAAGTGCAAAGTTTGTGTGCAGAACCTGGTACACTTCTGCCCACACGTGTCTATTTGCATGTTTATACAGAGAAAGTGAACGATTTTCTTGAGTCCTAAGATGAGTACACATAAGCACTTTAAGTTGTTTATACTATCTTTGTGTACTGTTGTTGATAACGTAGACATTTTCACATATGTCTCCGGCTACCTTTTAAAATTGAGATGCAGAAGTTTTGTTGAAAATTACTGGCTTTTATCACTCTGCTTGCTGCCTTGTAGAAACAATCAGCTGTAGATAGGGGGCAATCTGCTGTCTCTAATTCCTGCACAAATTGGTGGCATCTTAAAGATAAATTCAACAGGTGAGGAGTAGCTAGTTCATTGGGAAGCAGTTTGAAGAAGCAGCTTTTGTTGTGCTTGATAAAGATATCACTGATTTCTTTGATGAATTTACCGGGTACTGGTTATCTTAGATATATATAGAATCAATTTCTAATGGCAAGAAAAGAGGAAAAAAATTAAAGTAAGCTGGAATATACGTAGACAAACTTGTTTTGATTCAGAATTTATGCCAGACAGAGCAAAACAAACGAAAACTTGATCCAAGAGAAGGTCCAGTATAACAAGTAACTTATTATAACATACTGGTATTGACACAATTAATCTTTGCCATCTAAAGGTTCTAGAGCTAGGGAAACTTGGCTCTGAATTTTGCAGGGTATTCTGAAGCAACTTCAAAGACAAGTTATGTAGTTCCCTGGGGTGTGACATTTAAAATAGGATGAACCCAATGGTGGGCTCAAGAAAACAGAAAATTTTCTCAAAGGAATTGCTGTCGTCTTTGTCTTTTTCTTTACCTTCTTTTATTGTCCAAGATGAATGGTTGTTTGACAAGAGCAAAGTTGAGCACTTTACTTCTCTTTCCTAAGTTTTAAAATATATTAGCGTAGTACTGTTGCATTTGGAAAAAATTAAATCATTCCATTCTTTACTCTTCTTTTTCCTACATACACTAGAATTGGCTTCCTGATTAATATTGAAAAACACTATATTTTAGAAGAGAATAAAGTTTTAGAGGGTGAATTTCTTTTATTTCTGGAAGGCCATGAACTCACTAATCTTTATCTTCCCATCTGTCATTCATTACTTGTCACCATCTCTCTGGGGAATCAGCTACACTAGGATTCACGTAGAATGATGAGGAGGTACACATTGGAACAATTTTATTTTATGTTGCATTTTTATGTCCATTTGAGAGTAGATTACATTACTGCAGTAGGTAATTCAATTACAGATATGTATGATAAATAACCAGGAGACTGATGCTATCAGAAGACAACTCTACTGGAGAAATAATACTGTATTTGCTGAGATGTGAAATTAAATAAGTTCTAGGCAAGTGACAATCAGGATTGAGCAAGGACAAATTGTTCACAGGAAATAGAGCCTCTTTCAATCAGTTCAAATTCACCCAGCATTTGGCAACGATATATGATATGCCTATGCAAAGAAAAACAGTCAAAAAAAAAAAAAGCATTAAGAAAAATTCTGCTAAGCCGTTTCCTTAAGTTGTCTGCAGAAACATAAGATGGTTAGTGCCTGCTGTGACTTCCCGGAAGAGATCCGTTTCTCACCAACTGACCCCAATGCAATTCCATACAAAGAACTTCCCTTTCTGTGAAAGAAACTGGAGATGTGACACATCTTGGGGAGGGCTTCCAAAGCTGTGCTCAGTCAGTCACCAAGGATACAGCTGCCCCGCGGCCAGGACTACTCAAGCACTCAGTGCCAGGCCAGCGTCCCCGACAGAGGCCAGGGACATTTATGGCTGGACATCCTGCAGCCAAATGGGCTTTAGCATCACACCCTGTTTCTGTGATTCCTTTTACGTGGCTGAGATTTAGATCTGCTGTAAAACTTCACCGATTGTAAAGCTGAGAACATTGTTTGTACCTGGTGGCATGAAGCAAAAATAACTGCACTGGATGTTAACCTTCCTTTCTTTGTTCAGCAGACGTTGCTCTTAAGCCATGGTTCATGCCAGTCAAGGTACATGTGGGAACTGAGTAAGAATTTGCTTCTGAGACGCCTGTCAAGTCAATTCCTGCCTCTTCTAGCTGTGGACTTGACTTTGGGAAAGTTAGTGCTAGGAAAGCTGGGTAGAATAAATTACCAGAAGCCCGGGCTTTCATAGAGTACTTGCCTAATTGGGCAGGGCAGTTGGGAGAAGGCTCAGCCTCCGATGAAGCACTTGATGGCCAGGGAGAGGTCCCCACGGAACAGGCCCGCCTACTGTGCTGGAGCGATGTCAGCGGTGGTTGGACAGGTCGCAGGCCAGCTGCAGAGGGGTGATGAGGGCAGCAGCAGTTGACAGTGGCGTAACTGTCCCCGTGTGACTGAGGGGTGTCAGATAGAGGTCCCGGGAGAGCCCTGCACAGAGGAAGTGGACGGAGCGTGTGGATGGACTTGGAGACGGCCAGGCGGCAGTGGTGGGTCAGGATGTCAGGCCTGCCTCGCCCCTGGGGGTCCTCCCCTTAGAAGCAGGTCCTCCAGAAGATAGAAGGGGAGGAGGAGCCAGGAGGTGGGGTAGGACTTCCCTACCAGAGCTATGGGGATGTTGGATTGCTCCAACCCAACATGCTGTATTTCTTAAAGACTTTCACCAACAGAGAATGGAAGTTCAGCAGCCACATGAGACTGCCACTGGTGAGTCTTCCATGTCTAACACAGCGCCTGGCACACAGGCTGCCCTGGGTTCGTACGTGTGGTGAGTGAATGAATCGGTAGATGCCTTTACGTGGTATATAAATAGTACAGACTGCGATATAGTGTCCTGGATAAAGGCTGTGACTTTACTAAGACTTTGGGGGCCAACTGTGGAAGCTAAACACTATTTAGGTGGAGAAAAGTGTTTCAAATACCCCCAAACTCATTTATTTGCGCAGTCTTGAAATAAAGATGTCTTTGTGAGCCAAAGACTGTGCACTTCACATATCCTAATACAGGGCTATTTGCACCGTTGTAAATGCTTGTTCCGTGAATTGATGACCTTGCTGGACTTGGAGATTAGCATAAAACACTTTATGTGTATTCAAATAGTTTATGTTTATTAAAACATAAAAAAGTGAAATTCAGGGATGTTGTTTACTTATTGAAACCAGCTCCCTCCCCTCGCCCACCCATAGGCACAAAAATTCCAGGGAATGTATTGTATCCTCATGATGTATTTTCACACATTACAGAGACTTTTAGAAATTCTAGAATATTTTAGAACTAGGGAAGCCTTTCTTATTTTATTTCTGCGAGGAGGCCCATAAGCCTTGTCACTTAGTTGGATTTATAGATTTAATAAGCTGAAACAGATGAGTGGATAAATAAAATGTGGTCTAGCCATACAATGGACTACTATTCAGCAATCAGATGAATGAACTCTTGATAGAGGCTGCAGTAAGCGTGAACTTGGAAACATTGTGCTTAGTGAAAGAAGCCGGTCACAAAAGACCGCATGTCGTATGATTCCATTTATAGGAAATGTCTAGAAAAGGTAAACCTGTGAAGGCGGAAGGCAGATTCGCAGTTGCCTGAGGCTGGGGCTGCAGGTTGGAAGGCACTGCAAATGGGCAGGTGGGACTTTTCAGGCCAATGGAAACGTTCTAAAACTGCATTGTGGGGACAGTCACACAGCTCTATACATTTACTAAGGATCGTCGAATTGTACACTTACAGTGTGTGAATGTTATGTCATGTAACCTATACCTCAGTAAAGTTGTTTACAAAAAAAGAAATCTGGGACATAATCTCTAAAGTTAGAGTACGTGAAACCGCCATGGCCTAAACAAATCCTGCTGTGTTTCCTGGGAATTGTGTCTGTGTTTCCAGGATTTTCACAAAGCCTAGTGCCTTGGCCACCAGATGCCAGGATGAGCAGCGTCTCTTTGATCCCGCGGCACTTCCTGGGAAGTGTATCAGAGCTGTGATCTCTGTCATGAAAACAAGCAAACCCAGGTTGTTTCCAGATGAGACCATGGAACCGAATCAAATCCATTAAACTCATCGGCCCACCTGGCTACTCAACGTTTGCTACACCCCGATTCCCAGTCGTTTGTTAGAGGATACTTCTCTTCTGCCAGTTTTATTGGTACATGGACATCGCTCCGGGAGGGGGGGTGGAAATCTTTGAAAACATACAGTCTCCTGATCTCATTAGAGCTGCAGGGTCTGGGGCTCGCAGAGCATGACTCTGCTCGCCAAGGGATGCTGCTTTCCTGGGATGGAGCGAAGTGCACGACACCTGCTTCTGTATCCTTGTTCACTTAGCAGAGCTTCTGCTTCCCCTGGTGAGGTTACTTCTAACAGCCAGAGCCAGTGGCAGAATGCAGATTTTTGAATGCCCAGGGCCTGAATGGTTAAAGTGGAGAGTGCCTTTTTTTTTCCCCATTAGAAGAAGAGCCATAGGATCACTTCTGGCTCTTTCTATTTTTCTTTGACATGTTTTTGCAGTTTAAAGCACAAGCTGAGATTAGGTTATGGGTAGAGGTACATGTTGAATTGCCTATCATTTCACTCTCTTGCCCTTCCCTCCTCTGTTTCAACTCCCTCCCCCATGTGAAAGGGACTTGCCAGGCTTTGTTTAGACAGTGGCATCTCCAGTACCTGGCTCTTTGCTCTGGGGATTCAGAGCTGCTGCTGGATGATGTGATACCATAGGTTTCATCGACGGACATGCTCTTTGGCTCAGTCTTGTTCCTGGGCTGCTTCATGTTGGCTCGTATAGGTCAGTCCTCATCTAGGTCAGTTACAAGTGTGACGGGAACGCAGTGGCTGTTTAATTTCATCCCAGCATTTGTTTCACATCTGATGGTGCTCTAGAGCTGGGAGAAGCATGCATCGGCTTATCAGGTGAGAGAAGCACTTGTGAGAAGGCAGTGGGAACCTCTCCATCCCTCAGGCTTGCGTCCTGATGGAAGAGATCGGAAGCCTTGGAGCTATGCTTCTCAAGGCCCTTCCTCTTCTCCACCTTGAACTCTCACTTCCCTGGCCCCTGGTCACAAAGCTGGTGCCAGGAAGGTGAGGATACCTGAACCCAGATGCTTGAGTTGACAATATTTCCCACTCTACCTGTCTATCCCCACTTTCCTTACAATGCACATCTGAAACCAGTGTAAATGCCCCTCGTGAATGGAAATTGTGCCGTAGTCGGGGGTGGGGCTGGGTGAGGGTGGAGATGGGAGGTCCCGGAGCTCTGCACCTCCAGGCAGGGCACACTGGCTGTCAAGGCTTCCTAAGCAGACTCCTAAGTCAGGCCTGGAGCCAGATTTACTCCGTCTGCCGGCAGTGATGGAATCCCTAGCTTCTATCGCCAGCTCGTGAAAAGAAATCATTCAGGAAACTGCAAGCTGGTGAGTAAGAATTGCAAAGATTCATTCACTCGAAAGCTGACGCCTGAAAATTTTATTTAAGTTCGAACAATTTCTCCAGCCCACCTGCTGAGTTTCCATCTCCTTGTGGTTTATCTTGGTGCAGAGGAAAGTCCGTGGTGGTAAAGGGCTCACAGTGGGGATCTTGGTGGACACGCCCCAGAGATGGTACTGGCAGAAGGGCCTTCTGGATGTCCCACACCTCACTCATCCCTGACCCAGGACTCTGTGCAGTAAGGTCCATTTCTTTTGAACTCCGTGGAGTAAATACCAGTGCTTGGACGTTAGTTGCTAAAGCTGTAAACCCCAGTTAGACCGTAGAGGGGAACAGTCAGTCTTCATAGTGGTTAGATACCTTGTCAATTCAAATACCTTGAAGACACTTTTAAGAAGAGTGTCTGTCAATGAATTAATTGTTTATTGAGGGAGGCTCAAGGAAATCAATGCTTTGAACTTGGACCATGGCTAGAGGGGAGACTGACTTGCCCAATGTGGGGAGGAGAACACAGAGAGTAACATACCTTACTTTTTTTTTTTTTTTAATTTTTATTTATTATTTATTTATTATGTTTATTTTTGGCTGTGTTGGGTCTTCGTTTCTGTGTGAGGGCTTTCTCCAGTTGCGGCGAGTGGGAGCCACTCCTCATCGCGGTGCGCGGGCCTCTCACCATCGCGGCCTCTCCCGCCGCGGAGCACAGGCTCCAGACGCCCAGGCTCAGCAGCTGTGGCTCACGGGCCCAGTTGCTCCGCGGCACGTGGGATCCTCCCAGACCAGGGCTCGAACCCGTGTCCCCTGCATTGGCAGGCAGATTCTCAACCACTGCGCCACCAGGGAAGCCCACCTTACTTTTTTTTTTTTTTTTTTTTAAATCTTTCTCTTTTTTTTTTTTTTTTTTTTTATTTATGACTGTGTTGAGTCTTCGTTTCTGTGCAAGGGCTTTCTCTAGTTGCGGCAAGTGGGGACCACTCTTCATCGCGGTGCGCGGGCCTCTCACCATCGCGGCCTCTCCCGCTGCGGAGCACAGGCTCCAGACGCGCAGGCTCAGCAATTGTGGCTCACGGGCCCAGTTGCTCCGCGGCACGTGGGATCCTCCCAGACCAGGGCTCGAACCCGTGTCCCCTGCATTGGCAGGCAGACTCCCAACCACCGCGCCACCAGGGAAGCCCCCCACCTTACGTTTTTGATTAGGAAGAATAGTACTTCCCAAGGCCTACGTAGTATTTAAAAGGGACTTTTTTTTTTTTCTCATATAATGAAAATAATAACAGAAGGTCAAACACTTCAGATTCAAACCCACTTTAGAAGTATATTTGATTTATTTGTTTGGGTTTGTGAATGGGAGTAGTACTAGCTTTGGAGTGAGTTTGGGAAAGAGAAGACCAGATAAACATTCTTCGTTTAGTCTTTGGGACCCTGAGTTCCTTGATAATCTTTCAGAAGAATCTCAGTTTTTCTTCTGGTGGCCAATTACTTTGCTCTTTTCTGTCAAGAGGGAAAAGAATATCATGACCTCTTACCTAGTAAGTATGGATTAGAGGAGAAAGTCAGGTGCAGATCTTGTTTCATACTTCTCCAGAGTGTCACCCAGATCTTTGTCCTCTATCAGAATGCCCAGCTCCATTGGTGCATTGGTTTGGGGTCAACATGAAGAAGGGACACAGAAAGGAAAAGAGTGTCCTGAATGCTGGAAATCCTTCTGCGCTCCAGAGAACGTTGGTTCCGTTTAGTCTTTTTTTTTTCCTTTAATAAATTCTATACTGACTTTTTCTGTCCTCCTCCTGCAACCCAGACAGTGATCCTTTTTTTGCAAAAGCAATCACAGCTCCGATCCTTCCCGTCATCAGCGAGCTTGTGATCTGCGGAAGAGCCACGGAGCACCATGTCACACATTTGCGTGGGAGCACAGCCCCAGTGGACTGGGACACTGGCCAACCTGCCCCTTGGAGTGGGCGCCATGGAGGTTGTGACCCACAAAGCGAGGCTACGAGTTCACCACCGGATGATCTGTGATCTGGAGTCTCTTTCATTTCTGGTGGTAGTGCGTGAACGTTGATGCAGGTTTTGGATTTGCCGCTAAGTGCCTTTCAGTGGGCTTTTTATTTTTCATTTTTAAATTAAAAGTGTATGTTTGCCGGAAGAACTGGCTTCGGGGCCCAGATTTCCTGCCTGGAGGTTGTTGGAGACGGGGATAAGTGGGAAGAATTAAAATCGTGATCGGAGGCTTGGCAAAAATCATCATTAAGAGGCCCGGGCAAAGGGCACAATTAGTGCACGGCTCAGATCGGGGACTGATGTGGGAGACCCGCAGGACCAAGTGCCCTTTGTGGGTTCTTCTTTAATTGCACCTTTGAGTGAACACCCAGTTTAATTAAGCCTGCGGCGGTAGACTTACGAAAAGTCAAAAGCACGTTAGGGAAGGCTGCTTGCTTGAAAGAGTGTGGGAACCCTCGTGTTTATCGCTGTTACTCTTCAGGTGAGTGCTACCCTATCTTTTTATCTTATTTAAAAATTTTTTAATTTTATATTGGAGTATAGTTGATTAACAATGTGGTGTTAGTTTCAGGTGTAAAGCAAAGTGATTCAGTTATACATATACATGTATTTATTCTTTTTCAAATTACTTTCTCATTTAGGTTATTAGAGACTATTGAGCAGGGTTCCCTGTGCTATACAGTGGGTCCTTGTTGGTTATCCATTTTAAATATAGCAGTGTGTACACGTCAATCCCAAACTCCGAATTCATCCCTCCCTGCCCCCCCCAACACCTTTCCCCTTTGGTCACCATAAGTTTGTTTTCTAAGTTGGTGAGTCTGTTTCTGTTTTGTAAATAAGTTCATTTGTATCATATTTTCTTTTTTTAGATTCTGCATATAAGTGATATCATATGATATTTGTCTTTCTCTGTCTGACTTACTTCACTTAGTATGAAAATCTCCAGGTCCATCCATGTTGCTGCAGATGGCATTATTTCATTCTTTTTAATGGCTGAGTAATATTCTATTTTTTTGTTTTGTTTTGTTTGTTACAAGGTATTTATTTATTTTGAATTTTTGAATTTTATTTTCTTTTTTTTTTTATACAGCAGGTTCTCATAGTTATCCATTTTATACACATCAGTATATACATGTCAATCCCAATCTCCCAATTCATCCCACCACCACCACCACCCCCCTGCCGCTTTCCCCCCTTGGTGTCCATACGTTTGTTCTCTACATCTGTGTCTCTATTTCTGCCCCGCAAACCGGTTCATCTGTACCATTTTTCTAGGTTCCACATATATGCATTAATATACAATATTTGTTTTTCTCTTTCTGCCTTACTTCACTCTGTATGACAGTCTCTAGATCCATCCATGTCTCAACAAATGACCCAGTTTTGTTCCTTTTTATGGCTGAGTAATATTCCATTGTATATATGTACCACATCTTCTTTATCCATTTGTCTGTCGATGGGCATTTAGGTTGCTTCCATGACCTGGCTATTGTAAATAGTGCTGCAGTGAACACTGGGGTGCATGTGTCTTTTTGAATTATGGTTTTCTCTGGGTATATGCCCAGTAGTGGGATTACTGGATCATATGGTAAGTCTATTTTTAGATTTTTAAGGAACCTCCATACTGTTCTCCATAGTGGCTGTATCCATTTACATTCCCACCAACAGTGCAAAAGGGTTCCTTTTCTCCACACCCTCTCCAGCATTTACTGTTTGTAGATTTTCTGATGATACTCATTCTGACTGGTGTGAGGTGATACCTCATTGTAGTTTTGATTTGCATTTCTCTAACAGTTAGTGATGTTGAGCAGCTTTTCATGTGCTTCTTGGCCATCTGTATGTCTTCTTTGGAGAAATGTCTATTTAGGTCTTCTGCCCATTTTTGGATTGGGTTGTTTGTTTTTTTAATATTGAGCTGCATGAGCTGTTTATATATTTTGGAGATTAATCCTTTGTCCATTGATTCAGTTGCAAATATTTTCTCCCATTCTGAGGGTTGTGTTTTCGTCTTGTTTATGGTTTCCTTTGCTGTGCAAAAGCTTTTAAGTTTCATTAGGTCCCATTTGTTTATTTTTGTTTTTATTTCCATTACTCTAGGAGGTGGATCAAAAAAGATCTTGCTGTGATTTATGTCATAGAGTGTTCTTCCTATGTTTTCCTCTAAGAGTTTTATAGTGTCTGGTTGTACATTTAGGTCTCTAACCCATTTTGAGTTTATTTTTGTGTATGATGTTAGGGAGTGTTCTAATTTCATTCTTTTACATGTAGCTGTCCAGTTTTCCCAGCACCACTTATTGAAGAGACTGTCTTTTCTCCATTGTATATCCTTGCCTCCTTTGTCATAGATTAGTTGACCATAGGTGCCTGGGTTTATCTCTGGGCTTTCTATCTTGTCCCATTGATCTATATTTCTGTTTTTGTGCCAGTACCATATTGTCTTGATTACTGTAGCTTTGTAGTATAGTCTGAGGTCAGGGAGTCTGATTCCTCCAGCTCTGCTTTTTTCCCTGGAGACTGCTTTGGCTATTCGGGGTCTTTTGTGTCTCCATACAAATTTTAAGATGATTTGTTCTAGCTCCGTAAAAAATGCCATTGGTAATTTGATAGGGATTGCATTGAATCTGTAGATTGCTTTGGGTAGTATAGTCATTTTCACAATATTGATTCTTCCAGTCCAAGAGCATGGTATATCTCTCCATCTATTTGTATCATCTTTAATTTCTTTCATCAGTGTCTTATAGTTTTCTGCATACAGGTCTTTTGTCTCCCTAGGTAGGTTTATTCTTAGGTATTTTATTCTTTTTGTTGCAATGGTAAATGGGAGTATTTCCTTAATTTCTCTTTCAGATTTTTCATCATTAGTGTATAGGAATGCAAGAGATTTCTGTGCATTAATTTTGTATCCTGCAACTTTACCAGATTCATTGTTTAGCTCTAGAAGTTTTCTGGTGCCATCTTTAGGATTCTCTACGTATAGTATCATGTCATCTGCAAACAGTAACAGTTTTGCTTCTTCTTTTCCAATTTGTATTCCTTTTATTTCTTTTTCTTCTCTGATTGCCGTCGCTAGGACTTCCAAAACTATGTTGAATAATAGTAGTGAGAGTGGACATCCTTGTCTTGTTCCTGATCTTAGAGGAAATGCTTTCAGTTTTTCACCATTGAGAATGATATTTGATGTGGGTTTGTCGTACATGGCCTTTATTATGTTGAGGTAGGTTCCCTCTATGCCCACTTTCTGGAGAGTTTTTATCATAAATGGCCACTGAATTTTGTCAAAAGCTTTTTCTGCATCTATTGAGATGATCATATGGTTTGTTTGTTTTTTTTGCTTTTTTAAATTTTTTTTAAACATCTTTATTGAAGTATAATTGCCTTACAATGGTGTGTTAGCTTCTGCTTTATAACAAAGTGAATCAGTTATACATATACAATATGTTCCTATTTCTCTTCCCTCTTGCATCTCCCTCCCTCCCACCCTCCCCATCCCACCCCTCTAGGTGGTCACAAAGCACCGAGCTGATCTCCCTGTGCTATGTGGCTGCTTCCCACTAGTTATCTATTTTACATTTGGTAGTGTATATATGTCCATGACACTCTCTTACCCTGTCACATCTCACCCCACCCCCTCCCCATATCCTCAAGTCCATTCTCTAGTAGGTCTGTGTCTTTATTCCCGTCTTGCCACTAGGTTCTTCGTGGCCTTTTTTTTTTTTCCCTTAGATTCCGTATATATGTGTTAGCATACTGTATTTGTTTTTCTCTTTCTGACTTACTTCACTCTGTATGACAGACTCTAACTCCATCCACCTCATTACAAATACCTCCATTTCATTTCTTTTTATGGCTGAGTAATATTCCATTGTATATATGTGCCACATCTTCTTTATCCATTCATCTGTCGATGGACATTTAGGTTGCTTCCATGTCCTGGCTATTGTAAATAGAGCTGCAATGAACATTTTGGTACATGACTCTTTTTGACCTATGGTTTTCTCAGGGTATATGCCCAGTAGTGGGATTGCTGGGTCGTATGGTAGTTCTATTTGTAGTTTTTTAAGGAACCTCCATACTGTTCTCCATAGTGGCTGTATCAATTTACATTCCCACCAACAGTGCAAGAGTGTTCCCTTTCCTCCACACCCTCTCCAGCATTTATTGTTTCTAGATTTTTTGATGATGGCCATTCTGACCGGTGTGAGATGATATCTCATTGTAGTTTTGAATTGCATTTCTCTAATGATTAATGATGTTGAGCATTCTTTCATGTGTCTGTAGGCCATCTGTATATCTTCTTTGGAGAAATGTCTGTTTAGGTCTTCTGCCCATTTTTGGATTGGGTTGTTCGTTTTTTTGTTATTGAGCTGCATGAGCTGCTTGTAAATCTTGGAGATTAATCCTTTGTCAGTTGCTTCATTTGCAAATATTTTCTCCCATTCTGATGGTTGTCTTTTGGTCTTGTTTATGGTTTCCTTTGCTGTGCAAAAGCTTTTAAGTTTCATTAGGTCCCATTTGTTTATTTGTGTTCTTATTTCCATTTCTCTGGGAGCTGGGTCAGAAAGAATCTTGCTGTGATGTATGTCATAGAGTGTTCTGCCTATGTTTTCCTCTAAGAGTTTGATAGTGTCTGCCCTTACACTTAGGTCTTTAATCCATTTTGAGTTTATTTTTGTGCATCATGTCAGGGAGTGTTCTAATTTCATACTTTTACATGTACCTGTCCAATTTTCCCAGCACCACTTATTGAAGAGGCTGTCTTTTCTCCACTGTATATGCTTGCCTCCTTTATCAAAGATAAGGTGACCATATGTGTGTGGGTTTATCTCTGGGCTTTCTATCCTGTTCCATTGATCTATATTTCTGTTTTTGTGCTAGTACCAAACTGTCTTGATTACTGAAGCTTTGTAATATAGTCTGAAGTCAGGGAGCCTGATTCCCCCAGCTCCATTTTTCGTTCTCAAAATTGCTTTGGCTATTCGGGGTCTTTTGTGTCTCCATACAAATTGTGAAATTTTTCGTTCTAGTTCTGTGAAAAATGCCAGTGGTAGTTTGATAGGGATTGCATTGAATCTGTAGATTGCTTTGGGTAGTAGTGTCATTTTCACAATGTTGATTCTTCCAATCCAGGAACATGGTATATCTCTCCATCTATTTGTATCATCTTTAATTTCTTTCATTAGTGTCTTATAATTTTCTGCATACAGGTCTTTTGTCTCCTTAGGTAGGTTTATTCCTAGATATTTTATTCTTTTTGTTGCAATGGTAAATGGGAGTGTTTTCTTAATTTCACTTTCAGATTTTTTGTCATTAGTGTATAGAAATGCAAGCGATTTCTGTGCATTAATTTTGTATCCTGCTACTTTACCAAATTCATTGATTAGCTCTAGGAGTTTTCTGGTAGCATCTTTAGGATTCTCTATGTATAGTATCATGTGTACTGCAAATAGTGACAGCTTTACTTCTTCTTTTCCAATTTGGATTCCTTTTATTTCTTTGTCTTCTCTGATTGCTGTGGCTAACACTTCCAAAACTATGTTGAATAATAGTGGTGAGAGTGGGCAACCTTGTCTTGTTCCTGATCTTAGTGCAAATGGTTTCAGTTTTTCACCATTGAGGACAATGTTGGCTGTGGGTTTGTCATATATGGCCTTTATTATGTTGAGGAAAGTTCCCTCTATGCCTACTTTCTGCAGGGCTTTTATCATAAATGGGTGTTGAATTTTGTCGAAAGCTTTCTCTGCATCTATTGAGATGATCATATGGTTTTTATTCTTCAATTTGTTAATATGGTGTATCACATTGATTGATTTGCGTATATTGAAGAATCCTTGCATTCCTGGGATAAACCCCACTTGATCATGGTGTATGATCCTTTTAATGTGCTGTTGGATTCTGTTTGCTAGTATTTTGTTGAGGATTTTTGCATCTATGTTCATCAGTGATATTGGCCTGTAGTTTTCTTTCTTTGTGACATCTTTGTCTGGTTTTGGTATCAGGGTGATGGTGGCCTCGTAGAATGAGTTTGGGAGTGTTCCTCCCTCTGCAATATTTTGGAAGAGTTTGAGAAGGATAGGTGTTAGCTCTTCTCTAAATGTTTGATAGAATTCACCTGTGAAGCCATCTGGTCCTGGGCTTTTGTTTGTTGGAAGGTTTTTAATCACAGTTTCAATTTCAGTGCTTGTGATTGGTCTGTTCATATTTTCTATTTCTTCCTGGTTCAGTCTCTGCAGTTTGTGCATTTCTAAGAATCTGTCCATTTCTTCCAGGTTGTCCATTTTATTGGCATAGAGTTGCTTGTAGTAATCTCTCATTATCTTTTGTATTTCTGCAGTGTCAGTGGTTACTTCTCCTTTTTCATTTCTAATTCTATTGATTTGAGTCTTCTTCCTTTTTCTCTTGATGAGTCTGGCTAATGGTTTATCAATTTTGTTTATCTTCTCAAAGAACCAGCTTTTAGTTTCATTGATTTTTGCTATTGTTTCCTTCATTTCTTTTTCATTTATTTCTGACCTGATCTTTATAATTTCTTTCCTTCTGCTGGCTTTGGGGTTTTTTTTGTTCTTCTTTCTCTAATTGCTTCAGGTGCAAGGTTAGGTTGTTTATTCGAGATGTTTCCTGTTTCTTGAGGTAGGCTTGTATGCTATAAACTTCCCTCTTAGCACTGCTTTTGTTGCGTCCCATAGGTTTTGGGTCGTCGTATCTCCATTGTCATTTGTTTCTAGGTATTTTTTGATTTCCCCTTTGATTTCTTCAGTGATCACTTCGTTATTAAGTAGTGTATTGTGTAGCCTCCATGTGTTTGTATTTTTTACAGATCTTTTCCTGTAATTGATATCTAGTCTCATAGCATTGTGGTCAGAAAAGATACTTGATACGATTTCAATTTTCTTAAATTTACCAAGGCTTGATTTGTGACCCAAGATATGATCTATCTTGGAGAATGTTCCATGAGCACTTGAGAAAAATGTGTATTCTGTTGTTTTTGGATGGAATGTCCTATAAATATCAATTAAGTCCATCTTGTTTAATGTATCATTTAAAGCTTGTGTTTCCTTATTTATTTTCATTTTGGATGATCTGTCCATTGGTGAAAGTGGGGTGTTAAAGTCCCCTACTATGATTGTGTTGCTGTCGATTTCCCCTTTTATGGCTGTTAGGATTTGCCTTATGTATTGAGGTGCTCCTATGTTGGGTGCATAAATATTTACAATTGTTATACCTTCCTCTTGGATCGATCCCTTGATCATTATATAGTGTCCTTCTTTGTCTCTTGTAATAGTCTTTATTTTAAAGTCTATTTTGTCTGATATGAGAATTGCTCCTCCAGCTTTCTTTTGATTTCCATTTGCATGGAATATCTTTTCCATCCCCTCACTTTCAGTCTGTATGTGTCTCTAGGTCTGAAGTGGGTCTCTTGTAGACAGCATATATATGGGTCTTGTTTTTGTATCCATTCAGCCAGCCTGTGTCTTTTGGTGGGAGCATTTAATCCATTTACATTCAAGGTAATTATCGATATGTATGTTCCTATTCCCATTTTCTTAAATGTTTTGGGTTTGTTATTGTAGGTGTTTTCCTTCTCTTGTGTTTCTTGCCTAGAGAAGTTCCTTTAGCATTTGTTGTAAAGCTGGTTTGGTGGTGCTGAACTCTCTCAGCTTTTGCTTGTCTGTAAAGGTTTTAATTTCTCCATCAAATCTGAATGAGATCCTTGCTGGGTAGAGTAATCTTGGTTGTAGGTTTTTCTCCTTCATCACTTTAAGTATATCCTGCCACTCCTTTCTGGCTTGCAGAGTTTCTGCTGAAAGATCAGATGTTAACCTTATGGGGATTCCCTTGTGTGTTATTTGTTGTTTTTCCCTTGCTGCCTTTAATATGTTTTCCTTATATTTAATTTTTGACAGTTTGATTAATATGTGTCTTGGCGTGTTTCTCCTTGGGTTTATCCTGTATGGGACTCTCTGTGCTTCCAGGACTTGATTAACTATTTCCTTTCCCATATTAGGGAAGTTTTCAACTATAATCTCTTCAAATATTTCCTCAGTCCCTTTCTTTTTCTCTTCTTCTTCTGGGACCCCTATAATTCGAATGTTGGTGCGTTTAATGTTGTCCCAGAGGTCTCTGAGACTGTCCTCAGTTCTTTTCATTCTTTTTTCTTTATCCTGCTCTGCAGTAGTTATTTCCACCATTTTATCTTCCAGGTCACTTATCCTTTCTTCTGCCTCAGTTATTCTGCTATTGATCCCATCTAGAGTATTTTTAATTTCATTTATTGTGTTTTTCATCATTGCTTGGTTCCTCTTTAGTTCTTCTACGTCCTTGTTAAATGTTTCTTGCATTTTATCTATTCTATTTCCAAGATTTTGGATCATCCTTACTATCATTATTCTGAATTCTTTTTCAGGTAGACTACCTATTTCCTCTTCATTTGTTAAGTCTGGTGTGTTTTGACCCTGCTCCTTCATCTGCTGTGTGTTTTTCTGTCGTTTCATTTTGCTTATCTTACTGTGTTTGGGGTCTCCTTTTCACAGGCTGCAGGTTTGTAGTTCCCGTTGTTTTTGGTATCTGTCCCCAGTGGCTAAGGTTGGTTCAGTGGGTTGTGTAGGCTTCCTGGTGGAGGGAACTAGTGACTGAGTTCTGGTGGATGAGGCTGGATCTTGTCTTTCTGGTGGGCACGTCCACGTCTGGTGGTGTATTTTGGGGTGTCTGTGGCCTTGTTATGATTTTAGGCAGCCTCTCTGCTAATGGATGGGGCTGTGTTCCTGTCTTGCTAGTTGTTTGGCATAGGGTATTCAGCACTGTAGCTTGCTGGTCATTGAGTGATGCTGGGTCTTGATGTTGAGATGGAGATCTCTGAGAGATTTTTGCCGTTTGGTATTACGTGGAGCTGGGAGGTCTCTTGTGGACCAGTGTCCTGAAGTTGGCTCTCCCACCTCAGAGGTACGGCCCTGATGCCTGGCTGGAGCACCAAGAGCCTTTCGTCCACACGGCAGGCGCGGGGCCCCGAGGGCAGACTGGGCTTCGGCTGGCGGGGTCCACCCCAAGTGCAGCAGCGGTGCGGCTGTGAGCGTGGTCGAGGGTCGCGCCGCCCTCCCCTCGGGCTCCGGGGCAGCGCAGCGGCGGCAGAGAGAAGAGACGCCAAGCCGGGAGTTCGGGCTCCGCGGGGACCCGGGCTCCACTCCAGGCGTCGGGGGTGGGTCCGCTCGGCCCTAAGTCTCTAGGGGAGGGGGGCGGGGGCGGCGGAGAGTATGGGGAGATGGAGGGAGGAAGCGGGGCCCGAGCAGGCGGCGAGGCACCAAGCCTCCGCAAAGAGTTTCCACCTTCTGAAGATCCGCTGGCCATGCAGCCCATGCGTCCGATCATATGGTTTTTATTCTTCAGTTTGTTAATATGATGTATCACATTGATCAATTTGCGTATATTGAAAAATCCTTGCATTCCTGGGATAAATCCCACTTGATCGTGGTGTATGATCCTTTTAATGTGTCGTTGGATTCTGTTTGCTAGTATTTTGTTGAGGATTTCTGCATCTATATCCATCAGTGATATTGGTCTGTAATTTTCTTTTTTTGTAGTATCTTTGTCTGGTTTTAGTATCAGGGTGATGGTAGCCTCATAGAATGAGTTTGGGAGTGTTCCTTCCTCTGCAATTTTTTGGAAGAGTTTGAGAAGGATGGGTGTTAGCTCTTCTCTACATATTTGATAGAATTCACCTGTGAAGCCATCTGGTCCTGGACTTCTGTTTGTTGGAAGATTTTCAAATACAGTTTCAATTTCATTACTTGTGATTGGTCTGTTCATATTTTCTATTTCTTCCTGGTTCAGTCTTGGAAGGTTATACCTTTCTAAGAATTTGTCCATTTCTTCCAGGTTGTCCATTTTATCGGCATAGAGCTGCTTGTAATAGTCTCTTAGGATGCTTTGTATTTCTGCAGTGTGTGTTATAATTTCTCCTTTTTCATTTCTAATTTTATTGATTTGAGTCCTCTCCCTCTTTTTCTTGATGAGTCTGGCTAATGGTTTATCAATTTGTTTATCTTCTCAAAGACCCATCTTTTAGTTTTATTGATCTTTGCTATTGTTTTCTTTGTTTCTATTTCATTTATTTCTGCTCTGATCTTTATGATTTCTTTCCTTCTGCTAACTTTGGGTTTTGTTTGTTCTTCTTTCTCTAGTTCCTTTAGGTGTAAGGTTAGATTGTTTATTTGAGATTTTTCTTGTTTGTTGAGGTAGGCTTGTATAGCTATAAACTTCCCGCTTAGAACTGCTTTTGCTGCATCTCATAGGTTTTGGATCGTCATGTTTTCATTGTCATTTGTTTCTCGGTATTTTTTGATTTCCTCTTTGATTTCTTCAGTGATCTCTTGGTTATTTAGTAACGTATTGTTTAGCCTCCATGTGTTTGTGTTTTTTGCATTTTTTTCCCTGTAATTCATTTCTAATCTCATAGTGTTGTGGTCAGAAAAGATGCTTGATATGATTTCAGTATTCTTAAATTTACTAAGGCTTGATTTGTGACCCAAGATGTGATCTATTCTGGAGAACGTTCCTTGCGCACTTGAGAAGAAAGTGTAATCTGTTTTTGGATGGAATGTCCTATAAATATCAATTAAATCTATCTGGTCTGTTGTGTCATTTAAAGCTTGTGTTTCCTTATTAATTTTTTGTTTGCATGATCTGTCCATTGGTGTAAGTGAGGTGTTAAAGTCCCCCACTATTATTGTGCTACTGTCAATTTCCTCTTTTATAGCTGTTAGCAGTTGCCCTATATATTGAGGTGCTCCTATGTTGGGTGCATATATATTTATAATTGTTATATCTTCTTCTTGGATTGATCCCATGATCATTTTGTAGTGCCCTTCCTTGTCTCTTGTAACATTCTTTATTTTAAGTCCATTTTATCTGATATGAGTATTGCTACTCCAGCTTTCTTTTGATTTCCATTTGCATGGAATATCTTTTTCCATCCCCTCACTTTCAGTCTGTATGTGTCCCTAGGTCTGAAGTGAGTCTCTTGTAGACAGCATATATATGGGTCTTGTTTTTGTATCCACTCAGCAAGCCTGTGTCTTTTGGTTGGAACATTTAATCCATTCACGTTTAAGGTAATTATCGATATGTATATTCCTATGACCATTTTCTTAATTGTTTTGGGTTTGTTTTTGTAGGTCCTTTTCTTCTCTTGTGTTTCCCACTTAGAGAAGTTCCTTTAGCATTTGTTGTAAAGCTGGTTTGGTGGTGCTGAATTCTCTTAGCTTTTGCTTGTCTGTCAGGGTTTTAATTTCTCAATTGAATTTGAATGAGGTCCTTGCCTGGTAGAGTAATCTTCGTTTTAGGTTCTTCCCTTTCATCACTTTAAGTATGTCATGCCACTCCCTTCTGGCTTGTAGAGTTTCTGCTGCAGCAAGCAGTTGTTAACCTTATGGGAGTTCCCTTGTATGTTATTTGTCATTTTTCCCTTGCTGCTTTCAATAATTTTTCTTTGTCTTTAATTTTTGCCAATTTGACTGTTATGTGTCTCAGCGTGTTTCTCCTTGGGTTTATCCTGTATGGGACTCTCTGTGCTTCCTGGACTTGGGTGGCTATTTCCTTTCCCATGTTAGGGAAGTTTTTGACTATAATCTCTTCAAATATTTTCTCTGGTCCTTTCTCTCTCTCTTCTCTTTCTGGGACCCCTATAATGTGAATGTTGTTGCATTTAATGGTGTCCCAGAAGTCTCTTAGGCTGTCTTCATTTATTTTCATTCTTTTTCTTTATTCTGTTCTGCAGCAGTGAATTCCACCATTCTGTCTTCCTGGTCACTTATCCGTTCTTCTGACTCAGTTATTCTGCTATTGATTCCTTCTAGTGTAGTTTTTATTTCAGTTATTGTATTGTTCATCTGTGTTTGTTCTTTAATTCTTCTAGGTCTTTGTTAAACATTTCTTGCATCTTCTCGATCTTTGCCTCTATTCTTTTTCTGAGGTCCTGGATCAACTTCACTATCATTATTCTGAATTCTTTTTCTGGAAGATTGCCTATCTCCAGTTCATTTAGCTGTTTTTCTGGGGTTTTATGTTGTTCCTTCATCTGGTACATAGCCCTCTGCCTTTTCATCTTGTCTATCTTTCTGTGAATGTGGTTTTTGTTCCACAGGCTGCAGGATTGTAGTTCTTGCTTCTGCTGTCTGCCCTCTCTTGGATGAGGCTATCTAAGAGGCTTGTGTAAGTTTCCTGATGGGAGGGACTGGTGGTGGGTAGAGCTGGCTGTTGCTCTGGTGGGCAGAGCTCAGTAAAACTTTAATCTCCTTGACTGCTGATGGGTGGGGCTGCGTTCCCTCCCTGTTGGTTGTTTGGCCTGAGGCGACCCAACACTGGAGCCTACCCGGGCTCTTTGGTGGGGCTAGTGGAAGACTGTGAGGGCTCATGCCAAGGAGTACTTCCCAGAACTTCTGCTGCCAGTGTCCTTGTCCTCACGGTGAGCCATAGCCACCCCCCGCCTCTGCAGGAAACCCTGCAACACTAGCAGGTTGGTCTGGTTCGGTTTCCCCTGGGGTCACTGCTCCTTCCCCTGGGTCCCGATGCGCACACTACTTTGTGTGTGCCCTCCAAGAGTGGAGTCTCTGTTTCCCCAAGTCCTGTGGAAGTCCTGCAATCAAGTCCCGCTAACCTTCAAAGTCTGATTCTCTAGGAATTCCTCTTCCTGTTGCCGGACCCCCAGTTTGGGAAGCCTGATGGGGGCTCAGAACCTTCACTCCAGTTGGTGGACTTCTGTGATATAATTGTTCTCCAGTTTGTGAGTCACGCAGCCAGCAATTATGGGATTAGATTGTATTGTGATTGCGCCCCTCCTACCATCTCATTGTGGCTTCTCCTTTGTCTTTGGATGGGGGGTATCTTTTTTGGTGAGTTCCAGTGTCTCCCTGTCGATGATTGTTCAGCAGTTAGCTGTGATTCTGGTGTTCTTGCCAGAGGCAGTGAGAGCAGGTCCTTCTACTCTGCCACCTTGAACCAATCTCAGTAATATTCTATTGTATATATGTACCCTGTCTTTTTTTTTTTTTTAAAGGAATTCCTTTATTTTATTATTTATTTATTTATTTATTTATTTCTGGCTGTGTTGGGTCTTCGTATCTGTGCAAGGGCCTTCCCCAGTTGCGGCAAGCGGGGGCCACCCTTCATCGCGGTGCATGGCCTCTCACTATCGCGGCCTCTCTTGTTGCGGAGCACAAGCTCCAGATGCGCAGGCTCAGTAGTTGTGGATCACGGGCCCAGTTGCTCCGCGGCATGTGGGATCTTCCCAGACCAGGGTTCGAACCCGTGTTCCCTGCATTGGCAGGCAGATTCTCAACCACTGCACCACCAGGGAAGCCCTGTACCCTGTCTTTTTAAACCTAGCTGTTGGGATGGACCTTGATGTCTGCCAATTAGCCATTTTGCCTGCTAATGGCCATGTGACCCAAATATGTTACAGTTTGTGTCAGATTTTTAAAAAGCCCCTGGTGAAGGAGACCATCAGTGCCAGCCAGATCCATCCCTGTGTCTTTCCTCTATGTGGGAAGAAAACAATTTGTATTATAAATGCATTTCTATCAAAGAATTTGCATTAGATATTTAAGAATTTGTTGCAAGCTAAAGGAATTCATATAAAGATATAATTAGAGGTACATTTGAAACTTGTAAACTATACATGTTTGAAATGCTTGGCTTTTCTGAGCAATTGGGAGGTTGTTAGCTGTTTCCTTTTCCTACATTAGCTTCCAGATGATTAATGGGATTTATTTAATTAAATGTTCACACTTAAGTGAAGTGGAGGCCCAGGGAATGTTCTGAAAATAGTATCAATTGTTTTGTATTGATCTGCAGTATGCACTATGGCTTGCTTATACTTAGAGAAAAGACATTCAATTTTATATTAATAATCTTTTAAAAATTATTTAACTGTTAGCTCTAAAGTGAAAAATCTGTTTAAAAAAAATCTTATGGGCAACCTGAAAAATTCCCTATCATGAAATGCTACTCCTTTACTGCATTCCTCAGGAGGAAGGCAGTTTTGAAATGAGAAGCACGTTTCTGTGGCTGCCACAGTAAGTTGAAATGTTCCGAGGGGTAGCTGGGCTATTTTTAACGAGTTCCAATGTATCCTGTGGTGGCTGATTTCCAATGATCCAAAATTAGTCATGGGATCTTGGCCACCACAGTGTCTGGGGTTCAGATGATCAGTATGCTTCATATCTTTAAATTGTCCACCTAAATCTACCGCTAGCATTGATTGCTTTGGTCGAACAATATATCATTCTTTGGAGAAAACAAAAGGATAACCTCTCATTGTGAGCTAAGAGGTCAGGAGCTATGGAATTACGTGCTAGGCAAAGTGGGTGCTGACTAAAATTGGGAACACTTTCAGACTTTTGGAAGGTGACAGTCTCTTGGTGATGAGAACAGTTAAATACCTAACAGGGACATTTTAATTTTATTGGTAGGGTCATAAAAAAGAACAGGTGAGATTTTTTTTTTCCTCTTCTGTTTTGTTTACGTGAAAAGAAGGTCAAAGGAGAAGGTTGACGGGACCCCTAGGGCAGGAAAGGCTTGATGATCACAGGGGTCTTTCATCTGTAGAAAAAGGAGAGATACAGTTACCCTCCTGAAAAGATCTCTTCTTACACATGTTGCCCCCAATCATTCTAGAGACAAATGACCAATTCACTTTGAAAGAATTAAGTTTACATTTCCCTATGTGTAGAGAAACACTTCCGTATTAAATATATTCGCAGCATACAATTATCCTTTGCTGTGTTCATTGATGACTGTTTTTCCCGAAGGTTTTTTGTTTGCTTGTAAAGTAATCTATAGTTGATAGAGGATGGGCTAATTTTTAATAGCTTTATTCTGACAAACCCTTTCCGTTGTCTTAATTTAAATCGACATGGCAGCCGGGAGGTGGATTTGATTTGAAGGAAGGGAAATGCGCTTGATTGAAGCATAGTGTCTTATTTGTTGACTGCTGACTGCCTTCTAATTGATATAACCATTCCATAGAATTGCAGAATTTGGGGGACACTGTTGAGGCTGTCCATTGCATCTCTTTGTCTACTAACATGGGTGTTGCCGTATAATGTGGGCCATTAGTTTATACTGTAGTCCAGCTCCAGAGGAGCACTGGGTGAAAGATGACATTTGGTCATCCAAGAAGTGTTTACCAGAAACTTCCTCTGTGCCAGATCCCAGGCCCTGCTCTGGGAATACAGAGTGTGTAGAGGACAGAGATGGTCTCTGCTCTCTTGGTGCCGATCTTCCAGGTGGATGTTCCTTGTCGTGGCATGGGTGCCATTTTCCTCCGGTGTTCCTTAAGAACCTGAATGATGCTTCAGACACCATCAAACTTTGAAGATTGCCTAGAACCTCGAGCCAGCATGAGGTGACAGCAGGTGGAAGACAGGGGCATGGGAACATTTGGACCACCACTCTTGTCTCCACGCCCTGGCAGAGCTTCCTTCCTTGCTGGCACTAAAGGGAGCTGAGGAGGTTGGGAAGATACCCCACTGGCACGGACACATGGTTGGTACTTGGTCCAGGGCTTTGGGGAGGACCCATCACTCTGGGTGCACAGCTGCACCCATTCAGAGCACGTGCAGCCGGGATACGTGCCTTCAGATGTGGTTCTCTGTGTGCATAGAGGGCCTGGAACCCAGAAATGGCTTCAAGATGGCTAAGGGAAAGATGGAACTGTTCACAGCCTTCCTTTCAGGATCTTAGAGAAGTTTGCAGGCATCTCCGTGGGGTGGTTCAGAGTCCTTCCTCATCAGGGCTGGATGCCGAGACCGCTGTATGATTAGCTCACTGTATGATTTGGAGAAAGGTGTTTATGTCACTGGTTCCAAATGTGAGATAGGTTTCTTGGTGTGTTTTAAGAGACAGAAATCACGTAATCCCCCTTCAATGCAGAACTGTCATTTTCAGTGTCTAATGCACTTTGCAGTCAGGATAAAGAAGGGATGCTGACCTTTCCCGAAATTGAAGAGACTCAGGATGTGAAGAGGGGTATTGGCGCTGGAGCAAAGTCAGATAACTAAGCTGCTTAAGACCCACTCCCGGCCAGCCTTCCCCAGGGATGCCCGCACACTCCGCCTTCCTCTCTCACGCTGATTTCGAGCCCCTTAGCATAGCGTCCGGGTTTATGTGAATGCTCCTTTGTAGAGGGATTTCAGCTTGTTGGTCAGGATCCCTAGTTAGGCCGTGTGCTGCTGGAGAGGGTCATTTCTCTCTTCCAGAAGTCTTCCTCCGTGTATCCCAAATGCTCCCTTTCTCTGAGTTGAGCCATCATCAGTGGGTTCCATGACGACAGAATGACAATGACTGTTTAAATCACTCAGGTTGTGTGCCGATGTGGTCCATCCATCATTTCTCTTTGCAGAGATGTTTGTGAGCCAGAAGAATTAACTGACTTCTGTTCTATTTTCTTCCCTTTGTCTTTTATATAAGCCTGAAAGAGAAGCACCTCGTTTGGGGATGAATGTTAGCAAATATCTTGGAAATAAAGGGCCTATTTTAAAGGAGCCCCCCTTTTTTTTCAGGACATTGTTTGAGACTTGAAGAGTTTATTGATGATGTGGGTTGTTTCCTTTGGGATGTTTAATTTGGATAAAGGTGTTGATGTTATAATTATCCATCAAGTTATATGCATCTGTGGAAGCCTCGAAATGTAAACAAAAATGTGGCTGTTAGTTTAAAAGGGAATATCTGAACTCTCCTCCTGTCACCTGCAGCCCTAAGTGAACATAATTTTTTTTTAAACACGTGGTCTGTCTCTTCATGGGATAACCCAACACAGCAAAGAATTGCCAACTAGCTTTTTTTTTTTTAACATCTTTATTGGAGTATAATTGCTTTACAATGGTGTGTTAGTTTCTGCTTTATAACAAAGTGAGTCAGCTCTACGTATACATATATCCCCATATCCCCTCCCTCTTGCGTCTCCCTCCCACCCTCCCTATCCCACCCCTCTAGGTGGACACAAAGCACCGAGCTGATCTCCCTGTGCTATGCAGCTGCTTCCCACTAGCTATCTAGTTTACATTTGGTAGTGTATATATGTCCATGCCACTCTCTTGCTTTGTCCCAGCTTAACCTTCCCCCACCCCGTATCCTGAAGTCCATTTTCTATGTCTGCATCTTTATTCCTGTCCTGCCCCTAGGTTCTTCATAACCATTTTTTTTTTTTAGATTCCATATATATGTGTTAGCATACGGTATTTGTTTTTCTCTTTCTGACTTACTTCACTCTGTGTGACAGATTCTAGGTCCATCCACTTCACTACAAATAACTCAATTTAGTTTCTTTTTATGGCTGAGTAATATTCCATTGTATATATGTGCCACATCTTCTTTATCCATTCATCTGTCGATGGACACTTAGGTTGCGTCCATGTCCTGGCTATTGTAAATAGTGCTGCAATGAACATTGTGGTACATGACTCTTTTTGAATTATGGTTTTCTCAGGGTATATGCCTAGTAGTGGGATTGCTGGGTCATATGGTAGTTGTATTTTTAGTTTTTTAAGGAACCTCCATACTGTTCTCCATAGTGGCTGTATCAATTTACATTCCCACCAACAATGCAAGAGGGTTCCCGTTTCTCCACACCCTCTCCAGCATTAACTGTTTGTAGATTTTTTGATGATGGCCATTCTGACCGGTGTGAGGTGATACCTTATTGTAGTTTTGATTTGCATTTCTCTAATGATTAGTGATGTTGAATATCCTTTCATGTGTTTGTTGGCAATCTGTATATCTTCTCTGGAGAAATGTCTATTTAGGTCTTCTGCCCATTTTTGGATTGGGTTGTTTGTTTTTTTGATATTGAGCTGCATGAGCTGCTTATAAATTTTGGAGATTAATCCTTTGTCAGTTGCTTCTTTTGCAAATATTTTCTCCCATTCTGAGGGTTGTCTTTTTGTCTTGTTTATGGTTTTCTTTGCTGTGCAAAAGCTTTGAAGTTTCATTAGGTCCCGTTTGTTTATTTTTGTTTTTATTTCCATTTCTCTAGGAAGTGGGTCAAAAGGGATCTTGCTGTGATGTATGTCATAGAGTGTTCTGCCTATGTTTTCCTAAGAGTTTTGTAGTGTCTGGGCTTACATTTAGGTCTTTAATCCATTTGGAGTTTATTTTTGTGCATGGTGTTAGGGAGTGTTCTAATTTCATTCTTTTACATGTAGCTGTTCATTTTTCCCAGCACCACTTATAGAAGAGGCTGTCTTTTCTCCACTGTATATGCTTGCCTCCTTTATCAACAATAAGGTGACCGTATGTACGTGGGTTTATTTCTGGGCTTTCTGTCCTGTTCCATTGATCTATATTTCTGTTTTTGTGCCAGTACCAAACTGTCTTGATTACTGTAGCTTTGAAGTCCAGGAGCCTGATTCCTCCAGCTCCATTTTTCTTATTCAAAATTGCTTTGGCTATTCGGGGTCTTATGTGTTTCCATACAAATTGTGAAATTTTTTGTTCTAGTTCTGTGAAAAATGCCATTGGTAGTTTGATAGGGATTGCATTGTATTTGTAGAATGCTTTGGGTAGTATAGTCATTTTCTAGTCATTTTCACAATGTTGATTCTTCCAATCCAAGAACATGGTATATCTCTCCATCTGTTTGTATCATCTTTAATTTCCTTCATCAGTGTCTTACAGTTTTCTGCATATAGGTCTTTTGTCTCCTTAGGTAGGTTTATTCCTAGATATTTTATTCTTTTTGTTGCAGTGGTAAATGGGAGTGTTTCCTTAATTTCTCTTTCAGATTTTTCATGATTAGTGTATAAGAATGCAAGAGATTTCTGTGCATTAATTTTGTATCCTGCTACTTTACCAAATTCGTTGATTGGCTCTAGCAGTTTTCTGGTAGCATCTTTAGGATTCTCTATGTATAGTATCATGTCATCTGCAGACAGTTACAGTTTTACTTCTTTTCCGATTTGGATTCCTTTCATGTCTTTTTCTGCTCTGATTGCTGTGGCTAAAACTTCCAAAACTATGTGGAATAATAGTGGTGAGAGTGGGCAACCTTGTCTTGTTCCTGATCTTAGTGGAAATGGTTTCAGTTTTCCACCATTGAGAATGATGTTGGCTGTGCGTCTGTCATATATGGCCTTTATTATGTTGAGGTAAGCTCCCTCTATGTCTACGTTCTGGAGAGTTTTTATCATAAATGGGTGTTGAATTGCGTCTAAAGCTTTTTCTGCATCTATTGAGATGATCATATTGTTTTTCTCATTCAATTTGTTAATACTGTTTATCACATTGATTGATTTACCTATATTGAAGAATCCTTGCATTCCTGGGATAAACCCCACTTGATCATGAGGTATGATCCTTTGAATGTGCTGTTGGAGTGTTTGCTATATTTTGTTGAGGATTTTTGCATCTATGTTCATCAGTGATATTGGCATGTAGTTTTCTTTTTTTGGGACATCTTTGTCTTGTTTTGGTATCAGGGTGATGGTGGCGTCGTAGAATGAGTTTGGGAGTGTTCCTCCCTCTGTTATATTTTGGAAGAGTTTGAGAAGGATAGGTGTTAGCTCTTCTCTAAATGATTGATAGAATTTGCCTGTGAAGCCTTCTGGTCCTGGGCTTTTGTTTGTTGGAAGATTTTTAATCACAGTTTCAATTTTAGTGCTTGTGATTCGTCTGTTTATATTTCTATTTCTTCCTGGTTCAGTCTTGGAAGGTTGTGCTTTTCTATGAATTTGTCCATTTCTTTCAGGTTGTCCATTTTATTGGCATATAGTTGCTTTTAGTAATCTCTCACGTTCCTTTTTATTTCTGCAGTGTCAGTTGTTACTTCTCCTTTTTCATTTCTAATTCTATTGATGTGAGTCTTCTCCCTTTTTCTCTTGATGAGTCTGGCTAAAGGTTTATCAATTTTGTTTATCTTCTCAAAGAACCAGCTTTTAGTTTTATTGATCTTTACTATCATTTCCTTCATTTCTTTTTCATTATTTCTGATCTGATCTTCATGATTTCTTTCCTTCTGCTAACCTTGGTTTTTTTTGTTGATGTTGTTCTTTCTCTAATTGCTTTAGGTGTAATGTTAGGTTGTTTATTTGATATGTTTCTTGTTTCTTGAGGTAGGATTGTATTGCTTTAAACTTCCCTCTTAGAACTGTTTTGCTGCGTCCCATAGGTTTTGGGTCATCCTGTTTTCATTGTCATTTGTTTCTAGGTGTTTTTTGATTTCCTCTTTGATTTGTTCAGTGATCTCTTGGTTATTTAGTAGTGTATTGTTTAACTTCCATGTGTTTGTATTTTTTACAGATTTTTTCCTGTAATTGACATCTAGTCTCATAGCATTGTGGTTGGAAAAGATACTTGATACGATTTCAATTTTCTTAAATTTATCAAGGCTTGATATGTGTCCCAAGGTATGATCTATCCTGGAGAATGTCCCATGAGCACTTGAGAAGAAAGTGTATTCTGTTGTTTTTGGATGGAATGTCCTATAAATATCAATTAAGTCCATCTTGTTTAATGTATCATTTAAAGCTTGTGTTTCCTTGTTCATTTTCATTTTGGATGATCTGTCCATTGGTGAAAGTGGGGTGTTCAAGTCCCCTAATATGATTGTGTTACTGTTGATTTCCCCTTTTATGGCTGTTAGGATTTGCCTAATGTATTGAGGTGATCCTATGTTGGGTGCATAAATATTTAGAATTGTTATATCTTCTTTTTGGATTGATCCCTTGATCATTATGTAGTGTCCTTCTTTGTCTCTTGTAATAGTCTTTATTTTTAAGTCTATTTTCTCTGATATGAGAATTGCTACTCCAGCTTTCTTTTGATTTCCATTTGCGTGGAATATCTTTTTCCTTCCCCTCACTTTCAGTCTGTATGTGTCCCTAGGTGTGAAGTGGGTCTCTTGTAGACAGCATATATACGGGTCTTGGTTTTGTATCCATTCAGCCAGTCTATGTGTTTTGGTTGGAGCATTTAATTCATTTACACTTAAGGTGATTATCGATATGTATGCCTATTACCATTTTCTTAATTGTTTTGTGTTTGTAATTGTAGGTCTTTTCCTTCTCTTGTGTTTCCTGCCTAGAGAAGTTCCTTTAGCATTTGTTGTAAAACTGGTTTGGTATTGCTGAATTCTCTTAACTTTTGCTTGTCTGTAAAGGATTTAATTTCTCTGTCGAATCTGAATGAGATCCTTGCTGAGTAGAGTAATCTTGGTTGTAGGTTTTTCCCTTTATCAGTTGAAATATGTCCTGCCACTCCCTTCTGGCTTGCAGAGTTTCTGCTGAAAGCTCAGCTGTTAACCTTACGGAAATTCCCTTTTATGTTATTTGTTGTTTTTCCCTTGCTGCTTTTAATATTTTTTCCTTGTACTTAATTTTTGATAGTTTGATTAATATGTGTCTCGGCATGCTTCTCCTTGGATTTAACCTGTATGGGACTCTCTGTGCTTCCTGGACTTGATCAACTATTTCCTTTCCCATATTAGGGAAGTTTTCAACTATAATCTCTTCAAATATTTTCTCAGTCCCTTTCTTTCTCTCTTCTTCTTCTGGGACCCCTATAATTCGAATGTTGGTGCATTTAATGTTGTGCCAGAGGTCTCTGAGACTGTCCTCAATTCTTCTCATTCTTTTTTCTTTATTCTGCTCTGCAGTGGTTATTTCCACTATTTTATCTTCCAGGTCCCTTATCCTTTCTTCTGCCTCAGTTATTCTGCTATTGATCCCATCTAGAGTATTTTTAATTTCATTTATTGTGTTGTTCATCACTGTTTGTTTGCTCTTTAGTTCTTCTAGGTCCTTGTTAAATGTTTCTTGTATTTTCTCCATTCTATTTCCAAGATTTTGGATCATCTTTACTATCATTACTCTGAATTCTTTTTCAGGTAGACTGCCTGTTTTCTCTTCATTTGTTTGGCCTGGTGAGTTTTTACCTTGCTCCTTCATCTGCTCTGTGTTTCTCTGTCTTCTCATTTTTCTTAAGTTACTGTGTTTGGGGTCTCCTTTTTGCCATCTGCAGGTTTGTAGTTCCCGTTGTTTTTGGTGTCTGTCCCCAGTGGCTAAGGTGGTTCAGTGGGTTGTGTAGGCTTCCTGGTGGAGGGGACTAGTGCCTGTGTTCTGGTGGATGAGGCTGGATCTTGTTTTTCTGGTGGGCAGGACCGCATCTGGTGTGTGTTTTGGGGTGTCTGTGACCTTATTATGATTCTAGGCAGCCTCTCTGCTAATGGATGGGGCTGTGTTCCTGTCTTGCTAGTTTTTCGGCATAGGGTGTACAGCACTGTAGCTTGCTGGTCATTGAGTGGAACTGGGTCTTAGCATTGAGATGGAGATCTCTGGGAGAGCTTTTGCCATTTGATATTACATGGAGCCGGGAGGTCTCTGGACCAGTGTCCTGAACTCGTCTCTCCCACCTCAGAGGCTCAGGCCTGACACCTCACTGGAGCGCCAAGACCCTGTGAGTCACACGGCTCAGAAGAAAATGGAGGAAAAAAAAAAGAAAGAAAGAAAGAAAAAAATAAAATAATGTTATTAAAATAAAAAATTTTAAAAATTATTAAATAAAAAATGTAGTAAAAAAAAGAAAAATAAAGAATGAAAGAAGAGAGCAACCAAACCAAAAAACAAATCCATCAATGATAATAGGCGCTAAAAACTATACTAAAAAAAAAAAAAGGACAAAATCCTAGGACAAATGGTAATAGCAAAATTATACAGACAAAGTCACACAAAGAAACATATGCATGCACACTCAGAAAAAGAGAGAAAGGAAAAAAATATATATTTTAAAAACAAAAAGGAAGAGATCAACCAAATCAATAAACAAATCTACCAATGATAATAAACTCTAAATACTAAACTAAGATAAATATAAAACCAGAAACCAATAAGTTGCATACAGCAAACCCCCAATCTACAGTTGCTCCCAAAGTCCACCGCCTGAATTTGGGATGATACGTTGTCTATCCAGGTATTCCACAGATGCAGGTACATCAGGTTGATTGTGGCATTTTAATCCGCTGCTCCTCAGGCTTCTGGGAGAGATTTCCCTTTCTTTTCTTTGTTTGCACAGCTCCCGGGGTTCAGCTTTGGATTTGGACCCGCCTCTGCGTGTAGGTCACCTGAGGGTGTCTGTTTTTCGCTCAGACAGGACGGGGTTAAAGGAGCAGCTGCTTCGGGGGCTCTGGCTCACTCAGGCCAGGGGAGGGAGGGGTACGGAGGAGGCGGGGCGAGCCTGCGGCAGCAGCGGCCGGCATGACATTGCACCAGCCTGAGGTGTGCTGTGTGTTCTCCTGGGGAAGTTGTCCCTGGATCACGGGACGCTGGCAGTGGCGGGCTGCACAGGCTCCTGGGAGGGGCGGTGTGGAGAGTGACCTGGGCTCGCACACAGGCTTCTTGGTGGCGGCAGCAGCAGCCTTAGCGTCTCCTGCCCGTCTCTGGGGTCCACGCTGATCGCCGTGGCTCAAGCCCGTTTCTGGAGCTCATTTAGGCGGTGCTCTGAATCCCCTCTCCTTGCGCACCCGAAACAATGGTCTCTTGCCTCTTAGGCCGGCCCAGACTTTTTCCTGGACTCCCTCCCGGCTAGCTGTGGTGCACTAGTCCCTTCAGGCTGTGTTCACACAGCCAACCCCAGTCCTCTCCCTGCGAGCCGACCTCCGAAGCCCGAGCCTCAGCTCCCAGCCCCGCCCGCCCCGGCGGGTGAGCACACAAGCCTCTCGGGCTGGTGAGTGCAGGTCAGCACCACTCCTCTGTGCGGGAATCTCCCCGCTTTGCCCTCCGCACCCCTGTGGCTGCGCTCTCCTCCGCGGCTCCGAAGCTCCCCCCTCCGCCCCCCGCAGTCTCCACCCGCGAAGGGGCTCCTAGTGTGTGGAAGCCTTTCCTCCTTCACGGCTCCCTCCCACTGGTGCAGGTCCCATCCCTATTCTTTTGTCTCTGTTTTTCCTTTTTTCTTTTCCCCTACCCAGGTACGTGGGGAGTTTCTTGCCTTTTGGGAGGTCTGAGGTCTTCTGCCAGTGTTCAGCAGGTGTTCTGTAGGAGCTGTTCCACGTATAGATCTATTTCTTATGTATTTGTGGGGTGGAAGGTGATCTCCACATCTTATTCCTCTGCCATCTTGAAGGTCCCCTCTCAGTTCAACCTTTTAATATTTAAAAAGTTTATCTCTAAGCTATAGATTTCTGGTTAGTGCTTCTTAGTTTCAGTCTCTGTTGGAAATACTCAGGCATCTCTACTACTTTGGTTAAAGCCAATGAACTCCAGAATAATCAGTGGAGCATCCTTAACTGACAGTCTCTCTTTCTCTCTCTGGCGTGTGGGTTCCGCCCAACTGGCTTTTGATATAATCTCCAGAAACAGTCATGTCTAAGAGAGTTAGAGGATGCGGGGATCAGGAACAGCAAGTGGGTGTTCTGAGTAAATGCCCCCAGCACTTCTGTCTGCCTGGCTGATTCTTTGACTTTGCCTTCTCTTCAGAGGTCACCCTGGCCACTGAGCCTTTTGGAAACTATGTGGAGTCTATTTGGACATGACACCTTTTGGGTTTTATGGTGGTTAAGTTTCAGATAACTACTCCAAAGGCTACACTTCTACATGATCTGAGGGAACGTATAAAGCACTGAGAATCTGGGTAGTGAAGTAGCAAAAAGAGAACTTAAGCATACATCAGGTTGCCCCCAAAGAACTTTTTTTTTTAATTTAAAAATTTCTTTATTTTTTGGCCATGCCATGTGGCATGGGGGATCTTAGTTCTCCGACCAGAGATCAAACTCACACCCCCTGCATTGGAAGTGCGGAGTCTTAAGCACTGGACTGCCAGGGAAGTCCCCTAAAGAACTTTTATTTCACAATCCCCCACCCCCTTCTTGCTGAAGAGATTTAAACAGAATGAATGAGTAACTGGAGGCCAGCTTCAGAGTTACTTGCAAATGTGCCCATGGAATTTTATAAGGATCGAAATATCAAGAGAAGGCCAGTATTTAAATGCAAGTTATCAGTTTATAATGTGGAAAAAAAATTCTGGCTCCAGGTCAGTAGATATCTTAATCATGTTGGCCTAGGCCTCTAGGTCAAAGTTTGAAATGTTCATGGTATAAAGAGCTTGCATATTTTATTTTGTTTTAATTGAAGTTTATTAGTGGTAACTTTGGTTCAGTAGCTCACTGTGAAATGAAGGCCACGGTCCTATATCCTGAAGATGTTGGGAGGAGCCATGTCTCTGGTGGGGAGTTGGCAGAGGAAGAGGGAGCTCTCAGCTGCCTCCCGGGTCTGGCCATGTGGCATCCTGACCTCGCGGAAAGGTGCTGACAAGGCCGGCGGCCAGAAGGAACACCGTGGGACGTTTGCTTCAATGATACTGGTGGAAACATGTGCATCAAGGCTGGCACCCTGACCCAGGCAGCTCTTCATACCCGAGGCCTGGCTGCCATCCCTGGACAGTTCGTCAGACTGTGATGTAGCTGACAGCTGGTTGTGCTTTCAGGACTGGAAGGGAGACTCATGGTAATAGCCAGAACCGTCTGGATACAGCGCTACAACGAGTCTCAAAGCTCAGAATAGCCTGCCCTCTGTCTATCTCTCTGGATTTTCTGGAAGCACCAAGACCTGCAAATATAATTGCCATATCTTACAAATTACCTAATGGCAACAAAAGCAAAAATAAACAAGTGAGATTCCATCAAGCTCAAATGCTTCTGCCCAGCAAAGAAAACCATCAGTGAAATGAAAAGGCGATCCTGTGGCATGGGAGAAAATATATTTGCAAATCATATACCTGATAAGGGGATAATATCCAAAATATATAAAGAACTCATACAACTCAATAGCAAGAAGCCAAATAATCCAATTTAAAAATGGGCAAAGGATCTGAATAGACATTTTTCTAAGGAAGACATACAGATGGCCCACATGAAAAGATGCTCAACATCACTAACCATCAGGGAAATGCAAGTCAAAATCTAAATGAGATAATACCTCACATCTGTCAAAATGGCTATTATCAAAATGACAAGAAATAACAAGTGTTGGCAAGATGTGGAGCACAGGGAACACTCTTGCACTGTTGGTGGGAATGTAAATTGGTGCAGCCACTATGGAGAACAGTATGGAGGTTCCTCAAAAAATTAAAAATAGAACTATCACTTGATAGAGCTATCCCACTTCTGGGTATTTATCTGAGGGAAAGGAAAACACAAATTTGAAAAGGTATCTGCACCCCCATGTTTATAGCAGCATTATATGCAATAGCCAAACATGGAAACAACCTAAGTATCCATGAGGCATGAATGTATAAAGAAGATATGGTGTATACACACACACACACACGCACACACACATATTATTCAGCCATAAAAAATAAGGAAATCCTGACATTCATGACAACATGGATGGACCTTGAGGGCATTATGCTAACTGAAATAATTCAGATAAAGACAAATACCGAATGATTCACTTATATGTGGATTCGTAAAAAACAACCATCAAAACTCCAGAACTCATAGACATAGAGATCAGATTGGTGTCTGCCAGAGGTAGGGGAGGAGGGTGGGCAAAATTGGTGAAAAGTGTCACAAGGTACAAACTGCTAGTTGAAAAAAGAAAAAAAGGAAAAGACTGCCTATCATAAAAGCTTTCCAGACCTCTGGAGCTGGGTCCTACTGAAATTTCCTATAGATGCCTGGCTTCCAGGTCAAATTGTTTTCTTGCCTGGGAATTTAAGGAAAGAATGTAGTTCTCTTATTTTCGGCTCAGGGCCCTCTTACCCTTTCACTCTTCTCAAAAGAAAATACATTAAATTGATAAACTCATTTGTTTCCATGAGTTATTTGCTACGTAACAAGTAATCTCATCATTTAGTGGTTTAAGACAATATTTTGTTGTTCCCTCTCACAGTCCTTTGGGTGGGCTGGGCTCAGCTGGGTGGTTCTCCTCCCGTTTCTCCTGCAGTTGTGGTCATATGGCAGCTGGGGCTAGCGGGCTCGCCTCATCAGAGACTTTGTAAACCTGGATGTTGCAGATGGCTTCATTTGGACATATGGCCTCCCTCTTCTCACATGAAGGCGTGGGTTTCAATAGGCAGAAAACCCAAGTTTCCAGGCCCTTTAGAGGCTGTACCCAGAACCAAGGATCTCCACTGTATTCTATCGCTCAGGGCAGTCCTAGGGCTTGCCCAGACTCAGGAGGCTGGAGGAGTAGATTGCTTACTGATGGGCAGGTGCACTGCAGAAGATCATGTGTGGGGGGCAGGGTGTGTTGAGGCCCTCTGTGGAGAAGTACCATCTGCCATACCATTCCTCAGTGTATGAGAACCGACGAAATAAATGTGTAATCGCTCGCTTAAGTCAATCATCCTCAACTTCATTTCTGTAAACAGGATTTGGAAGCCAGCACACGGGTACTTCAGCAAATACAACATGCAGTGGCCAACTTGTAAATCACCAAGTGGGTGATCCTTTTCACTCAAATGGATTTTTTTTACTCCACGAGGAAGATTAGTTGTAGGATTTCTTTAAGCATCAAGGTCTTCTGAACCTTTTCACTGTAGGTTATGAGATGTAGTGGTTACGAGAGTGGGTTTTGGATGGAGATGGCTGGGTTTGTAGCTCAGTTCTGCCGCTAAAGAGCCATGAGAACTTGAGGAAGGTACTCAATCCCTCTGTGCCTCACTTTCCTCAATTCTAAAGTGATAAGAGTAGTTCCTGCCTCGTAGGGGTCTTTGTGAACATTCGTGACTGTTGATGCATGTAAACTGTCTCCTCCATAGTGAACGCTCTTAATGTTAGAAGGTATTAATTACTGTTGTGATGATTCGATGAATAGACGTTCTCTCGACAGGCCATGGTGTGGGTTAACATCTTCCTGTACTTTAGAGCATGTGGCACAATGCCCTTGGCTCAACCCCGCTCTTAGGGCACCTGTACGGGAATGCCACACAGGGCAGAGGAAGGAAGGAAGGTGGGAGGAAAAAACGGAATTGGCTAAAAATAAAAATTGTTGGAATGGAAATTGTCACTATACTCTACATGAAAACAAGTATCTCTTTTTTTTTAATTTAAAAAAATTTTTTTTAATTTTTAATTTTTTTAACATCTTTATTGGAGTATAATTGCTTTACAATGGTGTGTTAGTTTCTGCTGTATAACAAAGTGAGTCAGCTGTACATATACATATTTCCCCATATCTCCTCCCTCTTGCATCTCCCTCCCACCCTCCCTATCCCACCTATCCCTAGGTGAGGAATAAATGAAGGAAAGTTTGGTGATGTCTTACCTTTTGTTCTGGTATCTTCTGCTTGCCACCGCACATCCTGTCTGAGCCTTGTCCAGGCTCTGGAAGGTTCATCTGCATGGACCACATCAAAGGCCGACCAGCTCTCTGCTTCTGGCTGGCATCCCCCGATGGGAGCCCTGGAGAATGGGGGAAGGAGGGCTTGTGCCCCGAGAGGTCTCCATGGGCTGGCTACACTCTTCCACCCAAGGCCTTAGCGCCCATCAGGGGCATCCACACAGGTTCTCAGGACTGGGAAATGCTCCCTCCTCCCAGGGCAGCAGGCCCGGCGATGGTAGCTGAGCCGGCTGTGACTAGCCCTGGCTCTGAACTATGCCTTGTGTGTTTCCCTCCCCAGCTTCTCAGGTGGATGTCGCTGCCATCCCTGTTTGGTAGGTAGTCATCCCGTTATTTGAGGCGTCACACGAAGCTCACATAAAACACTAGGGGTATTTGTTTTTCTCTTTCTGACTTACTTCACTCTGTATGACAGTCTCTAGGTCCATCCACCTGACTACAAATAACTCAGTTTTGTTCCTTTTTATGGCTGAGTAATATTCCATTGTATATATGTGCCACATCTTCTTTATCCATTCATCTGTCGATGGACACTTAGGTTGTTTCCATGTCCTGGCTATTGTAAATAGAGCTGCAATGAACATTGTGGTACATGACTCTTTTTGAATTATGGTTTTCTCAGGGTATATGCCCAGTAGTGGGATTGCTGGGACGTATGGTACTTCTATTTTTAGTTTTTTAAGGAACGTCCATACTGTTCTCCATAGTGGCTGTATCAATTTACATTCCCACCAACAGTGCAAGAGGGTTCCCTTTTCTCCACAACCTCTCCAGCATTTATTGTTTGTAGATGTTTTGATGATGGCCATTCTGACTGGTGTGAGATGATATCTCGTAGTTTTGATTTGCATTTCTCTAATGATTAATGATGTTGAGCATTCTTTCATATATCTGTTGGCAATCTGTATATCTTCTTTGGAGAAATGTCTATTTAGGTCTTCTGCCCATTTTTGGATTGCGTTGTTTGTTTTTTAATATTGAGCTGCATGAGCTGCTTATAAATTTTGGAGATTAATCCTTTGTCAGTTGCTTCATTTGCAAATATTGCAGAAAGAGCAAAACAAATACTATATGCTAACACATATATATGGAATCTAAAAAAAAAAAAAAGTCATGAAGAACCTAGGGGCAAGACAGGAATAAAGATGCAGACCTACTAGAGAATGGACTTGAGGATATGGGGAGGGGGAAGGGTAAGCTGGGACAAAGTGAGAGAGTGTCATGGACATATATACACTACCAAATGTAAAATAGATAGCTAGTGGGAAGCAACTGCATAGCACAGCGAGATCAGCTCGGTGCTTTGTGACCACCTAGAGGGGTGGAATAGGGAGGGTGGGAGGGAGGGAGATGCAAGAGGGAAGAGATATGGGGACATATGTATATGTATAACTGATTCACTTTGTTATAAAGCAGAAACTAACACACCATTGTAAAGCAATTATACTCCAATAAAAATGTTTAAAATAAATAAATAAATAAATTCAATTGGAAACATTAAAAAAAAATTATTGAGAACCTCCAAAGTGTTTTGGTTTTGTGGGTCATATTTATTGCTATGTATCAGATTATAAATTAAAGTTGAAAAATTGAGAAAAAAATTCTTAATTCCTTTGACAACTTTGGGAGGTAAATTACTTTTTGTTTCTGTTTTTGTTTTCCTCATTAAAAACAAAAACAAAAACAAAACAGTAGGGGTGAAGCAGATCATGACACCAGAAAGACGATCGTGTGCTGAACAGGACCAGAATCCTGGCCCTTTAATCGCCCAACTTCACCAGCCACTAGTGGGGCTGGAACCAGGGGCCTGAACTGGCGGCCTGAAGCCCAGTGCTCTTCAGTCACTGGTGGCTCTCGGGGAAGAAGTCACCTCTGGAAGGTACCTAAGGGCTGGCAGCATTTCCATTAGAAACTGGGAGCAATCGTGTTCTACATCAGTCTCTCTAAGCTGGATGATTCTTATTTTCCAAACTGAAGTCTTCGCTGGGCAGTGGATAGCTGGTTTATGTAATGAAAGGCACCTGTATGCTGTGAATTAGTTTTGATAAAACCAGTAAACTATTTTACCCTGAACAGTCCTCATAAATGGAATTCAAGATATATGTAATTTCAGATATATAAACATGCAAATATCTATTTACTTACTGGTTTGTACACCCACATCCCACTTGGCTTTCTAGCTGAATCCTCAGCTTCAGTGTCTGTTACCACAAGATTGTAATGTGCTTTTGGAAAAGAGGAGGGTTCTCCTGACACAGACAAATGTCCCTCTTCTTTTCAACGTTTTTATATCTTTGGGAAGCATTTGGTAGCAAGAACTTTGCAACTCAATGTACAGGACAAATAGAAGCTTTGTAGCAGGTCATATTTTGGATGAAACGTGTGGCTTATTAATGAGGAAGAAATGCTCCTTTTGATTACTTTTCAATTTGATAACCCAAAGGGGTTCCCAGTTGTCTGAAATGCCCCAGAATTCTTTAAAATATAATTACTGCAAACATTGGAATAATTATTCTTCATTATATAATCCTACAAAGGTACAAAAAGATATTCCAAATAATACAGTTTTTGCTCTAGATTTAATTATTTCACATCTATAGAACTTCTCTCCCTAATGTAACACATCTATCTTACCTTTGTCCCACCCCTCTATTGATTCGTGCTTAAAGTAAAAAGATACCATTTCTCTGTCTGGTGTTCTGGGAATTTTGACATCCCTGAAAACCTTACCAAACTTTCCTCATTCTAGCTTCACTTCACCCCAGGGGGCTCAGCAGAGACAGTGCCTGGAAGCAAGTGGTGGGGTATTTTTGGTTGTCCCAGTGACTGGGGGTGCCATTTGGGGCATTTGGGTCCCAAGGGCCAGCACATCCATTATCATCTGTTGCCATCCCTTGAAGAGTCCTTTGTCCCTCTGGTTCAGAATCCGGCTCTTTCTCAAGTTCCAGCTCAAGTCTGGGCTCTCAGGAAACACATTGCATTCATCTTGCCTGCTCCTGAACTTCTGTTGACCTTGCTGTCTCTGCCAGTCATTTGATGTAACTATTAAGTTAAACAAGCTTGCCTAAGTTTTCTTGTAAAGGGCCAATTGGCAAATATTTTAGGCTTTGAGGGCCACGTGATCCCTGTCATGACTACTCAGTTGTGCTGTTGAAGCATGAAAGCAGCCGTTGGCAGCATGCAAAGGAGTGGGCATGGTTGTGTTCCAATAAAACTTTATTTATACGAACAGGCTGCGGTTCAGATTTGGTCCATGGGCTGCAGTTTTTGATCCCTGGCTTAAAGCATATGAAATAGCTATTTTTGTAGTTCAAAAAAGGTCAACTGTTGGCAATTTCATATGGTTCAAGCTAATACATTGCATACTTTGTTGTAAAGCTCACTATCATCTGAATGTGTCTCATTTCTACTCCAAATACGTCTGAATCTCTCTCAGCCTCCTGTTTTTATTTATTTTTATTTTTATTTATTTTTATTTTTTTTAAGCTTTTTAGTCTCCGTGGTGGCCAAGTCAAAGCCTGAAATATTTTGGTCATGCAGCAAGTGTATGTTTAGTTCATGATGAAATGCAGAACCCTAAACTCAAAACCCCTTCACTGGAAGAAAACTTAGAGCCTATTAAATATTCTTTTGGTTACCCTAAAGATGTGTATATTTATAATCACATTAGTAGTGACTGAGATTTCCTAAGTCTTTACACTCTGACCAGGGGGATTTTCGTAATTGTTGTCATGGTTGTCGATTCTACCTATATTTGTTTTCTAGGGTGATCACACCACACACATGGTGGCTTAAAGCAATGGAAATTCGTTCTCTCACAGATTTGGAGGCCAGAAGTCTGAGGTCAAGGTGTCAGCGGGCTTGGTTCCTTCCGAGGCTGCGAGGCAGAACCTCTTCCGTGCCTCTTCCTAGCTTCCTATCTGTGGTTTCCCGCAGTCCCTGGTGTCCCTTGGCTTGTAGGCGCATCCCCCCAGGCTCTTCCTCTGTCGTCAGGTGGCATTCGCCCTGTGTGTATCCCTGTGTCTCTTCTCATGAGGACACCAGTCACTGGATTAGTACCCACTCTCATCCAGAAAGATCTCATCTTAATTTAGCTAATTATATCTGCAAAGACCTTATTTCCAAATCACATAACATTCTGAAGTTCCAGGTAGACATGAATTTAGGGGGACACTGTTCAGCCCAGTATACCATCTATGAGGGAGGGATGCGGGGTGCCCGGCACCAGAGACGGTACCTTGCTGGCAGCCTGATGGTTGAGCTGCGTCAGGTCCACAGAGACTTTCCTGCCTCTTGGGGTGGTCCCAAGTTACTTGCTTTGGACCTAGAATGGAGAGTTACGTTTTTGAGCACTTAATGAACATTTGCTGATTTTAATTTGCCTGGGAGCCACTTCTTCCAGACCAACTGCTGACAAAATAGAGTCACCCAGGAGGTGATTATGATGTGGTAATGATGACTGATAATCAATAATTCACTGCTGAAACACTGACTCATGTCACCTTCCCTTTGGTCCCTCTTTATATCTTTTTATATATAATTTAGAAACACTTAGAATGTGTTTAATGGTTTTGATTTCTGAGCTTTTATAAACAATCGCATGCTATATAGGGGGGTTACAATTACAGCTAAGATTTGAGAGGTATGCAGTAAAGGTTTCTCACTTTGTAAATGTTTACAATTCCTGCATTTTTATGGGATCCGTGAGCATGCTTAAGTTTCTCATTTTAGAAATTGAAACTACTTTCTTCTAAGGAAGGTGATGGTACAGGAGCTTACGTCTCTAACAGGACCGTGATATGATAAGGCTCTGGAAATAGAGGTGACATTTAAACATTTAAAAGAATGCATCATTGCCAATGTGCTTTATTCAGTTTTTCTACTCAAATCATATTGCCCTTTGTGGGAGCTCAGTTGGGCAGTTACACAGTTCTCTTATGTATGTTTCAACTTTGATTTCATTTTTCTCTTGATTGGAAGAGTTAATTCCCATTTTATCTAAGTAAAGGACAGATTTCTTCAGCTTCTAATAGATTTTAAATACTCTTTTATTAGCTATGTAAACCAAATCTCTTATCACTTACAAATTGCTTTATCCTGTAAAATTGCTTATATCTTTATTTTACTTAAGCTCAAAATACGCATGTGCATAGTAGTTTGAAAAAGAAAAAAGTTACCTCCAATAAATTGTTTCAATAATGTTATAAGCAGCTGCATGGTCCTGACTATGTAAAAAGCTGTGTGAATTCAATTTCAGCAGAAGATCAGTTTGATCAAGAACTGTGATGAAGTTCCACAACTAAAACATAAAAGGGAGAAGCTGAATTATGTTAATTTAAGGCTTGTTGGTTGGAGACCACATTTAGGAGATTTCACTTTCTGTTAAATATTATTAATTCTATAGTTATGATAAACCTCAAAGGCTTAGTTTAACTTTCCAGTTTAAAATTGCTCATTTTGGAAGCTCAGGAATTAAAACCATTCAGGAGAGTGGGGCATCATTCCAGATATACCTCCTTTATTCTCCCTTGGCCCCTAATCTTTTCCTCATTTTCTCTCTCGTATGCACACCTGGCTGCTCCAGAGGCATGAGATCCTTTATTACATTAGCTTGAACTTGCTTTACTCTCTGGAAGTTGTCAGCATCTTTTATTGAATGATCCGTGGATGTAGGCGCTGTGTTCGGCTATGAAGGTGACAGAGGAGGGAAAAAGTGAGGTCTCTGAGAAGGTTTAATCCAGGCCGACAGGGCGGCTCTTATACAGAGAGGCCACCTTGAGCCCATGCCCTGGAGCCTAGAGAAGGTGCAGGAGGGGCTCGGGGCAGGTGTGGCAGCAGCCCTGCCTGAGCGTCTCAGGTACCTGCGTGAATATCCAGCAGACAGTCTCACCTGTGACCTCCTCCCTCGAACATGCCAGGCTGGCCCCCCTCCCTGGAGTCATGACAACCATGGAAACACCAGGGACACACCATGGACATATAAGGGACACACTGACACACATTACTGATGCAGGGAAGCTTGGAACGAGTGAAGGCAAGAAGGTACTTGAGTTGAAGAGCATTCTTGAAAGACTTGAAGGACTGTTGATAGGGAGGGAGGTTTTCCTTGTCATTTGTGCCCCAGAGGAAAGAACTAGGGCCAATGGGGAAAAAAAAACATTATAATTTAGAGTCATAAAGGAATGGAATGGGCTGGCTTTGAGCGTTCAAATAGATTTGATAAACCACTCAGCAGGAACATGCAGAGAGACATTAAATCCTGAATCATTTATTCCATAGTTGTTACATATCCATCATTTTTGTTTTAGTTTGTATTCCAGAATCGTTATTTCTAGACAGAGAGCCTTTGCATATTTTTAACAAAATAAGCTTAAAATATAAAATTTTAGGATAGTTTTAGATTTACAGAACAGTTGCCAAGATAGTACAGAGTTCCCATATACCGTCTTATGTTAGAGTGCTACGCTGGTCACCAGGAAAAACCAGCATTGATGCATTATTGCTTTATTATTAACTAAAGTCTGTACTTTACCTGGACTCCCTCAGTTTTTCCCTCACGTCCTTTCCTGTGGGCTCATGTTTCAGGATCCCACCCAGGATCCCACATTCAGTTGTCATGTGTCTTCTTAGGTTCCTCACGGCTGTGACAGTTTCTCAGCCTTGTGCATGTTTGTGGTGACAGTTTTGAGCAGTACTGGTCAGGTGGTTTATAGAATGTCTCTCAGTTTGGGTTTGTCTGATGTTTTTCGCTGGACTAAACCATAGTTAGGGGTTTTGGGAGGAAGACCACACTGGTGAAATGTCATCCTCTTGGGTATCAAGGGTCCAGCCATCAGCATGACTTGTCACTGATGATGCTGACCTTTTTTTTTTTTTTAATATATTGCATATAGATTAGCACAAGCTTTTTTAAAAATAATTAATTAATTAATTAATTAATTTTTGGCTGTGTTGGGTCTTTGTTTCTGCGCGAGGGCTTTCTCCAGTTGCGGCGGGCGGGGGCCACTACTCATCGCGGTGTGTGGGCCTCTCACTGTCGCGGCCTCTCTTGTTGCGGAGCACAGGCTCCAGACGCGCAGGCTCAGTAATTGTGGCTCACGGGCTTAGTTGCTCCGCAGCATGTGGGATCTTCCCAGACCAGGGCTCGAACCCGTGTCCCCTGCATTGGCAGGCAGATTCTCAACCACTGTGCCACCAGGGAAGCCCGATGATGTTGACCTTGATTACCTGGCTGAGATGGCATAAAATATGGAATGATATATAAATCCAGAGTCTCTGAAGGGGTTCAAAGCCCTAAACAAGCTCCAGCCTGCGGTCCTTACTTCCCCCAACTTCCCGCCCTCACTGGCCAGACCCCTGCGGCTGTCCTTCCCTCCGTGCTTGCGCGGAGTCTTCTTGTTCCAGTGGCCTCCTCAGCATCCCATCTCAGCCCTCTCCTCCCCGCCCCGCTTCTGCTACCCTTTGTTCTGCTCTGTTTTCCCCGTGAGGCTCATCACCGCCAGCGTCCTGTGTAGGTTATGTGTCCTTTTGTCAAAAGAAAGGTCACAGCCTTTAGACCACGCTCCTCTGCATCTGAGGTTACAATTTGGGGGTGAATAAAGCCTGATCCTGGGCCACGGTGATGGGCCTTCCTCCAGTACCATTGGTGCGAATCACTTGGCTTTTTTCTGCCAACTTTTCTCACAAACTTATATTCTGAGAATTGTGGGGTTCAGTGGCGCTGTTTTCCTTCAGCACTTTTCTTCCCAAAGGTCTGAACTTCTGGTTACTGTATGTGTTGTGACAGTATTTGCAGAAGCACACAGTCTAGGAGTATTGAAATGGGTTTCAATCAGGGAAATGCATCAGAATCTATCAGAAACATGTTACTCGAAAGCAAAAGGAAGAGAGTATGTAATCGATGTTTTAGATCCTGGATAAATGATGCATTAGCACGTAATGATCATGTGAGAGAAAGCACTGAAGTGCAATCCCATTTACAGGCCAGAAAAAACAGCCTGTGCTGGTCTCAGCATGGTCTTAGCTGTCTTGGGCCCTACTGGTTTCAGCGCTTAATTGTGTGGATTTTGTGATAGCTTGTTGGTTTTTGGCTTCAGTACACGCACCGCGATTGGAAACCTATCTAAGGAATTTTTCCTTCTACTAAGACACAGAGCACTCAGTGGCAAACCTCTCAAACGTTTCTTTCAGTGTTAATTATGTGGTTAGAAAAAATAAATGAGCCAATTAGAGAATTAGCCCCAAATTAAAATGACGCCGAATGGTCACAGCAGCTAGTTCAGGTTGTTTTTGTGTTTTGGGGGATGGAAAGCTTTTTCTCACTTTGTAAACCCTGAGTTGAACAACGGAAAGTTCAAGGGCATTGTTCTCTTTTAATGCCACATAAACAACCAGCGTTAAAGAAATTTTTTGGGGGGGACAATTCATCAGAAGTGTGCTAGGCACATAGTAGAATCAAATATTTAATTTTGAAACGTTTTAGAGTTCTTTTTAGATGTCAGTTGAAAATGAGGCACTCGCTTAAAAAAAAAGTCACAACCAGGAGAGCTTCGCAAACAATGTCAGCGTTTATTTGCACAGCCTGCGGGTAAGTAATAACACAGTGATGATTAGCGGTGGCGTGTTTTGCAGAGACAGGAGGAAAACCAAGCACAAACACGCAAAATGAGGCAAAAACTCACATAAATACACTAGGAAGGATGGAGCTCAGTGTTGTATTTATGTCTTTATAATATGCCAGAGTAATTCATTTAACCCGGAGAGCGGGAATTCAGATGGCAGGTGCCCCAAATGAGCCTTCATTTATCCAGCCCCCAAAATATTTTCTGCTCTGATGTGGAATGAAAAAAATAAATGAAAGATAAACTGGACTGTAAATGTATCATTGAGACTCATATTCACAATTTTTTAAAACTCCTTTCTGTTGTGATTCAGTATCTTCTCATTTTGTTAATGGAGTGACCGTTTTCTCCTGGTGGGGCTCCAACAAGCATCAGGCAGTGCACAAGCTGATCTGAAAAGGGAGAAGGTAACATCTGGTCTGAAAGTGCGGGAGAGAGAGCATCAAATAGATAAATGGGAGAATCTACAGAAACCCATGGGAGTGTCGCTTACAGCAATGGGATTGGATGGACAGACATCTCTAGGCAGCGCGTAAACTCACATTAACATTGAAGTGTTCCTTCTTCATTTTCTCTCTGTAAATAATATGTCAATTTAGATTGATCCTTCCATAGGAAATCTATAGAAGACCAACTTAGTAAACATATAATGGGCAGGATCCTTGAGATCATTCATCTTCCTAAGGTGTAAGTTAGACACTTCAGAATTTACGTGAATTCCTTAAATCTTGAAAATTGGTGAGATGCCGCCCTACTTACCTTCAACAGTTAATTCACCTGGAAAACAATATGCCTTTCACCTAAAGAATGAGCTGACTCAAGTAAGGGCCCATGTCGTCTTTAGACGACATGAAAACGTAGATTTAAATGGAGTCACACCTAAATAACCCAAGGGTAAAAATATGTAATTTAACAATTCCACAGCAAATCAAACAATCTGTGAAGGTCCCTAAGTAAAACATTTGTGTTACTGTCTTCTGCAAATTGGGCTATTTCTGGGAAAAGTTTCTGTGGATTTGCCCATGGTTAATTTTGTTTTGTGTGAGGGAAATAGAGTTGCCCTGCCTTTTGTAAATTGCAAGTCATTTTTGAAGTTTTTGTCTGGTTGCCATAGTTACTACTCATGTTTCTTTTTCATGGGATGGTGCAAATCATTGCTTGTCTTGACCTTTCTCACCTTTTGCTACCATAAACCCTGACCAGAAGGGGGAAAACTTCTTTGTGTTAGTTTGCTTGCTTTTTTTGTGTTCTAAGTCTGCAAATGTGAGCTGCTATGCTAACAGGAAATCAAATGGGAGGGAGTTGCTCATTGGTAAGCTGCAGTCCCTCGATTCTCTTGTGATATTATTTTCTTCATAATGAGCTGGGAAAATAATCTTTGTACACTTTAATGATGCACAAAAACTGACCGTTGCACTGATTAATTATAGTAAAACTCATCCTTTTAGCCAGGGAATTCCAAGTCATTGCTAGGCTAGCTTCATTAATTAGAGAAATTAATTATAGGCAAAAGTTTGAAAAAGTAAACTATAAGTGACTTTTTTTGGTCTTGATTGCACTCCTGGTTTTTATTCCACTGCTTCGCCTCCCGAAAGGTACACACAGAGGATCTGAGGATGCTGTAGAAATGCAGATCCCGATCCAGGGTTCTGGGACAGGACCTGAGATGCTGCGTTTCTAATCAGCTCCCAGATGAAACTGATGCTACTTGTCTTGGACCCTCAAATTGACTAGCCACAAGTAGGCTACACAAAGCTCCAGAGCCCTGAAAAACCTCTGCGGAAATTCCCTTTTCCTCCTCCACAGACATTTAGTGAACAGGCTAGGCAAAATTTCCGCTGACTCTTACTGTTCTTTTTTTTTTTTTTTTTTTTTTTAAAGTACAGGTAGTTTTCTTCTCTCATAGGTGGCATTTTCTACTACTTTTCTTTTTTTAAAATTTTATTTATTTATTTATTTATTTATTTATTTATTTATGGCTGTGTTGGGTCTTCGTTTCGTGCGAGGGCTTTCTCTAGTTGCGGCAAGTGGGGACCACTCTTCATCGCGGTGCGCGGGCCTCTCACTATCGCGGCCTCTCTTGTTGCGGAGCACAGGCTCCAGACGCGCAGGCTCAGTAGTTGTGGCTCACGGGCCTAGTTGCTCCGCGGCATGTGGGATCTTCCCAGACCAGGGCTCGAACCCGTGTCCCCTGCATTGGCAGGCAGATTCTCAACCACTGCGCCACCAGGGAAGCCCCTTACTGTTCTTTATTTAGAAAAAAATGTGATTATCCACAGGCATCGCAGAATTTGTTTTTCCACTGGTGTTTGGTTATTTGAATGGTGACAACAATGATGGGCTTTTTTTCCCATCCACCTAGACTTGGGAGTTGGTTTTTTTTTGACTGTACTACAACGAAGAAGTTGTAGATGTTCCTGTTTTAATGTCATTGAGAAGAAAGTAAATAATCAGGAACTGATCTGACTGACTTTTTTCTCTATTTCCTTCCAAAGAAGCTGATGTGGGAATAATACCAGGATTTGGTAGAACTGAGAGGCTCTTTTCAGTTCAGTGGCACTTGTGTTCCTTCCATTAGGATATCACGCACATTTCAGAGTCTAACGGCGGAGGGCATGTTCTTTAAGTAAGGGTGTATGTGGATCCGTGGTCCCATGATGCCTCTCAGGGCGCCCCCTGTGTCCCATGAGGTGTCACTCCAGCGTGGCTCCAGGACTCCTTGGTCGCTGCTTCTCCAGTTATGTGCCCAGGGCAGCCAGACCTGCTCCCACTCAGCTGCCCCTTGACACTCTTCAAGGGGCGTCCCTACGCTGGGGCTCCGGATGCTTTGATGAGGCAACATCTTTGGAAATGGTCAACCATTCAGTAAATGGAAGACCTTACAGACCATCATGCCTCTTCGCACTGGGTTCCTCTTGGGGGGAGATTCTTTGGTTCACACTAAAGGGAAGGCAGTTTTCTAAATTTTTCACATTTGCCCGATGTGGGCTATAACCCGAGTAACTGAGTATGTGGAGGGGTCACCGTGAAAGCGTGTAGAAGCTGTGGGTAGGAGTCTGTTTTTCTAGGGATTCTAAGTGGAACCCCCTCCACCCAAGCAATGGAGCTCCCAAACCCCTTACTGTGGAGGCCGTTTAGTTTTCCCTGCCGCTAGTAAGACAACTCCTGCTCTTCGTGGGTTATACATTAGGCGTACAGTATGTGTATGCATGTATATATGTGTGCATGTGAACATGTGTGTATCTGTGTGTATGTGTGGGGTGTGCATATGCACGTATATGTGTATCTGCATGCCTGTGTGAATGTACATGTACATGCATGCATGTTTCTGTGGTGTGTACAGTTGTCTTTATACATGCATGTGGCATATGTTTTTGTGTGGTGTGTGTGTGTATATGTGGTATGTTTATGGGTATATGTGTGCACATACACGTGGTGTCTGTATGTGGGTCTGTGTGTGTGTCGTGTGGTTTGTGTGGTACGTGCGGTATGTATGTGTGCATGTGTGTGAGTGGGGTGTATGTCTGTGGTGTGTGTCTATGTGTGTGTGGTGTGTATGCGTGTATGTGTATGTCATGTGTGTGCGTGTGCGTGCATGTGTACCTCCTCGCAGGCAGGGCTGGAGTCAAGTCCAGCCTGGTACCCTCTGCAGTGCCTCGCATGATGCTTTACATCGAGTAGGTGTACAGAAGGGTTCTTTGGTTAAAGTGAGTTGAATGCATGAGTACTGCGTTTGATGGAATGAAAAGCGATTGCTTTCAGATTGAATCCACCAATCTCAAATAACAAATAAAGGAGCAAACGAAATAATAAGAGAACAGAATTCTGTCACTGGTTTGTCTGTGAGGCACCACTCTGATGGCATCTGATGGAGTGAGGTCTGGGGACAGAGAAAGACAAATATTATGTGATATGACTTATATGTGGAATCTAAAAAATAATACGAATAAACTTCTAGGATTCTTTTTATGCTAAATGTTTTAAATAAAGAAGTGGTTTGGGGTAGTGGTTAAAAGCATGGATTCTGGACACCAGTTGTCTGGACTTGGCTGGGCCACTTACTAGCTGTGTGACATGGGGCAAAAGAGTTAACCTCTCTGTGCTGTTTCTTTAGAATGCAGATGATAATGCTCATCTGTTAGGAAGTTTGTTAGGATTCATGAATTAATATATGAATTAATATAAAAGAGCATATAGAACCCTGCCCGGTGCACACTATATATGTATTATTTTTATTGTCATCAACAGCAACATTATTCATCTTATTAAACATTGGAGACCGCAGAGTTACATAAAATATTTGCAACCAGGGAGACTAATTTTTCTGGGGTGGAGGAGAGGCAGTTATATTCTGATCACAGTAATGTGTACTTTACTTATTTAACCTCAGTGGTCCCCTAACCTAATGACAGTTAAATTAGCATCCAGGGAAGAGCCAGCAGCATGAATCAAATTCTACCTTGGAAGCCTTTGTTCAGAAAGTGCAGGATAGGATGGGTGCTCTGCCCTCCAGAGCTGACCAAGTTCTTGAAGAGATGGGGTGCTTGTTCCAGAAACTACTGAGGGCCATGGCTACAGGACAACATGTCACCAAGGACACACAGAGCTACCTGAGGAGCCTAGACATTTGCAGCAACAGAATAAACGCAACCAGAAAATGCGTCCAGGGGAGTGATGGAGCAGGAGAGCTTGTGCAGCGGGCAGAGGCATCAGACGCTGCTCAGCAGGTGGGGTGCGGGGACAGCTGGCTCACCGGCCTGAGCAGCTGCAGACCCTCTTGTGTCTTCCCTGGCTGTGACCTTCCAGCAGGAATGAGCTGGGGGCTGCAGCGTGGTTCACACGGGCCCTTGTGACCTACTGAAGTTGGTTGTTTCATCTGGCCTTTGCTGAAATAATTTAAAATTACAACTGGAAAGTTTTATTCCTTCTGACCTATTAGTTAAAAATATAATGTTAATCAGCTTAGCAGTACCTTGAAGATAACCAAGGGTCTGGGCTCAAATATCCAATTTATTTATTTTGTAACCCAAATATCCCATGATCACATTCAGATGATGATATTTTTCTCTTACATGCCATGACTGTAATGTGTTTGGGCAGTGGATTTAATGTTAAATTAATAAACTTTTATTTTTTTAGTGACAGATAGAAATTACCAAATAGGACCAATTTCTAGCTGGGTTTTGACTGCTGTTATAAAAATATGATTTGGGTGTGTGGGGAAAACATTTTGAGGAGTCAGACTTGAAACTCTCCACCCTCTCTGTTGGCAGAATGAAGGAATCAAAGATCCCATCCTGTAGTTTTTCTCCAAGAGTTTCATAATGCACAGGGTTAAAGATTAAGTGGGAGTGGAAATTAAACTAATCAAAGATTTCAACAATCTGATTGTTGTGATTAGAAAGCATGTATTCATTGGGAAGGTGACTAGCAAATAGTTTGGAAGGATGACACTGAGAGGTAAACGTAGACTGCTGTGCTAGGCGGGATAGTGGACCCCAAAGAGGTCCCCCTCCTAATCCCTGGACCCTCTGAACGTTACCTTACATGGCAAAAGGAACTGGGCGGATGTGCTTAAGTTAAGGGCCTTGAGATGAGAGATTATCCTGATTATCCACGTGAGTTCTGAATGTAATCGCAAGGGTCTTTGTAAAAGGGAAGCAGATGAATATTTGCTACAGACAGAGAGGAGGAGGATGTAAAGATGGAGCAGAGAGAGCTTTGAAGATGCTCTGTTGTTGCTTTGAAGATGGAGGGGATGAAACCAAGGGATGCAGGAGTGCAGCGCTGGAAGCTGGAAAAGGCAAGGAAACGGCTGCTGTCTAGAGCGTTCAGCGAGGCCCTGCCGAGGTCTAGGTTTCATCCCAGGGAAACCCATTTCAGATTTCTGACCTCCAGAAATGCAAGGGAATAAATTTAAGTTGTTTTAAACCACAAGTTTATCGTAATTTCTTACATAGGAAACTAATATGTCACTTTACTATCTAATTAGTAAGCATTGCATCTGAGGGCATTGAGTTTTTAAAAAATGAAATTAATTTTCAAATGTATAATGGAGCCTTGTGAAACTATAATAGCTATAGTGATTGGAATAAGGGGAGAATTAAAATGCGAAAATTCAGAAGGTGACTCTGGGGTATAGATTGGGAAGGCTTTGGAAGTAGACAGGATCAGTGATTCTTTAGTTTCTTGGCACTTTATGGCACAGCCCTGTGCTGTACCATCTGCTTTGTGCAAGGGGCTGCTACTGCCAGGGCATAGTACAGTCAGAGACTGTAAATTTTGCTGAGGATGTGATACTCTCTTTCTTCCCAACCTTCCCCTCCTCTTCTCCCTCTCCGCCCAGCCCCCTCAAACAAATATGTGTTCCCAGGGGCTGATGTTTTCTGGAAGACTACTCTCTAGGATATATATATTTTTAAAATTGATTTAACACATTTTAGAAAGAAAAACAAATTTTTTAAGTAACTTGATGAAATCTAGAGGATTTGATACCTTCTTGGATGAGATGCAGAGATAAGATTCTCTGGATTATTTTTTTCCCCTCTAAAGATAGTAAAATTCTCCAGCTTAATAATATTATAGGAATGAATCATTAATGTTCTTAAATTTACCAAAACACACCTTAAACCCATGTGACCGTTATTTTTTTTTTTTCAAGTTCTTGAGATGGGAGATTTATTTTCCTAAAAGATTTTAGTGGGAGAATTCACATCGACAACCATGAACGCACTTTCTTCCTTACTCTGCGTAGTTTTCTTCTGCGTCTCGTTTAGATGAAATAAGGCAGAACGTTCTTACTACTTGAACTTGGCTTCATTTTATTTTCCGTTTTCATTCATGCTTTTCTTGCTTTGGCACACAGCACTATTTGGTTCACAATGCTCTAGAAAAAATGCTTAATTACTGAAAAACTTTGACTGCAATTCAGGAAGAACATGCAGAGGAACATATTTGTTCAGGTTAAGTTTACGTGACTTTCAAAAATAGATAAAAATAATCTGCCGCTAAACTAAATGGGCGCTTTTGCTGAAAGGATTTGGTTGTGCGTGGAAAAGAGATGGGATCTAAGGCATTAATTTAAAATGCCTTAAAAGGAGAAGCAAGGTGCATCACCGTGTTCCTGCTGGCAGGAGACCAGGTTCTTCTTGAGGTCTGTCCCTGGTGCCAGAATACTGTCCACAGCAGTGGAATTGAACATGAGGGTTCCGTTTTAAATCCACTCCGTGTGCATTGAGATTGCTCAGTTGCTATGAACATGTAATTTAAAAAAAATAAAAAGAAAGGAAATAACTCTAGGTTATGAATGAGAAGACCAGGGTTTCTACTTTTTGAGTCATCATTTCCTACCCACATATTTCTAGACAATCCCTTCAAGGCATGAACCTCTGTTTCTTCATTTGCAAAATAGCAGTCTGCACCTTGCTTCCTACTTAGGATTCTTTGGAGGATCTAAAAATTAGGTCCATGCAAACACTTCATAAAATATAATTTTATGTAAAAAGAAATGCTTAATTGTGAGGGTGTTTTGAACATGGCTGAAGTAGAAGGAAGGTAAATTTTTTGTACACTTGTTTACTTTTTGGGGTGAAAGTAAGAAGAGTTGGGTCTTCTCCCATGCAGTGAAGCAGGGGAGGTGGACCTGGGCTAGTTCAGCTCCTTTCTCTTCTGGGAGCCACGGTTGTGACTTCCTCTAACTTTTGATGTCAGGAACCTAAGGCCGATGAATACCCCTCTGCCTTCATTCATCCCCAAACTTATATAAAAGATGTTTCCGGATTCTCCATTGTTCATTCCTTGCTAAGAGAGAAAGAGAGGTCTGTGCAAGAAGAACAGATGTGACGAGAAGTCACACTTTGTCTGAGGAAGGTATTGTTTGCATTTGTGTTACATACTATTATTTATTGTAATTTCCCCTCAAATCATTTGTTTCCTGGTTATTAACAGGGTAATTTAACTTTGTTTTTAGAGTATATTTGGGACATAGGTACCAGACAAGTCAGACTGGAACATTTGCAGGTTGGACGGAAGGGTCTTCTGAGAGAGTTGGTGCCCTCAGTTTCTTTCATCAGGGCTGTTGTGTCTCCGGTATATCAGAGATACCTCTTTTCTTGGATTCTGAGAATCTGGAATGATATTCACAAGTACTTACAACGTCAGAGAGTTTTCACCCTTGTAGTTGTGGTTGCCTCTTGAATCATCCAGATAAAAAGGTTAGACTATTGTAAAAAGGATATATCTCCTTGACTTACAGTGAACTGAGAACAGGACAGAGTCCAATTCTGTATCACCGTGAATAATGTAGATTAGAGGAACTTCCTTATATTAGTACGTCATGGAATCTCTTGAATTCGATACACTCTTGCCTAGCTGTGGAAGGACTGTGTTGCACAGTGGGAAATACATCTCTAAAATTCATCACCCCAAGAGTTAAGGAATCTATTATAATTACTCACTGTACCTGAATTCCATAAGGGTTTGGATGAGCTCATAAATTAAAGAGCCATTAATGGCTACTGAAAGAATTCAGAATATTTCTAACTCACAGAATGTGGACTGAAATTTGAATGACTTAAACAGCAACTTCCAATTATGTGTCTGTTGGAATTGATGTGATAGGCTGAATGGGCTATGATTCCATTTAGTGTAGCAGGTATTTTTTTTTTCTTTTTTTTTTTTTTTAATGTGTGTAATGGTTGTTACCAAAAATATTTTCCAAACTTGTTTAACTGAGTTCCTTGAATTGCTATCTGAAATTCTATTTTAAAACATTTCTCACCTGAGGGATTGGAAAGATAATTTTAGGTTGAAATTCTTGTTGGGAGGTAAACGGAAGGAATTCTATTGTATATCAGTACATGTAAAATATTGTTAACTTTGCATTAACTTGAGACAAGGGTCTGAATTATAAAATTAAAAAAATTTTTAAAGAACATGCAGTTTTACTCATTTCAGCCATAACTGTAAATGGAACAAGGTTAACAAAGGATCCCTTAAAAAGTATCCCATCACCCAGAGATGAGACTCCTTTGCTAACTAAAAATACTAATATTTTGTGATGATGTATAAATGAGCTTTTACAAAAAACTTGAAAAATCCAGGTTCTAAAACATGTTATTTACCTCCCAATAGTTTGTGCTTACGAATTTAGGAATAAAACATCACCTCTGAATCATATGAAATTGCCATTTTGTAGGTCAAAATTTGTCAAATATTAGCGATTTTATATGATCAGGTTCACTTTAATTTTTCCAGTCAAGCAACAAACATTTATTATAGTAGATTATTACTGTCTGCCAGAGTGCTGGCAGCCTGTAAATCCTCAGTGGACCCTTTGTTGAAGGAATAAATGAGATAGTAAATGAATGGAAGACTGAGTGGGTAAATGTGTATGAGTTTGGGGCTCAGGATTGTGCCAGGAGCCACGGGGCTAAAGTGGTATGTCTTCCAGTCTTAAAGCTTTTTCTTTCAAAGTTTTTTCCAGATTCCATGAAATTAAGTTTTCCTATCACCCTGACCTATCACAGAGAGTCCTTGTGTGGACATCTTATCTGAAATAGGATGGCTATTCCCATGAGAAAGCTGCTGCTTCTTTGCCTTTTTTTACGTTCTCATTCCTATCAGTATTTGAAATCATATGCTTTCTAGTTTATATATTGTTTTTCTTCTGTCTTCTCCACTAAGGTCCATGATTGGAGGCACCTTATCTTATTCAATAATATATCTCCAGTTCCTAGAAGAGTGAGTGGTACGTGGTAGGTTCTCAGTAAATATTTTATGCATGAAGGAAGAAATCATTTGAAAAGAAACTGTCTAGTGAAATGAGCTGATTTGTATATCATCTTCCCCAGAAACTAAGCATTAAGATGAAGCGCTGAGACTGCTGACAGAATTTAGAATATTAGAATGATAACCCCCTGGGCCCATGTGGATGGGCTGACACCACAGTACTGTAGGGACCCTGGGGCTCCAGAACCAATATTCTTTCATCCAACATTTTTTTGTTGAGTGCCCACTAAGTGCTGGGCAATGGATGCTTAGTGGGTCTTGGAAGAAATGTAAAAGTGGACTTCCCAAGTCCTGTCCCCCCATCCATTTCTCATGTCCTCAGCCCCCATCGTCAGCTGCCTTCCACTTTTAGTAATGCAGCTCTGGAGAGAGGTAGTGGGCTTCTCCTTGCACCTACCCGGATACCTTCTGCTTGTCCAGAATTGGTCAATGGTTGCAGATTACTTGGTCTCTCTTCTCTTTCGGAGGCATGATTTCATTGTCAAATACTCTGCTTTTACTGTCGCACCCACAAGGGTTCTGATAAGCATCCTCTAGGGTTGCCAGTGAGACTGTCTTGAACCTTTGTCCTTCATTATAATTCACTTTACATTTGTCCTTAACTTTAAGCTCTTACTTTGTAATAAGTACCAAGAACACAGTAGTGAACAAGACAGATATGGCAGTAGAATCTCACAGAACTTCCACTGTGCCAAAGAAGATGGGAAAGTCACAGAGTAACTGCATTGAAGTGGGAGGAGGTTTATTGAAAGGAAAATAGAGAAGGCTCCGGAGTGTATAGCAGTGGGGAGGTGGCAGGGAAGACCTTAAAAAGGAGGCCATTATGTAGACACCCCAGAGAAGGAGAGGACCTAGGTGGGGCGGTAGGAGCGGCAGAGGGAGCTGGGGTGCGAGAAAGCTTGGAGCCGCTGCAGACCTGGAAACGTTCTGTCCATCCAGCGTCTGTCCCTCTACCGTCTGTCCCATGGTCAGTGGCATGCATCTGTGGGATTCTCCAAACCATCTGTTCTGCACGGTGGAGAATGGATTGGAGGAAGGCAAGATTGGAGGTGGGGAGACCAGTTTGGGAGCCTCTTCAATAGCCCCTGCCCAATATGGTGGCAGCTTTTATTGGAGAGGTAACAGTGGGTGAGAGGGAAATGGTCCATTTAGCAGGAATTTAGGAGGCTCAATGCACAGGATTTGGTGACTAGTGGATGTGGTAAGAGGAGGGGCCTTCATGATGGGAGGTGACACTCACTGGTCTCCTGCTTGATCCTTAGAAGAAGGGCTGCTCTGTTCCAAGGTGAGCAACTAGAGAAGGCATCTGAGCTTTTGCTGTTGGTGGGACTTAGGGGGAATGAATTCAAATATTTGGCTCTCAAGACTCAACCCACTCGCAGGGACTCATCTCTTTCCAGTTGATATGATAGCTTTATGATCATGTTCTAGAAACAATTCCCCACACTGTCTTTCTAAAGTTTTCCTTTGTGCTGGAAGAACAGCTTTCCGTGGTGGACACTCCTAGGGTGGAAACTGGGTCCTGCCCGGGGCACCATATGGCAGTTATAGGAGTCTGTTTCCTTCCCCCCAAGGCCGACTGAGAATTTATGTCACGGGCTTTAGGTGCACCATAGTGCATCAAATATGGAAGCCAGGAAATAAGGAAAGACCTCAGGAGTACATCCTGCACAAAGTAATAAGCATCTGTAACTATATTGTGTAGAAGGCATGGAAAAGCAAGTTTGACAAGACAGCCGATTTATTCTGAAGAAGATGATTAAGGCATGTGTGTTCCCATAAGGTGATGGCACTGATAAACGGTTAGCGAGAAGTCATACTGCGCCAGATGGCATTTGCTTTCTAAGACTGCTCATATCCCCTCTCTCCAAGGAACTAGTTAACATGTAAATCTGCCCCAAATATTCTGGGATGGTTTTAACCTGAAGACCTGATAGTCTGGGGCGATGGTTAAAAACTCAGTCTCTCCAAAACACGTGCTCCTTTATCCTTTATGGCAATAAACATAATTAGATCTAATTGTGACAGAACACAACCATGTCATTGCTTAACAGTATTTTTTTTCCTAGTAAAATAACACCTTTGCTACCTCACTAATTTCATCCTGTTTCTAACAAGAGCGGACATTTTTCTACGAGGAATTGACACCCATTTCATGTTATTATTGGTTGTAGCAAACTTATAATAAGACCAGCTTTAAACAAATCCTCAGTAATTATTTAATTTTCAAGCTTCTTTTGGCGCAAGCTCATGCTTCAGAGAAGTTACAGTGGAGTGCTCCCCAGTAAAAAAACATGCTGGTCCTGGGATGGCGTGTAGGTGGGAGACAGGTCTTCAGGATAATAGTGCGCTCTTGGGAATTGATGCTGGTTGTGTTCTGAGACCTCATAACTGGAACCTGATGCTCCAGAAGCTCCCTGTTGGCCTTGGCTTTTAAAGACTTTGTTTTGGATGGATTTCATCACCTTCTCAACATGTCTACTTGCCACCTTTGCCCACAATTTGTAAGGGGCGCAACAAAGCCCCACAGAGATTCCCCACCAGCACATATGCCTCCTCCTTAAATGGGATTCTCTGCAGTTGTCTCTCTAAAAACTGGACCATATATTAGATTGTCTGATGATAGCTATTTGCAGCCCAAAAGTTTAAAAAAAAGACCTTTTATATTGGTATTAGGTTAAAAAAATAATTTGGGAGTTAAACATCAGATCTGTTTAACAAACTTGGAACCTTAAGTGTGTATGAATACATTTTATAGCAGTTAAATGGAGACATGAGCAAACTAAGAAGTCAGGTAATTTTAGCAACTCCTAACCAATGGTATGAAATTAATACATGTAGCCTGATAAAAGAGTGTCCCCATTACAGCTAATATAAAATTAAGCTTTTTCAATTAAATTGGCCCCTGTCTAATGCTAAATTAATCTTTAAATGATTGCAAGAGGAAGCCTGAATTCTCTTCTTTCAGCTGTCTGAAGCCATCATATAAATTATTCTGGGTGGATATGGTTTTTTTTTTTTCCTTTAATTAATTAATTAATTAATTTATCTTTGGCTGCATTGGGTCTTGGTTGCTGTGCGCGGGCTTTCTCTAGCTGTGGCAAGTGGGGGTACTCTTCGTTGTGTTGAGCGGGCTTCTCATTGCGGTGCCTTCTCTTGTTGTGGAGCACGGGCTCTAGGCACCTGAGCTTCAGTAGTTGTGGCACATGGGCTCATTAGTTGTGGCTCATGGGCTCTAGAACGCAGGCTCAGTAGTTGTGGTGCACGGGCTTAGTTGCTCCGCGGCATGTGGGATCTTCCCGGACCAGGGCTTGAACCCATTCCCCCTGCATTGGCAGGCAGATTCTTAAACACTGTGCCACCAGGGAAGTCCGGGTGGATATGTTAATTTAATTATACTTGAAAGTTTCCCACGGGGTTGAGGACCCACCTCGGTGGCCCAAGGTGCTTTTTGGGGCATATTTCATTTGGCTGTGTTCTTGGTGAATGTGGAGAGGGGCTGCTCGTGTGACATTAATCTACCCGGATACATTTCTGATTGCTCATTTTGAGACTATTCTTATCATTAATCTCTGAAATTATAAACCTGGAAGTGGAAAACGATGGAGAAAAATCATGCTCCCCATTCTCAAGCCCACGCTGTCTCTCCTTGCAGCAGTTAGAAAAGAGATCACCGTCTTAGCTTTAAGAATCTGCTCTTCCTCTCGGGAAAAGATGCCAGTGGAGGTGTGCTGGGTGCCATGGGCTCTGCCTCTCCAGGTCCTCAGGCCTCAAGGACTGGGATTAGTTGGGTACAGGCACTGGCTCTCTCGCTGCTCTACTTTCTGGAAGAGGGTGATTAAGCAGCTCTCCTCCCACTGCTTCAGGGAAGTCAAATGGACTACAGGAGAGTTGACTGCCTCCACCATGTCATCAAAAAGTTCCGACAAGCTGTGGACCCGTCCCCAAGGGGAAGATGAGGCTGCCGTCTATCTTACAGACTGTCTCCTGTTCCCCTGGCAGCGAAGCTGTATCTGAGAGCTCCCACTGGTAATTAGTGAAAGTCACTGATGAAGTGAGGTTGTGATTTGAAAGTCTGAGTCAGAGACATGTGAAATAGAATTTAAAAAATTCTACTAAATGGATTTCTTCATTGGGTAAACTAAGCCCAAATGGGCTCTCTGTTGAAATCAAGATGCATTTGCCTTCTGTGAACTATTAAAATAAGAGCTAGATCCAGGATAGGAGGAGGAAATTGGGCATCTCATCCTTAGTCCCCTCCATGTGAAATTGCTCAGTCATTATTATAGTAATACTAGATGTTTCCAGAACTCTTTTTTCCCCCACATGTTATTTTATATTTCTGCCCAGATAGAAGAAATATAGCGAAGCTAAATTAGACTTTTAGTTCTTCGGCAGTCTGAATTTTGTTGCAATTTTTGGTCAGGAGCAATTACTAGGTGATGAACTTTGATTTCCATGAAAAATGCAGTTACTGTAATGCCAAAGATGACTGGACATCAAGCTGTTTGCTAGACCAAGCATAGGGGATTATGAAAACAGAGGGGAACGTCCAAGCATTTGGAGGAGGTGACAGACTGAAAAATGACGATGGGATAAAGAAGAAACCCAATGAATTGCCCCTCAGCATTCGGTTGGCACCATGATGTAATCCACTGATGTCATCAGTAGCAATATGGCGTCTCTGCTCAGGACTCACCAATGACAGAGCTTCACGTGGCCTGGCCCTTGGCCCCTTTCTGTCCTCATTCACTGCCTTCTCCCTTGCACCCATCCTCTGGCCACGCTCACCCACATGCTCGTCCCTGAGCTGCCAGGGGGTGCGATGTCTCCTGCCTTCCTTCAGGAAGGGTTCTGCCCCACTATCACCTGCTCTGGGGCAGCTCCACTCACTGCTCCATCTGTGGTCCTACCCATCATCACTCGCTGTCCCTCATCATACTTTGTTGTTCTTAGCACTGATAACCCACCATTACATCATATATCTATGTATTTATTGGTTTGTTCTCTGTCCCCTGGCATGCAGCCGTCCTCTGTGAGAATGGGGATTTTGTCTGGCTCCCTGTGCATCTCTGGGGCTGGCAGAAATTTCTGGAAAACAGTAGATGCTCCAACATTTGTAAAATGAGTACTGTATTTGAAAGCATTAACATTGTCTTTTGTGGAAACTATAAAAATAAACATTTGTATTTTCTTGGCTTAAAAACATTAACATGGAGAAGATTACAGTTCATCATCTGTAACTGGTTAACACCCTTTAAGAGTCATAGTTAACGTCAACTGTCATTTACTGAGCGCTTTCTCTGTGCCAGGCATCTGGACACTTCCTGTCTCAAATGATACCAAGTGTTGGGTTTGAAAGAAATTAATGACTCAATCTTTATCCCATTGCAACAAGCAGTTGTATGTTTTCCCCAGCGTCGGGCAGTGAACTCCTCTATCCTTAGTCAAGAGTGATGTCATCTAGGAGTAGGGCCCCTGTGCTGACTTTTATCCATTACAAGCTGTCCTCTGTTGGAAGTGTTTATTTTAAAATTTTTTAACATACATAACTTTAGTATGTGGTTTGAAATGCACATAGCTGGTCCCCATGTGCATTTCAGAACATTTGAGGGTAGCCCCAGGACATGGACAGTCTGTTCAACGTATATAGTAATGGAATGGACGTGGGCATTGTGACACCTGCCTTCTGTGTTTGGCTCTGAAATCCACTTACTGGAGTTTTTCATGGAAATACATAGCCTCGGAGGACACCGGCTCTCAGGTATAGAAGGCTTTCTGCATCAGCCTGCTGTGAATGTCCAAGGAATAATGTGTGCTGGGGTCCTGGGGCTCTTTCAGCCTCTCCTCCTCAGCTGAAGCCCTCCTTTCTGCCTTGGGTCACACTCTGTTCCTGTGGAGGAAAGAGCTGCTCTCCTCCAGCAGGGCACCCGGCACGGTGTTAGGAAGTCTCTTCCCCACGGGGTGTGGAGATCAGAAGTCCCCCCTCTTACGCACACCTAGTCCTGCAAGTGGGTGGGATTATAAAAATGTTTTAAATACTCTCTTTCCTCCTCATCTCTTTTTGTTTGTTTAAACGTGGGAGAGGCCAGAGGCTCTGTTTCCTGTACTGACAGCTCTATTCCAGGGATTCACACATTCTCTGTACTGTCATTATTTGGGCACGTACCATGTGCAGAGCACGGTGCAAGATGATCAAGAAGACATCTTCTCTGGAGGAAAACTTTGCAGTACTGGTTGAGTCGGGGCTTAGCGTTCCAGTGTCCCTTTGTGGAAATATCCAGGAAATCAGAGAACGGAACGAACCCTGTTGATTCCCCATGCTTGCCTTCCCAAACTTCGCTTCTCTTTCCTCTTTCCTCCCCCTTCCCTCTGGGAAGGGTGTTTCATGACAGGGTTTCTTCTATTTTCCCAGGCAGCTTGTCCCTGATGGATTTCAGACTGAACTTCCTCCTCTCCTTGAAGTTGGGGGCTGCAGTGCCGGGGCCTCCCACCAGGACCTCGCACTCTGGTTTCGCTAGGAGCGCGCCAGGTGGCAAGCTCAGCACGTGTTTCCTTGCACAGGAGGAGGCTGGCTGACACTCAAGGAAGCCCGTGGAAACTCTGTAAGCCTGAGATGCAGGATGTGTCCAGATACTCGGGCACGATTGGAAGGGAGTCCAGGCCAGCGCTCTGCTATCTCTGGCATGCGGTTTGCTGTCCGTCCTGTCGGCCTGGCCACCACGTGCATGTCTCAGTTTCTTCAGTCACGTGCGCTCAGGAACCTGCTGGCACAGCCAGGCATTCTTACCCTGGGCCACCTGGTGCCTCTGATATGCACACGTATCGATGAGAATGAGTCCTCAAGTGTAAGCACAGCTTGGCCTGCGTTGCAGATTGGTGGCCTCTTCTGCTGTTATTTAAAGGCCAATTATGCATGGAAATGTTTCCTGGCCTCCGTGTTAAGTGCTACGGAGCAGTGAACTCTACCCTCCAGGAAAAACTATCCGTGCTGCATCCAGAGATGTGTTCTTTTTCAAAATTATTTATTTATTTACTTTCGTTGGAGTATGGTTGCTTTACAATGTTGTGTTAGCCTCCACTGCACAGCAAATGAATCAGCCATACGTATACATATATCCCCCCTCCCTTTCTGCATTACCCTCCCATTTAGGACACCACAGTGCATTAAGTAGAGTAACCTGTGCTATGCAGTATGTGCCCATCAGTTTTTTTCTCAGTTCTTAACAAAGATCCTTCAGATGCCTCCGCAGTATTGCCATTTTTATTTAAAAAATGACATCTTTAAAAAAATTTTTAGGGCTTCCCTGATGGCACAGTGGTTAAGAATCCGACTGCCAATGCAGGGGACACGGGTTCGATCCCTGGTCCGGGAAGATCCCACATGCCGCGGAGCAACTAGGCCCGTGAGCCACAACTACTGAGCCTGCATGCCACAACTACTGAAGTGCGGGCACCTAGAGCCCGTGCTCTGCAATAAGAGAAGCCATGACAGTGAGAAGCCCGCACACCGCACCGAAGAGTAGCCCCTGCTCGCCGCAACTAGAGAAAGCCTGTGCACAGCAACGAATTCCCAACACAGCCAAACATAAAAACAAATACATAAATTTATTTAAAAAATGTTTTTAAATTGAAGCATAGGTGATGTACTGTATAAGTTACAGGTGTACAATATACTGATTCAAAATTTTTAAAGGTTACTTATAAAATATTGGCTTTATTCCCTGTGCTGTGTAATATTTTATACATAGTAGTTTGTACCTCTTCTAAGGGCAGAGAGTGAGTTTGCTCAGAATGTTCATGATTAGATGTTTGTCTGTTTTGGTTTCTGCGGTAGCTTTGATTGTTTTCAGTATTGTCCTGATGCCATGAAAACAGTGTACATACCTGAATTCCATCTTATGTTTGGGAATTACTGCAGAACAATCTAGAAATTGAACAAGTTACCTTTTCTGCAGGTAGATTCGAGAGCTTTTTACATTTCCCCTTTTGTAACAGTTTGGAAAATGTTCAGCCACATGTATCTGCAAGCTTGATTTATTGCAGATTAGCCAACTAAGCCCTGTGTTCTTCTCATGTAGCACGCTGCATGTCCAGAGCCTTTTGGGTGACCTTTGAGACCCAGGCTTCTCTCTCCCTCCCTCAGCCATCCTTGGTGTGTGGCTTTTGTCTTCATGCCTGGCACTTCGAGGGTGCAAGAAGGCTGCCCCCCTCCAGCTGAGAGCCTGTATTCCAGCAGGAAGAGGGGCAGGGCAGCCGGTTCTTCCTCCTCTTAAAGAGCTTCCCAAAGTTCCCCCCAGTGCCTCCTGCTGGCCTCCCAGTGGCCTGGAACCATCCAGGGTCACCCTGATGGCAAGCGAGGGGGAGGTGGGCATGTGACTGCCCCAGGACTGTTGAGTAGGGATGACTGAGTTGGGGGGAAGGAGAGAAGGGATATTGAGAGGGCAGCGTCAATGTCTGCACCAAGTTCCTGAACTCTTCCAATTACTGATGTAGCTTTTGGATGCTTTCTTTTGCCCACTTTGTATTCTATTTTTTAAAAAAAATTCAGCACATAGAAAAACACTCAAAGAAATGCATGTCTATATACTTTATAATAGAGTATTTTATACACACACACTCATACAGACACATATGTATATTTGAATTGCCTTTAGAGTAACAGGTGACTGATCAGCAATCTAGTTCTTTTATGTCAGCATCCTACATTAAAAAAATTTATTTATTTATTTATTTATGTAGGGCTGTGTTGGGTCTTCATTGCTGCACGCGGGCTTTCTCTAGTTGCGGCGAGCAGGGGCTACTCTTCCTTGCAGCACATGGGCTTCTCATTGTGGTGGCTTCTATTGTTGCGGAGCACGGGCTCTAGGTGCAGGGGCTTCAGTAGTTGTGGCGCAGGGGCTTCAGTAGTTGTGGCACACGGGCTCAGTAGTTGTGGTGCACAGGCTTAGTTGCTCCGCGGTATGTGGGATCTTCCCGGACCGGGGCTCGAGCCCGTGTCCCCTGCAATGGCAGGCGGATTCTTAACCACTGCGCCACCAGGGAAGTCACAGCGTCCTACATTTTAAATATACATATACATGGATTTTATTTCTATGGTATATTATAATTCTAACAGCTTAGAGATTAAACTGTGTTAGCAACCATTTTGACACAGTTATACGAAATTGCTAATGTATTTTGTGATTCAGACATGTTTTTATTGGAGAAAAGCTGTTTTAAAACGTTGGTAATTAGTTTTTTTCCATTGTCTTTGTGTGACATCATTATAAATATCAAGAAAATCAGTGTAAGAGATTCTAGCTTCACACAGGGGCTATTAAATCAGTGTCTGGTTTTTTCATAAAGGCAGGGATAGCTAATTCTTTCACTGGGGAATTAATTTATTTTGATCTTTAATTAACAGTTTAGCTTCTGAAGACATCGATGAAAGATTCTTACGGAATAAAGGCCCAGCTTAGAAGGGATGTGTTGGCAAGCACCAAAAAGGCAGGGAGAGACCCACAGGGGAGCAAGGGAACTTGAAACTAGATCCACCGATGTTTTCCTTTTCTGAAACAAATAGCGAGGACGGGGCCAGGCACGGACCACAACCTGAAGTTATGCAAGTAGGGTTGCCCGAGTTAACAAGTATTTTAGTGTAAGTATGTCCCAAGTGTTGCTTCGGGTCTAGTTATACCAAGACGTTGTTTGTTATTTATCTGAAATACAAACGTAACTGGGTGTCCCGGGTTTTCTCTGGCGCTCCATCCTCAGGGGACCTCTGTATGACCACTGTGCTCCATCACCGTGGACCAGCTCAGTGCCGTCCCCAGGGCTGGAAGGGTGGTGTCTGGACCAGGCGGGAGAAAATGAGTGCTCTGGGTAGAATAACCAGGCACGCTTTGATTAAAAAGGCACACATATCAAGAGCTAGTGTGATTTTTTTTAAAAATCTGTATTATTTTATTCTATTTTAACAAAACGAATACATGTCTATGGCTTAATAAAACATACACACAGACAGAAAAATGTTTGGCCAGTTATATACCAAAATATCAGTATTATCAGTGTTTACTACCAAGGGATGAAATTTCAAAGCCTTTGGAAGGTTTGGTGCTTTGCCACATAGATCTGCACATGTGTCTTGTGAACGGAAGTTTTCTTGTCGTTGGGAAAGAGTATCGCTTCTGAGGCCTCATGGGGGTGACAGCTGCCCCACCGTCACGATCGGTATGGGGCGACTGTACAAAGGGTGGAGTCTGAACCGTGTGTTGCATTTAATAATGCATTATAATAACACAACACGAGCTGAGGATGAATCAAGGCTTTATCAGCTGGCGCTGAATTGCCTCTGATTTGCATCTGGCTCTGTGTGGTCGGCCTGTTGCCAATGACGTATTCAAAAACAATTGCTTTGCAGTTTCTTCTTAATTGCATATGTGGTGCTGTAGGGTGATACAGAAGATATTAAAACACGAGTAACAGATGGATGCTTGTTTGTGGAGCTTCACATCCCATATATTTTCTCCTTATAGTTTTCTAATTACTTATATACCTATTCCTGTAAAATAAAATTTTTCTTTCTCAGGACAGCACTAATTTCAGCCTTTTTTCCCTCACTTTTCCTACACTTTCTTTCTTTTGGCCGTGCTGGGCAGCACGTGGGAGCCTAGTTCCTAGACCAAGGGTCGAACCTGAGCCCCCTGCATTGAAAGCGTGGAGTCCCAACCACTGGACCACCAGGGAAGTCCCCCTACACTTTCTTATCTCTGTTTCTTCTTGTCACCTTCCTGTGGGACTCGCTGTGCCCTGGAGTTTGGCTTTTGTTATTAGTGGGTGGAAGTTAATGATATATAACCAGGTTGAAACACTTTGAAGGTAATGGCCATATTCACGTATTGATGACAGTGGTTTTGTTATTTATCTGCAATGGCTGTAGTTTCCTTATCCTAAATGATAACAGAAGAATAAAATACTAAAGAATCGAAGTGTCCGTTTCTGGACCGTGGGAAAAGAAGTCAGTCGTCAAACTTTATGCTCCTACATAGATTATTTATAGAGCCTGCTGTATGTAAGGCATTGGCTGATATTCAGAAATACAGGAGATGTTTCTCTGATTTCAGACAGATTGCAGTTTAATGGGGGGAGGAGAAAGCATATATCCAGATAATTAGATCAATGAGACATTCTTCATGTTGCATAGGCAGCAAGCTTTCTTTGTGCCATTTCTAACAGTTTAATTCCTGTGATTTTGTAGTGCATTCATTACCAAATACACCCATTATTTTTGTCTGTTCCTTTTGGCATTTGCTGACTTTTTTAAATATGGGAAAAATAACTCAGGTGGGGATAGAAAGCAAGTAAAGGAACGACAGACAGTAAACTATTTGATGTTTTCCCTAAAATCCTTGTTTTTCGGATGTTCCATAAAGGTTTTTGAAGTTTTAGTAGTAGTAATGCTTTGTACTCCTGTGACCTCTCCTGGTGGTGGTGGAGGCAGGTGGGGGCCAGTCACCCCTTTTTTAGGATCAGTGCTCCCACCTCCCTGGCTCCACCAGGTGGCACCACAAAATCACAAGCATCCTCACACCCTCGGGAGAGCATGGGACCTTTCTGTGCTTGTATTTACACCCACTGCTTTGCGTTTACTCATTGGGTTGTGGCATTATCGTAATTGCAGCATGTGTACATTTTCATTACGTTCCTTTAGCTTTCAGTTACTGATATATCTGTTTGATAGAGTGAATTCTGTAATTGTTAATCATACACACAAAACAAATACACGAGATAAACACAGAAGGAAAACAAATGGGAACTATGCTAAACCCAACCCAGCTCCAGCCATCGCCTTTTGTGTTATGGTTCTTGTTCAACTCCAGCCGTCCAGTCCTGAGTCATAATGGCCCCAGGCGGGATGTGTTTATTTGGTCAGAGCTGGTTATTGTCGTACTTGGATGGCATACCCATGGGAAATGCGCAGCTGCAGAGAATGCCTGGTGCAGATTTTGTGATCTGAGGCTCAGCTACTGTTTCACGGTTGTTTTGCTCCCTGGTGCCGTATTGTGGGCTGGGAAATGGGCCCTGCGGATACCTCATCTCCCTAATGGACCTGCCTCAGTGACAGAGTGCCTTCCGTGTTAGAAACCACACAGGAGTCTGAGCGTATTGAAGAATAACTGCAACTCTGCCTTTTAAAACACTGTCATAACTTCCTGAAATTTGTTTTACAGTTCCTAAAATTTATTTCTGAACTGAAAATATGACAGATTTTGGTGTAATTTTCTCAAAAGAGCTGGATGGAGGGTGAACTGAAAGTCACTTTCCTTCCTGGTGGCATTGCCCTATTTTAGACTCTTTGTGTTTATTTATGATAACGATGCTATCAAATGTATTGTCATAATTGTGCTGTGATTCTAGAAACTCTCTTTCGAATATAGGTAACAAATGCATCTTTGAGTGTGGGCTCCGAATTTGTACTCTGTGGGCAGTGATTGCACCCAATTTCAGGAAATGGTTTCTCAATTCTACATGAAGAGATAAGACATCCCATCAGGGTAAATTTCGTATTAAGCATTGTAAGATTCGTAGGTTGACAGCAGGGAGCTTGGGAACACCTGGAACCTGTTTCTGAGCATTTACCGTCTGACAGGTTCCAGAGGGAGATGAAAGTGCAGAAGCCAAGGCCAAGGCCAGGTACAGAGCACCTTCTTGCACCTGTGCCCCAATCCCAGCTTAGTCTCTGTCTTCTGTCCCACCCCCTCCATTTCCGCTCCTCCCACCCCTCCCCCCCCCCCCCCCATCTAAAGCAAGGACACATTTGTTGTTGGATTAGGAACTCGGTCCTCAAGCAGGCAAAGCTTCCTTCTTCACCCATTTCCCTGCAAACCTCTGCTTGAATCTTGACCCCTTCACTATTGAGGCAAGGCCAATCTGGGGAAAAAGGTCAACCAGCCTATATAAAAGAAGCAAATATGGGAGCGCAGAGGAACACCCGTCATGGAGCTCCCCAGTGCCCGGGACGCTCAGGCTTAGGGGCTGACACCTGGCTTCTCAGGCCGGCGTCAGCTCAGGGAAGCTGCTGGTGTTCACCTTGGTTCCAGAGATTGGGAGCCTGAGAGCCCCACCCAGAGCTGCCGGGCTGCCCAGCTCCCGAGTGGCCCCATCTGCCCTGTCCCTCCTCCCTCATGTCCTTACCTCTCTGACCCAGTGGAAAAGAAGCGCTTTCCTAGAGTACAGTGAAGTGTCCTTTCCCTGGAGCACACCTGTTTAAAACACCTTTGAACTTGAGCAGATTAGGAAGGGTGGCTGGGAGGAGCCAGGAGTGTCCCCGGCCAGCATCCTTCATCTTTGTCCAGCCTCTGTCCTGTACCAAGTGAGGAGTCGGCCAGGGGATCCATGAGAGCTCATCACACCTAAAAGGTGACCATGAATCTCCAGTGACAGCAGAATGTGATAAATGGTCCTCCCAGCTATCTTAGTTACACAGGTTTTTTTATAATATCAAAAGAAAAATGTTTGTTGGCAATGGAAACATATTAAGGATGCGGGAATAATTTTCAATTACTCAATAATTTAATACTCAGCTGTTATCGTTCAGTTGAGGAGAATAAGGGGCAGTTCATTGAACATTACTGGCTGCCTTCATTTGCAGCCTAAACTCCAATGACTTACCAGTGATGTACAGGGTCAGATGGACTGTGCCGGGGGTTGCCCTCGGCCTCTGTGCAGTTCACTTGGGATGAAGTCTTGGTATCCGTCACTGTACCCAGCTCTGCACGCATCACATCCCAACCATCAATGCACAGTTTACAACTTAGAATCCAGTGCAGTCCATCTGCTCCTGAGCACTAGCCAGGAGTGAGACGAGAGGCCACCCCGTGGTGGGAAAGAGGGACTGACATCAGAAATATGCAGTTTTAGCAAGAATTCATGAAGGCAAATCAGCCCAATGATTAAGAGCAGCAACTTTACAGGGAGGCTCCCGGCTGAATCACTGCTCAGACTTCCTTGCTGTGTGACTTTTGTCAAAATCCTGACTTCTCTGGCTCATGTTCTTCTTCCGTAAAGTGAGGACAAGAGTTAATACTTCCTTATGGGGCTGTGTTGAATCTGAACCATCACCGTCATGCTCAGATGCCTCCTAGCTTGAAGTGCTGGCTAAATATTAGCTAACACCGTCTTTATTGGGAACCTCCCTTCAGACATTTGTCACCAGAGTAGCTATGACACTCAACCTCAAGTCTCAGATAATGTGAGGTGTGCCCAATTACTGACATGTCCTGGAAAATAATGACCTGAGCTCTGGTACATCTTCCATCATTGCCATTATAGTAGCATCTATCCCCAGGTGAATGTGTCACACAGGGTAGACTCTATATTTGAAGATACCATGGAAAATCAGCAAGCATCAAAAACATGCAGGTCTGGGACTTCCCTGGCAGTCTAGTGGTTAGGAATCCATGCTCCCAGTGCAGGGGGCACAGGTTTGATCCCGCATGCTGCGGGGTGCAGCCCCCCCCAAAAAATATGCAGACCTTTTTTTTTTTAAAGTAAGGATAAAAAGATATTTGAGCATATGAGCTTTTTTTTTTAGTGCTTTGTAGTTTACAAAGTCTTTTTTTTTTAAATTTAATTTTATTTATTTATTTTTGGCTGTGTTGGGTCTTGTTTCTGTGCGAGGGCTTTTTCTAGTTGCAGCAAGCGGGGGCCACTCTTCATCGCGGTGTGCGGGCCTCTCACTATCGCGGCCTCTCTTGTTGCGGAGCACAGGCTCCAGACGCGCAGGCTCAGTAGTTGTGGCTCACGGGCCTAGTTGCTCCGCGGCATGTGGGATCTTCGCAGACCAGGGCTCGAACCCATGTCCCCCGCATTGGCAGGCAGATTCTCAACCACTGCGCCACCACGGAAGCCCGAGCATATCAGCTTCTGAGGCAGTATGAACGATGGTGATGCTTTCCTTGAGAAACCACTGGCGTTAAATATACACAGGCCAGTTACCGTTAGAAGTCATCATTTTCTGTCCAGTGTGAATGCTGATTGTCTCCATATCCTGATGGTTTCACCAGGTCCAAGTGTTTCAGAGAGAAATATCATGTCCCTGTAAGTCTCTGATACACTAAGCTAAAAGGAGAAAGAAAAATGGTACCATATGATGTTCTCTTTAATAAGGCACTGCATTTAGAAGCCCATTCCAGATTAACTAATTTAAAAGACAAATATTGGATTCGTGTGCAAGGCTATTTTAAGGCCTTTTTTTCCATGCATATTAAAATGTAAATGAACAGTGATTATCTCAGGCTGCTCAGAATATTGTCCTTCCTGGTAACTGGTAGCACAGTGTGCATGGTTTTTTTGACTTTAAAAATATTCTCATGGACTAATCTGTAAATTAGAAAGTATATACCTAAAAATAAAAAAATGAAGAATCAAAGCAGCTGTAAAAGCTCAGCATTCTTTAGGCAAGTTACCAACTGCTCCAGGGCAGTGATTTGGGTTGTCTGTTGGTGGGCAGGTTCGTGTATTGACTGGAGAGAGCATATGCTTCAGATTTCAACAGCCCTGAATTTTGAATTTTGATGCTGCCACTTACTTAGCTGGGTTAAATTAGACATGTTTTACGATCTGAAAAATGCATATAATATTATTTTGGGGGACTGTATTCACTGCAGCTTCAGTGTTCCAGGTAGCTGCTTCAAACAGTTTCATGGCTTTTAGAGACAGTCTTGATGGAAGTGTCTAGTGCTTCCTACGGAATAAACTTCTATAATTATATTATCCTTAAGCTGCCTCCAAAACACATTGTATCAGGATATGCAATCATACATTCTTCATTAAAGGACTTCACATTTACTCAAATGGTCATTCAAGAAATATTTGGTGCCTGCTGTGTGCCAGGCACGCTGGGAATTCCGGAGTTTACATTCCTCATGCAACTTACATCACAGAGTGTGTGGACACGGGAGGGGCAGCTGATCATTGCTGAGCAAACAGGTGAGTATTCAGTCTATCAGGGGCAAACAGATTCTGTGAAGAAAAATGAAGCAGCCTAAATTGTGAGACTCCATTTCTGTCCTCTCCCTTCTCCAACACTGACAATACCTTGGAAAACCCTGTCATGTCAATTGCCTTCTCAGAGGTGGGGAAAGCTCTCACAAAATTTTAAAGGGCAGGTTAATTGTGTGAATTGTCATTACTTTTTTTTTTTTTTTTAACATCTTTATTGGAGTATAACTGCTTTACAGTGGTGTGTTAGTTTCTGCTTTATAACAAAGTGAATCAGTTATACATATACATATGTTCCCATATCTCTTCCCTCTTGCATCTCCCTCCCTCCCACCCTCCCTATCCTACCCCTCTAGGTGGTCACAAAGCACCGAGCTGATCTCCCTGTGCTATGTGGTTGCTTCCCACTAGCTATCTATTTTACGTTTGGTAGTGTATATATGTCCATGCCACTCTCTCACTTTGTCACAGCTTACCCTTCCCCCTCCCCATATCCTCGAGTCCATTCTCTAGTAGGTCTGTGTCTTTCTTCTCGTCTTACCACTAGGTTCTTCATGCCCTTTTTTTTTTTTTTTTTTCTTAGATTCCATATATATGTGTTAGCATACGGTATTTGTTTTTCTCTTTCTGACTTACTTCACTCTGTATGACAGACTCTAGGTCCAACCACCTCACTACAAATAACTCAATTTCGTTTCTTTTTATGGCTGAGTAATATTCCATTGTATATATGTGACACATCTTCTTTATCCATTCATCCGATGATGGACATTTAGGTTGGTTCCATGTCCTGGCTATTGTAAATAGAGCTGCAATGAACATTGTGGTACATAACTCTTTTTGAATTATGGTTTTCTCAGGGTATATGCCCAGTAGTGGGATTGCTGGGTCGTATGGCAGTTCTATTTTTAGTTTTTTAAGGAACCTCCATACTGTCATTACTTTTGGTGAAACAAAGTATTCAGCTTGGTTGAGAAGAGCCACGTTTTATGTTGGTCTCTATAGGATGTATCAGGGCAGGTATCGGGACCTGTTAAGCAAGTCTGATGGCAAAATCTTCTTTTGCCTTTAAAATTATAAACAGGTACTGTAGTGGAGCTGGCATGGACTTCACTTATAGTTTGCTCTTAACACCATGATAGATTTGTTTTCGTTAGTAAAGATGGCTTGGAAATAGTCATGTACATCTCATTTACCTATTCCTCCCCACCGAGCTCCCCTCTACCACATTTGATATGGTTTAAAACCTGGGAACATCTGCATTTTGACCGGATGTTGGTTAGATGGTAGGAGAAGGCAGAGAAGTGACACATTTTGCACTTTGGATCAGTCTGGACTGGCCCCAACTTGGGGTCATGCAAGGGTCTGCTTATTCCCTGTCCCTATAATTACAATGCGATGAAGGTTTGAGGGAGGCGCCTGAGCTGGGCGGGAGCACCTGCTCTCACCTCCTCAGGCTTCTCCTTCAAAGACATTCCTGTAGATGTGACTCTTAGAGGAACTGTGTGTACCAGCATTATTCTTGTTAATAAAGCGGTAGAGATGATGCCCCAGGATACTCCCTTGTAATGTTCCCCGTTGAGACTGCCTGGCCACTGGAATCTCTTAGAAAGCCCTAGACACTCTTGAAGACAGTCCCTTATAAGATGTAAAGAAGACTCTGTTAAATGGCCTCTTGAATTTTTACAGACGCTCTCCCTTCAACTTGGACAGCTTCCTTTGGTGTAAAAAAATGGTGTTTTCATATAGAGCCTGTTTGACGAACTTGTAGAAAATACACTTAAAACTAGATTAGCAGCTCTAGGATTTTGACTTGAAAACCAAGAGTGTTCCGTGACACCCATATTATTTCATTAGAAGCATCCATGGGAGTGCGTTGAGTCTGAAGCGGACGCTGTCCGCGATGAAGCCCAGCATTTGTGGCTCACTACCAGTTTACCATTTTGTCAACCGTATTTTTCTTTATCTGTACAAATCTGACCTCTGCTTTTGGAAAGAGAGACTATCTCTGTCTTTTAAGACGGCTTGCTCTACAGACATCCTTGGAAAGATAGTCCAGAACAAAAGGTGTCAGTGCATCTTGAGATGAACAACCCTAGCGTTCACAGCAGCACTATTTGCTGAGTCAAGACACGGAAGCAACCTAAGTGTCCATGGACAGACGAATGGACAAAGGAGATGTGATACATATACAATGGAATATTACTCAGCCATAAAAAAGAGTGAAATAATGCCATTTGCAGCAACATGGATGGACCTAGAGATGATCATACTAAGTGAAAAAAGTCAGACAGAGAAAGACAAATATTGTGTGATATCAGTTATATGTGGAATCTAAAAAAAAGGATACAAATGAACTTATTTACAAAACAGAAACAGACTCACAGACATAGAAAACAGACTTATGGTCACCCAAGGGGAAGGGGGGAGGGGTAAATTGGGAGTATGGGATTATCAGATGCACACTACTATGTATAAAATAAACAACAAGGACCTACTGTATAGCACAGGGAGCTATATTCAGTATCTTGTAATAAACTATAATGGAAAATAATTGGAAAAAAGAATGTAGTATAGATATATACATATATATGTATAATCAAATCACTTTGCTGTACACCTGAAGTTAATACAATATTGTAAATCAGCTATACTTCAATTTAAAAAAAAACGAAGCATGAGATACCCACAGAGAATTGTTCACCAACACTCACAAGTATCCATTGACAGCTCTTCTTGGGAGCTCAAAGGTTTGTGACTTCATCCATCTTTGCCCTTGTCCAACTGATTATTCCTAACGTTTGAAAGTTTTTCTTTGATCTCCCCACAAAGCTGGTTATTCTCTTCTTGTCCTAACATGGCATCATATCATGTTATTTCTGTTTTATTCACACCAATGATATATTTTCTGATGTCCTTCTTAGGCCATGAACATCTAGAGGGCATTCATGTCCAGTGTCTAGTACCATGCTTGCTACTTAGCAGGCTCGTTCATGCAAATAAATGTTTGTTGAAGGAATTGATGAATAAGTGTGTTCTTGATTCTTTTTAGCAAAAAGAAACATTTGGAATATCTGCTGTTTAATTATTTATTGATAGGAAGGATAAATAAAATAAAGCAGCAGTATTAGTAGAAAATTTTTCTGAAACACTTGCACATGTATTTTCACTGCAAACCCTAGCTGGACCTTTAGGAAATGGCTAGGTTTTGTTCCTTTTAAAACTCGTCCGTTATTGGTGATGTCAGATTGTCCCGCCCATCCTAGGAGAGTTGTCCACTGGAAGACCACTAGCCTTCTGATCCCAGAGGTGATGAGGGGAGGTGTTGCATGTGCAGGAGATGCCAGCAGGCTCACCCCACACCGTGAAAGGCAAACCCCTTGCCGCCAGCTTCTGTAGTCGATCACGCAGCTGTGGTCCAGATGGGAGCAGGATGGTGACTAAACACTTTCTTCTAATGAATGTGGGACCTTTTCTGCACTTTACAGTTTACATGCATTTCTTACTTTTACTCTGAGGATAAATTCTCAGCCAGCTAAAACCTTAAATAAATGCTCAGAAGAATCTTTGCAACTTGAATTTATACTGCAGCTTTAAAAAATAAATAGTTATTTTATTTTATTGAGGTGTATTTGATTTACAATGTCACGTTAGTTTCAGGTGTTCAGCACAGTGATTCAGTTTATATATGTGTATACACACACATATATATAATATATTCTTTTTCAGATTCTTTTGCCTTATAGATTATTATAAACTATTAAGTATAGTTTCCTGTGGTATACAGTAGGTCCTTGTTGGTTATCAATTTTATATATAGTAGTGTGTTATGTGTTAATCCCAAACTCCTAATTTATCCCTCCCCCCCTCTTTCCTTTGGTAACCATAAGTTTGTTTTCTGTGTCCATGGGTCTATTTCTGTTTTGTAGATAGCCTAAATCCTAAATGTCCATTGACAGATGAATGGATAAAGAAGATGTGGGATGTGTGTGTGTGTGTTTACACACACACACACACACACACACACAGGAATATTACTCAGTCATAAAAAAGAATGAAATAATGCCATTTGCAGCAGCATGGATGGACCTAGAGATTATCAAACTCAGTGAAGTAAGCCAGACAGAGAAAGACAAATATGATATGATATCACTTATACGTGGAATCTAAAAAAAGAAAAAGAAGATACAAATGAAGTTACATACCGTAGTTTTTGAACTGGCATGAAGGAAATTTTTAATAAGAATTATTACATTTTAATTATCAAATAACAAATCACATATCTCCTGTGCATTCACTAAAGAGCAGAGATATATTCAGAAATACAAACAAAGAAAATTACATTCGAAGCTCATTTCCTAGTTTTTCTAAGTAGAGCTTAGGGAAAAAGGATAAGTTGCTAAACTGGAAGAATCGAGGCTAAAACTCAAATAGACTGATTTATTATTTACTGTCCAGTTTTTAATGTAAAAATATTAGTTTGCTTTGCCAAGAATCACTTAAAAATACACGAATATCCCTTGACTATTCCGGCTGGGATGGTCCCTGCCAGTCCTTTCCTCAGCCTCATGCAGACACGTTTGTGTAAGTGACTACTTACTGGTTGAGGGACTAGTTACTCAACCAGGTAAATTCCTCACTGTGGGCTCAGTCTTGCTCCCTCACATAGTCCAGCATTTGCTACTGGGCCAGACACTTGGTAGGGAGTCAGCAAATACATACCGAATGGTGGAAAACACAGATTCTCTTTCTAGGCACGGTCCTTGCTGCAAATGAAGGAGTGAGTCTTCTTGCTTTGGGAAATCGTGAAGGTCAGGGCAGTAGAGGTACCTGTAAGAATCAGCTTCTCCCACCCAGAACATTTCCAGCTTTGCCTCATTGACTTTCTCTCTTGTGAGAAGGCTTCACAGGTTAGCTCTTGAATTTGCTCTTGGGTGAAGCTGTTATTCAGAGACCCTGTCCTTGCCCATGCCTGCCTGCTGACTCCTAGTAATGGCGCTTTAATCACTGCCTCTGGGTAATTACTCATCTCGTCGGGACCCCCGTGTACTGCAGGTAGGGCTAAAGATGTCGCAGCCCCATGGCTTAGAAGGAACACAGATTTTTGTTGTACCTGAAATAATGGCAGTCTCAAAGGAGATAAAGAATTTCAGCACTTTGAAGTATTTTACAACTACTTTGGTTTTGAAGTAGGTTCATGCACCTAAGTACAAATATTGTTCTTTTCCTGAAATTCCTGGTTTTCCCTTCGGAATGAATATTTTAATATACACAATCAGTTCCCAAGAACTTTTAAAGTAAAAACGGCCAAAAGGAGCGTTTGTTATTATTTCTTAGAGAGAGAAACTTGAACATTTTAACCAGATACTTTGGAAAGCATGACTTTTTGAATGTGAGTTGATGCCACTAATATACGCCAGTCTCTAGGACAAAATACTTGTTTTGGAAATATATCTTGAATAATGTCTAAATTTAACCTGTGGCATTTATTATTTGCTGGCTGCAAATAGGAATGTGCCACATAGCCTGTGTTTTCTCATCTAAAATGATGGCAATCATGATCTCATACAAGAGTCAAAGTTAGGAGGTTTAAGGAAGTTTTGCAGACTCTAAAGTACAATACAAATATTGGGTCGGCGGGGGCCATGAGAGAAGGGGAATTGGCGGAAGCTGACTCATCAAAGATGTAATAATCAGAAAATCGGAGGCCTGGGGCTAGGAGCAGGGTTGGTTAGAAAGCTTCCCAGGTCAGCCTGATGAGCAGGCTGGTTGGAGAATCACTGGTCCATCGTATCAACATGTCTCCTGCATAGATTCTGCTCTGATCAAGGGTCCGGTCTTTGGGAACTCACTTGGAAAGCACAAAGATTATATTGAGAAGTAGACTTATTTCTTTCATTATACAGTCTACCTTGTCAGTTTCAGAGTGAATATTGTATTGCCTTTAAGTTTATTTCTATAGTTGTCTTGAGTCTGAGTTAAAAGACTAACTTCTTGGTATCCTTTTAGCTCTCTCTCAGCCTCCATAAGTAAAGCACCTTGAGGTCAGGGTCTACACCTTGCATTTCTTTTATATATTATTATTCGTGTAACACTTGGCTAATTACGCAAAAGGAAAGAGCTCTGTGGATAGTTGCTGATTTAATTTGGCTTTATTTAAAAAGGGATAATTAAGCTCTGTCTTTATGGAGGACATTTGGAAGTACAGATCCAGATAAGAACATGGCTCACTCATATTTAAAAATGTATTTTTAAAATTTCACTAAAAATAGGCAGAATATTTAGCACATGCTAGAAACAGATGCTTCTTGTGAAGAGTATGGTGACCCTACGTCTGTTGCATTGACCCTGAGTGCACTGCGAGATAAGGTCAGGGAATGTGTTGGTTCGCCGCTAGAAAACATTTTTTTGAAAACGTTCATTTCTATAAAGGTCAGTTCTGAGCTGCCGCTGGCGTGTGTGTCACTTCATGAGGTGCTGGCCTCTTGCTGACGTTGCATGAAAGCCATCACCTGGTTACATTTTTCATCTTTGTTTCCCGGGAGTCAGGGACAAGATAGCGTGGGAAAGTTCCTTGCAAGGAGGTAGCGCACATTTCTAAGAAGAGAAAACACAATATGGACTTAACTTGGCACATTTGTAGTTGGGAGGAAAATAACTTTAATCCCATTATCAAAGACTGTCAGGCCCTAATGAGATTTTTCTCTTCTTGTTCCCTTGTTCTATTCTGTTTCTGTAAAACAGGCTTTTAGCTCTGTTTTATAAATAGACTGTACTGACGTTCTCCCCATAGAAATAAATATGTTAAAAATTAATTATTAATGTTACCAGGGCATCATTCTAGAGGAGTCTTGCAGTAATCAAATGGGGCTTATGTGGGTAAGATAGAAGGAAGCTGTTTTGAAAAACTGTAAGTTTTCTGAATAAATAGGTGGTGATGACAGTATGCTTTTTAACATTTTTTTATATGTGTATATATGTATATACACACACACATGTATTTATAAATGTATAAATTATACATTTATACATATAATTACAATTATATGTATTATATAATTGTATTAAATTTATACAGTTATACATTATACATATAATTATATGTATTATATAATTAGATTTATATACATATATAAATCTAATTATATAATACATATATATAAATATAATATATATGTGTATATCTATATGCACACATTTATTGATAGGCTTTATTTTTGAACAGTTTTAGGTGAACAGCAAAATTGTGTGGAAAGTACAGTGATTTCCCATATACCCCCTCGCCGCTCTGTACACCCACAATCTCCCCTGCCATCAACATCCCCCATCAGAGGGTACATTTGTTACAACTGATGAATCTGTATTAACGCATCATTATCACCCAAAGCCCATTGTTTACATTAGTGTTCACTCTTGGTGTTGTACATTCTATGGGTTTTGGCAAATGTATAATGATGTGTATCCATCATTGTAATACCACGTGGAGTAGTTACACTGCCTTAACAAAGCCTCTGCGTTCCTTCTGTTCATCCTTCCCTCCTCCCTAACCCCTGGCAACCACTGATCTTTTTACTGTCCCCATAGTTCTACCATTTTCTCGGTGTCATATAGTGAGACTCATATAGGATGTAGCCTTTGCAGATTCAATTCTTCCACTTAGTAACAGGCATTTAAGGTCCCTTCCAGTCTTTTTGGCTTGTTAGCTCATTTCCTTTTAGCCCTGAATAATATTCCACTCTCTGGAAGTACCATGGTTTATTTATCCAGTCACCGACTAAAGGACATCTTGGTTCCTCCCATGTTTTGACAACTCTGGATAAGACAGTATGCTTTTAAAGGAAATCTCTTTTATGCTATTTTCTTTTAAATAAAGATTTCTGTAAAAATGAAAAGCAAGTGGAATTTGGGTGTTGCAGAAACCAAGGAGACAGTGAGGAGAAGCTTGAGTATTGGGGATGTTGAGAGGCATTGGTTCATCTGGTGCCCAGTTCCCTTGTGTTAACTTCTTACCCAGATTGCATTTGGTGTGGGACCTGGTTTCCCTATTCAGATAGTTAATGAGGTCTCTAGGACTTCCCAAGAATCCAATAGTGTAATGATTAGACAAACACTCTGTAATGTTATCCAGATGTGCCTTTGAATCTCCATTTGTGAGTCAGCTTCGCATTTGTATGAATTTAAGCAAGATTCTGAATTTTCCTGAGCCTCGATTTTCTCTTCCAGAAAAGGTGTCAGTAATGCCTTCTTGGTGATGTGTGCACAAAGCCTGGCACACAAGTGGTCAACGGGAGATTACTGTTCTCCATTGAACTATCACTTTCCAGCTTATTCTAACATTTACTTCTCATGTTGTTTATTGTCTTTTTTTCCTCTATAATAATATACGCACCATGAGAGCAGATCTATTTATCTGACTTGTACTGATGGATCCCCAGTGCCTAGAAAAATGTCTGATACACTTAATAAATAGCTGTTGAATGAGTGAATGAAGTTTCCAAAGGAACCGATGGGCTTTATCGAAGCTGCTCGGTGCCTTTTGTCTATATTTCAGGAAACCTGACCACAGATATGCCAAGGAAGAGTGTGAATGTCCATAAATTAGGACCACTACGGGAAAGTCAATTAATTGTATTCTCCCCAAGAAGCAGCAGCAGAGCGGCCCCATTCTCCCACCAGACGTGGGATTAGGCTTTAGCATCGGAGCTTTGAGGCTGGTTATTTTAAGAGCTGCAGCTACCCTCCCCGCCAGCCCCTGTGAGTACAGTAACTGGACACCACCCTGAAGGAGGAATACACATTTATTTATTATATATCTGCCTTATTAATGTTTTTGAAATAAAATGCTGATGGCCAAGGCATAATATTAGTGTAAAATTATTTTCACAGGATGTTTTTCCTGATACAGAGAAATTAATGATGGATCACATGAAAGAAGAAGATGATCTTCTATTTTTCCATCTTACTCACTCCTGAAAATCTGACTTATAGTCTCCAAAAGCTGCAGTGTAAGGCTAGGGTTGTACTAAAACAAAACTTGTGTCAATTTAAATAAGATGTATTATGCTCGCCTTTTGTTCCCTGCTGCATGAGGCCTTTAGTGAATTCAAATGGGGCCTTTTTAATGTTCTCAAATTGCAAACGTTGCTCTTTTTTAGCAAATGAGCAGAAGAAAGTTGGCAGTCCTATTTGTTGAGTGCATTTGTTTTGAAGAAATCAGCTCAGACACTTTACGCATAATATGTTTGACTCTTTTACCTAGGCATTCTCACGAAGGAATTCAATTTGTTTGGGGAGCAAAAGAGAATCATTCCCATCTCTAATTATAAGTTTCTCATATATTTCATTTCAAATGGTCTGTGCCGATTGGCTCACTTGTGTATCTTTTCCATGATCACGTAGCAAGAGGAAAAATGCCAAAGACAGCATGAGGGTAAAGCAGTGCCAACTAAAATTCAGCATTACATAGCTAAAAATTGGAAGTCTTGAGTGGTATTTGAAGGCAGTGAATTTAGAGCAGAGCCTCACTTGGGTAACCTATTAGATAGAAATTTGTAATGAATCGTAATGGACGGTAGTGTTAGAAGTAACGCATCCGTCTATGTGCAGCGTTGTGACTGCTGTTTCCACTTGGAGCTGCTCTCATCCTCCTCCCAGCTCTGCTTCAAGGGCACTGTCATTTCTTAAGTGTTAAATACCTACTTCACTCCTTTATTCTATTTGAATTATTTTGACCATGCTGTTTGAAGAGTGGTTTTTCTCAAAATTTCTGATACTCAGAATGAACACGATGGACCATTCACAGCGTAATCCACAATATCTAGCACGTACCATCTATTTGTGGCAAAATACATTACCACCATCTCCACCAAGCCTTGGCTGTCTTCCCAATGGCAGCTTCTTGATTACATTCTTTTTTTTTTTTTTTTAAACATCTTTATTGAAGTATAATTGCCTTACAATGGTGTGTTAGCTTCTGCTTTATAACAAAGTGAATCAGTTATACATATACAATATGTTCCCATTTCTCCTTCCTCTTGCATCTCCCTCCCTCCCACCCTCCCCTTCCCACCCCTCTAGGTGGTCACAAAGCACCGAGCTGATCTCCCTGTGCTATGCGGCTGCTTCCCACTAGTTATCTGTTTTACATTTGGTAGTGTATATATGTCCATGACACTCTCTTACCCTGTCACATCTCACCCCACCCCCTCCCCATATCCTCAAGTCCATTCTCTAGTAGGTCTGTGTCTTTATTCCCGTCTTGCCACTAGGTTCTTCGTGGCCTTTTTTTTTCCCTTAGATTCCGTATATATGTGTTAGCATACTGTATTTGTTTTTCTCTTTCTGACTTACTTCACTCTGTATGACAGACTCTAACTCCATCCACCTCATTACAAATACCTCCATTTCATTTCTTTTTATGGCAGAGTAATATTCCATTGTATATATGTGCCACATCTTCTTTATCCATTCATCTGTCGATGGACATTTAGGTTGCTTCCATGAGCCTCACAGAGGACCTGTCTTCTAGGAGGGACCAAGGGGATGCATTTTATGGAAAGGCTGATGTTTTGTTCCCTTTTGCGCAATTTTAATTGGAATAAAAGAACCGTTGTAACTTGGGCTAAGCATAGTGCCTGCCATTTAATAAGGGCCTGTAAACGGGTTTTATGAAAAAGCTAACATTTTGTTCTCTTTTGAACAATTTTCATTACAACTAAAGGCTGCCATTGTTAGTTTCATTCTGCATTCAAATCTAGTTTTTTTTTTTTCTAACTGGGGCAAAGTGCTGAAAGCACACTCTTTGGATGCAATGTTGGTCTGTGTCACCTCCTGTCTGGACCTGGGGAAAGCCTGCAAGAAGATGGTGTGTGAGCCCCACCAGAGATTTTGGGTTGTTCAAAGAGGGCTGATAGTCATGAAAATGTTAAGCAGATTCTTGCTGGAGCTTAACGCAAAATAAATGACAACAGAAACCAAACCTATCAAACCAACCAACTAGTGAACATTTCAAAAGGTGCTTTTGCGAACAAGGCCGTGTTGACTTAAAGTCCAAAAGAACACAGGAGTAGAGTTCGTACTAAAATTTACTCACTTCAGAAGGAACTTTATCATAGATTTCTAACATTCTCCTTTCCACGATTTTTAACCCGATGGTGGATTTCAAATAGATTTAAATATCTTTCTGTTTCCGGAAAAGACTCTGCAATGGGCAAATTTTATTCCAAAATATAAAAAGAAAATAATTGTAGTAAATAATTGTGTTCTGGGGATACACAAGCAGCACATTAGAGAACACGGGCCAGGTCAGTTTAGAAATTAAGTTGAGGACACGGTCTTCGGCAGGTATGTGGCAGGCATAAGCTCCGTACAGGTGCTGGTATCAACAGACGCAGGGCTGAGACTAGTTACTGATTTTCCTGACCTGAGAGCAGTAATGAAAAATATGGTCACAAATCGTAGAATATAGTGACATTAGAATATGGCAGGTCAAAGTGGTCTTTCACGACAAGCTTACCTGTGACAGGCAGTGTATTTAACATCTGGAGTTATTTTATAAGTGGTACTTACAAGTTGTAAAATGCTCAGTGGGCCCATCCGGAAGTGTGGGAATTCCAGCTGCAATTCAGTTCACCTGCAGGTAGAGATGCCCCTCTAGACAGATTTCATCTTTCCAAAGAGGGACCAAAGAGCGAGTGAGTCAAGCTGAAGTGCGGATGGAGTAGCCTTACAGGTGAGCACTGGTAGAGCATATGTTTCCAGGCAGAACATAACTACTAAGAGAAAAGGGGGTGGGGGGAGGTAACTGTTCTATGCCCATTAAAGTGGGAAAAGGATGATGCTGGCTTTCCCAGTGTGATTTAATGCTGTACTGGAAATTTTAAGCAGTGCAATTAGATAGGAAAGGGGATAAGAAAATATGAATGTTGAAACAGAAAATATAAAATTATTCCATGTTATGTTGTGTTTTGGCCCCAAAACACAAGATAATCAATTACAAGTATTGGAAGAAATAAGAGTTCAGTCAGGTTACAAGTTACAAAATAAATATGCAAAAGTCAACAGTTTTCTATTTACCAGCAATAAATGATGAATGTATAACAGCATAATGTGACCCCATTCATGATGGCAGCACAAATACAAAATATCTAAGAATTAACTTAAAAGAATGTGTAGGACCCATATAGCTCTTTGGTGACTCCTGGTATTGATGTTGGTTTTCCTGAGGTTCTGGGTCATTAGATCATCCTAAGAGCCTGGAATCTTCTATCTGTGGTTGCTGTTTTGCTTTCCGTAGTTGGAGTGCATTGACTGAGGATAATGAGGTTGGGTATACAGTAGGTCTTATTTTCTTGTGCCTCCTGAGTGTCAGCAGTCATTCAGGGCACCTTCCTGCCTCTTTGGTCCACGTACTCATGCCGGTGGTTCCACCCCAAGAGCAGATAGTCATGCTGCTTGACTCCGGGTGGAGGTGGAAGGGACCATTGTTTAGAGGTTCTGAATGGGGTTCCCCAACTAATCCCCAAGGCCTTCGTTTCTCTTGCTCATCATCGCATCTTTTGCTTCTGAACTTGGAGAAAACCTAGAGGTACCATGGTGTTTCCTAGCAGTCTTTTCAGGTCATATTTGAGGCTGCGAGTTCCTCTTTTTATGTGAGCTGATTTCCTTTCTGTCTTTCAGGGATTCCTCAAGATTTCTGGCCCGCGTGGCATTTTCATCTTCTAGCACTTTCATGAACAGTTTCTTTTAAATGCACACGTCCTTTTTGTCATCTCCAGGATCCCAGCATGGGAAGAGGAGGCAGGTACCCAGGGTCAGGACCCTGAACTATACATGGTTTCACACAGCTTTCCCTGGGTAGGATTGCCAGATAAAATACAGGGTGCCCATTTGAATTTGAACTTCAGATAAACAATGCATAATTGTGTTAGTATAAATCTGTCCTGTACTTAACCTAAAAAAAGTATCCACTGTTTATCTGAAATTTACATTTAACCTAAAAAAATTGTGTGTTGTTTATCTTCTATTCAAATTCAACTGCACATACTATATTTTTATTTGCTGTGTCTGGTGAACAGAAGCTGCACTGACTCTACAGGAACGTGTGTGATGGAGAGTAGGGGCGGAGGAGATAATGACCCATACTTTAGGGACCCTGAAGGATGGACCTCCCTAGACCCCGACAATGCAGATGCTTTAGATCATCCACTTTTAGAACTGGACCAAATGAAATGGTAGTTGAACCAAGACTGACTTACCTGGTATTGTCTGGTGCTTTCTTTTTTTTTTATAAATTTATTAATTTATTTATTTATTTTTGGCTGTGTTGGGTCTTCGTTTCTGTGCGAGGGCTTTCTCCAGTTGCGGTGAGTGGGGGCCACTCTTCATCGTGGCGCGTGGGCCTCTCACTATCGCGGCCTCTCCCGTTGCGGAGCACAGGCTCCAGACGCGCAGGCTCAGTAGTTGTGGCTCACGGGCTTAGTTGCTCCGCGGCATGTAGGATCTTCCCAGACCAGGGCTTGAACCCGTGTCCCCTGCATTGGCAGGCAGATTCTTAACGACTGCACCACCAGGGAAGCCCTGGTGCTTTCTTAATGACTACTTCACAGTCAGTCTGTTTGTGCTGCTATAATAAAATATCATATGCAGTTCTGGAGGCTGGCAAGTCCAAGATCAAGGTGCCAGCAGATCCAGTGTCTGGTGAAGGTCTGAGTTCTGATTCATAGATGGTGCCTGCGCACCACATCCTCATGTGGTGGAAGGGAAGGGAACTTTCTCAGCTGCTTTTATAAGGGCACTAATCTCATTCCTGAGGGCTCCACCCTCATGACCTAATCAATTTCACCTCCTAATACCATCACCTTTTGAGTTAGGATTTCCACATGTGAATTCAGGGGAGACACAAACATTCAGACCATAGCAATAATTAAGTATATGAATGATTCAGATAATATTTAACTGTGAATAAATGAATTTCTAACAATAAATATGCTGATATATAATGATAAATGACACTTCAAATAAGATACCATATAGTCTACTGAGTTATTTCTAGTACTTTGCTTGAAATGTTAAAATACTTATTCAGTCGTATTATTAAAACACACTCTAATTACAGTTCTTTTAGAGTTTCCACTTAGTATCATTAACTTCAAAGATGTTGAATGTTGACTGTGACAGCTAGCTAAATAGTTGTTTGCTTACAGCCTCCTGATGATGTGCTAAATAAGGAGTGTGTTAAAACAAAGAGATCACATAAGGAATTTTAATATTTTTCAGACTGTGGGAGGCCAATGAAGTAATGTTAGTGGCTAATTATTATTGACATATTTGTAAAATGATTCTAAGAACTATAAATGTAGCTTTCATTTTTTATTTAGCAGAAGAACATGGAGTGCATGCTTTACCTTAATCTTTGGAAAAAAGTTCTGTATAAAATTGCTTGCATTTTAATGTTTTCAGGTTGGAAATTTGTTCCTTTTTCCTCTGCAAAGTCTGTGGATATCAACAATTCATTTTCTCCTTTTTTATTATTCTCAGGGGACATCATTTTGAGTTAGTATTTCCTGGGACCCCTGCATTGCAGAGTATGAGTCTGTGAATAAAGAATTAGCTCCCAAAGAATTGCCACACTTAGAGTCATATTACTTTCTATCTGTTCAGGCACATGTTGGCTGCACTGTCTGTGTCAGGCAGAAAGGAGTAATTGACCTTGACATTATCTATATCTTTAATAGGTTTTCTATTTTTTGTCTAATCCCTCACAGCTGCTTTTTTTTGCTCCCCCCTAAATCTTAGAGTATTTATTTTTTTAAAACTGCACTCATTTTGTGACTTATGCTTTTCAATCTTTGGGTCTAATTTACTTTTCTCTTCTGAACCTTTTGATACGTAAGAATTTAGGGGCTTGTCTAGTACATACAAGGGCAAGGGGAAACCAGAAAATAAAAGAGAAATAACACTCAGAATTTTTATTGCAGCATTTTCAGCTAACTTTATTAAATGGTTAGTAATTTACTCTCTTGTGTCTGTACATGCTTTCTGTCCCGCCACACTTCTTTTTGGTACATTATATTAAGTCTGTATAGATAATGTGTACTTTTTTATGCACTCTGAGCTTTGTTTGGGCTTTTGTTAAGGGGTGGTATTTTCTGTGCTCAGATTCATTGACTTCTTTCTGTTCCCTTTACAGTCTGGCTTGTCATTCACTCCTTTAAACATGATTGGAAACCAGGGCCTGGGTTGCCAGGTATGTTATGAGGATAGGCATATAAATCTTTGCCTTACTGAGAAATTGATAGAAGAGTGGGAAAGAGAGAGAGAGGTATGAGGGAAGTGAATGGTAAAGGGGGAAGAAGAGGGGGAAGAGGAGAAGGAAGAGAGAATAGGAGAGATTGAGAGAGATGTGGAGAGAGACTAGGAAAGAAAAATGGAGAAGAGATGGAGGGATCCCCCCAAAGAGAGAAAACATAGTGGGAGGGAAGGAAAGGACAGAGAAGGGGGTGATAGAAGGAGAGGTGAAGACAGACCAGCAAGTCTCAGAATGAGAAGGTGATAATCTTTGGTCCGTGAATGCCATTAACAGGAAATCTGTGCATAACTGAAGTGCATCTGAATCCAAATTAGTGGCTTGATAATTTCATGCAATATTTAATGCAATAGGGTCACAACAGGAAGAAAATGAACAGTCCCTTGAGGTTTGGGTTTAAGTTAATATGTGCTCGTCATGAATTTTTAAATTCCTAAGAATTTTATAAAGGCAAGTGGAGAGAGATAAAGGAAAGAAGCTCCATTCAACGACCACGATCTGTAAAGCCCAGCTGTATCAAGATCAAAGCCCCTTACAGAGCAAGTCCCCACACATGGGAAATGGGTCTCAGGGCCCCAAACCGGTTCCCCTTCAGTTCTTACTTCCTTTGCCAGTGGTGGGCCAGGCTGGGTCCATCCTCTCACCTCCTGAGAGCCAACTGTGTGCATTTCTTCCCATTCTCGTGTCCAGTGACCTCCTGCTGGTAGCTTGAAGTGGGCCCTGGTGGGAGTGTTTACACCATGGTAATTGGCAAATACTACAAATAAGGGCTCCCCGGGAAATCCTGTTACTAAACATTGACCAGCACGCCTCTGGGTGCCCCTTATTTTCTACCAGTGACCAGTATCCACAGCACTTGTTACTGGGCGCCCACAAGGGGCTGTTTCCCATCCCACCTCCCTCCCACCCAGAATGCTGACCTCTAAGGATATCCACTCTAGTCAGTGGGTATCTTGTGGATATCTTGATTTTTCTCTCTTCCTCAATCAAACTTTATTTGCCCTGAGTTCCATTCCTATAAGCTACTGCTCTGTATTAGGGGGCTTCCGATTCCATTGGTATAAGGCCCTGCGACTGCGTTGAATTAATAGAATACTGCTCCTAGGTGCCACATTTAAAAACATGACAGAGGTCTTCTGGAGTCAGACAAACCCATCACCTAAATGGAAGCAATGCCAGGCCCTGTTCAGCCCTCAGGTCACAGCAGTGTCATCTGAATCTGCCTGTGTACATCCCGGACCTTGGGCAACACAACCAAAAGCACATTAAAGGACAAAAGAAAAGTATGTTTGGGTAGACCAAGATAATTTTTGAGGTTAGTGGAATTTCATGAGGAGCAGAGACTCTTTATGTTTTGTCTACTGAACCATCAGTTCAATTTCAGGGAAACAGAAATGGTTTAGAGATGTGACTTCCCCTTTGTGCCTTCATCAGGGCCATGTGACTGACCCTGCGTGTCCACGGAGGCTGAAATAGATGTGTCTGTGCATTTGAAATCTTTCTTTGGGGGGTTTGTAGGGCCATGCTCTTTGTCTAGAGAGGAGGCCACCTCCTCATTGGAATCTTGTCAGTGGTCTTTCAGGGAGCAGCTGGTCTCTGTGAGCGTCTGGCTTTTCCTGGTGCCTCCGAGCTTACAGGCACCTCTCCTTATAAGTAAGTCAGAAAGAGAAAGACAAATATAGTATAATATCGCTTATATGTGGAATCTAGAAAAATGGTACAAACGAACTTACTTGCAAAGCAGAAAAGGAGTCACAGAGGTAGAAAACAAACTTATGGTGACCAAGCAGGGAAGGAGGATGGGATGAATTGGGATACTGAGATTGACACATATACACTATTGATACTATGTATAAAATAGATAACTAATGAGAACCTACTATATAGCACAGGAAATTCTACTCAGTGCTCTGTGGTGACCTAAATGGGAAGGAAATCTAAAACAGAGTGGATATATGTATATGTATAACTGATTCACTTTGCTGTACAGCAGAAACTAACTCAACAATGTAAAGCAAATATACTCCAATAAAAATTAATTAAAAAAATATAAATCTGGCCTCTGAACAGATGAGTAGAACCAAAAAATGGGAAAGGAGACAGAGAAGGAGAAAAGGAAGTGAAGTATAGACTAGAAATGGAAACAAGCAACTGAAAAAAAAAGACATTTCTAAATCTCAGCAGTTTAGGCAGAAATCTCTAGAATTTCCATTGGTTTGTCTCAGTGAACAAAAGTATGTAGGTTTAGATAGTCTTTTTAATGGTGATTTCCCCCCCCCCCCCCCCAGTTTGGCAATCACAGCCTATAGGGCTCAGAGATGACTCCTGATTGATAGGACACATTGTGACCTGGACCAAAATAACCCCCTCCCTCCCCAAAAACGTCCACTTCCAGGACCCATGGTTCTCATATCCTAAATCGAGAGCAAGGTGTAAACAGAACAATCCTGTATTTATGATACCAGACATATGCTTATACCATGTTTTCCAGTCTCTTTCAGTGGTTAAGATAGGATTGTTCATCACTAACAGTAATAAACTGTGTCTGTCCACCTGTCAGCACATCTAAATTTCACCTTGTGGGATTCCTGCCTGTCCTGCCCTGGACTGAGGATGGAAAGTTGCAAGGGAGCAGAGCGGGAAGGCTGCGGCCAAGGTGTCTGATTTACACACCCCTCCCGTGCCTCTCTGTTCCCTGCGAGGCAGCTAAGTGATGAGTCTCCATCTCCTCCCAAGCTGGTTTTTCCCTCCTCCGCAGGCCGGGGGACCACTCACACCTCACATCTTCCAGCTTGAAAGGCTATAAGAGCAGATTTGTGATGTACAATATTCCTGATTAATTGATAAATACACATGGCTTATTCCCACTCACAAGAGCAGGGTTGCCACCAAAAGTGAATCTAATTTGCTATAAATAACCCCGAGGTTTTATTGCCTGCAGCCTTTGCTTTATTGAGTTATTAATGCTGTGTCCCCCACCAGGTCAGCAGTAGCTAATGACTGATTTGTCTGAGGTGGTTAATATTCTCCAATCAGTTGTAAGTAGCCCCAAGGACTTATTTTGCTAACTTATAGTTTATATTATTGGCTCAGCTCTCACAACGGCTCTGGATTCAGGAACATAGTAAAAATTAAGCAAGTTGTAGCATTGCATTTTAAAAAATAAACAAAAACATATTTGGTTGTTTTCCTTTGGTTTAAACCGGTGGTTCTTTAACTGGGGGAGATTTTGTCCCCCAAGGGACATTTGGCCATGTCTGGAGACAGATGTAGTTGTCACACGTGGGGAGTGTGTGCCAGGTGTGTCCAGGTGGAGGTCAGGGCTGCTGCCAAGTGCACAGGACAGCCCCTCACGGCAGACGATCATCCGGCTCCAAGCGCCTGCAGTGCCGTGGTTGAGAACCCTTGGTCTAAACAGATTCTTAAGGAGAAAAAAAAAAAATGAGCATTTATCAGAGAGCTTCCTGGGTGGACATTTCATTCATTCTTTAAGAGGCATTTTGTGAGCCCCGGTTATACTCGGGCACCGGGCTGGCAGCGGGGGTAATGATGTGAGCCCCGGTTATACTCGGGTACCGGGCCGGCAGGGGGGGTAATGATGCGAGCCCCGGTTATACTCGGGTACCGGGCCGGCAGGGGGGGTAATGATGCGAGCCCCGGTTATACTCGGGTACCGGGCCGGCAGGGGGGGTAATGATGCGAGCCCTGGTTATACTCGGGTACCGGGCCGGCAGGGGGGGTAATAATGTGAGCCCCGGTTATGCTCAGGTACCGGGCCGGCAGGGGGGTAATGATGCGAGCCCCGGTTATACTCGTGTACCGGGCTGGCGGGGGTGGGTAATGATGCGAGCCCCGGTTATACTCAGGTACCGGGTTGGCAGGGGCGTAATGATGCGAGCCCCGGTTATACTCAGGTACCGGGCTGGCAGGGGGGTAATGATGCGAGCCCCGGTTATACTCGGGTACCGGGCTGGCAGGGGGGGTAATGATGCGAGCCCCGGTTATACTCGGGTACCGGGCTGGCAGGGGGGGTAATGATGCGAGTGGGCGTGAGCATCGTTGCCCTACACGTTCTGCGGGCAGCTGCATCCGGTGGAGGTGGGCTAGCGGGGGAACAGCCACGCCCAGCATGACTCCCGCCTTGAGATGGATAGACAGAAGTCGTGATTCATGGTGGGGACAGAGAGCAGATATGCCTCCTGCTCTGTATTCCTGTGTGAAGTGAGAAATAATGCCTCAAGAGGGATTTTACAGCTTAACATGAAAACCCTGTCTCACATGGCCAATAATATCCACTTTGATTTCTCACTTTATCCACATGAAAGTTCAGAGCACTGTACACAACTTTCCTGCATGGTTAATGCTGTCACAGATGAGGAAACTGAGGCCCAGGAATGGTAAGCTGTGTGTCTGGCTCACGGCTGACAAGCAGCGGGGTCCATGCCCATCCCACATCTCTGCTGTGTCTTCTCTTTGAAGCTGTTAGGAAGAGAAGCCCTGTTATTTCCAAATGATAGCAGGCATTTTTATTTTGTCTTATTCAAAGGTATGGTAAAGAATAATGGAGAATATATCAGCCGAAACGACACACATGCAATTAGCAACGCATCAGGCATATTGTGTGGAAGCTTGGGTGAGTTAGGGGTGCGTTGGGCCAATTCAGCTCAAGGGGCAGCTGGATCGGGCTCTGTGTGCATTGCAGTCTTGACTCATGCAGCCTTCTGCCCACGGGGCTGTTAGTCTTCCAACATCCTCCTCAAGTGTCTAGCATCTTGCCTGGCGAGGAGGCATCAGATCATCTTCATTAGCTAGAAAACAAATATAAAAGGCAGCTAATAGTATGAAAAGCTGTTTAGCCTCACTCATAATTAAGAACATTTAAACTGTCAACTGATTTTCACCTATTGGATTGGCAAACATTTTTAAAAAATGGAATGTGTGCAAGGACTGATAGGAATGTAACAGCCACTGGGCAGTTTAGAACGTATCTTTCAAGGTTAACTGACCAGGCAGTAACATGTCTAGGGATTTATCCTCTGTTTATGCTCAACTAATTGTGCAATGGTAGAAGATATTCACTAATTTCTTACTTTTAATGGTAGAAAAATCCAGATGTCCACAAGAAGGGACATTTATAAATGGTTTATAAAGGATGGAGTAATACATGTCCTTTAAAAAGATTGGGGCATATCTATTTTTGCAGTCATGGAAATATGTCTATGATGTATTGAGTGAATGAAGTAAGTTATAAAATAGCATGTGTAAATCTTTTCCTGTGCACATTTTTGGTCATAAATACATGGAAAATGAAAGAATATACATTAACCTGTTCTCATTGGCTAACTCTGTAAAATGAATTGGATTGGGAGGAAGGAGGGGAGGTTTTTTTGCACTTTATATAATTCTATACTTTTAAAGATGACTGTTATATATTAGTTTAAAATGGAAAACCTTTTCACCCAGAACACATTTATTGAGCACCTATTAATCGCCATGTGCTCTGCTCAACACTGATGGCACAAATGTGAATGAGACATTTTTTCCTGCTCTAGAGTAGCTTTCAGGCAAACTTTAAAAAATACTTATTGGCCAAATTAATCCCATTTTCTATTTTTGTGGTCCTCAGTTACTTTGTTGCTCAGGACAATTAGGTTAAAATAGAAATAAAGTTATTCGGTACTGTGCAAGTGAATTATATTTTGCATGTTTCTGAAATAGTTTTTGAATCATTATGATATAGGAAATAAATGTTATTTTAAGAGCTGCATTTTCTTCAAAACTTATTGTGTGTGTGTCACAGTCTGAAATGCATACATTGGAGAATGTGTTCACAGAGAGCCGATTACGTGGTGGGCAATGGGAATGGATTGATGAGCAGGATGCATGTGGTTCTTTCTTCTTTTTTATTTTCTTTTTTTAAAATAAATTTATTTATTTGTTTATTTTTGGCTGCGTTGGGTCTTCATTGCTGCACGCGGGCTTTCTCTAGTTGCGGTGAGCGGGGGCTACTCTTCGTTGTGGTGCGTGGGCTTCTCACTGCGGTGGCTTCTCTTGTTGTGGAACACGGGCTCTAGGTGTGCGGGCTTCAGTAGTTGTGGCTCGTGGGCTTTAGAGCACAGGCTCTGTAGTTGTGGCACAGGGGCTTAGTTGCTCCGCTGCATGTGGGATCTTCCTGGACCAGGGCTCAAACCCATGTCCCCTGCATTGGCAGGCAGATTCTTAACCACTGCACCACCAGGGAAGTCCTGGTTCTATCTTTTTAAAGTCTAGTTGAGGAAATAGAAACCAAATATGGAAACAAAGCATTGAATATATCATTAAAATTGAGATAATGGGAAATGAGCATGCTGGATTTTGACAGGGCTGTTCATAAGAGTCTCTCTGAGGAGAGGACACTTTAAAGTAGACAAGAAGAATGGGAAAGAATCAGTCATACAAGCAGTGGGGAGCTTTCCATGTGTGAAATCATGGAGACAGGAAAAGATCTCATATGACCCAGCAGTTCCACTCCTGGGCATAGATCTGAAATAAACAAAAACACTAATTTTGAAAAGATATATGCATCCCAATGTTCATAGCATTATTTACAGTTTCCAAGATATGGAAACAATCTAAGTGTACATCAACAGATGAATGGATGAAGAAGGTGTGGTACATATCTACAATGGAATACTACTCAGCCATAAAAAAGGATGAAGTCTTGCCATTTGCGGTAACACGGATGGACTTGGAGGACATTATGCTAGATGAAATAAGTCAGATGGAGAAAGACAAATACTGTATGATATCGCTTATATATGGAATCTAAAAAAATACAGTAAACTAGTGAATTAAACAAAAAAGAAGCCGACTCACAGATATGAAGAACAAAAGAGGGAAGAGGGAAAGGGGGGAGGGGCAATATAGTGGCAGGGGAAAAAAAAGGGTTATTATGGGATTATATGAAATCATGTGTGTGAAACTTTTGAATATTGTAAAGCACAATAGAATTCAAATAATCTTCCATTCAGTTAAAAAAAAAGAATCCAGTGGTCGAGAGTTGGCCAAAGTGGACTGGTGTGGCCACAGTGAAGGCAGGGCAGGTGGGCAGGGCCTGGATGGCAGGTGACAGGTGGTCCTAAGGCTGCATTGCCACTGTGCATAGTGGAGAGGCTGTTTGCACCCTGTGATGGAAAAGATTCTGAGATAACGGGCAAAATACAGTTAACTTTGAGGTAGAAGATTAATTCCATAGCGCCTTGCACATGGGTGGGTATTCCTCTCCTAATTACTTGGTGAATGGATAAATCTCTAAAACATGTATAGACTCTTCCAGATGAAATATCAGAATGTCCTACAAAAACAAGTTAAGGTGCTTCTCAGATGTGCCTATTGACTTCTTGGTCTTTTTCAAGCCAGACTCCTGTTTCCTGGTGGGAAGGTCTGTCCTTGCCTTTGATTCACATCTGTTGCAGCTGGTGTCCCCATGTGTCTGGCTTCTCCCCCAGAACCCCACTAACTGGTAGATGATTTGGTTTAACCCTGCCCTCAGGCTCAGCCCTACCCCACACGCCATGTTCAAACTTGGCCTCAGACAGGTGTGTGAGAGCGGGCTTTCTCGAGGTGTTCTGACTCAATAGACAGTCATTTCTGCTCACAGGCACATCTGATCGTCAGATCAGAGCCAGCCCTAAGGGACTGAACTCTTCACCTTGGAGAGGGCCTCTTTCTCTCAACGTCCGCAGCTTTTTTGTTTGTTTGTTTTTAACATCTTTAGTGGAGTATAATTGCTTTACAATGGTGTGTTAGTTTCTGCTGTATAAAAAAGTGAATCAGCTATATGTGTACATATATCCCCATATCCCCTCCGTCTTGAGCCTCCCTCCCACCCTCCCTATCCCACCCCTCTAGGTGGTCACAAAACACTGAGCTGATCTCCCTGTGCTATGCAGCTGCTTCCCACTAGCTATCATTTTACATTTGTTAGTGTATATATGTCCATGCCACTCTCTCACTTCGTCCCAGCTTACCCTCCCCCCTCCCCATATCCTCAAGTCCATTCTCTACGTCTGCATCTTTATTCCTGTCCTGCCTCTAGGTTCATCAGAACTTTTTTTTTTTTTTTTAGATTCCATATATATGTGTTAGCATATGGTATTTGTTTTTCTCTTTCTGACTTACTTCACTCTGTATGACAGACTCTAGGTCCATCCACCTCACTATAAATAACTCAATTTCCTTTCTTTTTATGGCTGAGTAATATTCCATTGTATGTATGTGCCACATCTTCTTTATCCATTCATCTGTAGATGGACATTTAGGTTGGTTCCACCTCCTGGCTATTGTAAATAGACCTGCAATGAACATTGTGGTACATGACTCTTTTTGAATTATGGTCTTCTCAGGGTATATGCCCAGAAGTGGGATTGCTGGGTCGTATGGTAGTTCTATTTTTAGTTTTTTAAGGAACCTCCATACTGTTCTCCATAGTGGCTGTATCAATTTACATTCCCACCAACAGTGCAAGAGGGTTCCCTTTTCTCCACACCCTCTCCAGCATTTATTGTTTGTAGATATTTTGATGATGGCCATTCTGAACGGTGTGAGGTGATACCACATTTCAACGTCCGCAGCTTTTATTAGCTCTTCCTTTAACATATTGTCCACCATTTTTCTAGTATTTAAACTCTTTGGTAAATCAACTATACTTCAATAAAAAAAAGCTCTTTGGCATAGATAGATATAGATAGATAGATGATAGATAGATGATAAATAGATGATAGATAGAGAGATCGACGTAGATATAGATGTAGATTGTTTTGGAGGCAGACAGCTATGGTATGTGTCCTGCATGCTCCGTAACAAGCAGTCACGTGCAGTGTGCAGTGGGCATCATGGCCGTGCGTCTCACCAGCATCTTTGGACTCCTTGGCATCACTGATGGTGTCACTCTGGTGACCCTGTCTTTTGATCACTGACTCCCAACTCTGCTATTCCAGCTTCCAGCATCTGGGCTCCTGCCCTGCTGATCTGACCCCCTGCCCCCAGCCCAGGAGGGCATATGGGGTCTCCAGTCCTTGGCTATGGTTTCCCCAAGACCTGTGTGCAGATACTCATGTGCTCAGTACACATCAGCTGGCCAGGCTGGGCGTTTGTCAGGGTCCTTGTCTGACCCACGCTGGGCCATCACACCCCCATCTCCTGGATTGCTTTGTTCTCTCTTCCTTTCATCCTTTCCCCAGGCTCCTCTTCTCCTCCTTCTCCTCCCCATCTCCCCCCCACCCCCTTCTCCCTTTCTTCACTCCTCTCTCCACTTAATATACTGTACCCTAGTTTTGGCCAAAATTTCAGGGTCCGATCCTTAGGCCCTACATGCTGTTTTCCTTGGGTGGGAAACTTGGTCTTGGATGTCTGATCCCCAAGTGTCTGGTCTGATCCCCTGGAGAGTCAGAACCCAGAGTCACAGCGCCTTGCTGTTGTCTTTGCTGGGCTTATTGGTCTTTGCTGGACTTATTGGTCAGTTAGTACTCCTCATTTTCACTACTGATTTCCATATTCTGCCAATAGGTTGTACTAATTAAAGCTGTATAATTCACTGTAAAACTGGTGCTTACAAGTAGTTTTTTTTAAGTTCTTTTTTTTTTTTCATTGTTATTTTAAATCATTCACTTGACTAGGTGATCTGGTAGTTTCTTCCCTGTTGATGTTTATCATTCTTGTTAACCCTGGCAATAGACAGGAAAAAAATAGAAAAAAAAAACAACTTAAAATATGGATCAAAGAAATGGCCAGCAGTAAGGAAACAGTTAAATGAATAATGTTGCATAAATAACATGAATATTATGCAGTTGTTAAAAATCCTGCACTTAAAAAGTTTCACTTTATATGCCTGGAAATATATTTTATGCATACCTTTTCAATAACTATAAAGCCTATATAAATTTATGCAATATATGTGCATATATATATAAAATACATTTCTAAGAAAAAAGACTGTAAAGAAATGCAGCAAAATGATAATAGTGATTATCTCTTTGTGGTCAGATTGTGAAGTTTTTTTTTCTTTTTTTTATACTTTTATAAATGTCTACAATGAATATATGCAGATTACACAATGAAGAAGAAAAAGGCCTATGAAAACATTAAGAACATATCTGGAAGTGAACAAAAATTATTATTATACAGTTTTTTTTGACTGCTTCCCCCCATCACCTCCCAACCTTCTTATACCCCTCGGGTTCTGCTGTTTTAGACAATTCCTTTGGCTGTTGCCCCAGACCAAGCTAAGGATTATTTCTGTGCCTATAGAACAATCCAGGAAAAAATACAACACAGCCTCAATAGGGCTGACTCTGTTCTTTGAACACAGGGCAGGAACTTTCCATTTCATACCTTATTCGCAGAGCACAGAATAGATTTCCAGAGTCACGTAATGCTATCAGGAGGTGCCATAAAAGAACAAAAATCAAAACAAAAAACTCTTCCAGAGCACTATATGATGTCTTTTCTATGCTCAAAAATGATAAGAGGCAGATAGAAGAAAAACAAAAGCAAAAACAAAAGCAAACACTGCCAAGTTTTTAGAGAAAAAGTGGAAGAAAAATTTCCCAAAGGACAGATGCCTTTAGAAAACATGACTGGCTGTATGTACTTTTGAGAGACAAGAGTGAGAATTTATAGCTTTTTTAAAATTAAAAATTGTAGAGCCCCATTCTTAATAATTTGCATTTAGATCTTATACAGTAAAGAGTGTTTTACATCATTTTACTGAAAGCAGCAACTTGTTACTTTTTCTACTTTCCTGTATTATTCCTTCAAGCAAAATTGTAAATAAAAATGTACCACAGAGCATTTAATTTTAAGTAAATGAGCTTGCTTGTAACTGTATCGTTCAGCAAGGTTGTTAATGAATCTTGTTAAAATGAATATGTACAGACTTAACTGGTTGACGAAACTGTTAATAGCATCAGTTATTCAACATATTACACATGACTTGTAAAACTGAATTATGCTGCATGTTTTGGATATTTTAACAAATCTCTCTTGCTTATTGTAATCGAACCCCAAACCGGTTGCTTTGACAACAATCTTTTTGAATTTTCTGAAGTCGTGGCTAGTTCTAAACCTGGTACTGTAGCATTTCCTGTGTCTCTGGTGGTTATGGATTGGCGGGAAGAAGTCACACCGTTCTCTCCCTCACTGACTCAGTCAATGATAACAGAAACCTCTGGGAGGTGGGGTGTGCATGCCCAGTACCAGCAAATCTGTTCGATCCCTGTGCAGTATCCCCTGAATAGATCTGTCTCCGGGCACCTGCAGGGCAGTGCCGAGGGGAGACCCATAGTCCTGCAGGAACCTAGGAATCAGCCCGGTTGGTTTTAGACCCCATCACGCTTTCATCCTCAAGTCACCGACATCACTTTTCGTGTAGACTTAGGGGTGTGATCCTTGGAGGTGAGGGAATTGGTTTCTCCCGGTTCCTGACCTGCAGGAGAGGGAGGAGAGTCTGCTCCCACCTGGTCCTGAACAAAGTTCTCGCTTCCGACTTTCCATTGCTTTGGAAAAGCCTTTCTCCTTAGCCACCTACTCTCATTGAGAAAGTCCTCAATCACAATTATTAATGTTTTGATCAAAAGTTGGGCTCCTTTCTCCATCTTCTGAACTAGTCTGACAGATTACTTATAATTATATCAGCATCAATTTGATGGGTTAAGTTACAGTAACAAAGGATCCCTAAATTTCCATACATTAGCTAGTGTCTGTTTCTCATTCATGCTCTGTGTGCTTCTGGGGTTTCCAGAAGCTCTGCTACCCCGATCCTCAGTCTTGGGGGGCAGGCTGACTTCTGGGGCCACTGTCACCTGGATTGTTGCTGGTCATTTTGATGGGGAGGGAGAGAACATGGTAATATGGACCACTGTCTCTTAAAGTCTTCTACTCAAGGGGACTCCAGTACAATCCACTTATATCAGCCAGAGAAAGTATGTGTCCATAGCCCACTTCAAAGAGGTGGGGAGGTGAGATATTCTGCCAGGTGCTGGGAGGAGAGCTCCAGGAAGACAAGTGAACAGCTTTCACAGTTTTGTTTGTTTGTTTTTTTATGTGTCAGGCATGGTCACCCTAACCTTTTCATGTGTAGTATCATCTCATTTACTTCTCCCAACGGGTAGGAACTGTGATGATCCTTATTTTACACACAGGCTTATATAGGATGTGCACGTGCTCAAAGCTGCCCGATAGTGTTGGACAGAGTTGGTTGTGGCATCTAGTCTTGTCTGTTTCCCCGGAGCCATAGCTCTTGGCCATTGCACGAGGTTGCTGCAGAATTCTTTTGAGGCCAGCACAGCAGGGGCAAGAAACTTGCCATTCCCGGACCTTCTCTAACTGTGCCTGCCTGGGTAATGCAGCCCAGGGAAACACCGTAACATCCTGAGGATGGAGTTTGCAGTGTGTGGAAGCCAGATTATTTTCTATCTCCTTCTGAGTCAAATACCTGTGCTACATCCTTATCACTTTGTTTGCAATGATAGGAATTCTTATTAGAGGGCATTTCTTGAGCATTTACCATGTTTTGGGCATTGGGATAATCCCTCTGCGTACACTGTCTCTCTCTCTCTCTCTCTTTTTTTTTTTTTTTTTGGCCGTGCCACGTGGCATTCGGGATCTTAGTTTGACCAGAGATCGACCCCACGCCCCCTGCATTGGGAGCGTGGAGTCTTAACCACTGGATCGCCAGGGAAGTCCCTGCACTGTCTCCTTCACTCTTACTCATCCTCATTTAAGAAATGAGGAGTGGGTGGCATGCCCGAAGTCAAACATGTCATAAGTTGCAGAGTCAGGACTAAAGCCCACAGTTGTCTGACTCAGAGCTTGCCTTTGAAACCCTTTGTGCCTTAGGGTGTAAGTAAAAGTACTCCAAGTACCCCGGGTTCTTACAGAGCACTCCTTCATTACAGGCCTGTTAGAGGTTCATGGCAGGGTAAAGGTTGCTTTGGATCTAGGATTGAAAACTTTTCTGCCATTAGTATTTGAAGAAGAGGAGGGACAATAGCCATGATCGAAAGGGCCACTTACCCACACTGCTCGGAGTCTACAGCATGGTTAGGATTCCCATTTATATCTCGGTGGGAGGGAGCAGACAGCCGGGGGCTGCCCTCTTGGCTGCAGCATGTTATGACCAAGTTAGAGAATCTCTGTGAGCCTCAGTTTCCTCAAGCGTAAAATGGGGACACCTTGCAAGGGCCTTGAACATGAATTGTCTTCCATGGTCACTTAATGAATGGGGGTGGCTTTTTGGAGGAATGGAGAGATGTTAGTTTTCTCCCTTGGCTGGCAGCCCTCACTAGCCATCCCAAATAAGCATTCCATCTGACTGAAACCTATGTTTCCTTGAAACATGGCTTTATGCCAAATGTTCTAGCCATGATTGCAACCCATTGCCACTCTTAAGCCCCACCAGTAGAGGAATTTTGGAGGGATCAGAAAAATTAACCTCTTAAAGCAGGCAAAAGTGGAAACTGATACAACATTCTGGAGAATAGTGTGGTAGTATTGATACATATAGGAAAAGCTTTAAATATGTGTGAATCCATTGACTCAGTGATTCATCTTCTACAAGTTTGCCCGAAGGAAATAATCAGAGAGCTTTATTTGAAAGGTTTATCTAGTGTCATGCTAGCACTAACTGGAAGCCACCAAAGTACCCAGTAGTTGGGGATTGGCTAAATAAATGGATACCACCATTTGATGGATTGTTATGTAGTTATTTAATCCATATGTTTGAATGATATTCAAGGATTTGGGTAAAAATAGGTAAAGTAACTCCAATTTTACCTAATAGAAATGTATTTGCATACCTAAAAATTGACAGGTAGCACATGCCCCCAAAGGTTACCAGAGGCCATTTATAATCCACCAATAAGAGATCCCTCACGACTCTTATTTTCTTTTTACTTTTTTGTATTTTCCAAAATTTCTCACAATATAGATAAATATTCAGAAAAATATTATAATTTATTTAAAAGGAGATTGAAAAAAACCACTAAGGATGGTTTAGTACTCATGCCTAAGCTTTTCAGGTTGCCATGGAAGCAGTATGGGGCAACCTCAGGGAGGAGGCCTGGGGATCCTGGTCCAGCTCTGGATGAGATCTGTCAAAATCATTTAGTCTACATTCCGATAGTAGAGGAGTCGGCCAGCGCCTCAAGTCAGACATTTCTAATTTGGCAAAATTACGGTCATTTACTGTTATTAAAGCTACAACAAGAAAACAATGTCTGCTTCTTTTATTTTAAATAAAATCTGATCACAGGTTTCATTCTGAGTAACGAAAGACTCCTTAGCTGACCCTCCTCGCGTGAGTCAGTGCAGCCTGCCATTCTGAATTCGGACTTGGTGGTCACCAAGACGTGAGCAACGCTGATCTTCCTATAGCTCCGAGCAAAGCTTCTTACCCCTCTCTGCTCTCCCTAAAATGGGGATAATGATCCCTGTTTGCTTCCCTAGCTCACTGGGGTGTTGTAAGGATTAGTGGGACTTAGGACTTTGAAGTTGTAGTGCCCTGAATGGTGCGATTACTAATAAACCCGTAAAACTTTCATCAGCAATGTTCCCCTATTTGTAGCATTTAGTAATTCCGCACAAGGAAACAGCCTCCTGCAGGCATGGTGCCAGGCCCACGCCGGACCAGGATGGGCTCAGGCCTGCCTTGGCCTCTCCACCCACCCTGGCCCCTACCGCCAGGCCCAGAGCTGCTGGGACCTGCCTCAGCTTGATTCTGCCTTCTAGGCTCCTGAGGCTTATTTACCAAATTCTGTCCAGGTAGAAAGCCACCCATGCTTACAGCCCTCTAGTCCGTGCCAGGAAACAGAGACAGGTTTCCATCTAAGCTGCGGGAGTTCTGCAGAGTGGCGCGGCCAGGTGGAAGCTTGGAATCCCCCAGTGAGTGCCCTAGAGCTCCTACCTGTGGAAGTGGAAGATGCTCAAAGTCATAATCCAGGACTAAGTCAAGGCTCAGCTGGGCTCAGAGCAGTTCATGCAACTCAGTTCCCTGTTTCTGGCTTCGGATTCCTTTTGTTTATATGGCTCATGAGATGAAAAGGCCAGAAACTTTGTGTCTGGGGAAGAGGATTGATTTGGACACTCATTTGTGAGGATGCCTTTGCCTGCTGTCTGCTGGTACTCACTACAAACAGGGAAACTTGTCTCCGTATTGGGATTGCCAGGCCTCCTCCTCCTTCTCCTTCTCCGTCACATCTGCGCACTCCTGTGATAAATCTGAGACACACTGATCTGAAAACACAGGTTCCCTCTTGGCAGTGACTTTGAAGAGTATTTTAGAAATGCTTGTTGGGAGTGGATGCCAATTATTTAATGCAGTGTGGGAAGAGGAAGAATGAGAAGAATCAGCCAACTACTCAGGTGAAACCAATCCCGGTTCATTAACTCTGAAATATTTATGATAAACATTGAAAATAATAACTTTATAGTAACATAAGAACAGATTGTATTCATTTAAGGACTCTTTGGTAATTGGATTTCCTTATCTTTGTATATAAACACATTTACCTAGCTTTCCAAACTAGACATCTCAGACTCATCCTACGTTCTATCCTTTTTTTTTCACACCCCTTCTCTAATAGCTGCCAAAGTCTATCTCATAAACCACCCCACCCCCAAAATTCTAGCCCTTCTTTTCCGTTCTCTTTCTCTGCTTTGATAGATTGAGGTATCATTCCTTCACTGGCCTCATGACTCCTCTTAGTTTTAGTGGCTTAATCCTTGTTTCCAAACAATCCATGTTTCCTCCCAAGGGTAACCAGATTACCTTTATAAACAGTCACTCAGATCTGTGCACCCTCAGCTCTGAGACCTCACTGAATTCCCATCGCTCTTGAGATAAAGTAAGAAGCAGACTTTCCTTATATGCAGGTCCCTTCGATAATGCCAAAGAAAAATTGTACTGGAGAAGTTAGACTTTAGGTCAGGAAGACTTTATTCAAGGCTATTGCAATAGGGGTCAAGACACTTGCAACAGAGGAGAGAGACTGAACTCAATCCCACTGAAATGAAAAGTGGAAGAGTTTGTAGGCGCTGGGGAGAGCTAATGCAAAAGTTCTGGAGGGCGTTAAGGAGGTGGCCGGCTGGTGTGATGAGACCACCTGTGTTTACTAATTGGCATCCAGCAGCTAGGTTCCCACCCTCCCCCAGAGACTGGGAGACAGGCGCCCTATCTTCCTTGAGGATCACATTTCAAAAGGATGGCCCCTGGGTCCTTGAGACAGACAATCCTGGGTTGTAAATCTGGCACGAGGCTGTGCGAAGATTTGTATCTCAAAGGGGCAGAGAAAGAATTGATGACTCTAAGTTTTCTAAAGTAAATGTTCTAAGAAAAGGGTGGTCAGGGGCCCAGGGTCAGGAAGAAATGTGCCTAAAGTTTAGTCAAGCCGAGGGGAACTTTAAGGCCTTCCTGGTCCAAAGCTGAGCATGACTTTAACTTGTAACCTCATCTCCAAACTCCCTGCCGGGGTGTCTACACTTGAGCCACACGGAACTTCTCACAGAAGTTTGTTCTTGCTTCTCCACGTTAGTGCCTTCCACGCTCTTCTTCATGCTTCTAGAACTCCAGGCAGTGACTAGGACCCAAAATGGTGTAATTAAATATCTACAGGCAGTCGGCCCAAAGGACTGAAACGGATTATATTAACTTAGCTCATTGTGGGTGATTGAAACTGTTCTCTGATGAATAAATTTCTCTCACCTGTTTCAAGATCGATACGTGGCGGCTTTGGGGGAAATCCTGAGATTTCAGCTCTCGGAAAAGTTACTGTATTTTACATAAGATTCTGATTTTAACCGGAAAATCAAGGAAATTCACAAATAAGAAGACAGTTTCCTAGGAATCACCTGGTAACCTGTTAAAACTGAGACTCTGAGGGCCCACAAGTAGAGATTCTGATTCAGTGAGTCTGGGACGGGCCTGGGACCCTGCATTCTGATGCTTCCTTACTGATTCTGATGGGCAGCCAGAACCCAGCACTAAACGACCGCGTGTCATCCAACCTTCGAGTGCGTTCTGGGTGATGGAACTGGGACTCCTGAAACTGACGATGCAACGAAAGGTTTTGGGTGATGCTAGGAGACCTGTGGAACCTGGACATGCACCTCTCCCCACACAACTCCGTGGAGGCGTGGTGCAGCAAACCTCCAGTCAAGGGCGGTTGCAGACCAGCGGGTGGGACTTGCCACCTGCATCTGTTTGAAAGGAGGCCCGAGTCCGTTAGTCGTCATGATCCTGTTCTAGGGCTAAGGTTGCCTCACAGCGAGCAATCATTTATGGGCACTTGTGTCACTTTCACACATTTTCTCCCCGTTTCCACTCAGAGTAGGCGGCGATGGTCAGCAGGCTTCAGTGCCAGGGCCGAGAGAGGCTGGCACTGGTGGCATCATGCCCCTGGAGCCAGCTTCCCCAGCTGAGGCTCCGAGGTTCAAGCCCCAGTTAAACTTCAACTTGATACAAAGCAGAAATAGACCCACAGACATAGAAACCAAACTTATGGTTACCAAAGGGGAAAGGGGAGGGGGAGAGATAATTTAGGAGTTTGGGATTAACGTACACACACTACTATATATAAAATAGATAACCATAAAGGACCTACTGTATAACACAGGGAACTATAGTCAACATTTTGTAATAACCCAAAGGGAAAAGAATCAGAAAAAGAATAGGTATATATTTTCATATATATATATGAATATATATTTGTATGTATAACTGAATCACTGTATACATACATATATATGTAGGTATAACCGAAACTAACCAATGTTGTGAATCAACTATACTTCAATAAAAAATATAAACTGCAATTTGACTGAAAGATAAACAAAAAACTCCTAGTTTTTTGGAAAATATATTGAAGGCTACAATTTTAAAAATATGGAAAGATATTAAAATTATTTCTTAAATGATGAAAAGGAGTATAGCAAACAATTTAAATGGTAGAAAAATGTAAAGGAGATCCCCCTCCCCAGAGACAAGCAGGATTAAGTCTCAGGTTTTTCTCCAGAAGTTTTCAAAGCAGACGGAAACATACCACACAGACTCTTTGTAAGAAATGGGAACTTAGATATTGTTCTGACTCCTGCTTGTTTTCATGTAACTCTTTGTCTCAAAGATAGTTCTAGGGCAGCGAATAGATTTACCCCATCCTTTTCAATGCCTGCATTTGAAAGTTATACCATCCTATGCTTCTAGCCCTGTGACTCTCAACCAGTGGCAATTTTGCTCCCCGGGGGACATCTGGCAATGTCTAAAGACGGTTCTGTTTTCATAGCCCCGGGGGGCAGTACTGGGTGCTGCTGGCCTCTAGAGAGTAGAGGCCAGGGATGCTGTCAATCTCCCTAAATGCGTGGGTTGGTCCCTACAACAGAGAATTAGCTGACCCCAAATGTCAGTGCTTCCACTGTGGAGGAAACCTGCTGTAGCATCACTGATTTTAAGACTCCTCAGGATTTGCCTTTAGAGTGTAGCTTACCAACCAGTAACAACAACATAGATAACATTTCCCCAAAGCCACAAAATATAGACCGTGAAAACGCTTTTGGGGGTGAGGGGCACTGCTGTGTGGGCAGCGTGTTCCAGTCTGGGTTTGATTGATGCATCTGTTGGTTTGGAATGACTTCGGTGGTTTCAGCGCCTACTATGTGTATATTAAACATTCCTTGTTATTTCCTATTGCAAGGCTCTGCTGGAGGAGAGCTAGCTCCTTGGGGACAGAGGAAGGTCGCGTTGGCAGAGGAGACCTTGGTGGCCTGGAGCACCCGCCAAACCTATAATTTCACAGGCAAAATGAGAGTATCCATTTTTAGCCCCAGATTTTTGTATGTTTTAAATTCTGGCTGCTTTATTTTTGTCGCAGCTCTGCTGTGTTTACTTCATACCCAGGAGAAAGGATGTTTTCTTTATAGAATGATTGTTACTGACTAAGTTTAAGAAAAAAAAACAAACTAATTTGCTAGGAAAACCATGCTTAATTATTAATATTGTCCAGACCTCTTGTCCTTCCCAGAGGCTATTGGCAACTTCTCCCATTTAGGTGATACCTTACGTTTATGTGTAGCTTTGTTTTTTTCTGTATCTAAAGCAACTCTTTCAAATGCAGTTTATCACCAAATCTCCCTTCTCTTTTTGTTTGTTTCAATGAACTTTTACCTAGCGCTGGTTGTGTTGGAAGCGTTACTTTGCACTTGAGAATCCTTTGGTTTTTTTTCGGGTCATGTCTTTCCCAAATAAGACTTTCTTGTTTTAAATAAATTGAGTGTTCCCCATAATATGAGTCTTTTTGAGAGCTTGGTGCATCCTTCTTTTTTGGAAGACTTGCTGCACATTTAGTTCAGGCTTGGGATACAGATGCTTCTAGCACTGGAGTGGAGGTCAAGGTTGGTCATAGTGGTCTCCAGGCTTTAGGCCAAGATTGTATGTCTCAATGCAACCATCATAACAATGGAAATATATAGGGGAGTAAAAGACAAAGGGGAAGTATATAGGGAATAAAAGATAAAGACATTTGTGTTTTTTACATTAAAAAAATTTTTATTGAGGTAGAGTTGATTTAGAGTGTTGTGTTAGTTTCTGGTGTACAATAAAGTGATTTAGATATATATATATATATTAGTTATGTATATATTTAGTTATATATATATTCTTTTTCAGATTCTTTTCTATTATAGGTTATTACAAGATATTGAATATAGTTCCCTGTGCTCTACAGTAGGACCTTCTTGTTTATCTATTTTATACATAGTAGTGTATATCTGTTAATCCGAAGCTCCTCATTTACCCCTCCCTCCCCCCCCCTTCCCCTTTGGTAACCGTAAGTGTGTTTTCTATGTCTGTGGATCTATTTCTGTTTTGTACATAAGTTCATTTGTATCATTTTTTAAGATTTCACAAACAAGTGATAGCATATGATACTTGTCTTTGACTTACTTCACTTAGTATGATAATCTCTAGGTCCATCCATGTTGCTGCAAATGGCATTATGTCATTCTTTTTAAAGGCTGAGTAAGTAGTATTCCATTGTATATATGTACCACATCTTCTTTATCCATTCATCTGTCGATGGACATTTAGGTTGCTTCCATGTTTTGGCTATTGTAAATAGTGCTGCTGTGAATACTGTGGTGCATGTAACTTTTCAAATTAGAGTTTTCATCTTTTCCGGATATATACCCAGGAGTGGGATTGCTGGCTCATATGGTAACTCTATTTTTAGTTTTTTAAGGAACCTCCGTACTGTTCTCCATAGTGGTTGTACCAACTTAGAGTCCCACCAACAGTGTAAGAGGGTTCCCTTTTCTCCACACCCTCTCCAGCATTTATTATTTGTAGATGTTTTGATGATGGCCATTCTGACTGGTGTGAGGTGATACCTCATTGTGGTTTTGATTTGCATTTCTCTAATAATTAGTGATGTTGAGCATCTTTTCATGTGCCTGTTGGCTGTCTGTAAGTCTTCTTTGGAGAAACATCTATTTAGGTCTTCTGCCCTAGAGCTTTTAAATATCATTTCTGTGCTAGGAAATCTCTATGCTAAATGCACGGCCAAGCCTGTGACTAAGAAAATGAGCATTTCCACAAATGATGTAAATTACAGTAGACTGTCCGTATTTGGTTTACTTAGCCATCTTTGGGGTTAGTTCCAAAGAGAAGCCTTGTGCTACTTGTTCAGCAAGGCTTAGGGACGTCTAAGACAGCAAACAGAGGGAATAATTGGAAGCTTACTCTCCATAAGAATAGCAAAATAGATGATAGATAACCAACCAACTCTATATCTTAAGGCAACAAATAATCTAAAATTTTTCAAAACATAAAGACAAAGTCTTATCAGTTTATTATAAGTAGAGGAATACATGGCTTTAATATAGTATTTATTTTCATTTGATTGTATTGTACACTTTCAATGACAAGAGAAGAATAAATTCTATGAACTAAGGAATTCCATAATTTCTGGGAGCTACAAAATGTAAACATGGAACATTTGGTTCTGTTTCAAATTGCTAAACATGTCAAGATGAGGAAAACATTTCCCCCTTTTCCTCCCCAAATGAAGATGTGATTGAAAACATTTAGCTTTGTGTAAGCAGCAAAATTTTCCTACTTGGAAATTTAGGATACTATATTTTATTACATGCATTTTTAGACTCTTTAAAAGAATATAGACAGAAATCATGTATTTAAACATCCAATCATGAGTTTAAATTAACTCATAAACATGCTTTAAAAAATACTTTCATGCTTATTGCTATGGACGCAACTGTGTCCCTCCAAAAATTGTATATTGATGCCCTTATTCCCAATGTGGTAGCATTTGCAGATGGGGCCTTTGAGAGATAAATAGGATTAGATGAAGTCATAAGCATGGGACACTCATGAGGGGATTAGCGCCCTTGTGAGAAGAGGCACCAGAGAGTTTGCTTCTCTCTCTGTGCCATCTGAGCAAGAAGGTGGCCGTCTGTCTGCAAGTCAAAGAGAGCCCTCACCAGGGAACTGAATCAGCTGACACTTTGATTTTAGATTGCTAGCCTCCATAACTATAAGAAACAAATCTTTTTATTTTTAAATTTTACTTATTTATTTTTTATTGAAGTATAGTTGATTTACAATGTTGTGTTAATTGCTGCTGTACAGCAAAGTGATTCAGTTATACGTATATATATATTTATATTTATATATACATTTAAAAAATATTCTTTTCCACTATGGTTTATCATAGGATTTTGAATATAGTTCTCTGTGCTATACAGTAGGACCTTGTTGTTTATCCATTCTATATATACAAGCTTACATCTGCTAACCCCAGCCTCCCACTCCATCCCTCCCCCAACCCCCTCCCCCTTGGCAACCACCAATCTGTTCTCTATGTGCGTGATTCTGTTTCTGTTTCAAAGATAGGTTCATTTGTGTCATATTTTAGATTCCACATATAAGTGATATTATTTGGTATTTGTCTTTCTCTTTCTGACTTATTTCACTTAGTATGATGATCTCTAGTTGCATCCATGTTGCTGCAAATGGCATTATTCCCTTCTTTTTTATGGCTGAGTACTCTTCCATTGCATACATGTACCACATCTTCTTTATCCATTCATCTGTCGATGGACATTTAGGTTGTTTCCATGTCTTGGCTGTTGTGAATAGTGCTGCTGTGAACATAGGGGTGCATGTATCTTTTTGGATTATAGTTTTGTCTGGATATATGCCCAGGAGTGGAATTGCTGGATCATATGGTAATTCTGTTTTTAGTTTTCTATTCTGACTGTTTATTTCAACACATCCTGCAGTCTAAATATACCTCCCAAACATGAAACAGTCTACATAAAACAATTTAGCAATACCTTTCTCATGCCTGTTCAGACAACCAGATCCTTCATTTCTACTATTGTTAACATGAAAATCAAAATCTCCTAGTGTGCGTTCTCAGGAATGCTTTATACAAACTATCAGAATTTTGAAAATAAACTTTGACAATAATGATGTGACATTTTTTGGTAATCACAGGTCAATTTAAAAGTGAACTATCCATGGTTAGTAACTAATGATCAAATGTTGCTGTTTTGATCGTATGCAACTTTGTTTCTCTTACTAGGTTAAGGCCTTGCTATCTTTAGAACCACTGTGGAGTAGTGAGTGGAATGAGGATCAGCCATCTGTTGACACAATGCTTGATTTTGTGCTGTAGTTAAAAATCATCTGATTAAAATCAGTCACTTAAGAAATATATATTTATAGTTTATGATAGACCAGTTCAATGGAATAGTATCCTATATATGCTTATTTTAAATAAAATTGCTTGTATCATTCTAATGGGCTGTATCAGTTATCTTATTAATATATTAAAATAATGCAACAAACTTAGTGGCTTAAAAGAACACATCTATTATCTTACTGTTTCTGTGGGTCTGGAGTCTGGATACAGCCTCTCTGGCTTCTCAGCAATGCTGCAATCAAAGGCAGTTGACTGGGGTTGGGGTTTCATCTGAAGGCTTGACAGGGAAGGATCTGCTTTTTGGTTCATTTCCTAGTGGTTGTAGGACTGAGGGCTTCACTTCTTGCCAGGGGCTTCCTTCAGCAACTAGAGCCTGCCCACAGCTCCTCGTCGGTGAACTTATCCAGCTTGGCTGTTTGCTTCCTCAAAGCCAGCTAGGGAGGAGGAGACTCCAGCAAGGCAGGTGCTGCACTCTAATATAACAGAGTCATGTAATCACTCATAGCTTGTCACCTTTGCTGTGTTCTGTTGGTAGAAGCAAGTCACAGGTCCCACCTACCTTCAAGTAAGGGGATCTTGCAAGGCAGGTATCCTGGGAGCTGTCTTAGAGTCTTCCTGAAACATGATCCATCAATAGCTTTCTGGAAGACATTTCCAGTTTTTAAAGAAAACAATGTAATTATGGGAAATTTAAAAATTAGATATTAGATATTAACCTTATAATATATAAAATGCACTATGTATTTAATTATTACCACCAGCATTGATTAAAAATCTTCCTGGTCCATATTTTATCTTGTGAAAATGGATGAAATCAAGAGCTTAGTCTTCTAAGACTACCTGAAGCAGTTTTCATCCAGCATAGCTTGCCTTCTCCTGACTGAAGCTGATAGTAGCATGTGATGGTTTTAAAGGATGTCACTGTTGATGCAAATTTGATTATAAAATGTGTACCCCCTTGGGACTCCCTGGCTGAGCCTCTCGGCTTCTTACACCTGCCTGTTAGCTGTCATTGGGTCCCCCAAGTGGTGATACTCAGACATGTTCCATGGAGTTGGCACTGCCATCCACGGCAATCCAAAGCTTCTTGTAATATATTTCATAGAAAATTTGACTTTTACATATGGACAACCAGCTGTTTGCGGACACTTTCCCTGGTCCATCCCGGAGCTTCAGCTAATGGACTCATCATGCAGCTCCAGAGCAGTCTGCAGCCACCTTCTATGTATTGATGCGCGATCCGACCATTAGCTGCCTGAACCTACATGCTGGACCGCACGTGGATGGGTGCCTGTGTCCATATTTCATTAACTGGTTTATTACTGATGTGCTTACACAGTGGAGCAGCTGAACATCTGAGGAAAGTGCCTCATTGCCAAATGCTCCTCTTAGTTTCAGGCAGTTACCTCAGGTTCATACTTTCTACGTTATGCTGAATCATTGAGAAAGACCAAAAGACTGGTCTGATCAATTTTTAGAAGGTAGCCCACTTGAAGATTTAGAACAAAACTAGTATCACTAGGGAAAAAAATGGGACCCATTTGTCATCAGCTCTCTGGACCTTTCCACATGGTAAGGCATAACTGCTCCGCCCCATTCTCATATGAATGGAGAGGTGCTGATTTTTAGAGAATAAGTTTCCTTTTCCTTTTGTACTTCATATCAAAAACTTGTCATGTGACCCTTTCAAAACATGGTCCTTATATATTAGAGGGCATCAAATTGATGTTTCTTAGTTTTTGCTTTTTTTTTCTGGAAAAGTTGCTAGGAGAAAAAAATGTCATGATAGGCCTAGAATGAGTCTTTGCAGTTGCACAATACAGAGGAAGAAACCAAATTCCCAGACAACTAGATTTTCTAGACCTGAAACTGGCATTAAAGAAAATTATCTAAACATACCAACTTCATTTTATAGATTAAACAATGAGACCCACAAAGGTAAATCTGTGGACACAGGCTCATAGAATAAGTTAACCCTGGCCCTCTAGGCCGTCCCTTTTTTGGTTTAAGGAACAATTCCATTTGTTATAGTGATAGAATTATTGAGTACCAACTTTGAGCTAGGAACTTGTCATGCATAGTTTTGAAAGCTCATACCTTTCTTTTAACCTGATTGCTGTTATTTCCCTGCTTTTACATGGGAAACAACTTAAGAAAGGTAAAAAACAAAACAAAATAAAAAACCACAAAAAACCGTGTCCATGCTACCCAGGTAGAAAGTAGTAACAGGGTTTTAACTTGGGTCATGGTGCCATTTCTAGTGTTCTGGGGAGCCTTTTTCCAACTTTTCTTAGAGAAGAAGGAGTTGTGGATTCATTCAGGCACGGCCATTATGGGTGGGTGACATGTTCTTCTGTTCTTTTTAAAGTAACTTGGAAAGTTCTGGGCCATGTACTTTCAGGAGTTGAACTTAGAAGCAGCAGGTTTTTAGCAGAAACAGGGAGACCAATTATTTCCCAAAAGCTCTGAAATAGGTACATGGTTGGGCTGATTTGTTAGGATTGATTCAGAAAATTCAGGGGTTAAGAGTATTAAGCCCTGGGGACTTTGAGGCCTGTTCAAGACTAAGGAAGTTTCCATGGGGAGAGGAAAGGCGAGTTGAATCTCTCTGTAGAGCAGTCTGAGTAGAGTTCTTCTGAGCATTTCCCTGTTTGATCCTATTCTCTTTTGGTGAGGCAGGCCCCTCTGTTGTCATTTAAACACCTCATTGAAAGGCAGTTCTAAATGGTTTTTAAAATGAGCTCTGGTGAGGTCCACTGCTCCTTGAAGTTCCCCAGAGCTGGGTTTCCCCCTTGCTTGGAATCACACTGTTTATTTTTAAAAGCTTTCGCGGTTCGACCCTTCTGGTTTGTTATTGCAGCTGGACCCACTTAGTCCTCCCTTGTCTCCTCCAGCCCTTTTGTGGTTTGGGGTACTGTTTGGAGCGTTAGGACTGGGTTGAAGGGACAGGAGACCAAGGCCACGGACACATCTGCTTTCTGTTAGCACCCAGAGTCACAGGTGCCCCTAATGGGGCTCTGCCCGCTCACCAGAATCATTTCTCTTTTCTTCTCCCCTCTCCGTGTTCTCCTTGAATTCCCTTGCAAGTCAGGGTTTTTCATTTTCTCCTTTTGTGATGTTCTGTTCTCTGCTTTCAATTACCCCCTCTTCTTCCCCAGGCAAATCCTGATTCTCACCTGCACTCAGATTCTTGACACTTGTCTTTATAGCAGCAATTATTTGCAGTGGGTTGTAGAAGAGAGATTAAACTGCCCAGGAAGACACAGTGTGACCATGACACGTATGTCCCTCCCTGGCCCAGCTGGGGACGGAGTAGCTCTTTGTTGAGCTGGGTAACAAGGAATTCAAACCGTGCTGGAAGATGAAGCCGGTGAGTAGAAATTCTGCAGGGAACCTCGAAGGATTTACTTTAATTAGAATTTATGCCCCGATCTAAGTCCCGTAACTGCAGGCTTCTTGGAAACAAAGAGCTGACTTCTGCAGTAATTGGTGGATGGAGACTTGATTCTTTCTAAGCACCTTCTCTGGTCGTCCTCAAACTCTTTTGGAGCACGTTCTTCTCTCTGTGCTTTGTGCCTCTGAGGCTCTCCAGATAACGTGTACCCTGCTGACTCACACTACCTGGAAGGGTCTTCTGAAAGTTTTAGTCAAATACCAACCGTTTCTCTGCTTTCCAGCTCAAAATTTTAGTGGTGCTTTAGCCTTCCTTTCGTGCTGCCACTAGATCTCTCCAAAACTCTCAGTTAACGTATACACACGTCCTTATTTTTAGCGTCTAGTATTCGGAGAGAGCAGGGACTTTTTAGAGCCAGCTTTGGCTGAAAAGCCAGATGGAATAGTCGTTAAAAACCAAATTCTCACGATTTCTTATTACAGGATTGCTCGATCCCAGTCTGAAACCCGTTTCCTGTCCTGGCCTGTTCATGTAGGCACATTACCTCCTAGTCTCGAGAGCTAAGCCCCTGGTCTGCTAACTAACCAGGAAACTCCTTGAGAGGTGTGGTTAGTCTGCAATAATCACAGCTTCAGGTGTAGGCAAGATACAGCCCTGTCTGATGCTGGTGAAATAAAAATGCAGGTACCTGACTCATAGCCATCATTCTTGGGTTTGATTTATCATTTATAGATGATTCTGATTTTCTCTATGAATGTGTCTGTGGAGCCTACCGGCTTATATTTTTGTGATCATGGTTGAAAGTACTCTTTCTGATCTTGGGAAATTGTGCATTGCTTTTTCAGTATGTTTTCTTAGTCTGAGGGCACATGTGAGCCATTTCTGTTCTTTTCACTCTCTTTCTTTGGACAACTCCCTGTGTATAGGTGGGGGGGGGGAGATGCTCAGTTTTCTTTCCTTTTCTTCATTATAAAAGGAGGAGTGTAGTTTACAAGGAAGTCAGTTCCATTCCAAAAGGTAGTAATTATAATTCTTTTTTTTTAATTTTTTTTCCTTAATTAATTAATTAATTTATTTATGGCTTTGTTGTGTCTTCGTTTCTGTGCGAGGGCTTTTCTCTAGTTGCGGCAAGCGGGGGCCACTCTTCATCGCGGGGCGCGGGCCTCTCACTATCGCGGCCTCTCTTGTTGCGGAGCACAGGCTCCAGACGCGCAGGCTCAGTAGTTGTGGCTCACGGGCCTAGTTGCTCCGCGGCATGTGGGATCTTCCCAGACCAGGGCTCGAACCCGTGTCCCCTGCATTGGCAGGCGGATTCTTAACCACTGCGCCACCAGGGAAGCCCTATAATTCTTAATATTGTAATAAAAGGGGAGAATTTTCTAGAGGAAAAAGACTGTAAAACCATAAGGAAACAAGAAAGTAATGGCTTTGGGCCTTTTTATTTTATGGCCTTTATGGATTGCTTTGCCTATTTTGTTTTTTAATGTTAAAGGTCTCAGTGTACTTTGTAGTGTAGTGACTCAATTGAATTAAGACTTTCATGGACTAGGAAAAAAAAACAGTACTCGCCGTTCTGTACCAGTTTAGCGTTTTCTCCTTTACACGCTGTATAGCAAGAAAACACTTTCTTATTTGACATGTGACCAATGGGACTATACCAGAGGGCCAGTGTGATGTGTTTGGAACTTCAAGTTAATAGCCTCAGTTGTCAGGCATCTATTATCTCAAGTGTAATGAGACACAATCAGCTCTTTAGACTGTCATCATCCTTTAAATCGAGGGAGCAAGGATCATCATCTGCTGCAGAACCCAAGGATCTGGTTCACATCATATAATGAGGGCTCTAGAGAGTCCTGCCAGCCAAAGCCAGAGCCCCCAGTCGGCAAGCAAGTGACTTTGGCCACTGGCCTGTCATCCCTGATGCCCGGGATCATCCCGATGTCTGTTTCTGAGGGGTCTAATTGTCACTCTAGAAAGGTTAATGCCAGACAGCCAGGCACCAGGGGCTCCCACAGTTCGCTGCTAGCGTGATGAGTTCTGGGCTCCTCAGAAGCCAGAGGGCCAATAGTTTTCTTCTCAGGAACAGTCAGGTAGCTTGTGTCTTTGGAGTTTCCATTGCCTGACCCCTTATCTCCGTCCATCGAGGTGGCCCCTCCTCTGTGTGACATACACTCCACTCATGCAATCCTGCCTCCCACCTTCACATCATCTTACGTCAGCCAGCGTCTGACATTCCCATGTAGAGCTGGGACATGGTTATGGTATTCTGTCTTTTGTTCATGACCTTCACTATTTACAGTCTGTCCTTATGGAGGGCTCATAGTACTCATGCCCCGTAAGTTCATCATGAACCATGAATTAGCTAGTCCTGAATCATTGCTCCTAGGGGACATACAGGGCTAGGTTCCTGCGAGCTTCTGGTCCCAACATCTTCATCAACCTATGAATAAAGAACCTCATTTTAATGCATATTTCTGATAAAGACACCTTATTTAATATATAGTTGATCCTTTACCTTTGCACTTACAGCCAACAGCACATTTTGCGGTAACAAATAAGTTTTAGCCAGTAGGCGAATTCACAAATATGGAATCTGTAAATGTGGAATCTGTGAATAATGAAGATTGACTGTATTTTCTTTTTCTTTCATGAATATCAGTTACCATTTGAAAGAAGTAATGTTTGGAGTTGTCCAACTCCGTTTGTACTCTGAATCCCATAGGTGCAAAGTAGATGTTTAAGCTCCTGGTAAGGAAGCAGCGTTTTCTGTCAATCCCTATGTCCTTGGTATTTGCAGCATCACTGGTGGAAAACCTCCCAGCCTTTGAAGCAGCTCTCAGACATTCCTTCTTCCTGATGGAATTAGACCTCTTTGGACACTTTCCTGCCTGTCCTTGTGTGGCCTCCTTATCTCTGGACGTCAGTGCTTCTGCTTTGACCTGGAGGAGAACAATGATTTTAGAGCTTTTGTAATAAATAGCACCTTGAATAACAAGCTGGGTGAGGAAACTAGGCACATCTACCGAGCAAGTGACAACAATGGTTACTTTGCATCTCTAGTTTCTCTTTTTAAATTTTGCTTAGGGAGAGTGTGGCTGGAAGGTAAAAGAAAGTTTCATTTGCTCCGGGTTAAAGATGTGGCCTTATTTGTGGGAGCCCACCATGATTCTTCTTTTAACAGGGCTGTGAAACTTCCTTCTGAAACACAGTGCCGGCCTCCGTGCCCTGGTGGGAGCCAGAAGGGGCCGGGCTGGAATAGTCTGGGCGGGGATGCTTTTCTGCTTGTGAGATCGTGTATTGGCACGTGGGCTGGCACGCTGGCTGAGTTGCAACAGAGCTTTCTCCCCGAGCTGCCGACGTCTGCTGACAAGCCAAGGACGGCTCTGAAATTCCTGCACAGCATTTTGCTTTGGGAAGCCTGCGGTTCCTCGATCACTGTGTGTCTGTCAGAGCAAATTGAAATCGAGGAGAAGGGGGCTCCCTCTGGTGATTTCGGCAGGGATGAAGATGTCTTCTGAGCAGTGACGGTTCCCAAAGTGAATGTCCTTGAGGGAGGAGAGCTCGTGTCCTTGTAAGTTCTCTGCCCTTCCTTTCTTTAAAGGTCTGTTGTAGCCATAAGGAGCATTGTAGAGCCCGTGCGGGCTGTAGGACTGACAAAAGGAAAAAGTGCTGGTGGGAAAGGTGAAGCAAGGGAACGAGGAGAAGAGTCTTTCTATTGACAGTTTGTCCTTTGATGGCAGAAGGACTAGGTGTAGCGCTAAAACCTTCCAGTTCTTCAGATTTCCTCCATGATGATTATTGTTTTCCTACTACTGTATGGTTCAGATAGAACCAAAACTCTTACCTGGTGTCCACACTTTGTCAGGTGCCTTGTCTGCCAAGTGGAGTTCCCGTCTGCCATCCATGGCCAAGAGAAGAAGATGATGATGGGGAGGTTGACCTCTCCCAAGGTTCACAGCAGAGGGAAATCATGAAAGCCGGGTCTTTCTCATCTCAGGATGGTTATGATCAATTTGCATCTTTTTAGCTTCTGTTGAAAGACCCCTGTGTCCCCCAGAATATGCAACTAGGAGAGACCTAATGTGCTGGGGGTTAGGAGTTTGTCAAGGAATGTGGGTAAAGACCATGCTATTACATCAAGCTATGGTTTGGTGGTTTACCTTAGGAGTCTTTGAGACAAGCAGCTGTCACCAAAATTTCATGCCACTTTTCTGATTTACAGCTTCTTTTACAATATTTGGAAAGGCAGCATGACTTGAGAAATTGTCAGTAAATAACGCATAGCCCTGCCCAAGGGCAATCTGAAGCACATGACGACGTAAATGGCCAACAGGGTGAGATGTTTTGTTCCAAGAATAATAACGGGTCTTATCACGCCTTCCCACACTGCTATCAGCTTTCCATGCGAATGAGGGGTTCTGTTTATGGTTTAACTTCCCTGGTGTTCACAGTGACGGCTGCATTGATGGGATGGTCCATAATTAGACTGTAGTTCCTCTGGTGAAATGTGTGAGGAGAGAGAGACAGATTTTGCGCCAACACTGTGCTGAGAGGCTAGCTATCTGCTGGTCCAAGAGAGGGGACGTGGATAAGAAACCTGATGTGACAAGAATGTCTTATTTTAACATGAGTATATAGTTTGAAAAACAAAATCCCAAAGCAAGGACAAGTCTGTGTCCTGCTGTCACTTGACTTTATTTTCTGTATCACTGTTTTGTCCTCTTCACTAAAGTCATATAGACCTTTCTTTAAAGCTGGATTCAATCGTTAGGCTCATTACCCTCATGGAATAGCATCACTTCTGTAGGCCTAAGTATGAACGGAGTCAAAAAACATAACATCGAGATTAAAATGCACATTTTAAAGTCAAGCATAAAATGTCCCCAAGCACAGATTGATTTTCTGGTGCTAAATTATCTAAAATGCTTTTATGTTTTTAACTGGGTAAAGCATGTCATAATTTCATGTTCACGTGGGCCAGAGCCTGTTCATGTTTTCTAAAGCTACGTGTGACGTGGAAAACTGGAGGGTGAAAGGGAGCTGCTTTATACTTCCTTCTTCTGCAGTTAACTGGGGAGAAGGGACACAGGGTGAGCAGGGCATCAGCCAAGGGTCAAGTATGTTCAGGACACTGCGTGGGTGAAGGGGCCTGAAACCTGTGATTGTAGAGAGAACGGAAGCCCAAGAACAAAAAACTGTGGATTTTGTTTTAATCAATCGCTGCAGAATTGCTACGTAGGAAACACTCCAGTTCAAATGGACACTATTAGTTCAGAACTTAGAGTAATTTTTACTTAGCAATTCACCTGAGAGCTGTGAAAAATGGGTTTACTAAGGGAATTATCAGTATAAGCATTCGATTTACAAAAAATAATGTGTGTATCACTAAGGAAAGGCATTTTCCTGACTGGTCACTGTCGGCCACCGGGTTGCCCTTGTTCTCCTGTCCTGACTGTTCACGTGAGCGGCCATCTCTCCATGGGGACATCTCTGAGCCCCTAGAGAGGTTTTGGGGGGGTGGAGGCAGCTCCCCCAGGGAGTCTGAAGAAGGACCCTTGTATATGTCAGTCGGCTTAATAGATACGAAGAGAGCAATTTTGGCTTCTTTGCACAGGAGAGTCTGGGATAAGTTTGGATCTTACAAGAGCATAAACAGGATATAAGAAAGGGGACCCAAACCTGTAGGAGTAACGTCAGAAAGCCGCCTCTGAGACTTGAAATCCTTCTAAAGAGAGGTGAAAGGAGAATTTTATTTTGAGCAGAGATGGGATCAAGGCAAGCCTCAAGCCTCTGGTCCAGGAAGGTGTGACTTCCTTTCCTCAGGACTTTCTCTCCCACACAGCCGCCACCCACCATCTCCTGCCTGGGCACCTGCTGAGCTCCTGGCATCTTCTAGACCTGGAGGAGGGCCAGGCAGCATCTCGATCCCACCTAGGTTTGGTGTGCTCTGTTTTTCTGGGTGATTTTGATTGCTGTCAGATTGGATGATGTGATGCCAAGTTGGAAGAGTATCTCAAGAAGCTGACTTTAGGATTATTCCCCTGGGTCCGTGGATCCATTGTCATCTGCACACGCCAGGAAGTAAAATGAAGGAAACCTTATCGGGTGTTTGCCCATCTACCTAAGCCTGGGCTTGGGGACTCAAAGTTGAACGGGACAGGATGAGTGCCCTTGATGGGGGAAGCAGACAGATAAACAACAGAGGGTGATATGATATAACCAGAGGCGGGCACTGGGTGTCCTGGTCACAGAGGAGGGGTGACTGCATCGCATGGGGACACAGGGGACACGTGGATTTCAGAGAACCAGCTGGGATGCAGGAGCGGCTCTTAGGATGATTGGCTTGAGTGACGAGGTTGAGCCAACAAGATATAATCCAAAAGGGCAAGAAATACAGAGTTCTTGATTCAGATTCATAAATAAACTTCATACGTACCACAAGGAGGGGAGTTACTTTCTCAGTAGCTTGTAAAATCAAAAGAAAAAAACAAAACAAAGCAATGGCAGTGGTCAGTTTCATCCTGTCCATCCAAAAGAGGAGGGATTTGTCTTCTCGACGGTTTATGAAAAGGAAACCCAAACCCACCCCACGGTGGAGGCAGGGAGAAGGGACAGGGCAGACAGTCACTGGGGGTTTGTATGGGTCAGACGTGACCTGGATCACTCTCCCTGTGTTGTCACATTTGCTGGTAGAGCTTGTCAGTGGAAGATAACGGAACACAATTTTGTAAAATGCCATCTGTCTTTCAAACCAGTCTCGTTTCCTTTCCACTTAGTCCAGCGGAGCAGGGCTTGTATTGAATGCGGTGGTTAGCAATTGACTGTGGCTCCTTTAATAGTCAGTAAGCTCAGAAGTTTCCCCATTATTCAACACTCCTGTCCCAGGTCTGCTATTTTGGTCCATGGTGTCACTAATCAAGGGTGGGGAGAGAGATGCAGGTAGGGGGGACGCCCTTAAGTCAGGGTCATGGGCTGACATGTTTAAGGGTGCGTGTCGCAAAGAAAATGGAGAAAACATCTTTGATTCATACAAAAAAGAGTGTCTTTTCTACAGCAGGTTTGCATCAGGACGCGCCCGGCCTTCTGGTTCCATTTAGCGAGTCCGATTTGATCAGATCTTGTCCTTGCTGGAGGCTACAGGATGGGAAGAACGGCTTCATGACTAATCTAAGGCAGCTGACATGGTTGTTTTTAAACATTTGTGAAGCTATGCTGGTTCTTCCTGGGGAAGAAGTTTCAGTACAGTTTGTGCTGAAATGGGTGACATGACTCGTTGCCAAATGTAAAGAAATGAAGATCTTTTTAGTCCCCTACATGTGTAAACACTCTAAACACAGCCATGTTTATAGGAAAGTTAGACACCATCTGGTTCAATACAGAGTAGCCTATTTCTTATTTTTATCACTAATTTATATTAAGAGGCTGGCAAGTAGAACAGAAGTAGATTTTGGGTTATGCAACACACCCAGGGATTCATATAGTGTTAATCCTGCTGTAGCCTCAAAAGCATGAAACAAATGCATCTCTGAGCAACTTGGCCTCTCGCAGTAATGAAGAAAGGAGTTGTCTTCTTAGTCTTGGAGCCCACCTTTGACAATGGAAGACCCAACAGGTCACTGGGACTGATTTCAGCAGGTTTTAAATGTCCATTATTCTTCATGCCTTTGGAGATATGAACGTTCTGAAATGATTTCAGTGCATTTGCTGGATTTAAGCCAAAAAACAAGGGCATAGTTTCACTGTTAAATCAAAACACGATTTGCTTGGCCCAGGTTGCTGTATCCCATGTAAAACAGCAGCATTAGAGTCTGGGCACATAAAATAAATGAAGACATGGAGAACCCAGAACTGACACAGCCCAGCATGCATATTGGATTGGCTTGTATGGGTTTGTACTAATCTGATTGTCCTTACTGAGTTAAAGGAAAACATCTTTATGTTTCTCTCTACTGAATTGGAGAGAGAGCATCCTTTGTAGCTGGAAAGTTCCAAAAGACTTCTTCTATCTGTTCTTTTTTTAGGAGAATATTTTTTCTGAGTGATTTACTCCATTGCCGTTTCAGTAACAGTTCATTGTGAATTTCACAGTCTGCTATCTTTCCAGGGATAAAAACCGTCTTCTCCTTCATGCTCTTGCACGAGACCTTTGTCTGCCTTAGCTCAGCTTCATCCTGAGAAGGTTTTTGTGTCAGTTGTGAGTTTAATCTGTGGCAGGCATTTCCTTCTTCCTATGTAATGACCAAAGGGCTGATTTAAGAACCCAAGCCCGTCCTGTTTTCTTTAACAGAAGTAGCAACAGTAGTTAAGTAATTTTTTGAGTTAAATTTGAATTTCGAGCCCAAGTTGAATCTTGAATCTCTTTTGTGTGGGCAAGCTACTGCTTACAGGGTAGTCTTCTTGAGTGTGTTGTTCTGAATAAGTAGGAATTGAGAGACCAGATTTTTCAAAAAGCCTCAGACAGCCTTCTTTCTCTGGGTACTGATATTCTAGTCTACAAAGGACGGATCAATTTAGCTGTCAAAATGAAAGCTGAGAGGCCAACTGCCCATGCAAATTAACCACTTGTGCAAGAGCTTCAAAACTGCCTGCGTGAAAAGTGAGGCTGTCCTTTGAAAACTAGGCACATGGCAGCAGAAAGAAGAAAGTAGTCACCATTCGGAGACGTTGGTGTCCTTAGAGAGCCGATCTTAGAAGTTGCTCATTTTGAGCAGTCACTTAGTTTTGGGCAACTTGTTTGCTTGAATAAAGTTGTCATTTTTTGCTCTTTCTTTCTCTCTGCTCCCATGCCTCCTGGCAGCTCAGAACATGTCTCATTGTCTGGTGTGGGAGCAGAGGAATAGAAAGAGTTTTTTACACAAGCTTTGTGTCAGTTACTGAGGCAATATATTTGTTCCAGGGTCAGCAATTCCTACCAGCTTTAAATACTCACCAAAGGATGAGCTACAGGAAGACGAAATGGAAAACAATTGGGTTTCTTTCTTCCCAAATGTTGTTAGGATTAGTCAACACTTTGAGAAATGAAATCCCCAATTTCCGCCTTCCCTTTTCTGTAGTTCTCAGCTGTGTCTAATATTTCTAAACCATCACATTTCACAGTGACGACTGTCTGATGGAGAGAGGGGTCTCGGCGCAGATCTGGGTGGGAAGGCTCCAAGCAGGAAGGGTATGTCTTTTCCTCGTGCATCTTGCTCTTTGGATACGACTGTCAGAAGTGTCTCTTCTACTCAGGGAAGTAGGGTTTACCTCTGCTGGTCTCGGAGCCAGATGATTGTGTCGTGAAATGACCCAGATGTGAGGTCCTGTGTCCCCACGTGAGGACACACTGTCCTTGAAGCCTCAGCCATTGCTAGGGCTGGTCTCCAGGGGTTCCTACTCTGGCCCTAAGACAGCCAGAGATTTAAAGAAGGGAAATGGTGACATTTGGTACTTGTCTTTTCTAAATGTAGGTGAGATAATTATCAAAGAGATTTTTTACTAAGTGGTCTTGATCAACATGTGGCATTATTTGTATAGAAATGAATTAGTTGGTTATTAAAGAGATTATTTCTGATTTGGGGAAAGCCAAAGGGTGAATTCCTTGAGGACGGGACTCTTACACGCATTATGTATGCCATTCTTTGATACCTCCTCAACCCAACTGTGACACAGGAAACTGTCTGATTGGCCATGTATACTGATGTGGAAAATAAGGCAAAACATCCATTTTGCCTTTTCAGATACAATATTGTTGTGTAGTTACAACTCTAAAGATTTTAAATGTTTTTTTTTTCCTCCCCATATATTTGTTGTATCATGCATGTTTGTGTAAGATCTCTAACCTTCTAAAGCCACAGCTGTTTGCACTGATGTTGTCCCTATGGAACGCTACTTGATTCAGACACTGTTTGTAAACAGAATTTGACGGGGGTGCAGCACAGATTCCGTAACACTGGCCAGTGCAGGCAAACCTCGAGGTGAAGGAACACCTTTCCAAAAAGAAAAAAATCCTAAGAGTTGGGCCACCTCATAACATCCTTTTCTAATGCTGCTTTCAGCATTTATACATCATAATGTCAAATAATGTTCAAAGTTTGGATGGGGATATTGAGCAAACAACAGACCTGTCTTAAAAACAAAACAGTTTTCAAAACGTGAATCCTGACCCCATCTTAAGTGTAAAGCGGTTGGCCGTCTTATGTCTGGGGAGATCTGGCCCCGTGGACCAGCCCCTGACGCCAGCCACCATCTGCCCGGAGGGGAGGGACAGGTGGCCGCTCCCCAGAGCACGCTCAGAATGGCCCTGTACAGACCGCTGCCTTTACCAGATGCTTTGTTCATCACCTCAAGCTTTACGTGCATTTGGCTTTTCGTCTTCAGTCTTCACGTTGTTTTCTTGAACGCTGGGATTTTTGCTTAGGAACTTAGGAGCAGAGGCTCTGCCCTCGTCCCTCTTGCCTGGAACCCAGCCTGCCTGCGATCACTTATGTCCTTAGAAGTCTGCACCTTTCAGAGCGCCCCAGTGTCTCTGCAAGCTGCTGCTTGTGTATTTACTTCTCTTTCCCCTCCCTGCTTTTCTAAGTGTCCTTCTTTCCTCTTTCCCTCTTCCCCCTCTCCTCTCTACCATTTTTGCTTTCCTGCCCCTTTCCCTGTTCCTGTTGCTGGCACTTTTCTTTTTCTGGATGCCTGGGGGTTTCTGATGACCCTCCCAGCCCACAGGAGCCTGCCTTACTTTCAGGCAGCGTCTTTCTTTACCCTCAGTGTCTGCTGTTGATTTCTCCAAGCACCATCCAGCGAGGCACAGGTGTTTGAAAGGGAACGGCAGAGACTGTCAGAGGTGACCTCACGCAGGACCGCGAAGTCAGGGACAGTGTCAGGGAGGGGAGCGACATGGCGTGTACAGAGACAGTCAACCCATTTTCTTCAACTCCTTGTGCACCTCTGAGTGGTGTTGGACGAGGGAGGGAACAACAATATCCTTTACTTATTTTGTATCTTCATTCCTAGTGAGAAGATTCTGATTCTCAGAGCTTGTTATTGTCTTAATTTCAAAGACATTCATTCCTCATGGGTCCATACTCAGTTTCTAGACTGATGTTCCTGTACAACTAATGTTTTGCAAAAATGGGCTATGATTTATAGTCTTTTAAAAAAAAATATTTTAAAACCTAAAGTTCTCTTGTGGCAGCTTCTCGCCCGTGGTTCCTCCCGTTCTTGTCTATTCTCTGCAGAGCTGCCATATTGATTCTCCTAAATACCACTCTCATCCTGGCATTTTACTGAGGCTTCCGTGACACCCCCTTCCTTTGGATGAAGTCTCCTCTCTTTTTCATGTTAACGTGCCCTAATTGTCTGCTTTTCTAGTCTATTAGCTCCTTGGAGCTGCTCCTTTGAGCCTTCCTTCCAACTTAGCTGTTCATGGGAGTGGCCTTTCAGATAGACTGGCCTTGCGTGCTCCCCAGCTGGTCCACATATTCCTGGTGGCAGCTTTTTTTCCGTGGTGAGGCTCTAATCGAGAATCATGAGGCAGAGGACGCAGGAATTGTTTCTACTAAAGTTGATATTAAGTAAAAGAGAAAATAATAAGGATAATATGGAATCGAGTCAAGTGGGGACATTTATATATATTAATAAAACATAAGCAGTTTCTTATTTAATGGGGAGTTAAATATCCACTTTAAAATATTCCAACCTCAGTCTGCGATGACCCTCTGGGGTTTTGTAGCTTCTTAACCTTTTGAAGTTTCCCTCAGTTTTCTGGAAAATACGTCAGTGATTTACGGTTTATACATCAACTAATTTATGACCTCACTGGGGGAGGATGGGAGAGCTCAACTTCCAGACCCGAAGGGGCCAATATCCGTGACTTCAGCTTAGCCTATTCAAGGTCACTGCTTTGTTGCTGTGGTTTCCGCTCCTGACCCTACACTGCTTCAAACACGTGGGTGTCATGTTGAATGGTATATATTCCTTTGGAGGGTGGCATGCCTACCCAGGCAAGGCTTTACCCTCCATAGTAAAAGGTCCTGATGCTGTTTGCTTGGCTGTCATGGGCCAGGGTGGTAAAATGTGCTTTTCACCTTTGATGTAACTACAGGCATAGTTACAGCCTCTCAGCGTGTATGTCCCTGGATCCTGCTGCTGGAACTAGTTTCTGGTTTAGATTTCAGATTCTAAAGGGAGTCCTGTTGTCCCCCAAGCTGTGTGAACTCTCTATGGGCATTCTGTGCCTTGAATGTTGCCTTTTCACAAGGAAGGGACTCGCTTTTGAAGTCTGAAGTTTGGACCTGGAGTGTGTGGCTGTCCAGGTTGCAGGCTGTCCCTGCCTGGATTCAGCAGGGATGTTCTCTTCCTGTGGTATTTGTCGTGGGGTTGTGTCAATGCTTCTGGATTCTTCCAATGTGTTTTTTGGCCTCTGTGTCCTTTGCCGTTTAAGAGGCTGGCCATTCTCTGTAGGCGTGACTCTTGGATGTCCTAGCTGAGAGGCCACATCAGCTAATTTATGATCTCACTGAGGGAGGATGGGAGCGCTTAGCCTCCAGACCTAATTAGCAGGCCTGTTTTTAATTTAATTCTGACACATGGGAGTCTGTAGGAATTGCTGGGTATTCATGGCAATAACCAATGGACCTGTCCAACTTTATTAAGAGATAAACAAATGCAAAGAAATTTTAGTACTAATTGTAAAATAGATTTTAGGGCTCAAGAGAGGAAGTTGTTGTATTCAAGCATGCTGTTTAATAAAGAAACCTCAACTAACATATTTGTTGCCACACCCAAAGGAGATATTATTGGTGTTGTGAGAAAGGAATTGGCTGCTCCTAGGAATTTTTCCTGGGCTGAGTATGCCTTCTTACCTTGGGGAGAGCTCCCTTACTCCTCTTTTGGCCTCAAGGATTTGCATCTGCACCTCCTCCTTTCCAAAGTATGAAGTCACAGACTTTCAAAGACTCAGCTGGGACCTCGTAGGGATCGGTGATGTTGCAGTGCATGAGTGCACCTGGGCTGTGGCACCTTCCCGGGCAGTTCTGAATAAGTTCTGAATATGTTGGATCACCCACTTGCTTCCCATGAACTTACCAAAGGCACCTCACGGAGGCCAGGAGCCTCATAGAGAGACATTGTCACCAAGCCACCGCCCTCTCACCTCTGAACCTCAGGACTTTCAAATGGCATTTCAGCAGATAGAAAATCTTATAAATTTCCAGATGCTGTAATTCAGTTGATCTTCTGCAGGCAGATGGCCTTTAGGTAATTACTAAGTAGACAGTGTAGGAATCATTGCATAGAGGGATAGCCAGAACGTTCCAGAATGTTCTGGGTACTTCTTCTCCCGCTTTTCTCATCATCATCCTCAGCTGCTACTCAAGTGTTTGTGTTGGGATAGGCAACATCAGTGTGTTTGAGGTTTATGGCAGCCAGAAACTGCAGAGTGAAGAGAGTAGAAAGACACTACATGAACTAGGACAACAGAAAAAGCACGAGCCCCCAAATTGTAGTATATGAAGTGACAGGCATCCTTAAATAGTAATGGACACATTTCTTTTTTGAATAGGAAATGGAAAGTAACCCATTTCTTCAATTTCTGGCATACATGGTTCTAGGGAGGCTGGTGCTTTGTGGTAGTTTTTCATCACATTCCGATATCAAGTTTTCAGGATTTTTATGTGTTAAATTGAATGAGCAGATTGGATAACTTTACTTGGTTTTAGTAAAGTGAATTATTTTTATGGTTTACAATTCCTTTTTAAAATAAAGTTATCATATTGTGCATCAAGTAAATTAATATGTAAATAAAAATACAAGCTCAAAATCTAGTATAGTTTATTCTATACCTTCTGCCTTTATCTCCTATTTTGTGAAATGCATTACTTAAGGTACTATATATTCCCAAAAACAGAATGAAAGAGCCATCATAAAATGGGTAGATTCACGCAACCTGTCTGAATTTGATGTTCAAACTGCTAAAAGTAATTCAAATCGGTGTGAAATGATGGTCCTTTCATTAGTTTTATGAGATTTGTTCTCATATATTAACATTTGAATTGTTATTTCTTCTTTTCTGAAGAAAGAAGTCCATTGGTGCATGGGATGCGAGGCTAGGGCTGTCACATTTGTGATTCCAGGTTGTTCTGTTGTTCTGTGCTAAGCCTTACAGTGCCAAGGCAGCTGGTTGTGCAGGGCATTCATGGAACTTTCCAGAATCGATAAAAAATGACCATGTCCTCTTTTAAAATGGGTTAATAGAATCTCTGTTTTTTTTCTTTTCTTTTTTGAAGCACTGGTGTGTGAGAGTTCGGCTGCACTGCCCAAGTGACTGTGGATCCTTGGTGTGATACATGATCAAGGAAACGCTCCATCCCTTCCCTCCTTGGTAAGTCGGACACTCAAATGGGAAATGAAGAAGCCAACAGTTTTATAGATTGAGGTACTGTGATGGTTGATGAGCATCGCTTATCTCTGCTGTTAGAAATGGCAGTGAATGAATGAGCAGGCTTCCAGAAAGAAAGTGAAAGCACAGAGAAGTTAAGTAATCAGCTCAAGATCTCACAAGCGGTCAGAGGCAGAGCTGTGATGTGAACCGATGTTCTAAGCCCTAACCCAGTACTACCTCTTAGCACTAAGAGTGGCTCCTGAGAATAAGGACAGACACACTTTTATTCTGTACTGGAAATACTCAGGTCCTTAAAGAAAAGCTCCCAATAAATAGTAAGCAATCAGTTTTTCAAACAGCAGTCTATATCAGGAGATGGTAAACTTTTTCTGAAAACGGTGAGGTAGTAAACATTTTAGGATTTGCCGGCCATATCATCTCTGTTGTACTAACTCAGCTCTGTGTTGTAGCCTAAAGCAGCCACAGATGATATATGTAAATGAGCAAATGTAGCTGTGTTCTGGTAGAACTTATTTACAAAGACTTGTCAAGCTGGGCTGGATTTGGCCCTCAGGCTGTAGTTCATTGAGCCCTGATCTGCATGCAGTGCTCAAAGATCCCAGTGTAGAGAGTGAGAGTGTTTTAGTGGCCAGTAGGTATGAGTCCTTTAACAAAATTTAGCTTGGATGCTCAGAATTTACTCATAAGCCACTTTTAATGAAGCCTACTGTAGCTGAAAAAACCTACTGCATGGAGTGAGTGCATTTGGTGTTCCAATGCTTTCCATGGTCGGCATGCCCCGAGTGTATTAGTCTAAGTCCAAGCACCTAGACTATAGCTCTGCTCAAAACAGGGCCTGATCAAGAATATTTTGGTAATCCAGAATGTATAGCTCATTTACAAGATAAGTTCAGATAGCATTTCCTATTTTGGTCTCCACATAATTTCTAAATGTGACATTTTTATTTTGTAGCCTTATACATGCTGCTACTTATACATATTAGGGCAAATATGCAATTATCTTGGGCTGTCTTATAATTACGTTGCACAGAAGTGTTCTGGTATCAAATCTGCATCTTTTATTCTGAGCAAAAGCAGATGTTTACAAGAGTCAAGTTTGAACAAGATTGACCTACTTAAATCATGGGATAACATGGCCATACCCTTGGCCAGATACATCAGATGAAGTGGGTTTGTGTTTCGTTTAACTTTTTCTTACAAAAGGATACTTCTGACACCTCAAGGCTTGTCTGACTCTCTACCTCACTGCTTATCATCTAGCAAGACGGGTAAAGCAAAGCCAATCAATTTGTGTTTCTTAAAGGAGTTTAAGCAGGGACCTGTCCTATTCGTTTGTTCATTCTTTCATAGAAATAAGTAATTGTAGCAAGCCCGTGAGCCTGATGTAGGATCACTTTTGAAGATACGCCTTTTTCCAGAGCCACTCGTCCCTTGGTACTTGTTCCACAAGTAACGGAAAAGTGTTCTTCACTTTAATGGCAATGATATAAAAAGTAAAATTCAGATTATAAAAGTATTGGAAAGTTGTGTATGGTACCTTATTAACTGGAAAAAGCAGATTGCAGAATAATATATTCAATATAATCCCATTCATCTTAAACACACACACACACACACCGTCTCTGCACACAAGTGGCTGTGTGTTACAAAGTCTGCTAGAACATACATCAGTACATACCAAACTCTCAGTAGATTATCTCTGGGGTTGAGGGTGTGTGCCCTTTATGTGCCATATATTCACTATCTAAAATTTTCTCAAGAATGTTGTATTTTTGCAGTTTAAAAATATGAAAAAAAGGATTAAAATAGTGAATGCTAATTATGGAAATTATGTAAAAGAAGGGGAAAATTCACCCGTAATGCCTCCACCAAAGACAATCACTGCTGTCAGTTAATCTAGTCTTTTGTGAGTGTTTTACAGAGTTGAAATAACACTAGACATAAAATTTTGCCTATATCATCTTATTGAAAATTGTTAATAAATCTCATGTTAATGCATCATAATATTCTATCATGTAAAGGCACTATAATGGAATTTACTGCTTCTTCTTTGCTGGAGGTGTATATTATTTTCAGTTAACAAAAATCATAGACAATGCGAAAGGATCGTGACAAGGGGAGTGTAGCAGACACCTGGATTCCACTGCTGCTTTCTGGTTTTTTACACCTCACACTATCACTACCTTATGAACAGTAGAAATTTTGCAGCATAAAGTAGATGCTTCATAATATCAGCTATTATTATAAAGCTTTTTTTAAAATTGAAGGTTAATTCATTAAGTCAGAATAGCTGTAGTTGCTTTGCTATTTCAGAGCCAGTGAGTTTTACTCAGATTGCCAGTCAGCTTTGCAGAAGTGTCCTAGACATTTATACTTCACCAATAATATGTTAGAGAGTTTGTTTTGCTAAAACCTTACTATCATTATCATCATTAATTTTTTAATCAATTTGATAGTATTGCTTCCTTTTATATGTTCTATTGTTTAGTCATTATGGTATTTGGTAGATTTGTAAAATTTTATGTGATAATTAGCCATTTTTTGAGAAGGGGAAGAGAGAGGGAGAGAGAGAGAAAGTAGAAGGGAGAAAGGGAACTTACATGTGTGAAAGAATTGTTAGTCCTTATTTTATACCCGTTTAGTTCTTGAGATTCAGCATTTTCTTACAGATATTAACAGAATTTATTTTTAAGAATATTAACCCTTTGTTGTCATTTCCCCCCCACTCTATTTGCTTGTTAACTTTATCCTTTTAAGTTTAAAGAAGTTCATTTTAGTGTCGCCAAATAGTTCCTTCATAATTGTTTCACCAGTGCTTAGAAATTTAATAAAAATTTTCCTTTACTTTCTTCTGATGTTATTAAAAATATTCAACTCTTTCATTCAGGGAAGAGTTCAGTTATTTAAGAATAGCTATCATTTTTTGTAATTCTTCTCATAGTTTTATTCTGCCTCTCTTTTAACTCTCTGGCAAAAGTTATCTGACAATGTTAATCTAAGGAATATGTTCAGACAATCAAAATATTTGTAGGAATGAGAGATCTCAACGACACATTGCTTCATCCTACAAATAGAGACCAAGTTTACACCCAGACAACTGAAATTCTTTCATTCTTTTACTTTCCTTTTTTGGTTAGGGATTGGTTAACTTTTGCATTTTACCTATTTTTTTAACAACTGTATTTCACATTTTTTATTTAATAGAACTTAACTCATTATGTTGAGCAGCATTAAGTCATATCTCAGTGTTTTTCCTCTTGTTTCATTTCTGTACCTAACTTTTGGTGTTTGCATTAAATGTTCTGTGGTGCATCTGAAAGACCAAGGCAACAGTGGTTGAATCTCATGTGTATTGGTTGATGTCTTCACTTGTTGACTTTAAAGCACTTACCTAAAATATTAATTTCATTATTAATTTTCATGTGCCTACCATAATGGTTTCATAGTTTATAAGTTCTAAAAGATAGAGAATTAGCTAGATTTCTCTTTCTGAGATGGACGTGAACTTGGAAAGATTGAACCCCAACTCAAGTCTCCATCTTTCCTTAGTTTTCTAGATTTGTTGGCTGTAAAATTCTGAGTTTTGCTGTCATTGTTTCAGGTGGTGCCGCTGTGCTGATAGGAATTCTGTTTTGTGGTATTTGCAATGCATTTCTATGTATATTATTGACATAAGGTACAGCCCTTGCTTAAACACACTGAGTGGTTGTATTTGGGGATCAAGATTTAGCCTGTCATTCTCAATAAAGTCTGGAATACTAAAGCTGTGGTCTCCACATCTTATTATTCTTGTCCCATTGTCTAGTCAGCCGGATGGAAAATCTCCATGAGGCGATCTGGAAAAGCCCCATGCAGATCTGATCTGTTTTGTCGTGTGCATCTCACTCTACGTTAGCCAAGTCCACGGACAGGAGAATTGTCTGCTTCCATTATCTACGCGAGGAGGCATCGGAGCTGGGGAAACCTTGCTTTCTCTCCTGTTCTCTTCCCTGTTGGGATTTTGGCCTTTTTTAATTGCTTGTCTAGGTGAGTAACTGCCAAGTGTGTTATTGTCCCGGCTTTGTGACTACTATAAATATTTGTGAGTCACAGATGTGTGGTGAAGTTCAGAATCCATTTTCTTTCCTTCGTTTTGTGTTTAAGTCAGGCTGGGAATGGCATATGTGTACTGTTCATTCTCAGACACCGATTTGAGGGGCAGAGGTGTGTGGGGTTAATTGCTTGGATTTGAAGCTTTACGTGTGTGTGTGTGTGAGGATACTGCCCCCTTGATTAAACTGTGCGTAAGATCTTTTTTTGGCAGAAGTCTCCAAAGGGCATAAAAATGACCCTATGTTTGGATTTTTGGATTTCATGGGACTTGAGGTTTTCCTGCCTTGTGGTCTCCAGATCAGAGTACTGGAGAGGCTTCTATAGCTGCAGGGTTACAAACCTAATCAGTTCATGTTTATCCACTGGGGCCTTTCTTGCGGTTTTCATGTGTGTTTGTGTCTGTTTTAGCCTCCCAGGCCACAAAGGGAGCAGAGTCATTTTGTTTCGTTTGCTTTTGCGTAAAGCTTGGGCAGTAACCACTCTTGGTTAAACCAAAGCAGAAAAAGCAAAGGTTGGAAAGATGGTCAGGAGATTCTGGGAAGTAAATACCACCATATTCTCATATAACAAGTTTTAAAAATAATGATCAGATCTTCCATTTCCAGCATTGAGGAATTAGGTGGGTATATCTAAATTGTTTATCATTGCTCAGAATTTGTGGGGGGGATGGGGGGAGGTGACCGCCCTGCTCACAGCTTCACAGCCTTTGAGAGCTGTTCTTCCTCCTTCCATAGAAAGTCACCTCCTTGCTACAGTGATGGTGAGGCTCTTGCCCCAACTGGCCAATCACACATCCCACCTGGTGGCCACTCTGAACAGTTCTACTTGAGGCCAAGACTCCAGCTTGGGCACCAAAATCCCATTCCTTCTCTTCTACTCAAAGACCCTTTCTTTCTTGCGTCATCAGTTTTTATTTTCCCCACTCTGTTTGGATCTTTCCAATAGGAATGCAAACATGAAACCATTAAAAATAGATGAAGTGTGGACTTGAATTTCCCCTCCAGCTATGACCCAATTCTCTTCTTCGCTGTACAGAAAAATTCCTTGAAAGCATTTGTTTATATTTAGTATCCTCAATTCCTGTGTGTCCACTTCCTCTTGAACCCACTTGGACCACACGGTCCTTCCATCAGTCCTGCTACGTTGCTACATCCAGTGGTCGACGTGCAGGCAGCCTCACACGTGACAGTCAGGGTCAGCAGCGTTCGTACAGCACAATCCCTCCTTCTCAGCTCCTTGAAGCACTTGCTCCATCTGGCTTCAGGACACCACCATTCCCTGGTGTCACTCCCACATCTCTGGCCTTTACCTCAACCGCACATCTCCCTTCCCTATTGGAGTCCAAAGGGTTCAGTGCCTTGACTTCACCTCTTCCCCCGCCATCCTCACCATTTGTATAAGTTCTGCCCTACCCATAATGTAGGCTCCATGAGGGCAGGGATTTTTGCCTAGTTTGATCATTGCTCTATCTTCAGGCATAGCGAACGGCCTGAGATATAAAAGCTGTCAATGTTTATTGGTTGGGTAGATGGACGGATGGATCTTTGGGGATTTTTCAAACTGGATAAGAAAAACTCTATTTCTAATTTGGATACAGAACTGGAAGTACATGAGATTGTCTGCAAGAGGAAGGAATGGGATTATTCACCCTCTACCCCACCAACCAGAGTTTAGTGTATTTGGTATAATTTTCCCCATATTGTCCAGCGGGTGGGTACTTACTTGTTCACCCATTCTCAGTTCACATGTCACCTCCTCTATAGACCCTTATCTTCTCTCTCCATGGCTAGATAAATTACATGGCACCTCCTTTGTGTCCCCACGTTCCTGGGCATGTCCCTACAATGGCAATTTAAAGTTGGATTCATTGTACTGTTCCTTGTAAACATGCAGTCTTTCCTTTTCAGACCAGGAAACCCTTGACTTGATTGTGTTCATCTTCCCAGTACTTAACATACAATAAGCACTGAATATGTACGTGTTATTTAGTGAAGTGATTCCGACCGAAATTTTGTAAAACATGATTTACTCTAATGGTCCTTAAGAGTGTGATAAGAATGTGCTCCTTCTGATTATGCTATGTTTGATTTAAGATGCTTATTTCATGATTTTGCAATAATTAAATAATTAGATTGGCGGTAGCCATTATGGACTGTCCCCATATTGTCCAGCTGAGGCCATTCATTCCACTGTTTTTCCAGAGTCTTTGCTGCTTTCTAGTGTAAGTGCACATCATTCATAGTACTTCTTAGAGAGGAAAGAGTGCACGATCCTTCCGGAGTCTGTTTCTCCCTGATGGTTGTCTATGAGTCGAGAAGATAACTGGAAAAGAAGTTGACAGTAGTCTAGTATCACATAGACCAAGACCAATGGCCCCCTCCACTATGCAGTAGGATCAAATGTCTGCTTCTTCCTGGCATTTAACGTTTCTTAAATTGAGTGTTCAGACGCACTCTTGGTATCGCACTGGAATTTCATCTGTATCGTCTTCAAGGAGTACGTATTATTAAATGTAAAAATAACACAGAGTAGCATGACTCTTAGGTTATGGGGCTGACCAGGCTCAGAACTCTGAAGTAGTATTTCCTGTAAAGCAGTTATCAGGGATGTGCATGTTCAAACAACAGCACGGATGTGCCTTTACAGAGTCCCTGCTATGCTGGGAGTACAGCTCTGAGTCAGTTGAATATGTATATCTGTAGACAGATAGATAAGTAGGTAGATAGAGAGATAGATATAAATAGATACAGATATATTGATAGATATATAGGATTGTAGATATAGGCACAGATAGCACTAGCCTTGAGCTCATGAAGGTCACTAAGGCAGGAATACAATCAATGAAATAAATGTCTAAAACAGTGTACTAAAACCCAGCTTTGTGGCTTAATTATGAGTTTCTGATAAATTAATTGATAGCTACTGAAGGATCCACAGCTATGCAGCACCTTTTAAATAATCTTTCACTGACTTGGTGCTACAAGCATGTGCACATACACATACACACACAATGTTTTTCATTGGATGGTGTGGACCGCTGGCCACCATTTTTATCACCCATCCCGGAACACATACACATGTTCTGAGCTGAGCTGTGACCAGCGGGTAGGAAGCTTCCACAGGCCAGGCACACAGTAGGACCCAAAGAAGAAGGAAAAACATCAGTGAGGTATTGAATGACCACGTTTCCCATACAAATGCTCATTCTGAAATATCTTCACTGAAGCAAGCATATTTTTAGTAGGCAAATCTAGTTCTTTTCTCCCAACTATGACTTTTCTCTTTTTTTTCTGGAATTCCTTCTTAACTCTATTTGATATGTAGTTATATGCTAACTTGATCATTCCACTGCTATATTTCTAGGAGCTGATTACATTTCTTTTGCAGCTTTCTATTTTATGTGCTGTTATGCTCTTCTAAGATTATTTCATAATCCAGCTGTAATTAGGGTGGTGTCAAGGTCTTAGAAGTTTCTTCTGGGATCTCATAATAATAGCAATAATAAGAAAAGTGAATTATGATGGTCTAACTTTGTTCTGTGGTTATAATGTTAAGTGTCATGTATATTCTAACTTTGACCTTTATTTTCTGGTTCAGGTTTTGTCTTTATGGAAGAGCATTTACAGGTCATTTTTGTTTTCTTAAGCAAATCCTGACTGGTCAGAGATACCTACAGCTAACATTTCTAACCACAGGTGCATGATTTGTGAAGACTTTATTGATTTGGAGTAGGTTCTTCTTTTTCCAAATGCAGGCCAGTTCCCCGCGCGTAGAAAGGGTGGAGTGTAAATATTCTATGTCACCTCCACCTGCCTGCATGTTTGGGTCTGAAGGACTTGGACCAGTTAAAAAGAGGAGGTCATTGAACAGCCCCTTGTAATGTGGAAATGATAATAGAAATTTGATAGAGGTTCTCCAGCATTTCATAATATGGAACATTTTATAAACCACTGGTACTAACTTAGCAATAATTCATACCAGTGGCTCAAGTTATTTGAGCACACCCTACATCCCAGGCACTGGTATAACTACTTTATTTATATCGTTTCATCTTCTCAGCAACCATACACAGCAGGTTCTAATATTATCCGCAGTTTAGAGATGAGTAAACCAAGGCATGGAGAGGTTAAGAAACTTGCTAAGGTAATTTAGAGGTTACTCAGATGCCGACCCCAGTGAATAATATATAACTTTTGAATCCAGAGTGTGTTTTACCCCCTTTATTTTATAATGGTCACCAAGGGAGCTCCCATGGCAGACTATTACAGAGAAGAATTATAGAGCAATAGACCCACCTATCCTAAATGTTATTTAAAAGCAGCTATAGGTTTCTGCACATAGTATCTTGGTTTTATTTCACTGAGGCAGCAAGTATTTTGAGGGTTGGAACCCACTCTCACTGTGTAATTTCCTTGCAGAAAACACATGATTGGTGGTTAATCTTAAACGAAAATCCGTCATGGATAAAACATCTGTATAAACACATGGTGCTTCTGAAGCATCTCTTACTGTACACGGGGGTCATCAGGGGCACCCAATTAATGTCGGGTTGGAAATTGTGTTTCTATTATTGTTGTAACACACTAACCACTTTTCTTGAAAATTGCAAGGAAAGTGACAAGGAGAAATAACCTGTGTCCACCCACCGGCTCTCTCCAAACAGATCTTTATTGAGTACGCACAGGGTAGGAGACTCTTTTAGGTATTGGTGATATACTGGCAAACATGAAACCTCCCAGTTCTCATGAAATATATGTTTTGGGGGAGAGTTAGATTATAAACGCTAATGACATCCCAATAAATGAAAAAGTAACATATAGTGGTAAGTACAATGCGGAGACTCCAGATAGGGTCATGTGATAGGCAGTGACTAGGGGGCAACTTTGGACCACCTGTGTGCAGTGGGGAAGGGGAGAGTGGTGTGAATTGAGAGCAAGAGGTGGGCAAGAGTTAGGGTGCGTAGGACTTTGTAAGACAGGACAGGACACCTCGATATTTATTATGGGCATTGGGAAGCCTTTGCCGAAGTAGCAGTGGGACAGGATTTGTTTGCATTTTTAAACTGTCATTTAAATTTTCGTGGTCGCCATGGAGAAAATGGATTGTAGAGCAGCAAGAGGGGAAGAAGGACGGCCAGCTAGATGGCCATCACAGAGGAACGGGTGAGGCATGATGGTGGTACTGTCTAGGGTTTTGCTGGAGAAACTGGACAGATGTGGCATGTTTCTAGAAGCAGGGTCAAAGGTACTCCGGCGGCTTGGGCACTGGGGGAGAGGGGAAGAAAAATTAGGAGCCACAGTAAGCTTTAGGTTTGAGTAGGTTGTTGGATTGTGGACCATTTACTGAGACAGAAGTTCTGGGGACTTGTGTAGATTTTGGAAGCAAAGTCAGGGATTCTCCTAGGGTCATGTAAATCTGGGGTTGAAGGTCAGAGAGAATAGGCAGTCATATATGTGAGTCTGGACCGTCTGGGGATGATTGGGACCAGAGATCAGTATTGTGGAGTCACCTCCATATTTGACAGTATTTCAAGTCCAGGCCTTTCACCCAGGAGAGACTGTAAAGAGTAAAAGGGCACCTCAGGCAGAACCGTGGGTGTTGGAGGCTTTGAGCAGGGGCTGGTATCCGTTGGAGAGCACTTCACAATATTCCGCTTGACGTACTAGTGCTTTGATACTTCAGAAGTGATCTTAAAAGGGGCAAAAAGTCCCAAAGGTAATTCTCCCCTTGAGGGATTTCATTCAACGTGTTAGCAGCACAATTCTTCACTGTTGTAACCTAAAATGCCATTCTGGTTATGGGAAATAAGGTCATATCTCTAGAGTGAAGTACAGTATTCCCTTGGTACCTGCAGGGGATTAGTTCTGGGACCTCCCGGATAACCAAATCCAAGGATGCTCAAGTCCCTTATATTAAATAGTGGAGTGCAGTGAATACAGTTGGTTCTCAGTTTCCCCAGATTGATCTGTGGTTGGTTGCATTGCAGATATGGAAATTGCTGATAAGAGGGTCAACTGTATGTGATGTAATGTAATTTCTTTTCAGCCTTTATTTTGCTTTTTTCTTCCAATCAGCAGTTTCGGTTCCCACCGTTTCTCAAAAGCAGTCTCTTGCCAGTTGCATCTTGGGAGGCATGGGGCAAGGTGTGACGTAGGTTTTAACGACCTACCCAGTTTTCTTTATTAACAACATGCTACTTTCTGACATTAAAATTTTGTGCTACTGTTCTCTCATCCCTCACTGTGCTCTTTTAATTACTGTAATCATATATTTTTTTCCAGGGACCTTGGGCTAGTGAAAGTTCAGTATTTAGGAGGCCTGGGGAATGTTTTTGCCAGTGAATTTCACATTCTGAACGTCAGTTCTGGCAGCCGTCTGCATATTTGTTGACTAAATGAATCTCTATGAACATTTGCAATGTGCTGGGTAAGAGACTCTATGACATACTGTTAATAATAATGCAGCGGATAATGATGCAGGCCAGAGAGCCACTCAGTGTCTGATTCCCTGTAAGGATTCTAGTTAACCCCACTTGCATTGTTAACACCTTCTGTAAAAGGCTCAGCGATACAAATCTTAGGATGTCACCAGAATTTTATCAATGGCTTAGAATTCTGATTTCTGTCAAAGAGAAATGCATTGAGCCGATTAATGTAAAGTTGAGGACTCTCATTTCTCCTAGTTAATGAAAATAAGATTTGGCACTGGCCATTAAGATTCCCTGAGACGGATGTGTTCTGCTGTAAGACAGGATATAGAGCTGTATGTTGAGAAGTAATGGGTTTGAGCATCCAGAATCCACACAGAGACCGTTGTCAAAAGGACACTCATAATTTGTAAGGCACAGTGATGAAGCACTTGTTAAAACTGATGCGCTCTGAACTAAAGAATAAGTTACTTTTTTCCAGTGTGTCATTTAATTTTATTCCACAATTTTTGGGATTAGTAACACTATACAGCATCTTTAACATTGATACCAACGAGAGTCCGATAAAAATTCAACAAGAGGAAACAACCCAGTAACAGTAAAAGGTGCTTGCAAGGATCAGCTAAAATGATAAATATATTTCTCTCCCACTTTACCACCTAACGAAAAAGCCTGGGACTTGATTCCTTGCAGAATTCTGGGAGATGACAGAGCTGGAAAACAAACTCTCGATGAAAATGTCAGGAACCGGTTCTCTGGAGGACTGTACCTCACGCTAGCCTTCTCGTTTCTTTACCTCTCAAGTAGAGAAAAACCCTGATGCCACATACCTTTTTAAAAGAGACAGAGAGAAGTTTCTCCCTCTAATTCACCCCATTTCATATACACAGCTACACTGCTTTCCTTCTGGGATTCCTGATTCTCCCAATGCTGGAGATAGTTTCTGAGCTAAGCATACCATGTATCTGATCTGGTCAAAAAAAAAAGTCCATCCTCTGGACAGCACAGAGTAGTATTTGTAGCTGAAAACTCCCAAACAAACAATCTGCCCAGATTTAAGAATTACAAATAGCGCTACATTTAGTAACATCCACCCCAGGGGGCAGGCAGGACCAGCCACATTATCCACTGGGTGGGTAGTCACGTTCTTCTCAGCCAGGGAAGGGGAAAAATGACGTTTGTGCCAATGGTGAAGAGTGCACTTTTGGACATGTCGTTTTATTTATACTGGATCCTTTCCAAGTTTATGTTTCAATGGGTTTTTGAGTCTTAATTTTAGCAGTTGCAGACTGGGAATTTTCTGCTGATTTCCTCTTGTTTTTTTGGCAACCGAAGGACTAGAATGTAATCTGGTTGCCATTTAAAAAAATTATCTATGCTACGAGATAATGTAAACAATCTAACAAGTTGAGTATCACATACAGACAATATTTGTAATGCATATGATGGCCTTAAGGTTAATATCTCTAATATACAAAAAGCTATGTAAATTGATAAAAAAATTCAAACAGACCACAAGCAAATGGGCAAAGATATGAATAGGCAATTCACATATGAGTAAATTCTGATGTCCAGTAAGTAGGTGAAATAATGTTCCATCCACTCCCAACTATCAAAAAAAAAAGAAAAGAAAAAGAAAAAACACTTGCTGCTGGTAGTAAGGATGCTAGTAAAAGAGGACTCTCACCCATTCCTGATGGAAGTGTGAATTGTTTATATTTTGGGGCAAGCAGTCTGGCAATTCTTATTTAAAATGTACACATTCTTTGAGGCAGCACTACCACTTCTGGGAATATAGAGTATAAAAATGAAAGCACCAGCATACATGTATAAGGGTATGTACATTTGGTGTCTATAGTACCTTTGTTTTCAGTGCTCTCCTTTGCCCCCAAAAATCTGTAAAAACTACCCCAAATATTGAGTATGTATCAATTGATTATAGATTATATATCAATTAGATTATAAGAATGCCTATGATATGATGCAGCCTAATTTAAAGACTAATTTAAATCACTCCTGGTTAACATGGAGAGATTTTCGTAATCAGCAGGAAAAGTAGATCTCATGTTATAAAGCAGAAAGACCTTCATCCCCCAAGTCTTTGTACTGTGTTTGTGTGTGATACGTGAACATGGGGAAAGATCTAGACGGGTATCCACCAGACTGCTGAGGATGGCTCTGTGGGTAGGGGGAGAAGCAGCTTCTGAGAAATGGCCCTACAGTAGGCATTAAGCTTGCAGAAGTATGAAGACTGGGGAATCTGGGGTCATGAACACTAATCCTGTTGCTCTGGATGTAGATGAGGTCTGGATATAGGTAAGATCATCAGAGAGTCTTTGCATTTCTTTAAGGTGCTTAAAATAATTCCTACAAAGGGTGTAAACTCTTCTTCATCCCCCAGCCATTGCTTCCTTATGTCAGGAATCCTTTCTCACTGTCTTTTCATAGCATTCATTCTCCTTTGAAAGTTCCCTTCATAGAAGGCAAACATTCACCAGCAGCGCATTAGAAATCCTAAGTCTGCCCTTAGGTATTTGATGTCAGATATTTAATATTTCCCCTTCTCTCCAGCACATGAGTAACCTGGTCAAGTCAAAAATGCTTCCTGGGTCTCCTTTTCCCTTTCTGTGTGTTCAAATACCATAATTCTCTTGGGTATTATGGGTAGTGACAAATATTATAATTCAGGTAAATTATAATGGTGTAACTTTTTATCAAGAGGTGCTGCATAAACAGAAAGGTTGAACCTCATATAGCCTCCTGCACTGCTTTGTGCATGAATGCTGCTGTTATTACTTAAAAGAAGGGAAACTGGCAAGGGGGTGGAGGAGAGAAAGATGCACGGTGACATACATGTGAGCCAGTGACAAACGTGGGCGTCCCCATGAGTTTCAGTAGACTCTCTGGTCCACTTTTGGAAAATGTCCAGTGCACCGTGCTTGGTTCATGATGGTTCACTCCAGTGCCATGTGAGCACATGTACCAGCAAATGACACGAAGGAGAAATGCAGTGGTGCTGCCCTTGAGCAAATGCCCTTCCAGTGTTTGAACTCCATCTGGAACCAATATGGTAGCCAGGGGCCCAGCAGAGCACGTCCTGAAGCCAGGGGTTTGGCTGCAGATGTACTAGTAGGGCTTTGAGGATGCACATCAAAGAGTGTCTGCTTAGTTGTAACTTTTCTCTATGTGACACCACAGACAAACAAAAGTTGTTCTTAATTTGCCTTTCTGAAAACTTGATTTATTTTTACCGGTTATATGTTCATTTAGTTGGGCTTTGCTGTATCTTGACATACACAGGTTCTTGAAGAAAGTGAAACGCTCCCCAGATTAATAAACAGAAGTCATGTGGGTGTCATTTATAAACATTTAAATCTGCCGTGCACTTGTGCATGGATGCAGACCCCAGGAAAGCTGAGGCCTCCTGTTTTTTGTTTGTTTGTTTGTTTTTGTTATTTTGGGCACGCCATGTGGCATGTGGGTTCCTAGTTCCCCAACCAGGGATCGAACCCGTGCCTCCCCCCCGCAGTGGAAGCACAGAGTCCTAACCACTGGACCCCCAGGGATGTCCCGAGGCCTCGAGCGTTATCCCCGCTGTCAAGACACTATCAGGTCCGTCCATGGGCTACGACTTCTCGGGCACCCACAGCATCACAAAGGTTGCCCAGCTGTACCCAGGAGACAAGGTAGCTACCTGTCATGACTAGGTAGCTGTCATCACCTTGTCCCCTTTGATGCTCAGCTCAGAGGTGCAGGTTTCCCTCACTGAGCATGACTGTGAGCATGATTTTGCACCACGCTTCCTCTGCCTCTGCCTTTACTTCCTAAGTGAGGCACACAGTCTGGCCAAGACATGTTCTATTTGTCCTTTACTTTGTCCTAAATGGTTAAGATGCTTGTTGGCCACCTGAGCCCCTCTGAGCACCAGGGGGTGTCAAGTAGAGTAAACCCCGTTACTCATCCTCATTAACATCAGGAGCGTATTTAGGACAAGTTTATTGCTCTCTGTGTATAAAGACAGATATCAGAGTTCCTGATCTTAAGGATCTTGCCACTTAGCATGCCCTCAGTATTTGTCATCTAGGGAGGGCAGTTGCCACATGCAGAGGATAAAGAACACTCCTGTTGGGTGGCAGGGATTTCGAGCAAATGGCAAGGCTTTGATTGGAATCATGGGAGGGTGTCTGATCATTGTGGACTGAAGTCCAGTGCTGCTCCTACTGAGGAAAAGAACTTGGAAAATGGAGCATGTGCCCTAATTTTGCTCCATCTTTCATATAAAAGGTGCTATGGACTGAATGGTAGTGTCCTTCTGAAGTTCATGTTAAATTTCTAATCCCAATGTGATGATGTCAGGAGTGGGGCATTTGGGAGGTGATTCGATCCTGAGGGTGGAGCCCTCATGAATGGGATTAGTGCCCTTATAGAAGAGGCATGAGACTGCTTCCCCCTCCCCCCTTTCTTTCCCCCACCCGCCTCACTTTCTGTGCAGTGTGAGGACACTGCAGGAAAACAGCCTTTGTGAACCAGGAAGAGGGTTCTTACCAGACACCAAATCTGCTAACATCTTGGTCTTGGACTTCCTATCCTCCAAAGCTGTGAAAATAAATATTAGCTCTTAAAGCCACCTAGTCAAAAAAAAAAAAAAAAAAAAAAAGCCACCCAGTCTCTGGTAATGTGTTATAGCAGCCCGAGCTGACTAAGACAGGAGGGGTTTAATAAATGCTAAAATGAAGTTATCAAACAGAATGACTGATAGGCAAGGGTCGTGTGGATCTGAGTATCTGTGGCGATAAAGATACAGCACAGAAGTGAAGGAAAAATGTCTCCAGAGACAGGAATGCAGTTATGGAATCAGGTGGATTGAACCTTCAGGATCATTCTTATTCCTCTTAACTTTGAAAACTGTAAGAAGTAATAGTCGGTTCCTACTTTGCAGGTTATAGGCAGTGCCAAGGAATAACTGGGGTCAGATGGGTATGGGTAGTTGAGAGGAAAAATGCACAAACTGAGATCCCATTCAGGGCTTAAATAAATGTAGATTTATGTGAGAAATTAAAAAAATGTTTTAGCAAAGCAGATGATGTGCATTAAGTAGAAACAATAAATACATTCTGCGTGTACAATCCAGTGGAAACAAATATTTAATTAGAAGTTGCAGCTTATGACGTTGAAAAAAATATTCTTTGAAAAACAATTGTTCATGAATTGTGTCCAACTGGTTTTTATATTCTAGTGGGACTTCTTTGGGGTAAAATGTAAAAGCAGCAGCGTCTTGAAATAATATAGCAGAGAGTTGAAATGCTTGCTATAAATTGCCTCTCTTATTTTTTACATGGTAGAATAAAAAGAGAATCTGTATAGGATATAAAAGATAATTAGGAAGTTGTCCAATGACTGTACCAGGCTTCCGATTTTAGCAGCTGAGAAAAGTTTCAGTGGTAAGGAGCTTATACTTTTCCATAGCTTACAGCTTGTGAGCTATGGAGAATACGTGTCACAGGCAGGGGATAAGGAGCTTTCCTGCTGGGACAGGAACTGTGAGCAAATGACAAGGCTTTCATTGCACTCATGGAGGGGGTCTGATCATTGTGACGGGTAATTGGTCGTACCAAGTCCTCCTCTCCTCACAGGGCACAGTGCTCCCTAAATTGCAGGGTTTCTTTTTTTTTTTAGGCTGGAGCAGTTTCTCAACCTTGGCACTACTTTGGGTAGGATAGTTTCTTCTTATGGGGGGCTTTCCTGTGTGCTATAGGAAATTTATCAGCATCCCCAACTGGTACTCACTAGATGCCAGTAGCATACCCTGGTTGTGACAGCCCAAATTGTCTCCAGACATTCCCAGATGTTCCCAGGTGGAGGGATTAAAATTGCCCTTGGTTTTGAGCTATTGATGGTGAACGTACTCTACTGAATTAAAAGCAGGACAAATCTAAGTCTTGAAAACGTTGTGTGTATTCGTGTAGCCATACGTCTGTGAAGGCCAGGGCTTGGACTCGATACACTGCAATTTTCCTGTTGCCTTTGACAGTATTCCCGACCTTGGGCCAACAGCCTCTAGCCAGTACATGGGCGAGACAGCCCTGCCTGGGGAAGGAGGCGATCAAGACCCGCAGCTAACAGTGTCTGCTCTCCCCCGCCTCGGGGCCCTGGGAAACTCGCCTGGATCTAGTTGCTGGGTAGTGCGGGGCCTGCCTTTGATGAATAATGACTTGGGGGCTCACCCCGTAGTTACCAGTGATCAGAAATGGGTTAGAGTCGACCAACGCTGCCTCTGGTTAACCCCTACCTTCCCTGACTTCCCACATCTCCAAATCTCAACGCTTTTCTCCCTCATTTATGGATTTTAGAGTGGAAAGGGTGGAACAAATAAAATTCAACCCCCCAACTGAAGGTTGAAGAAATTAAGAGTAAGTTTTTCTAAGAGCTTGGAGAGCTAATCTATGATCTGATGACCCTCTACCATCATTTCATTTGCCTCCCTTATTTTAACAGACAACCCTCCAAAACAACACAATGATTAGAGTAAAATGTATACTTGGAATGTCAAAGTGAGTTTTTTTGATGTTACCCCTGACACCCATGGATTTTTATTGCGCTGAGTGAGCGCAGGTTAAAGCTGCCTTTGAAAGGACACACATTTTTTTAAAAATTATTATTATTTTGTTGTTGCTCAGCTTTCTCAACTGTGTTCCCAAGAAGAATGTTTTCTAACAACGGAAGATTACACAGTCTGTATCTTTGCGCTAAATCAGAGACCTGATGCGAACTCTGGCACTGCAGAACATGATGTGAATTTGGGAAACTCTTTGAAATAGAGTGAGGCCGTAAAGCAGTGAGTGAATTATAACAATGCAGGCAGTAGTCATTTTGATTTGATAGGCGTTCAGCATGTCCTCTATTCCATACATTTTCCATTTTATTTAAAGGAAAATTCCACCCAATTTGCTTAGACCCACCGTCTGGAAGTATTTTCTCTATTGCCTTTTGACACCTTGCCAACTGAAAGAAAAAAAGATAGAGGATGAAAAAATTATAAAAATACTGATTTTAAAGGAATGTGAAAAGAAATGCTAATTTTTCATCTTCTAACACATGCACTAAGTTAAATTAAGATCCTTTAAGTTTTCTTTGGTAAGTGTTTGTCCTCTGGTATGTGTAACAGAGTGTTTAGATTCCCGCCCTTCCTCTTGCTGTCCTTTAACAACTCCGAGGCCCAATACTTCTTACATGTGTCTGTGTTCAGTGATCATCTTTACTGTATCAAGTAGGAGAGCTCCATCTCACAACCGATGAACCCTAGACAGTGAGCAGTCAAGGTCCTCTGGTTGGTACAGCTTCTTGTGTACTGGCCAGAGAATCTTTTTTTCATTCTTTGATGAAATTTTGCTTTAAGAAAACAGTTTTCTGAAAGCCGCATCTTAAAAGTAACTACTGATTGGAAGCACTTACTGGATAAGTCAAGAAGTGGTCGATTTAACATTTGAAAAATACAAGGCTCTGTTTTATTTGGGTCAAATGCCCATCTGCTTACAGATCCATCATCACCCATGGGGACCAGATCTTCTCCAACTCAGCATCGAGTGCACTAAGCTTTGGGTGGCAATGAATCACACAAAATTGAGACATATGTATGAAATGCTGTAACATTTATCGAACAGCCATCTATGAAATGGTGTAATATTTACAGCAGACCTGCTATGTGTCAGGCATGGTTCTAGGAGTTTTTTGAGGGTTATGTCAGTCATGATGAAAACCCTGCAAAGTAAAGGATTTTATTCCCATTTAATAGATAAAGCTGAGACACAGACATTTTTAACTTTCCCAGCATAGAATCATGAAGGTAGATTCATTCCAGGATCGTCTAACTTAAAAACCCTTGTTCTGATTTTGGGAAATATTCTTCTCTTAGTTGTGAATGATACCTGCGGTTGATATTTTCTTCTCATCAGTAGATCTGGTAGGTTTTGCTAAGGTTTTTGGATGACTTTCTTGTATCATTGTGTGAAGGTTTCTAGTAAAGAATGTGGCCAATGTTTTCATATTATGATTAGTAGACAATAAAAGCATCATTCAAGCAAATGCCTTATAAACATTTGAAAATGGACATATTTCCATCTTAATATTTATGCAGAATTCATGATACTTAGAGCACTGAATGTAAATTTATGTTATAAAATCTAATCAGAGGGACTTTTTTATTTTATGCTCATTTGGAGACAATATACTGTCTAGGCATCAGCAGAAAGAGCTGGAGAAAAACTCTCATCTCAGATGAAAGTAATTTTTTCTCACTCATAGTGAATTGCTAGATCTTGAACATAACTGAGTAAGGTTTTCCATATCTTATGCTTCATTTATTATAAATGAAATTAATTTTGTTTGATGGTATTCTTTAAAGTCTCAGATACTACTGCAATGAAATATGATGATTATAATAATGTCTATTTATGCATGTAATATGTGTTTTCCTAAAATAATAGCATAATCAATTTTCATTTCACAGTGACAAAAGAGTTGGGTATCCTTTTAGATAAACAGGAAATACAGTAGATGATAATTTTGAATCCGATTCTACTAGATAGAAAAAAAAAGTTAGAGATGTTGTCTCCTAATTTCTTCAGATGAGTTTTACTTTATAGAGATTTTACATACCTATATTGGGACACACCTTGCTTGCGTTCAGTGAAATTCATTTAAAGGGGAAGTAATAAGCTTTGTAAATGCTAGACTGTTGGGGAAACACAGAGTACAGAAATGTTTCAGAGACAAATAAATTATTAACGCTATGTAATTTGATTTTTATTAAGCAGATAGAGCTTTTGTTGTCCACGTATAACAAAACATTGTGAAATAATATCTGCTATCATTTGTCTTTCCGTTCCTGTAACTAAGTATATGCAACAGGGTGGAAATAACATCATGACTTAATTTCTCCAGTTTATGCAGCGATTTCAAGCATTCATTCTTACTCTCTCTTCTAACCTTCCCTCTTCTACCCACCTTCTGTCACACACTCTAGCTCACCTTTTCATTCTTTCCAATTCATACTATTGTAAGTCTTACGCTTCTTCCTTTAGGAGGTCGGACTCAATGTACCAGAAGGTACCCCAACGTAGCAATGTACACCAGCCCATTGATGTGAGTCCTAGCTCCACCCTCCCCGATAGCACGGGCATGCCATGTAAGCCTTACATACTCTTCGCCTAAACTTTCTAAATCTCATCTAAGTCTGCAGAAGCCGGTTGAATTCCTTCTCACTCTTCTCAGCCCAACTCCCTTATTTCCAATTAGTCCCATCTCTAGCAAGTATATACTTTTACATTTGCTATCATAGGTGGTATATGTTTAAGTCATGCCCTTTCTCCTTCCCTGGAGTACTCTAATAGTGATTTAGGGAAAGATTTTTGCCCACTGTCCTGTCATTGGGTAATTTTATATCCCATTCTCCTGGGGACGTGCCTGTCATTCCCAAAGTTTTCTTCACTCTGACCCCAAGGAGCCCAACACCTGGCCGCCTGACCTCATGGCCCCTAGCTGGGAATGCAGATTTTGTTTTACCACCTACTAGCAATAAGTCCACATACATTTCACATGGTGGGTTATATGGAATGGTAAACACTGTGTATGAAACACCAGAGATTGCTGATAGATGGATGGATGAACTCTGTGTTTTGGTAATGAAGTCTCTTTATACACAAAAATATTAACAATGGGGACGGTTCAGTGTTGAAAACAATAGTAAAGTGGTAGAGGAATCACAGTAAAAGTGGTTCATAGTTCCTTGCTTTATATGATGCTCTTAATATGAACATCTAAAGATTATTCTTAGTCAATCAAGATAGCCATTCCGAAGATAAGTCATTTACATATAGGATAATCTGGGAAGTGGTTGACTATATTTTGTTTTCATAGGAAGAATTCTCTAGCTTAATTGGAACAAGCAGCAGAAGAAGAGAAGGGTAAAGGAATCCATGACAAGATTGAATTTCCACCCATCATTTACAAGGACAGGACACAGCCTTCTTGAAGGAGACTGTCTATTAATTCCAGGGATGGATTTAGCTAAGACCCTGTGTCTCATTCTAAATACAGCTCTAGTACTGGCAGTCACAATATCATTTGACCTTACTTAGCCTCAGTTTATCATCCTGTAAGTTATAATTTGTGGTATTTTCTGATCGTAATTATATATTTAATGTAAGTCTTTCTATTTGGTGGGCACAAGTTTAACTTTCTTTCTTTCTTCTTCCATCCCTTCCTTGTGGGTAGTTCACAGCGCAGTTTAATTCTTTGAGTTGGGGATGAGCCATCCTTCTGGCAGTGGGTGAAACATGGTAATGATGTGACTTGACTATCAGTCTATGGGTGACTTAAGAGAATTGCCCAGCTTATTGTAGTTGAGGATAGTATACGTGAGACAGGTGGCTTTTATCAGGCTGCAGCTAGGGTCACACTTTTGCTTTCACTTCATGTTGCTTGGATATGGGCTGGAGATGTATGGCCCCTGAAGTGGCTGAATTCAGAGGATACCCGTGGTATAGACAAGGCACAGAGTACAAATGGATGAAAAAGAGTCTTCTCTTACTTGACTGCTTTAACCCAGTGGCCTAGCTAAGTGTCCAATTAAGAAGATTTATTAAAGTCTGGAGCCCCACAAGATAATCAGCAGCATAGCAGAGAACATGCCAGAGACATGCCATTTTATTTCTTCCCGTCCATCGTGCAACCATCTGACGCTGTTTCTTTTGTCTGGGCTGGAACAGCTAGCTTTAGTATGCATGCAGTTGGAGAATAATTTTTGGAGGGGTGCTGTAAGCTATTTTATTTATGGTTACACAGTGTACACAGTTTTTCAAATTATCACAGGATGAGATGCGAAATGCCTTTTATGAAAAGAATGACCAGATGGAAATTGTCATTTGCTGTAACTCAAGAATAAATAAAGGGAGTAGGTACAGAATGCTTTGTTGTGGAAATGTAAGCAGCTTGTATGCCTTTTTTTCCTTACTTGCAGATTGTTTTATTTACTTATTTATAATCTGTGAAAAGAATAGCCTGGATGCTTTGTAAGATTAAAGACCAATGAAATGGAAATCCCAATCCTGGGGAGATTGACAGCTGACTGCCCAGGGAAACCAAACATTAAAACAGCCCCAGGAAAATGGAACAAAATGCTTTGAAAAGGTGAATAAAGAAAGGTCCTACCTTTTGGAGCCCATGTAATGTCAGAGAAAATTTATTAGTTACACATAGGATACTTTTAATAAGATCTTAGGCTCTCACTGGAGTTCTTTATTATTATGGTTATCATTTTTTACTTGCTAATAAATAGACTGACACAACCATACGATTTCTTTTGTCTTATTATAGGTGTAGGTACATGCTTATCTCTTATTTATACACTTTCTTTTATTTAATAAGAACAAATGAAAGATGCCAGAAAATAAAACCTCTAGCACTAACTTTTTTTTTTTATATATAAATTTATTTATTTATTGTTTATTTATTTTTGGCTGCGTTGGGTCTTCATTGCTGCGCGTGTGCTTTCTCTAGTTGCAGGGAGCGGGGGCTACTCTTTGTTGCGGTGCGCGGGCTTCTCATGGCGGTGGCTTCTCTTGTTGTGGAGCACGGGCTCTAGGCACGCGGGCTTCAGTAGTTGTGGCACACGGGCTCTAGAGCGCAGGCTCAGTAGTTGTGGCGCACAGGCTTAGTTGCTCCGTGGCATGTGGGATCTTCCCGGACCAGGGCTCGAACCCGTGTCCCCTGCATTGGCAGGCGGACTCCCAACCACTGCGCCACCAGGGAAGCCCTCTAGCACTAACTTTTAATTAACAGTTTCTAGGAAAGAAAAATTCTCATGATAAAATAAAAGCTAGAAGAGTTTTTTCCTATCGAATTATTATTGTTACAGGAAGATACATAACATTTTTTATTAAGCTTGCATCATGCCTGGATATAGGGGAAAAAACCCTAAGCAAAGGATATAGGATCACACTTAATCTCAGTATGAGACCACAGAGCAGTAGGGGGTCTTACTCATTTGTTAAAACCACAGTTTTTCCAGCAGTCTTTTTCTCTGCCTGGAGACTCTGGTTTGAGCAGCTGCATGAATGAGGGACGGGAACCATCCTGGTAACAGCACAGACGCCCCTCTGTCTGAGGCACTTTCACTCCGCGGCCAGGTGTGTTCAGTCATTTCTCAACAACTCCTCAGGGAGGGAGGAATAATCCGCAGGGAGGAACTTAGTCATGGAAAGGTTTAAGATGCGAAGGTCTCAAGGTCAACTCGTAAATCAATTACAGAGCAGCCACCTAGGAGCCGCTGTGTCTCCTCCACACGCAGGTAAATGACCCTTCCCAGGTGTGGGCTGGGAGGGAGAGCCTGGGGCTGCGGGCGCACTGGACACCGATGGACAGAAGGACAGAGGACCCGGCTTTTAGTTCTTGCTCAGCCATCAACTCAGATCCCCAAAGTGTTTGTTCTAGTTTCTCCCTGGCCAACTGTGCTGGTGACTTGGTTGCCCAGATTTGCCTGGAAAAGGCTTTGGACTCCGTAGCTGAGACATACGGCCCCGGATCCCAGATTTCACACTAGGATATTTGACCCTGAAGGTTTAGAGAGAGAGGTATGTTTGAGTGAGTGGTTATCTTTTGGCTTTCCTGCGGAATTTTTTTCGTGTGTCTTTAGCCATGTCTCTAGACTTTCAGATAATAAACTGCACTTTTATGTTTTTGTCGATTAGCCAGGGTGCCAAGGAATAATCGAAGAGTGGCTGGTTGGTACCAGAACTCCTGTGTTCTTGTTTCAGCTCTGTTATCAGCTAGCTCAGTAGTTCTCTGGCAAACGACTTTCCCTCTTGGGGCCTCAGTGTCCATGTCTGCGAAAAGAAAAGGTCAAAGTAAAATCGGTGGTTTCTAAACTGTGTTTAAAATGGCCCCAGATTTTCCCCAAAGTGCTCTGGGTGGAGGGGTCAAGGCTTTTGAACATAGGATTCTGTTGTTAGGAAAAAAGGCTGCAAATCAGCAGACCGAAGGTTCCTGGAGCTCGGTATGAGTCTGTGACATTTATTTAAAAAGTTTAACTTACAAATTTACAAAAAATATTACATATTACAAAAGGTATAACATAAAATTAGCTTTGGAACTGTTTTCAGTTTAGAGTGGCTGCAGAGTGGAGTGGTTTAGAGACCCTGGAGAGACTGCTTCCTGGGTTCGAATCTCAGCTCTGCCGTTTACTATGACCATAGGCAAGGTTCTTAATGTCTCCATGCCTCAGTTTCCTCATCTGTGAAAAGAGGACCGTAGCTTCTGGCGGTAACGGTTTGTCAGTGTAGGTTCACTCTGGGGGAGGATGTTGATTGTGGGGAGGCTCTGCATGTGTGAGGTCAAGGGGCACGTGGGAAATCTCTACCTTTCCCTCAATTTTATGACGAAATGAAAGCAGCTTTAAAAATATAAATTAATGTATTAATTATCCATAATTTATATATGTAAAATTAATATAAAGTCTATTAGTTTAAAAAGAGGATAATAATGATAGAAATTGTTTCATTGGGTTGTTATGGGGCAAGATGGTTAATAGCTGTAAAATATTAGGAACGGCACTTGGCACTGAGAAGCGCTGTGTAAGAGTTAAATAAATGAATGCTCATCCACTGGAAAACTTGTTTTGTAACATGGAGAGAATTTCTGCGATTTGTGAACAGTTTCAGTATTTTCTGCGTGTCCAATGTGTTTGCACCTTGGCTTCATAAAGTGGTAGATTAAGCATTTGTGTAGAGCAGAAGTTGCAGGCCAAGAGAACAACTTGGGCAAGTTTTGGAAATGTAGACGTTCTAGAAGTGGAAAAGTGTAGAGGGGGTAAGAAGTGTGTGCTGGGAAAGTTTAGTGGGCTTATGTCCAAGAAGGGCTTAGCTTGTGCTGGAGCACAATGCAGGGTTGCAGGATTCCTTGCTATAGGAATTGTACCTTCCAGCTAATGGTAGTGGTGATCGTGATGGTGGTAGTGATGATGGTGGTGGTACTGATGGTGGAAATGGTGGTGGTGGTGATCGTGATGGTGGTGGTGATGATGGTGGTGGTATTGATGGTGGAAATGATGGTGGTGGTGATCGTGATGGTGGTGGTACTGATGATGGAAATGGTGGTGGTGGTGATCGTGATGGTGGTGGTGATGATGGTGGAAATGGTGGTGATGATGGTGAGGTGGTGGTGATGGTACTGGACAGGACAGGAGACTCTCCTCTTTATCTTAAGTAACTATTGTGCTGTCCCCACCCAGAGCTTCCAGGCCAACTGATAAGAAAAGGCTCAGTTGACTCTTGGGACTGAAGGCAGAAAGCCCTTAGCTGCAAGGGGAGAAGAGAGGTGGGGATAGGCAGTTAGCTTTCTTTCTTTTTATACTTCACAGCTGACCCCTGTGAAGGTCACATGGCCTCTTCCGCAGGTGCGTACTTGGCTTCTAATTCCGTTACCCATCTGCAAAGCGAGACAAAAGCAGCCAGGTAGCTGAGAAACCAAAGGACGCTTCCTCAGGACATTCAGGATCCCTGTTCAGGTTTTTGAAATGGATTAGGTGAAGGCTTTGCTTACAAATTTTGACAGTGTTCATTTCATTTACCAAACTGTGCTGGCTTTGTTACTGTGGTAACAAGCACATTTATCTGGTTTCCGTTATATAACTATTTTGTGAAACCCACGGTTCACTGTAACAAAATTGTGTGTTGTAGGGATTAGGGTACGGTTTGGATTAATATGTGCAGCACATTCTGTTTACAGGATCATATTGGCACAGTAAATAGACAAGAAAATGGAAGTACGAAGAAAAGATTGGAATGCTCCCTTTTTACTTGTAGTCCTTCTGTTATGTCACAACTCAGAAACTTCTTTGAGATATTAACTTTGTATGTAGCAGTGATTCTCAGTGGGAGGGAGGGTGATGCCAGACCCCACCCCCCCACCCAAACCAGGGATATTTGTCAATGTCTAGAGACATTTTGATTGTCAAGATTATTGCCTTGAGCTACTGGCATCTCCTAGGTAGAGGCGAGCGATACTGCTAACCAGCCTTCAGTGCTCAGACAGCTCCCCCCAGCGCCATCCCTGCCCCAGCAAGGAATGATCCCATCCAAGTGCCAGTAATGCTGCGATTAAGAAACTCTGGTATGTAGTGTTTATTCTATGAGAAATTTGATAGAATACACGTTTCTCATTCTAGAATCTCTTCTTTTCCATTTTCCAAATTTCATGACAGTGAACATCTAATCTTTACTTAAAGACCTCTTTGAAATCTGTGTCACACAAGAAACCTTCTTGCATTGGACTAATTTATTTTTATATCTTCTCTGTCTGTTCTCTAGATACAAACATTTCCAGTTTAAATGTTAAGGCTACGCATTTCCACTTGGTATTTTTATCAATTCTTAGTAATCAACTTATGTATGTGTTGATTCTCCCCAAATTTGGTTTTAAGCTTCTTAATACTGTGTAAAGTTCTTTGAATTATTTACAACATGTAGTTTAGTGCTATGCATGCTTTACATATCCAATACACATTTAATGTTTAAATTTGATACTTGAAGCGTATAAATCGTATAAATCAAAATACTATTTTTTGATATCCATAATTCCTTTCATTGAAGAGAAAAATCAGTGTTTCTTTTACTCTCAAAGCAGAAATACATTCAAATCTCACTGGATTTGAATATTGACATGAGGATAGTTTGTTTCATGTCTGAGGAAATATTTTTAGCTTTCTACTTTTCTAGGCTTTAATTATTGTATTTATTTTTAATAAATCTAGGGTAGAGTCTTTATGAGACTATTCCCGCTGGCCAAACTTTGAAAAGCCTGTGTTATGCTCTCTTTTTCTTGTGATATTATAAATAGATATCCATGACTTTGCCAAACTTAATGATGAGTAAGCAGTTGCCTTTAGGAAAATGTATCTATTTGGACAGTTCCTGCTGTTGGGCATGTGAAGCCCTCTGAGACAGAACTGATTTGGTGGTGTTATTTTCACTGTGTTCTGTTTATTTAATTTCTAACAAATTCTTTCTCCCATGTCCATTTCTCTGACTAGTTAAGCCAGGGGTCATGAATTAGCCTCATCATGGGGAATTAGAAAACCAAAGTTCCTTTTTTCCTGGTAGGTAAAGGGAGAGCCCAGACGTTCATCATTCTTGGTCATTTCTGCTGGCCTGTGGGTCCCTTTCTCCTGCTGGCCTGTCATGTGAACGTGTAAGATGCAGGCTGTGCGTACTTAGGGCAGCTGTGCTGGTGTCCCCTCTTACAGACGTTGTCTATCCACACACGTCCTCCAGGTGGTCCATTCAGCAGTAAGGAGTAATGGGTGATATGGAAGAGAATCTAGAAGATTCAAAGTCCCCCTTTTAAAAGGCCATGCAAACGAATTCATGATTACTGACCCTCAGCTGGGCACCAGGCACCCTGGCAACCTTTTGCAGGTTATTATATTAGCTCATTTAGTCCTTGCAATCATCCAGCGAGGTGGGCGTGGTATCCTTATTTCACCTCACAGAGCTGAAGTCACTGAGCCAAGGTTTGTATTTCTGTGTTTGGCTCACATCTGCCCAGCTCCAAGTAATGTATTCTTCTCACTGTGTCTCTCCACCAGAACCCCACTGGCTTTTATACATTATAAATCATTCAGTTCCATGAGAGTGAAGAAAGGTGACCAGGTGTGGAAGGAATGCTGTCCTGGGCCTTCAGAAACTAACCTTTAAATATGGCTTAAAATTAGGAAAGGTGTTGCGTATGCATGGAAAGTTTGAGAAGCCCTGAGATAGACCAAGTCATAGCCCCTGGGTGATAGGGATGATTTTTGTGAGAGCATGTAGGACAGTCCCCGTTGTGGGATTCCTGCAGAATTTTCGATCTCTGGGGAGACCATTTTTCTGTGAAGCCATTTTCTAAGTGTTATTCAGATTCTCTGGAGGGACACAAATGCTGTAACAGCAGGTGTTTTGAACACCCTGCTTTGTTTCCTGACGTGTGCAAACACAGTCTCCGGGGACGTTCCTGGAGTTGGCTGCTCGGGCCTGTTATTTCACGGTAGGATAAAATAATGAGTATCTTGATTAACTTTCTGTAACTCTAGAAATTGCTTCCAAACCACATTAAATCAGTGAGAGAACATGCCTGAGAGCTGGTTACCCTCTAGTCACCCTTTCTTTGGGCGGCCGGATAATCCCTTCTGGAATCTAGTACCTGTTGGAAAGAGGGAGACAGCAAAACAGCCCATTGCTTGTTGGTTTAGGGTTGGAATGCCAGCATCCCCCTTACATGAGTTAACCTTCGGAGGTCACCTGAGACGGTCTACCTGGAAGGCCTTAGTGTTTGATCATTCATTTGTAGTTATTTTCATCCTGTGATCTCAAGAACTAGCTATCAGAGGTGAGTCTAATCATGATTTCTGCCTAATAAGGGGAAATTATTTGTCTTCACATTATGTGCCAATGGGACACTGGAATGATCCTTTATAAGAGGAACCTTCTAATCACTCATCATTGCAAATATACATTTCAAAATAATTTGATTAAATAAGGAACCTAGTGATATAGTGTTAGAGACTTTGAGCTGTTACTAAATCTTATAAATGGTTTAGCCTTGGCTTGGAGATTTATCACTGGTATTAGTTACGGTAACTATAACTTGGTTACCAAGTTATGGGTAACCAAGCTGCAATTTTAGGCCTGCTTTTCTCATACATATATATAGGAGAGGGCTAGTTGGAACCACTTGACTTTATGACTTTGATTAGAAACAAAAATCATTGATGTACCCTGCTTAGTTTAACCTCATGGCAGGCAGCTAATGAAAGCATGTATCACCATGGTTAGGGGAAATATGACAACTCTGGGTTTCATGGATGAGGAAATTAAGAGAAGGGCCACATGTACGTCTTCTAAAGATGATTCACAGTAGGACACTGAGCCTGTCTTAGAACTTGGATATAAACGCCATGTATCACCTTTACTGTGTTTCTGACCAGCTCCAATAGTAGAATAGGAGAGCTGTGTGTGTACAGTTTCTGTTTGTCTTTTCTCTCATCCTCTTCTCTCTTATTAAGTTGTTTGTTTCTAAGGCTTAAACCTCTGAGCACTGACAAGGAATACTCAGCAAAGAAGATTAGCCCATTTTTCAACAGAGTATGAGATGGCTTGAAATGAGGGGTTCCAATTTTCGTTACAGTGTGACAGCAGGTGTGTGTTAATTATAGCATGCTAGTCAGTGTGAGATGCTGCATGTAAAGAATTCAATATTACAATCTTCACAACAACCCACGGGGAAAGTCCAATTAATATCCTCATTTTGTAATGAGGCAGTTGAGCTTTAGAATGGTTAAGTAACTCACCCAAAGTCACTCATCCAGCAAGGGGCAGAAACTCAGGAAGGCTGATGGTGGAGCTGGACTTCCCAACCTCTCCTGTACCTCCTCATTTGTCTCACAGACATTGACTGTGTCTCCATAATGTTTAATATCTAAGTTGTCTATTGTGATAAAAAAAATGTCTACTAATAAGACTGTCTCTGCCCATGGGCTGATGCTGTATTGAGGATACCAAGTCCATGAAGAATTATATCACTTTGTAAGTGGAATGATAAAAGATACGTGCAATGGGTTTTGAGTGCAAGGTCCAAGGAACAACTAGTTCTCATGTGGGATGAGAGTGGGTAAATAAACACGCTGTTGCAGATGCATCTGAGGTGGGCCTTCACAGGATAGGAGTTGTAGTTGGGAGAAGCCATTCTGAGCATAAAGAGTGAAAGGGGTGTGTAAGGGTAAGCACGCTGGTGTCTCAAGAATGCTGAATCGTGCGTGGTGCCTGGTGGAGGGTGAGATGGGGGTTTGGAGTAAGACTGTGTTGCATCTTGCCAGCCATGCTCAGGGACTGTCCCCAGGATCAAATGCAGAGGGTCAGGACAGAGGCGTTTAAACCATGTTGGGGATAGATGGAAGAGAAAGAAAAAACCAGTCATGATTCGACCAGAACGCTGGCTGGGGCAGGGAGAGAAGGACATTCACCACGTACCATTAATATATGCCCGGTGACGTGTTGGGAGCATTAAAAGCATGAGCTTGTGTGGTCCTCACACAAACCATGACAGTTAGATGGTCCTAGTATTTTAGATGAGGAAAGAGAGTTGGCAAAGGTTAGGAAACTCTTCCAAAGTTCTCAAGCTAGAAGGTAGGCTGAATTCAAACTCACATCTGTCTGATTCCAAAAGTCGTTGGGAAGACCTGTGGAATAATCCGATTTGAGATAAAGCTGTAGCATCTCTTCTGAGATGGAGGACGAGTTTGAAACATGCTGCTTCTAAAAATTCCAGAGAAGTGTCATTAGACAAGACAAGATGTCAACGTCCTTTGTTGCTCTGTGATTGTATGTTTACGTGGAACTAATTAGCCCCTGGCCATGGGCAAAATCACTTTATTAATAATAAGATATGTGGGTGTTTCATGGATCCTCCTTCATGGGTTTTGACATTCAGTGAAAAGAGTGGACCAAGAGGAAAGGGTTTAGACATCTGAGTCCTGTGTGTGTGTGTGTGTGTGTGTGTGTGTGTGTGTGAGAGAGAGAGAGTTTGTGTGCAGAGTTAATCATTTTAAGCACGTGGTTACAGCAAATAAGGACACAAGTCTCCCTGCTGTAGACCAGTGCAGAGGACTGTCTAGTGAGCCACATACGGGGCCCACTTGGATTGGGACAGGCTTCATTTGGTTTATCAGAGTGTGCTGAAGACACGCTGGCCTGCTCAGAGACACTGCTCTGGAAGGAATGGTGACAGTCAGGAGAAGAGGCAGCTGTTTGTTAGGGCTGAGTTGTGCTTAGCTAGCAACCCCAGGCCTATTCTTATCCTTGAATTCCTTAGGAAAACTCCCATGTGATGAGAACCCTGCCCAGAAAATCCCCATAGGATGAGAATCTTGCTCCGTGGTCTAGGAATAGATTTGTAAAGATACGCTGGCTAAAGATTTATATAGGGTTGTGATTTGGGGAAAACTTTACTCTTTTGTGATCTGAAATGCTAAGTTGACAGTTCACAGCACTCTGTGACCTCATGCTGTGGGGACAGTGGAGGGAGGGGTGAGACTAATATTTAAAGGCTGAGAAGGGGACCAAGGGTACAGATGCCACCCAGCCACCTGCATGCTCATTGGTTCTTCTGTTTACTTTTCTCTTTGGAAAATGAGAAATACAGTACTGGAAAAACTTTCCTTAGCTATCTGATATAATTGCTCTCACACTGGAAAAACACTGGGAAAAGAATAGGAATTTCTATTGAATATGTTTGGGTGAGGAAGTGTGGGCATAGTCTTTGGAGATTGTCCAAAGGTGCATGCACATGGCATGTTGGGGACATCAACTCTTGGGCTTAGAGCCAGGTCTCCACCAATACAATTATTAACTAATAGAATATAAGGAATATAAATGATCAGGTAATTCCTAATGATGGATAATATAAGTTATAAAGTAATTTTTCATTATAAATAGTGAAAGGTATTTAAATTTATTGCAGAGTCAGTTGTTTCATGAGTATGTATGCGGCAACAAGCTATCTGGATAATTAGTGCATTTCAACTTAAAAATCTGCTTTGATCTCAAAGTATTGAATAACAATGTCAATTTCAGATTGGGTTTTGTATGGCTCTTTTACTTCTTTATACACCAGTAGTTCATCCACCCCTGCCCCCCAACCCCATTTATGTCAGCCTAAGGGGAACCCAGCCTATGAAAAACTCTATATATGAAGACGTCTCTCCTTACTTACGGGGTCCCCACCATCACTGCCACCTCCATCACTGCTGGGGGCCCTCCTCCCCTAAACTGAAAAGATCCCCTAAAACCCCTCCTGGAAATCAGCTGTACACAAAGCTTCTTTCTCTACTCCCAGCTTCATCATCACAAGAACATGGTAGCCTGAGTTGGAATTTGGAATTTTTTTATAATAGCTTTACTTGATATATAATTCACATCCCATAAAATTCACCCTTTTAAAGTTTGCAGCACTTTTTCATATATTCACAGAGTTGTGCAATCACCACCATGTAATTTTAGAATATTTTCATCACCTCCGAAAGAAAACCTGTATCCATTAGCAAAATTTCCTCATTTGTTTCCCCCAATCCCCATATCTTCTGTCTCTATGGATTTGCCTCTTCTAGAAATTTCATATGAATGGAATCATAGAATATATAGCCTTTTGTGATTGGCTTCTTTCACTTAGCATAATGTTTTCAAGGTTCATCCAGGTTGTGACTGTATCAGCACTTTATTCTTTTTTCTAGCTGAATCATATTCCATTGTAGGACATTCCACATTTTCTTTTTCTAATCATCATTAAATAGTTGGTGGGCTTTCACATTATTTCCTCTTTTTTGGACTGTTATGAATCATTCTACTATCACCACTCATGTACATTTTTTGCATAGATATGTGTTTTAATTTTTCTTAGGTATATACCTAGAAGTGGAATTGCTAGACCATTGGGGTTCATTTTTACAGAGAGACAAGTAGTTTAGTACCGTCTTACATTTGAAGTGCAGCATACACTCTACACATTTTTTAAATGTGGGACTTTCTCCAGTGGGGTTGGTATTCTATGGCTGCAAAGTTGTCAGTCTGCCTAAAGCAGTCGGTCATTATACCATTGGCGAGACAGGATGGCACAGTGGTTTCTGAGTCAAGCACATGTGAATTCACGTTCTGGCGCTGCCCCTTTCTAGACGGCTGATAACCTGCAGCCAAAAGGTTTTGAGTTCTCTGAGTCATAGTATCTTGACTGGATAAAACGCGGGTCTGTGATTCACAAACTCTCACAGCTTTTTCCAAAGTATTTCTTGTCATTGCATGCAGAAAATGGTAACATTGTGTGGGTAGATTTGGTAAATGGTGGAGACTACTTACCTAGAGGCAGAAGGGGGGTGGTCCCCGGCACACCTGGATTGCAGCTCTTCGGTATCCTAAGCTATACCGGGCTACTCACCTGTGGCTCTCACCTGCTAGGAAATTGTTTTCTCACTGTGTCTGTACTCTTGCCTTTTCCTGTAACCTCTTCTGTTCTAATCTCTGAGAATCACCATTAACCACTAGAGAAAAATATTGGACTATAAACTAAGCTTTTGAAGGGTTATGATCTCATTGTATTTTATCTTAAGTATGGCGCATGGGAGAAACTCACAAGATAAATGAAGACTCCAGCGACATGCTTTTGAACACTTTAGCTCTGACTTCCATTTAGGAAGCTATGGATGACCACCGCAAACGCCCTTCATTTGATCTAACATTTGATACCACACCATCGTCATAGTTTTTCTAGGCTTTCGAACATTATCCTGTTTTTCTCGATTTGTTTTTTTCTGCGCTGGCTTTGGCCAGCAGGTCTTGGGTCACTGTACTGCTTAGGTAATGAATCTAATTTAAATTCTAGTTTCCTACTGTGAGCAAAATCTCTGGCCATGGGCTTCCCTGGTGGCGCAGTGGTTGAGAATCTGCCTGCCAATGCAGGGGACACGGGTTCGAGCCCTGGTCTGGGAAGATCCCACATGCCGCGGAGCAACTGGGCCCGTGAGCCACAATTACTGAGCCTGCGCGTCTGGAGCCTGTGCTCCGCAACAAGAGAGGCCGTGATAGTGAGAGGCCCGCGCACCGCGATGAAGAGTGGCCCCCGCTTGCCGCAACTGGAGAAAGCCCTCGCACAGAAACGAAGACCCAACACAGCCATGAATAAATAAATTAATTAATTAAAAAAAAAAAAACCGTTTAAAAAAAAAAAAAAAATCTCTGGCCATGAGGAATTTCCTGCAGAGAATTTGGGTATGTCATCTTGTTCTGTTGTACTTTTCTCTGAAGCTTACAGCCCTGATCAGCTCTTCTCTGAGAAGAGGACCACTCAGATGTAGTAGGTGCTCCTGAGTTAGGAGGATGCTTTTCAGGTGGTGACCTAGCTCTGATGAGATGCAAGAATCTAGTCCTTTTAAAAATAATTAATGGTTGTTTTCGAAACCATCTTTCCTGTTCTTGCTAGCATCTTCAAGCATGACACGTGTAACAAATGTTCAGAGACTGGACTTATTAGACAGAGCTGCTTCTGTCCTCTGGTGATGAAAGGAGTCAGAGAGGGGACTTACATTCCCAACTCATCTTGATTCTCCTCTGTAGCATTCTCTCAGTAAAAGAATACGTAAACACTTCTTCTGATGATAATAATTACACATGCCCATCTGCAGTAAACTTGCAAAACAACCCCCAAAGGTATTAAAAATCTATGCAGAACCGCACATCTCAGATGATTCTAATGATCGGGTGTATTTTCCTCCAGATGTTAATTGTAACAATTCAGATCCACGTTGTGGTGTCTAACAATTATTGAGCACTTACAGTGGGGTTGGCATTGTTCTAAGGGTTTCACATTGGTTAAAAAATTAAATCCTCAAAGCTTATCTCCACTTGAAGACAGAAATACAGGCCATACAACCAGCAAGAAACTGAACTGGGATTTGCATCCCATGTTCAGTCAGACTCAGCACCCAGGCTCCCAGCGTTTGTATGTTTACATTTCTCTATGAGAATGTCTGTGTGTCCATGCATGTGAGCTCTCATTTGTGGGTGTGCTCTGTGTGCACACATGCACTTGTTTATATGCTAGGCACAGAGTTTAGTTTTCTGCCCACACATTCAATATTGTATCTTGAGTATTTCTCATGTCCTTAAAATTTCTCTTAAAAACAGTATCCTCTTACTGTTTTTCTCTTAAAAACAGATCAGACCTTCCTGATCTTCTTTATTTGTATATTTCCCTTTCCCTAAACAGAAGCTTCCAGATCATGGTTGTAATACATAATAATCAGACTAGCAGGGATATATTTCAAAGTAAATCTTTGTTGACTTATCTGATGAATTCCTTTGGAGAAAGTCCTAGAGATGAAACCGCCAAAGCAAAGTGTATGAATACAATTAAGCCCCTTAAGATTTTTCTGTGTATGTGTGTGTGTGTGTGTGTGTGTGTGTGTTGGTGTATCAAAGAAAAAAAAATTGAGTTTTGTCAAGCAGCCATAGCCACCGCCAAGCGCCTAGTTGTTCACATTTCAAAAATAGCAATTGTTAAAGCAATACCGGATTCTGCAAGGTGAAAACGAGCTTTTCTTTTGGACTTCTTAAATACGTAGCTTTCTTCCATAACTTGCCAATTTATTATGATTCATTAGACTAGTTACCAACTAGATAGATCTGTCCCTGCTGCAAGGGGTTGTCCTCAAACAGCAAGCTTTGTGCTTGGAAAACATCCGACTTTCCAGAATGAAGTGTTTGTGAGTGAAAGCACAGCCTCTCCACCTGCAATCTTATCTCTGTGGGTAAGGACCTGCTTCTTGTGGTCCTGTGGTTGTAATCAAAGAGAACCGCGTGAATTTTCCAGAATAGCGAGCTTAACCATAACATTTTGCCTCTTACATATAGTGTTAGAGAAGGTACGTCACTTTCATCTAGGCACTCAACCGGAAACACGATCTACCGCATATCGACAAAACAAACATGTGAGCTAACTTTCCTGTAATGATTTCACAGTATGTGCTATTTACCAAGCTAAAGGGGCAACTTTGAGAACAAAAATGCAGGATGGCCATGTCAGGATGGAAAGCATTTGTCAAAGCCTGTCCGCCTGATCATTTCCTCTCTGTATGAGCTGAGGGCTTTGCTTATTATGGTTTATCTGCCAAGGCTGATAAAACCAATCCCATTTTCTTAGTTAGAGTGAAGATTTCCTTTTTTTCCCAAGTAAAATGAGTGTAGTAAGTAAAGGAGTTGGAGGTCCCAGTTGTAGAAATGTCTGTACTGACTCATGGTTTACACCAGCATGTCATGTGTTTTCATCATAAGTGTTCTTCACCCGACTTTAAATGAGAATAATAGGAATTTCCTGTTTTGTTTGGAGAATCCTTATGGGAAGTTGGCTTCTGCTCTGTCAACATTTCTACCTTCTAACCATTCCGTCTTTAAACATGCCCTGCTTTCTGTCCTGCCCTCAGCTCCTGTTCTCCCATCATTTTCTATCCCTTATCCCGAGTGAGTCAACCTGAGCTGAATCTAAAGATGGACATTAGGGCTCCAGTCTCATTAGTTAATCTAGAAAACACATCTCACCCCATTCACTTATATTAAACCTAAATATTTTTACTCACTTTAAGTTACAAACTAAATCAATGCTTGTTGAAAATTCAAACAGTACAGAAGAATATAAGATAGCCCCACTGCCTAGGAGTAAACACAATTTTCTTTCACCTACAAACATATAAACATAAAAATCATTTGGTTTATTTCAGTCAAAAATGGGACCCCTCTCTTTCTTTCTCTCTCTATAGATAAATAAATATCTACACTTTATTTTTTCACTCAGCATCATTATTGGATTTTTACGTCCGTGTACAGAGTTTTACTACATTGGTTTTACAAGCTGTATACTATTTAATAGGATGGATGTGCCATGATTTATTTGATTTCATTACTTATAACTTTGGTCTTTAAATTTCATGCAGATAAATGTGTTTACTACCCCCATTCTCAGTAAATTCTACCCTGAGACTTTATTCTGTTTCTCTGCCCAAAATGTGATCTTTTTATTCAGTCACATGATTCCCATGCTTCCAAAACTCACTTGTTCTCCAACCTCCTCCTATGTTAGCCGGACCCTTCTTTCCACTATTTGTAAGTGGTTGGTTGATCCATTCATTCAACAGATATTAGACATTTTCTATGTGCAAAAAAATGTGGTGGGCTTTGAGGGGCTACAGTCGCGAGTAGGGCACAGGCTCTCCTGCGTGGTCCTCCCATACAGCAGGGATGTCATGTCACAGGCAGAAGAAGCTGGACAGTGTGAGCTGAGGGCTGTGGAGACAATTGTAGCACAAGGAGGCTCAGTGGGGGCCTCCTTGTTTCTCACTGGGGAAGTGGTCATGGGAATGGGGGAGCTGGTGTTGGATCTGGACCTCAGAGGAGGCATGAGGTTCTAATACAGACATAGGAGAGTGTGTTCCAGGCAGAAAGGTGGAAGTGGACAAACAGCGTGGGTGGGGCTGAGGAGAATTAGTGAGTCTAATTGATCCAAGTGGTTTGATCATGGAGAGGTGATGAAATAGTGAATTATCTCCATTGTTCATTCAGTTATTTATTCACTTTCACGTGAGCACGACTGTGAAGTTTCTGTTTACATTTCCTTGCTTTTTAAATACATTTTTTATGTTTTATTTGTCACATTTTTAAATTGTCTTAAAACATGTTTCCATGATGTTTATTATCTTTGTAAAACTGAAATATAATTGATTTACAATATTGTGTTTAAATATAGTCTTAACAAATTCAAATTATTGTTTAGTTTTGCTTCTTTGTATATTTGCACTAAATAGTGATTTACTATATTATATATTATTCTTGACTTTTTCTCTCACTGTGATGTTTCCATTATCTGTTTATGTTGTATGTAGCTGGTGTCTATCCATTTTCCCCGTGATATAATACACCATAAAATTTTCCATTCTCTCAGTGGACACCTGTATTATTTCTGGGTCTTTGCTATTATGAAAAACGCTGCTATGAATGTTCCTTTATAAGCTTCCTGGGGAGATGTGGAATTTTCCTAAGGCTGAGGCCACCCACCATCACAGCTCTTTTTAAACAGTGAACTGATTTTATCATCTCTTTGTAGGAAGACACTAATTTGGTGGTTAGAGATTTTCTTTTCCTGCAAGATTTAAGAAGCATTTTTTTAAATAGCTCTTACTTATTAAAACTTTTTTAGTGCTTCCTAATCACTAGGGAATTTTCTATGTTCTTTCAGATTAACTCGTATAATCTTAAGCTATGGGTTTTTATCTCCGTATGACAGATAATGGAACCTGAGACATAAAGTTATTGTTGGAGCTAATTGGAACCCAGGCGGTCTGGGTCCAGAGTCCATGTTTTCAGCATCTCTGGAATGCTGCCTCTCCCAAAGTAGCCATGGTGGGCAGGGCGGGTCACCAGGACATTGTAGGCTGAGGGGTACCATAGGTAGTTCTTAATTTTCACAAGGCGAAATCAAGCAAGCAGGCATCCTGCGGCAGTGTTTAGCCCCCTTCACTGTTAAGGAACAGCGTGCCAAATTGGTGCAATCTGTCATTGCTTTTCCTGGACTTGTATTTAGGAATCATTCTTTTTGTGTTTCCATTAATATATCCACCATCACGTAGCTTTTAATATTTTGAAGTGCAGAATTTAACACACTTGGGGATTACTTTCAACCACGGAGACCTTTATTGTAATGTCCTCAATGACCTTTCCACATTTCAGGCTAATGAACTGAAGAATAAAACACCACGTGTCCACAGCACATCTGCGTGTCCCCGCATTGCATTATGCGCTAATCGTTCGATGTTTTTGTGGCAGCTAATTCATGGTCTTCGTTGACTTGTTCTCCTGAAATCTCACCTAATAGATTGATTCCTTGTGAGGGAACTTGTAGTTTTCCATGGAAACGCTCCCAAAACTTGCCGTGAGCACTCCTCAGCGGCACTGGCAGAAAGTATCCAGGCCTTTACAATGATTTTTCCATCACTTAGATGAAGGCTGTCTTGGTTTCTCTCCCCTCTAGGATCTAGTCGGTCAGTCGATAATACTTAATATCATACTGTCTTCTGGGCCCTGGGGACATCCAGCAAGCAAGACCCAGGCTCAGTCCTCCAGTTCTGATATTCTTGTGGGTTAAACAGGCCATAAACAGATACACATCAGTTGAGTGATTTCACGTAGTTTTGAGTGACTTGAAGAAGTGAACATAGAGGAATCTGGTAGAGGGGAAGCGGCTGTGCTTCAGCTGGCCTGGTTGGGGAGGCCTTTCTGAGGAGGCGACATTGAAGGACACCTGAGTAATGAGAAGGAGGCCCCTTGGAAGGACCTAGAGAAACAACCTCTGGACCTAAGGACCAGCAAGTGGCATCTGAAAGGTGATGAGTTGGTGGGCGAAAATACCAGAGAGATGAGTGTATGCGTGTGCGTGGCCCCAGCACGGCGCATGGGAGTGCTGGGGAAAGTGCAGAAGTGGGTGGGGACAACCCTTTAAAGAATACAGATATTTTATTTTCGTTGATTCTTTGTTTCCAGCTATATTGAGGTACAATTGACAAATAAAAATTGCATATATTTACAGCGTACAACATGATGTGTGTTTTTGTTTTTTGGGGTTTTTTTAAAGAGCAAATAAGATGGGAATTTTATTGGAAAATTATCTGAACAATTTTATGAAACTTATGTAACTTTGATAACAAAACCTAAAAAAGGTAATACACAATCACAACTGACTTAAGATCTTAGTCAAGTGAATTAAGCAGCTGTAATAAAATAACAATCTGCCTTGATTTAGTTATAGTTAGGCTTGTAATGCAAAGGTGCTCCAGTATTAGGAAATCATATAAACATACCATATCATTAGGACAAACTGCAACGTGATGTTTTGATATATGTACACCTTGTGAAATGATTATCACAATCAAACTAATGAGCATATCCATCACGTCACATAGTTACCTTTGTGTGTGTGTGTGCGTGTGTGTGTGTGTGTGGTGAGGACATTTCAGATCTACTCTCTTAGCACATTTCAAGGACACAATATGGTATTATTAACGATAGTCACCATGCTGTCCATTAGATTTCCAGAACGTATCCAGCCTGCATAACTGAATCTTTGTACCCCTTGATCAACATCTCCCTGTTTCTCCCACTCCCCAGCCCTTGGCAGCCAATTCTACTCTCTGCTTCTCTGAGTTTGACTTGTTCAGTCTCTTTACGAAGATTGCTCTGGTTGTAACGTAGATAATAGGCTTTGTTGCAGGGGAGGCAAGAGTGAAAGCCCCAAGACCCCGACTAGAAAGGCTTCTGCTGAGTCGGGGGGAGAGAGGAAGCGGCTTCACGTGGGACTGCAGCCATGGAGGTGAGAGGGGGCCACGTGCGTGATCCATAGGACAGGGTTTACTGATGGTTTAGAGTGGCAGGTGGGGGAATTAGAGAAGCCAGAATGACTCTAGCTGTGATGGGGAGGACTCAGGCGGGAAGCAGATTTGGGGAAGAGGGGCAACTGAGGGTTTGTTAGGTCCATGTTTGGTTGGAGGTAATTCTCCGCACTCAAGTAGAAGAGAAGAGAGGATGGAAGTTGCAGTGTCAGGGTCAGGTTGGAGCTGGGATATACATCTATGTTCACCTGCTGATGGTTGCTCTTCCATAACTTGAGCTCCCAGGAGGATGTGTAGATGGTGAGCAGAGGGTGACACTAGACACTAAGCCCATCTCATAGTTGTTCAAGGGCTGGTGCACATTCTTCACTATCTAGATTAAATTATGATCAGTGAGGTCTCAGGCTCCAGGACTGGTGAATGATGCTGCCAGTCACTTCGTGAAATTTCTGTCCCCGAGCAAACACGTATTCAGGCCCAACTGAAGTCAGTTGGTAGAAATAGAGCACCTGCTAATTTTTTTTAGCCAGAGGATCCATGTGTCTAGCAGAGCTCCCGATTCCTAGTCAATAAATGATAACTGCAGAAACGAGGTATACACTGGGACGGTACCTTCAGTGTAGCGAGATGACCATGGATTTGGAGCCAGGGATGTATCTGTTAGAATTGTTAGCTCTTCCATTTATCTGTGGGACCTTCTTGAGTCTTCACATCTGTAGACTAGGAAAGAATGCTAATACTTATTTTACAGGCTTATTTCAGGAAAACAAGAGATGTATTAATGTTGTGCATCAACATATAACCTTCTTTGCAGTTTCTTGTATTTTATTGTTCTCCGATTAGCGGAATCTTTGATTTTGATATGATGTGGCTCAGTATATTTTTCTTGTGATGAGAACTTTTAAGATTTACTCTCTTAGCAAATTTCAAATATGCAGTACAATATAGTTATTTTTTATTTTTGTAAGGATTTCTTATTCTTGTTTTTAATAAATGGACCCCAAAATTGTAATTAGTGCTCTTGAGGTCTATCTTTTTTGTCCTTAGACCAAAGAGTGTGACACATTTGAACTCAAATGAATCAGCTTTGGTGTATTGGTCCACTGGCCTAATAGGTATCATCAGACATCACACACAAGGGCCATTCCCAACTGAAATCTGAAAACACCAATCAGAGGCCTTTTCACTAAATAGCCTAGTTTTCCCAAGTGTATCAGTAGGCTATTATCTGTAAATTTATCTGATACAATTTCAAGGTATTTGTATTTTCACCCTGGAATAATGAATTTGATGAATTTACTTCTGCTGTGAATTGTAATATCTTCCTCTTTTTTTTGTCTTTTGATTTTTCAAGTGGTTCCAGCAAATTATGGTGTGCCAGAATAATTTATTCAAACCCCTCAGGGTTCACACACTTCAGTTATATCTTCCATGTGCTTTCATGTTTCCAGACCCGGGAGACTTCCTCTTTTTAGCTGGTCTGCCTATAGTAATCCCTTCATCCCTTTGACCACTAATTGGAAAATTATGACATTTAGAAAGGACATTTCTCAAAACCATGGGAATCCTCATATTTGGACCAGATGTTAAGAGAATTTTAATAGAGGAATAAAACATCTGTGACAATGAATAGCAGAGTCGTAGAAGGAAAGGGAACAAGAATTGCATTTTAATGGAAGCATAAATATTGATTAGAAGGTAGAGAGGTGTATGTTGATTTACATTGTTTTTCTCCATTAACTCATTCCTCAGGTGGTAACTTTTTGTATCTGCTACATCCTGTATTGTCCAGAGGTTGAGATTTTCACAGCCTGTTTTAGAATGAGGCACATACACAGGCAATTGTAGTTCAGGGTGATAACGACTATAATAGAAATGAGTGTTGATGTACAGAGGGGCCACATGGAGATGGGGGGGGGGAACTGGGAAAAAGTCAGAGAAGGCTACTCAGAGATGAAGCTTAAGAATTGGAACTAGAGGCAGGGAAACCTGTCAAAAACAGCTGACAATGTAGACGTGAGAAATAGAGAGGGTTGGTTAGGGTGGGGAGTGGGGCATGATTCTAAATATGGGTAAAAGGGAAGAGTTGTCAGAACATAGAGACATAATGACACATGACCTTTGGGAAGATGAAGGAGGAGAAAATTGTGGGTGAGTCCTCAAAGAGAGAAATTGGGGTGGGGTGAACTTTCATTTAAAGGGAAGACGGGAGTAAGGGTTCTGGATGCCGTAAGCACACAGGGAGATTGGGGTGTTAAGGAAACCAGGGAGGAGAGGGTTTGCGGAAATATTCAGTAGGAGAGGTCATGGGCGCAGATGCCATGGTGATAGATGTCCAGTTGCATCAGCTTACCGGACTTGGCAATCAGAAGGCGACCAATGAGGCTGACCAGGGCAGAAACGTTGGGGAGCATTCCTTTCTTCCTGCCAATGTTGCATGCTTTTGCAGGTCATCATAGATGTCACACCTTCTAGGTGACAAGAGACAAAGTGGCCCTCCAGCTCCTGCCTATCTTACCTAAAAATGAACGGGAGCCATGAATAGTAATTGTCACATTATGAGAGTCATTTATAATGTGATTATTTTGTTCTGTCCCTATGAGTTTCCTCTCTCTAGATAAATCCTTTAGAAATTGTCAATATAGTTATGTTGCCTTGAAAGACTCGTTATTTAAGGGTTTTTTTTTTTTTTCATTCTTAGAAAGTATTCCTGTTGATTTAGCTAGCACAGAAGTATATTGAATGAACCTACACTTAGTTTTAAAACCTGCTGACAGATAAAATTAATATTGCCTTTGTGTAAATAATAATTTTACCTAATGGACTTCATTTATTTTTATGGTCCCTCCAGGCGATCTGGAGCTAAACAAGGGGAAAAAGACAAAAGTGTAATAACAATTCCCTTTGAAGAGAGATATAAAATAAGGTCACTGGAGCTGAACCATTATTGAAATGTGTAAAATACGTCAATGTTTGCTTTTTCCCATTTTATTCCGTGAAGTCATTTTATATAGCCATAAAATCCTATCTCATCTCAGTTCAGATACGATGAAAACCTATGAGTAATAAAGTCATTTTCTTACTCAGTTACCTGAAGGTGGCATCTGGCAGTGTTTCTGTACTTGAGGGTAGTCAGTGTTTTCATTAAGACATTCCTAAAAACGTTGCACTAATTCATTTGTGTTAAACCTCTTTTGGCTGAAATTTGGCAGTCACGGTACATGGGTTAAAATAATATAAACAGGATCCAATTTTCATAAAAATGTACCTAAAAAGTGAAGATGCAATATGTCTGGTGAACATCCTGATTGCCCTTATAGACTCAACGCAATAACAAGAAAACTTTAATTTTGCTTTATTTCCCAAAGAATAAAATGTTCGGTTATTGTTTTTGAAAAAGGTTAGAAGAATCTATTTACTTGAACACTGTGCATTAACTTAAGTTTACTGTTTTATTGATCCCTCATTTAATCCCATTTCCTGCTCAGTACCTAGAATGTCTGACATTACTACTAGGAAAGAGCACAGATTCATTCAACACGTTCCTTCCAGCCATGAAGACACTGAGGGCTTGGATGCCCCCTGACCTTTATTCCCCCTTCTTTGAACACTTGAACTTGAACCCCTTCAGAAGCCATAGCTTCTGTCTTCTTCCTCCATTCAGAGGGATTCCTCCCTTTTCTATGTCCCCTAAGGCTTTGCTCCTACTTCTAGGATAATTTGGTAATTATCAAAAGATGGACTTTTACTTGCTTGACTACTCGTACCTGTGAGCTGGAAATGCCCAGACTGTGTCCTCTTCTGTGTTGGAGGGCTGTCCCTTGCCCACAGGTGGCATCCTTCAGTATGACTGGCTGGATTAATGATGCCCCCTGTTTCCAGGCCATGGGTTCATCTCTTACACTTTACTCTGGGGAGAAGACTATGTTTCTGGGGGTAATTCGGGTTGTTTGAACTTGTGGCCATAAATGTGTGGTTTTTGCCAGTGTGAGCAGGAAGGCTGAGTGTGCCAGGCAAAGGGCCAGTGGGTTTTGCTCCTGTTTTGACATGGCCTGACACTGCGCACTTGATCTTACCTTAACCTGTAAGATCTGTTCAATTCATTTGAGCCTTCGCTTTCTCTGCTGCAAAGTGAAGGGAGAGATGAGGTGATTTCAGCCAGCCCTTCCACCTCTCAGATTCAGTGAGTTGTTGACTCACTTCCTGCCTCCTGTGTGCCAAGGGGCTGCATAAACCATCCGACAATGGTGCTTGTTCAGGGGCAAGGGATGGGTGAGTTCTGGTGATGCTAAAGAGAACGTCGGCTACGTGATTTCTGATTCATTCAGATGGCCGATTCAGCTTGTTGGAATGCATACATTTGGGGCTGTAACTGCGTGTTCAACCCGTAGCTTGTTTACGATACAAAGGAGACGTCAAAGCTTAGAAACGCGAAAGGTTATATGACTTTCCATGGAACCCGTGATGAGGAGGCAGGCACTGTAATTGGTTCATCAGGGTTTCCCAGGAAGGATCTGCCACTTTGGCTGGAGTAGGCGGCCGCTGTGTGTGCAGAAGGTGGAAGCCAGCCTTGACCTTGGGTAGTGGGAAGACTCGGGGCAGAAGTGGGGCCCAAGGCATCAGCAAACATGCAAAGAGTGTGCAAGGCTTACCCAGAGGACCGTGGCTAGGCTGGAGGGGCTGAAGGGAAGCCCTGGCACTGGGAGTAGTGGAGGTGAAATTAGGAGGAGTTGGTTCATTGGTGGAAGGGCAGAGTATTCTCTTCGGAAAGCAGTGGAAAATCCTGAGAGGGTTTGAATAGGGCAAGGCTGTTTACCTGGCAGCAGCTGACGACTGTGCAGTAGATGTCGTAACACCATGTTTGGCTGTGCCAGCGTGTGCGGGAATAAGGCTCCATGGTTTGTTCAGATGATGGACTGATTTCTTCAGTGGTTCTGCTGCTTCGGTTCAGGCTGGGGCTTTAGTCCTCTGGGGGAGTGTTTCATCTGATCCCATGGAATAGGGCCAAGTGATGGATGGAAAGATGAGGGCAAACACAGACCTTTCAGAAGAGCTGTCCATCCCCTTCTTATAAATCCTGTCGTTGTGCTTCTGATGTTACAGCAGACTGTAACTTTTTGCAGTTGAGATGCGCACGCGAAGTGTCCTCCAAAGGGCTGCTGTGCTCCAGTGGGTGTGGGGCTCGGCTTCCTGGTCCTCTCCGAGCAGCTCATTGGTCAGTTCTCTCACCTGACTTCTCCACCTTGTCTGCAGTGGCGGTCCTAAAGCCATCAGGTAGGAGCCGGGCTGGCAGAGTTTCTGTGGACTCTCTGAGTTGCGCCCATGGATCTGGTCACTTCCAACTTCACAGTGGGTCAAAGACTCAGAGGAACACCAGCCTCCCCTGAAAAAAAGTACATGAAGCTTATTTTGGATCTGTTTTTATTAATCACTAGTTAGACTTTGTTCCTGAAGCAAAACTTCTTGTGTAAGCTTTCATTCTTTTGATTTCTATTTTATCTGACAGCAGTTTTTTTTTTAACTAAAAGGAACAGTTATTTTCTATTCGCCAAAGCCTATTCATTTGCAGTGTGGGTGTGAATGAGAAATGTTATTTATTGCACAAACATGTATATACGGAGTTTTGCTTATTTAGATCGAGTTTATAGAGAGAACCTACTCCCACATCAGGAAACTAAAGGGAAGGCTTCAGGGATTTTGAAGTAGATGTAACAAAAATGCTCCTGTTTTGTAGCCCAAAGTGGCCTGCTGTAATAAATCTTCCTATTGGCAAAATCAACTTGTTCAGTATTAAGTCACCAAACATATTTTTAATTTTCCAGAGGTGGTAGGATGAAATTCGAACTACTTTTATTGAAATTGATCCTTTGAAAATTCCTTCATCATGTATTTCCCCGATGTAGCAAATAGTTATAATTAACGTGACTTTCGTTTTTATTGAAATTTTGCTGAAATGACTCGATACGAATTCAGTTGGGTGATTTATATAAGCATATTTAAAAATAATCTTTCAAGTGACGATAGCTTATTTAATTTCTAAAGAGGGAGAGGTATTTTGATACATACAAATGAGAGATTCTCATCCAGGGCGATTTGACAAAGTCTGGAGCCAATGTTGGCACAGATTGGGGGGTTGCTACTGGCATCTAGTGGGTGGAGAGGCCAGGGATGCAGCTAAATGCACAGAACAGCTCCCAGAACAAAGAATTACCTGGCTCGAAATGTCAATAGATTGAGCACTGAAATCTCTGATATAAATATGCTTCTCCCCACCCCACCATATCCCACTGAGAGGTGAGAGTCCAGGGTGGAAGGACCTGATATTTAGATCTGAGCCTGTTTTGAGTAAAGGACTATTCAACGAGTTAGCTTTGCATGGTAGGATGCTCAGAAAACCCTGATCTAAATGAAAACTGTGAACACCCCTCCCTGGTACCTTACCAGGCTGACTGTTTACAGTACCTTTATTTTAAGAAAAAAGGTAACGTGTTATAGTCTGAAAATTATAAACTTCTAAAAATCACCTGTTCTCATTAAATGTGCTTCCCTTAGCTTAACGTGGCAAACGTATAATTTCATCTCATCCCCATAGGACCATGGGTCTGTCCCATTTTAGCAGCTCTTTCACTTGACAGGGCGTTTTCTTCTCTAATCATCACTTTCAACATCCCAGGGAAGGAACGTTTCAGGCACTTGTGTTATTCTTCTTCACCTTTCCTTCGGGAAGCAAGATGTTAGGATTGAGATGGGAATGCATGGCTATTGGAAATACAGGACAGGTCCAATTGGCAGTTGTCTGTATAACTTGTTTCATGGTTAACAGAAGGGGATTCTGTGTTGGCTTGGGTCTGACACACTGAAAACTATCTGCAAGAGAAGAATTTGCTTTTAGCCCTAGGGTGACCTGAGCTCAGTCTCAGAGGTCAAGATGGCCGTGCTCCCGTCCATTTCTGTGATGGATTTCTGTTCAGTGGGAGTTGATGTGTCAGAGACGCTGCTCTGGGTGCCTCTTGGGTGCCAGGTGTGGGTGTAATTGCTTGGTGTCCTGCCTGCCACAGAGCTAGCTAGCACTTGCTGAGAGTTCACTGCTACTTTCATTATCCTTCCCATAATTTTTTATCATCACCATTTTGTTTTGATGTGGGGCAGTGATACTCTACCTGCAGCCCTTTCCCAAGTGGACTGGTGAGGGTGCTCCAAATCTCCTTGCTCTGAACAGATCAAAATTACATCTAAAACATCTTTAGCAGGACTTCCCTGGTGGTTTAGTGGTTAAGAATCCGCCTGCCAGTGCAGGGGACACAGGTTCGAGCCCTGGTCCGGGAAGATCCTACATGCCGCAGAGCAACTAAGCCCGTGCGCCACAATAGCCCTTGTGCCTAGAGCCCATGCTCCACAGCAAGAGAAGCCACCACAATGAGATGCCCGCGCACCACAATGAGATGCCCGCGCACCACAATGAGATGCCCGCGCACCACAACAAAGAATAGCCCCTGCTCGCCACAGCTAGAGAAAGCCCGCGCGCAGCAATGAAGACCCAACGCAGCCAAAAAATAAAAATAAAAAAAATAAAATAAAACGCCTCTAACAGGTGTTACTCTTTTTAAACTTAATTTCTTATTTTATATTGGAATATAGTTGATTTACAATGTTGTGTTAGTTTCAGGTGTACAGCAAAGTCATTCAGTTCTACATATACATCTAACCGTTCTTTTTCAGATTCTTTCCCCATATAGGTTATTACAGAATATTGAGTAGAGTTCCCTGTGCTGTACAGTAGGTCCTTGTTGATTATCTATTTTATGTATAGTAGTGTCTATGTGTTAATCCCAAACTCCTATTAAGATATGTCATTTGGTAAAATGTCATGTCGTAAGTCTCAGGTCAGAGGGAGAAGAAAGATGGGCTGCTTCATGTATTTGCCTCCAGACTGGAGTTCAGGAGCAGTCTCCAGTTTTGCAGACTGTGACCCCTTTTCCAAGAGTGAAATTAATCATACTTTTAATTTATAACCCAGGAAAAAATAGCACGTGTGCCTCCATTGTCCATTACAATGTACTGGCCTGGTCAGGGATTATGGACCCATTGGACAGATGTATCCTTGGCTCCCAGTTTTCCTCTCCATTCCTTCCTCCACGTTCATGCTCAGACTCTCTCCCTCCTCCAGAAACCATACTCTTGCCTCATCATGATTTGCAGCCCCTTCACTTTTTTCTCTTCCTAATTTGAACATTTCCATCCATGGGAGGATTGAGTCAATGGGGCACAAAATATGGAGACTGTGAAATTCGATGTACCCTCCACTTCGTGTTTTCTCCATCTTGACATCTCACCATGTATTCGTGTGCACACCCCTTTTTAAAGAAGAGACCCCTCTCCTCCCTTTCATAACAACCCTCTCTACTGGAACCTTAATAGTTTGCCACCCCGGTTTTTTTTCTGGATCTTATACCACCTCTCCCTCTTAAATCTACAATCTCTTCTCCACTCACCACTCCTCAGAAAAGAAGCCACATTTAATGATCTGTTTTCTGTACCCTAAAATTTTCTGAACTTTGGTCCTTCAGTGCTTACCTGATTTCATTGAATTTTCTGGGGTTACCTAGCATTCAAGGTACCACAGATATTCTGCCCTACTTTTGCTTCATCTGTTCCCTTCTTGGTTTCTCATGTCATGGATTCTGTCTCCTGTTTTTCTGAAACTGACCCCAAAGTTGACCATTGACTGTCCTTTGACTAAAGCCAGTAGTCTTCGCTCTACCTCATCAGCATACAGTGGATGAGGTCTCTTTTTATTTTTATTTTTTAATTTTTTATTAAAAATTTTTTTTAACATCTTTATTGGAGTATAATTGCTTTACAATGTTGTATTAGTTTCTGCTGTATAACAAAGTGAATCAGCTATATGTATACATATATCCCCATATCCCCTCCCTCTTGTGTCTCCCTCCCACCCTCTCTATCCCACCCCTCTAGGTGCTTTGGTACCGAGTTGATCTCCCTGTGCGATGCAGCTGCTTTCCACTAGCTATCTATTTTACATTTGAGACCTCTTTTTAAAATGTGTTATTTCTATCCTCCAACTTAACTTGGCTCCCATGGTGCTGTGTTCACTTGATGCGCTATATCTGTTCTCTTGTCTCATCTTCGTGTGGTTACTTTTCTTGAACAAATTCTAAATATTCACTTCTCTTTAGCCCTTTTTTTCTCTCATGCTTTCCCTTGGTGTGTCTCAACCACACCCATGATTTTAAACATTCCAAAGATTATATGCTGTCTCTGAATTCTTTTTTTTCCTGAGCATCCAACCTGGATTTTCCACAATCTGCTGCATTTCCTTAAATATTCTCTTGGCATCTTAAATCCAACATGCACAAAACCAAATGATCATATCCTCCTCTAAAACATCTTCTGTTGATTATCATATTTTAAAAAATGGCATGACTGTCCTCAAAGTGACTCACATTCTTTATCTTCAGTCCATCTGTGCCTCTTTGCTTTCTGTTCCTCCCAATTTAACAGATTAGAACAACAACCATTTATTATATTTCACACTTCGGGGGTTAGGAAATTGGACAGCGCTCAACTAGTTGATTTCTTTGCTCTTGTGATACTAAAGTCACTCAGTGGGTTTCGACTTTACTCATATATCAGGTGCCTTGGTGGGGCTGGTTGGGAAGCTGGGCTTAGTCGGAAACATCACCAGGAGGACCTATATCTGGTCTCCCTGGCATGGCAGTTTCAGGGACAATGGGCTTCTGACCCAGTGTCTCAGTGCCCCAGAGGAGACAGGAAGTAGAAACTGCTAGCCTCTTAGGGTATGGGCTTGGAAACTAGGGTACCATCACTTCTGACCCAGTGTCTCAGTGCCCCAGAGGAGACAGGAAGTAGAAACTGCTAGCCTCTTAGGGTATGGGCTTGGAAACTAGGGTACCATCACTTCTGTTGTATCTGACTGAGCACAGCAGTCAGAGAGCCAACCCAGATTCAAGAGAGGGGGTGAAGATCCAGCCTTCAGTGGGAGGAAGGTCGAAGAAGCTGTGGGCATCTTTAATTTTCTGTACTTTGCCTTACCCATCACACTGAGTGTTTGCTGGGTTTGCCTTAATTTCTGTTCACATTGACCCCACCTGAAGTCACAGCTTCCTTTCTTTCTCTTCTGAACAATTGCTGTATCTTCAATTTAACTTCTCAACCTTTATGCTCTTCTTTAGCCGATTTCCTATGTATGCTATGGTGAGAATGATTACTATTTCTTCTAATGTTAATATACTGTGGTAGCTTATTGCCTAAGAACAGAGACCTCAGACCTTAGTATCGTTCACCGTCCAAATCTTAACCCAACATTCTCTCTAAGCTGCTTTCCAGTTCTCCCCTTTCTATCCCCTGGGGTCAAGTACAGTAAACACGTTGCCTACTCATTCCTCTTGGCCCTCAAGTGCATCCTTTCATCCTCTCCTGGATTACTTCCAGAAGTCTCCATCTGTTGAAATCCTCTTTATCCTCCACTATTAAACTCAAATATGAAGTCTTCCTTTGACCCACTCTTGATCTCTCTAAATAGCAGTCGTACTCTCTCTCCTAACCCCCATAGTGCTCCTGCTTCTTTTTTATGATTTTCTAACAGCTTGGATTATAGTTATTTTTATGAACCTATCTTATTTTAAAGCTTATTAATCTTTTAAATTATTCGTAATCTTTAAAGTTTCCCTGCTCCCAGCACGGCCATTTCATTTCACCCAGTAGGTGCTCCATCTACGTTTTATTTGATGCACACTTGATCTCTAGCCAAAAACTTTGCAGGCAGGTCATCTGTAAATTTCAAAGGAGAAATGCACCCACTGTGGATGATTTTTCAGAGTTGGGTAGCATAGTGTTAATCAGGTTATTAGTCAAGGACAGACAACGGTCATGGCCTTATTTAATAGGGGCTTTTGTATTTTGAAAAGGGAAGGGGAGGGATTCTTAGGGCTTCCACATATAGATCTGCATTTGCATGAGGGGGCAAGAATGATGTTCCAAGGGAAAACCAATCGACGATCACAACTCTGAAACCGAATTCTTCACGGGGGTGGGGATGATGACAACTTGATAGAGCTTAAACTTGAACATTCCTTCTTTTATAGTCAATGGCTTATCTCATAAAATTATTGGGAGGAAAAGAGGTCTAGATTGAGACATACATCATTACTCACACATTTCTGAAATATCTCCTAGAAAAAGGTGTGTTTGTCCAAGCACGGCAAGGCTCTTTTTTTTTAAAGGGCGTGATGGGGCTTTACTGAAATACCACCCACCAGAAAACGTGAACCCGTGTTAACGCACTTGTTCTCTTTTGCGTGTTTTAGGCACTTTCCCCACATGACGGGACGACGAGCTTCTGGTTAAAGACAAGTGTCCAGAGCCTAAGGTCTCCTGCCCACCATGAAGGGACCCTGCGTCATTGCGTGGCTCTTCTCAAGCCTGGGATGGTGGAGACTCGCCCAGCCGGAGACAGACGCATCTCAGTGCCAGAGAGCAGAGCATCCGGTCATTTCCTATAAAGGTGAGGGTCGAGCACGCTCTGATTGCAAAGGCACCATTTAAATGCTCGTTCCATACTCATAATAGCACTGGTTATCACTCTATTATTCTGTGAGTCTTGTTTTAGACATTGTTTAAAATCAGAGCAAAAATACAAAATCCCCCATCACAAGAGTTTCATATTCTGAAACTGATCACTATCTTAAGAAGAATCCAAGCTCAGAATAATCATAGGCAGAAAGTCCCATTGTTGAGGCCACTTTTACTTAACAGGTGCTGTCAGCCTCCTAGGCATTTGAACCGGGGGAGAAAAATGTGACCCACAGAAATAACAACAAAACCAAGCAAAACAAAAAATTCCTCATTTCAGCATTTCCCAACAAAGCCTTAGTCCCACCACACAATGTACGCCTTTGTCTCTATCTGGCATTGCGTGGCAGACAGAATTGGTTTACTGTCTCAAATATGCCTACATATCTGTAGGATCAATTGATTAGTGTGTATATACACATTCTTTTATTCTTTAATTCATCAAAATTTATTTAGGGTTCTTTACACCCTGGACATTTCTAAGCATTTAAGGTGATAAGTAAACTAGTCTTTGTCTCTGTCCTCAAGGAACTTGCTCTTACATCATGAAACTGAGTATAATTAATCAGACATTGTATTTTAATAATTCATCCAATGAATAGTTTTGTGGTCTGTTATTTTGTAACTTTTATATCACAAAAAGATTTGAAATATATACAAAAATAGAAGAGTCTAAGGAACACCCAGCCCCTGTATTTATTAATCCCTGGCCCACCTTTTTTCATGTATATCCCCACCCATGCTCTACACACATTCACCAAATTATTTTGAAGCAAATTCAAGAAATGATACAATAGTGCCATAATATTTCACTTCTTGGCTATCGAAGATAAGGAATTCGTGATGCCATAATCACACCAAAACATCAGAAACCCAGACAAAAACCAATGCCATAAAATTAGCAAACATCCAGTGAGTCCTGTGAGAGCCCTGATGGTCCCAGGAATGCTTGTGCCTTGTTCTGGTAACAGTTGAACTGAGTCAGGAACGGAAGGACCTTCATCTCTTGCAGTTGGCTGGTGTCGTCTATTGCAGTTGGCTGGTGTCGTCTATTGCAGTTGGCTGGTGTCGTCTATTGCAGTTGGCTGGTGTATGTCATGAGTCTCTTCATCCTTCGCTGTGTTTTGTTGTTGTTGCTCTCCCCTTGCAAATTAATTTTTAAAGAAACTTGAGTCCATCGTCCTGTGGAGTTTCCACAGTCCAGGGTTTGCCCAGCGCTTCCCATTGCTGTCATTCGGACGCTCTTCCGTCCTGAACGTGTCTGTAAATTCGTAGTGATATCCAGAGGCTGCCCAGATTCAGGTGTGCATCTTTGTGTCTCTGCTGTGTCACGGATGGTGCTGCGTCCTTCATCGGGATGTGAATTGATCAGTCATCGAGGATCACGGCCTAAATCTCCTGATTCATTCATGGGTGAAAAACTGGGAGTTTTCAATTTTACAATTCTTTTTGCATTTAATGGGTAAAATATTTCTACATAAAGTAACTTTCCCTCCTCAACTATTTGAATATCCTGAGGGTGCAACTGACATAGGAAAGGCAGAGTGAATGCTTATTTTTCTTCCCTTTACCATTTTTGTAAAGAGCCTACTTAGTTGGTTCTCCAACATTATCCAGAGGGGACAAATAAAATGTTATGTTTGCTTTTTTTTTAAAAAAAAGTGGTTATTAGAATTATTTTTAATACATGGATTTCAATATTTGGTATATTTCCATCACTTGCAGCTTATGTTCTTACAGATGGTGAAATCATCACATTTCAGGCCTAGGGGAGCCTCTTGAGGTTGGCCCCTGAGTTCTTTGGCAACAACCCAAGTGGCCTTGGATGGCTTGATTATTCTCTGGGATAATAAGACTCCTCTTATCCATTTCCTTCTGTTGACCTGAGAATGAGCCATTTTTATCTGATTCAAGCATAGGGGTGATCAAAGTCAGGTGTTTTCAGTGTATAGAGCTAAGGAAAGCGTTCTTTAAAACGCACCCGAAGTTGCTCTGGATACTTCCAGCTCATCTCCAGGACTCTAGAGACTTTCTGATCCTCTTCCATTTTATGTCTCTATCTTTCTCTCCTGTGCACAGAATCCTGTCTCTGCAGGTCAGCATAATTATTCCTTTGCCTTTTCCTGTAATACATACTTAGTCATTTCAGAATAACAGTTCTGTGCAACTTTAGTCCTTGTTGACTACAGAAAACCCTTTCGGATGATTTTTCTTCTTTTCTTTTAGTCCTCAGGGTATAAATCTCACCGGAAAATTGAAGCAAAATTAGCACCTTGAAATTGAAAGAATTTCCCTTTGTAGGGTTGTGCCGCCAACTCAAAATCCAGTTAATTTCATTTGTTTAATTTCACTTGATTTTTCGAGGTTTTCAAAATTTACATTACATTATTCTGTAGTGTTTTAAAGTCAAATTAATAAAACAAGCGGTGTTCAGAGAAACTGTTTTCCTTACCTTGTTCACTCTCTCTGCCTTTAGCTCACCTTTTACTTATAGTTTATAGTTTATGCTTCTTTTTAAATATAAACCAAACTCCACACACACATACACATGCACATATATATTCATACCCTCTTTTCTTAAAAAGTAGCATATATACAGAGTTTTCTCTATCTGGCATTTTTTGACATCATGATATACCCTGGAGTCCACGTCCCAGTAGTATGGATTTATGTCACTTCTTCTCATAGTCACATAGCTCTCCTCTATGTAATGATCTCTAGTCTACTCAGCAACTCCCTGCTGGGAGAAGTGATCATGTATAGTGTTACAATGTGTAGTGCCTCCTGCACTTTTGATATTTTTGCAAGTGTAACATTGACAGAGATTCCTGGAATTGGGATTGCTGGGTCACGGGGTGACTGCAGTTGTGGTTTTGCTAGATAACTGCCTGATTCCCTTTCATGAAGATTGCACCATTTTGCATTCTCATTGCCCTGGATAGGAGTATCTGTTTTGCACTAGACTTTCCAACAGAATGCACTGTTAAGCTGTGGGATTTGGGAAAACCCCATAGCTCATAAATGGCATCTCAACATACTTTTAATTTTCATTTTTAAAATTTGTACTGAACATTCAACAGACATTTAATAACTGCCTATATATGTACCGGGGTCTGTGCTAAATATGGAGGAGATAGAGGTAAAAAACCTAGTTCCTGTTAAGGGTCTAGAATATCTTGAGGATTATAAACCAAAAGGACCGTTGCATTACATTGTATTAAGGGTCCTCTCAGGTGTCTTTGCCGGGTGCTGTGTGAGCCCAGGGAAGGGGTGTCTGAAGCAGACAGCCTGGGCTGTAGAGGAATGGTTAAGGAGGTTTTCTAGGATGCAGCAACGCCAGAGCTGAGTCCCAGATGATTGTTAGAAGGTGTTTATGAATCTCATGAGGGGAGCACAGCAGTTTTTGGCAAGTGTCGAGTACAGTAAGCCATGAAATCTTAGTTCAGATTACAGAGAGGAAGTAGAGGGAGGTGAAACTTACAGTGAGGATTCAATAATGCACGGCATCAAAAGGCATCTCAAGAAGTCCCCCTCGGGCTTCCCTGGTGGCGCAGTGGTTGAGAATCTGCCTGCCAATGCAGGGGACATGGGTTCGAGCCCCGGTCTGGGAAGATCCCACATGCCACGGAGCAACTGGGCCCGTGAGCCACAACTACTGAGCCTGCACGTCTGGAGCCTGTGCTCCGCAACAAGAGAGGCCTCAATAGTGAGAGGCCCGCGCACCGCGATGAAGAGTGGCCCTCGCTCGCTGCAACTAGAGGAAGCCCTCGCACAGAAACGAAGACCCAACCAGCCAAAACTAAATAAATAAAATTTTTAAAGAAGAATAATCAATGTCTTAAAAAAAAAAAAAAGAAGTCCCCCTCTTGTCTGCACAGGCTCACCTTGGAGGATGGAGAAATGCCGGCAGGAAGAGCAAATTCTGGGACCACTGCTGTGACCAAAGGGAGCAGTGATGAGGGCCTGAGCTGCGGGAGTGGTAGCAGAAATGTAGAGAATTGGGTGGATCCTGGAGACGTGAAGAGGGAGTTGTTGATGTTTTAGAGGATATAAGACAGGAGGGGGCAGGAGGCACTAAGAGTGAGCCCTGAGTTCTTGGCTGTTGATTCCAGACGAAATAAAGAAGGGGAATCTGAAATGATGTCAGATCGAGAAAGCTGAGTTCCTAGCTGCCATCGGCTGGAGTTAAATAACTGAGAGCAGGTATCATGGGAACCAAGAAAGGAGAGCTTTTCCAAGAGGGAGATGGCCGTCAGAGTGTCTCATGATGCAGCCAGTTCAAGGCACCTGTGGGCCAGAAGGTAGAGTGACAAACTCATCCTGATTTGCCCGAGACTTTTTGGGATGTAGCACTGAAAGCCCTACTATCTTCTGGGAAAACTGGGACAGATGGTCACCCTCCCAGAAACTCTGTCAGCAATGGTGTACTAGTTTCCCAGTATTGCTGTAACCAAATACTACAAACTGGGTGGTTTAAAACAATCACAGTATCTTCTCTCACAGTGCTGAAGGCTAGAAGTCCAGAAGCAAGGTGTCACCAGGGCCACGCTCTGAAAGCTCTAGGGAAGAATCTTGGCCGCTTCTTAGCTTCGGGGGGCTGTCAGCAATCCTTGGCGTTCTTTGGCTTGTGGACCCATCACTCCAGTTCTCTGAGTCTGTAGTCACGTGGCATTCTCTCTGTGCGTCTGTGTTCTGTGTCTGTTTTCTCTTCTTTTTATAAGGACACAAGTCATACTGGGTTTAGGGCCCACCCTCACCCAGCATGACTTCATCTTAATTAATTACATCAAGGCCCTATTTCCAAATAAGGTCACAATCATCACAGGTGCATGAGGTTAGGACTTCAACATATCTCTGGGTGGGCGTGGGGTGGACGCATCAACCCGTAGCAAACGGCATTTATCAGAGCAGTTTGGCAGCAGTGCTGGGGATAAAACCAGATGCTCATGAGTGAAGGGATAAATGTGAGGTGAAGAAATAGACATAAAAATAGAGAATTACTGTCTCAGTTGGCAGGGACATGAGGACAGGGAACGGCTTTCAAGAGAGTATTACTTAATCATCCTTAAATGGTACTGGTGAAGAGAGAAAAGACAGGGGGAGATAATTGACTAGGCAAAGTCCCCGGGGCTATAGGAGGGGATAGGATATTGGGCAGAGGTGAGGGATTAGCTCACAGGAAGGAGACCCCACCTCCAGCCAGCCCAGAGGGAGGGAGGCCAGGGCACCCAGGATGCAGGGCAGTTAGAGGGAGGGAGTACCTGGGGACCTCCGTCTTGGCTGAGAAGGAGTATGCAGGCCATGGGCCGAGAGTATGGGTGCTTTAGGAAGGAAGTGCTTCTCTTAAGAAAGGATAAGACTGTTGATCAAAAACAGACATAAAAGATTCCCTGTGGCTGCTTGGAGCCCAGTCAGTCCTTGAAATGGCTCCTGTTATAGCTGAGCAGGGCCATGGCTATGTCCCATAAACACTCTTCTGCGCTCAATACAGGAAAGTTTGAGAAGGTGTGATCAAACACTGATAAGAGAGAACTAAAGGAAGGGCTGGATCATCTTGATGTTTACCATCTTGGTTTCTGGGTACGTTTAAAATTTCATGATCTAGCATTATACGTTGGAGGCACCCTGCACGGGAGGCTTCTCAGGAAGCGTCTGCAGGAACATCTCAGTACAAGGAAGCACATTTCATTGAAGTCTTGATTTGATTTACCTGGCTGGGCAGGAGGTGCTGGCAGGATCTTTTTTCCCAGCCTTGGTAAAATATTTACCACTTCAGGCTCCGCTTGTCTTGTGGAGTTCATTGCTCAACAAGCCCTAACAGCTTGCTGTGTTTGCAAGGGTACTCCCTTGACTGCATGTTCTGGAATATTTATCCCTGCTCGTGCAGTGGCTGCTAAAACACCCTGACCCGTGACAGACGCACCCTTCACACTTATGTCCTTGTCGTTTGCTTAAATGTCTGTTCCAATAAAGGGGGGAAAATTGCGACCCTTCAAGACAGCGTGTTTCTCAGCACGCTTACTGAATCTCATAACTGTATCCGAAATGAGTTTTAAATGTTTAATGTCCACTTAAGGCGATAGTGCCATATTCTGCTTTTGTTTGTTTATTGATTAAAGTTTACCCAGCACGCTCGCAATTTAGAGAATGTGCTCCAGTTATAGGAATTGGGCAATTTCACATAACACACAGAGAAAGACCACCGCTGGGTTGAGTCATGCTGTACTCAGGCTTACTTTGCCTTGCAGCTTTAATATCATGACTAATTTGGAGGCCTTTTTTTATGTCTTAGCTGACAGCACTTAGTATTTTTTTAAATTTATTTCATTTGAAATATAGTTGATTTATAATGTTGTGTTAACTTCTGCTGTGCAGCAAAGTGATTCAGGTACACATATATATATAAATATACATATATATGTATATATGTGCACATTCTTTTTCATATTCTTTTCCATTATGGTTTATCACAGGATATTGAATATATTTCCTTGGGCTCTACAGTAGGATCTTGTTGTTTATTCATTCTATATATAATAGTTTGCATCTGCTAATCCCAGACTCCCAATCCATCCCTCCCCCACATCCCCTCCCCCTTGGCAACCACTAGTCTGTTCTCTATGTCTGTGAGTCTGTTTCTGTTTCGTAGATAGGTTCATTTGTGTCGTATTTTAGATTCCATATATAAGTGATATTATATGGTATTTGTCTTTCTCTTTCTGACTTACTTCACTTAGTATGATAATCTCTAGTTGCATCCGTGTTGCTGTAAATGGCATTATTTCACTCTTTTTTCATGGCTGAGTAGTATTCCATTGTATATATGTACCACATCTTCTTTATCCATTCATCTGTCAATGGACATTTAGGTTGTTTCCATGTCTTGGCTATTGTGCATAGTTCTGCTATGAACATAGGGATGCCTGTATGTTTTTGAATTATAGTTTTGTTCACATATTTGCCCAGGACTGGGATTGACAGCACTTACTATTAATGCCCAAGATGACTTCTGCCTGCAGAATCAGGCCAGGTGCTGTGAATTCTCCTCTCAGCTCCCTGGGATCTCTATCTGTAACTCCTGGATGCTCCTGCTGAGTGTCTTCCTACTTCTGGATTTGTTGTTTGGCCTGAGAATTGTTTTGGAACTTACGGAAGAAACGTATGGATGCTTGACACTAGATTAGCAGTATTTGGCCCCAGGTCTGAGGAACTCGGAATGGCTATTCCAGCTTGCGCCATCACTGGGACCGGACTGGGAAGTGGCATGTGGCCCTCGAGTTTAAACAACTGCCTTATCCCCACATGTAGCCTTAGGTGATTGAAAAATCCATGACCGAAAGGGGCCAACCCAGGATTTTAAACTCGGGTTCTATTCCCATACCACAGGATGAATGATTATTTTTCACGGATCCTGTGTTTTTCTTTCAAATGGTATAACTATATTCCATTGCCTTCCTGTTAAAGGCATTGATGTGTTCAGTGTTGACAATAAAAATGTGTGGCAAGTTTTGTAACTCTCTGTTGGCTCTTCTTTATGTTAACTTACTGGGAGCCCCAGCTCTTCCCTACCTCCGAGAGACTGTCTTTCTCCCAGTCTGGAGGGTGTCACGTACACATTTCCTCTCTCCCTGTTAACTGCCAACCCTGCCCATGGTCCTGCCTCTTACCACTCTTCCCTTGACTGGCTCACAGACCTCGGGACCACTGGCATTGCTTGGCTCACCACCTGCTCCCCTTGGGGCTCCACACCTGTTCTGTGGCTCCTTACATGTGTCCCAGCATCCCACGCCTGTCCCGTGGCCTCACGCATGTCCCATGGCTCTATAGCTGTCCTGCGGCTCTTCATGTGGCCTCACAGCCCCATGCACGTATCAAAGCTCCATGCCTGTCTCGGGGCTCCATACCTATCCCATGGCCTCATGAACATCCCAGGGCTCTGTACATGTCTCACGCTGCTCCATTTTCTCTCTGGGTTTTTGCTGTGTGGTCTCTCATGCCCCAGACAGGCATGTGGTTTCATGATTCTGGCTGGATTTTATCTCTTCTCCTAGGATCTAGGACGCTCATCACCACAGGAGGGACTGTCGTAGATAATTTCTAGAGGCCCTGTCAGATTTCAGAGATTTCAGAGTCTTTGACCCTGTAAAGACCTTGATTAAAATTGCTTACAGTATTTCTCCCTGTTCTTCTAGTCTCAGATCTGCCATTTGACCTTTATAAATCATAAGTGTGTATGACTGCATGACAATGGCCCACTTTCTCCAAGGAAGAATTAGGAAAATTTATTTTAATTAAAAATAGATTGCATAAAATTCATTTTAATATTTTCATGTGAATCTGATTAAATAATAGCAAGATACCGATTACTGTTGAAAAGTGTCTTAAACTCAATGCTTTTCTTTGTAAAAACTAAAATTTACATAAATCAAGTGTGATTCTCTTTGGTTTCATAACGGGTTATGAGTTATCCTCCTTTGCGTTTATTTGGGAAAGAAAAGTGTTGTTATGGATCCTATAAAAAGTCCTTAGACCCATCAATAATTTAACTGCTGTTGTCATGCAAATGACTGAATGTTTCATATACTGTAATCTCAAAATTATGTGGGCAGAATATTTGAACCTATATGCAAATGAAACAACTAAGGTATAAGTACACTGCCTATGCTATACGTTAAGAGCTACACTTGGTAATACATTTTTTATTTTAAAGTCTGTTGCTAGTTTGCTATCTGAAAAAATGGAATATTAAAAAACACATTACTTTTCAACTCTACAATGTAGGTATGTAGTGATCATTCATGAGTGCATAGAGGTGTTAGAAGAAAATGCACTCACTGTAAAACCACTATGCATTATTCATTGAGTGAATTGGTTGCAATACCTGTGTTGTACTTTTATGTTTATTGATCTTTGATTGATGAAAGCTGAGGGTCCCTGTTGTATGTTTTTTATAAACAATGATTAAGTTCTGATGAAAATAACTTATTGAGTTTTGAGAATGATCAATAACTTTTGGATTACTTTTGTGTTCTAGCGCCACTAATGAAATAATTTGTAAGATTCCACATCTATATTTTATCTTGAGATAATCAATTTTTGATTGATTTGTCTGGGTGGGGAAATAGTTTCTATTTTTCTGAGACTGCAAATGGAATACTTTAGAAGTTAAGTAGTTCAATGGGATTGCATTAAAACTGGGGATAAGAGTTTGTGAAGTTATTGTCAGGAGTCTGATTTAAAACGATCATTTCGTTGGGCCTCAAATGGTATGTTATTGTATTTTATTTATCTTTAAGCATATTATAGTCTTTCTAAGCATTAAATGGGCAATTCATCCATTTCTCACAATGACGGTAAACAAAAATCTAATCCTTTTTTTATTTATGAGTAAGAGTTGGAGATTAAATGTAGGGTGAATAAACTTTTAATTAAGCAATACTTTTTCTTGGATTTATGACTTCTTGTCTTCTTCTAATATCAAGGCAAGGTAATCTGCCATGGTCACATTTGAGGAGACAAAACATTACGCCCATTTCAGCAGACAGCAGTGCTGAAATTTTTCTGTTATCAATATAACAAAGAAAAGACTACACTGAGTTTTCTAAATCTTATTTAGTTTGTGTACTAATTTAATCAGCACCATAACCTTTTATTTTCCTGAAGCTTTTTAAAGAAAAGGAGTTATTTTTTAATTTCTCTTTTGCTTTCCCATTTCCCTCATGTGAGTCAGGGATAGACTTCAGAAAGCCTCATCACATGGGTCACATGAGGCAGGAAGCATTCTCATTCATAATCAAGAGTGCGGTGATAATGCATGCTAACACGCCAAATGAATAGATTCTTCCAATCTGCAAGATGACAAACTTGTCGTAATGCTATTTGACCATTCCCACCTTGAAAGCACCTCTGGACTGCGTGTTAGATAGACTACAAACCCTATTAAATAAAATCAATGAAACGAGACCCTGGTGCCAGAACAGCTGGACTGGCAGAGTGCTCCTGGTGGCTCTCAGAGGGTGATTAACGATTGTCATTCTTATTCCTAGTTTTGATTTTTGTGCCACTGGAGTCCCTCACCTCATCACACAGAGTCTTTAGCTTCTGCTTGTTTGAAGATAAAACCAGAGCTCCAGTTCATTAATAATTCAATCAGTCTTTACTGAGTGCATATGATGTGCCAGAAATGGTTTCAGTCATGGGGTTACCCCAATAAGCGAAACAGTAGAAATCTCGGCCTGTGCTGAGTTTACGTTCTATTAGGGGAGACAGACAATGATAAGATAATATAATATAGACCGGGTTATATGGTGCTAAGGGCTGAGGAAAAACATAAAGCAGGGAATGCGTTAAGGAGGGGAGGGGTCTTGCAGTTTTCATCAGGGTAACCAGGTGTGCTTGGCATTTACCTGTTGCTTCCATCCCCACAGCTGTCCCTTTTATATTTCACTTTGTACAACTGGTCAGAGAGTCGGTGAAATTTCTCAGGCTTCCGACCCAGCTGGGTTCCTGTTAGGATGTGTGAATGGGAGGAACCAGCAGTTGCTGAGGAGGCTGGAGGAATAGTGAGGATCATGTTTATGCCTGCGTAGCGTGGCTGAGGACCGAGGCGATTCTAAGTCCCCAGTTGGGGAGCAGGCAGTCACAGCTTGAGTCACAGCTGCTTGAGAAGAGCACAGCAGCAGGAACAGGCTTATGGGGTCCAGCCCAGCTTGTTAGCAGCTGCTCATCTTTGCGTGTCATGCATTCTTCCTTCGTTGTTGTACTTTATCTTCCAATACCTTTACAACCAATTCCCTATATTAAATGTTCTCTGTTTGAGGTACCTAGGGTGGTTTCTCTTTTCCTGACTAAATTGTGCAGCATACAGAATGACCCATTGAGTCAAGACTTAAGGAGGTGAGGGGGCAAGCCATGTGGATAAATGAGGAAAACGTGTTCCAGGCAGAGGGAAGAGCAAGTGCCTGGGCCCTGAGGCGGGAGGGTACTTGGCAGGTCTGAGTAAGAGCAGGGAGGCCAGTGTGGCCTGAATGGAGGGAGTAATGGAGGTGAGATTGGAAGGATAATAAGGGCCACGTTCTGTAGGGCCTTTATGAATTTGACCTTTATTTTGTGGGGAGGGGGGACACTGGAAGATTTTGAGCAGAGGAATGATAGTGTAAGGCACTAACATGACTTAAAGGGTCAGTCACTCTGGCTGTTGTGCTGAGGACAGACTGAATTGTGGTTGGGCGTGTGGGATTTAGAGCAGTGAGAGCATTTTGGGGGCTGGTGGGTGATCTAGACTGGTGATGGTGGTGGCTTAGTTGAGAGTGTTAACAGTGGACACCAGGGAGCAGTGGCCGTATTCTGGATAGAGTGTATTTGGAAATCAAGTCCAAAGTATTTCCTTTCAGATTGTACATGTGCTGTGAGAGAAAGAGAAAAGCAAGAGAGACTCTAAGGCTTTTGGCTTGAGCGATTGATCAGAGTGGAAGTGCTATCTACTGAGATGAGGAAGGTTGTAAGAGAGTCACGCTTGGAAGGAGTTTGGGAGGCTCAGTTTTGGACACATTAAGTGTGAGATGTTTCTTTAGCATCCAAGTGGAAATGTCTAGTAATCAGCTGCATATACAAGTCTGTATTTCTGGGGAGCGATTTTTTGAAAGCTCTATGAGGCACAGCAATTTGGAAACTAGCAGTGATGAAGAGAACAAGAAATCTGAATATTTAGTCTTTATGATTTTTGTCTGGATTTTAATGTTAGTTACTGTATAATGCAAAAGTATATTGAGAAGTTATAATTTAGTAGTTAAAGAGAAAACTTCAAATCATTGCATGGGTGGTTCAAGCCAGATTCAAACATTTTCTGAATTAAAAAAAATAGACTAGAATAATATAAAGCATGACTCATTCAAATTTAGAGCTCATTTGAATGCTTTTATTTCTTAATTCCAAAGGGTCAGCCCTACTTAAAAAAACATATTTACAAAAGTAAAGCTCCAGCATGGAAATAATAATTTCTCCATTTCATAGTGAGAAAACAAAATCTTAGCTGATAAATCCATGGATAAATGTATAAATCCCTAACACAAAATAATTAGTTTCGGGACTATAAATGCAAACCAGTGCAAAATATATGAATGTGTGAATTCTACTTTCATGATAGAGTTTTTAACCACAACATCTAATACTAATTTTGCAAATTGTATATAAATTGACAGAAATTTTCTGTCATATATGTTTCTTGTTTGACCAAGATTTGGTAAACAGATGATTTTTAATTTGAAAAATGATATAGGGGACTTTTCTGTCTGACCATGATGGGAAAAAGGGATTTGATTTACCTTCGTGATTTAAACAAGAAAACCAGACAAAATATTAGCAAGTACAGTTTTCAGACAATGGGCAACAGGCAGAGGATGGCACAGGATTGTAATTTCTTAGGGAAAGGAAATAAACAAGATGAGTCCTATGATTGGCTCAGCTCACTGAAAGTAGTTTCCAAGACATAGCACAGTAATGGAGAATACAAACATAGACCAGCATAAATCAAGTCTCAATACATTAAAAAGGATTGAAATCGTGCCTGTGTAATCAATGAGCACATCAGAATCAAACTAACATTCAGTAACAAAATGGTATATAGAAAATTATATTGGAATTTAAGCAGTATAATTCTAACTGGCTCATAGGTCAAATAAAAAATTAAAGGGAAATTCTAAAATATTTTCATCTGAATGACAATGAAAGCACAACTTATCCAAATTTGTGGTATATAGTAAAGCAGAGCTCAGGGTGGGGGTATTTATATCATTATTTACTTATATTAGGGATGCAGAAAGATCTGCTATCAATGGTTTTGGGATCTTCCTTAAGGAAGTCTACAAAAAAAATGCAAATTAAACCTACAGGAAACAGAAGGAAGAAGAAAATGAAGATGAGTATAAATCAGTTTAAGTGGAAATAAAGAAAAATGAAGATCAATGAAACTAAAACCTAGTTCTTTAACAAGACCAATAATATCAATAAACCTTTAACTAGATTTGTTAGGAGCAAGAGAGATATATATTTATCAATATTAGGAATGAATGAGGAGACATCACTACAGAACCTACAGAAGTTAAAAAAGATTATTAGAAAACAATGAACAACTCTATGCCAATAAATTTGACAACTTAGATGAAGTAGGCAAATTCTTTGAAGATAAACAATCTCTCCAAGTTCACTTAAGAAAAGTCAGATAAACTAATTCTGTATCCATTAAAGGAATTAAATTTGTACTTAAAACTCTTCCAACAAAGAGAACTTCGAATCCAGATGGCTTCAATAGTGAATTTTGACAAGTACTTAAGGAAAAAAAAGGACACTGATTCTACTCTTCCAGAGTAGAAGAGGATGGATCACTTCTCAGCTTATTTAAGAAGTCATTATTACTCTTACCAAAACCAGACAAGACATTTTAATATATAAAACTATAGACCAATATCCCCCACAATCACAGGCACAAAAATCCTTAATAACAGTTCAGCAATCAAATCCAGCCATTTGTAAAAAGGATAATACATCATGTCCCAGTGGGTTTTATTGCATAAACATAAGATTGCGTGGGATTTCCAAGGTTTAACACTTGAAAATCAATGTAAATCAGTGCATTAACTGACCAAAAATATTTTTTAAAATTCATCTCAATAGATATAGAAAAATCATTTGATAAAATTCAACACACATTCATGATAAAAACTAGAAGTAAAGGGCGTTGCCACACATGACAAAAGGCACCTTAAAAAAAATCTAAATATAATATAATATTTAGCAGTGAAAGGCTGAATGCTTTCCCCACAAGAATGTTTACCATTACTATTTTTAGTGCTTTTAGTTATCATTGTACTAGCCCCTAAGAAAGGTAATATTAGATAAATAAATAATATATTATAATAAAAGTAATTTAATAAACAAATGGCATACAGATTAAAAAGGAAGAATAAGAGCGGTCACTGAAATTTTAAAAAGACCTATTAGAACTATTAAGTGAATGTCTCATGAGTTCCAGATACATAATATAAAAAAATTCAATTGCATTGTGATATACTATCACTTAATAATTATAAATGGAAATTAAATTATATCATTTATAGTAGCGCATAAATATGAAATAAGGATATCTTTAACAAAATATGTTCAGGAGCCAAACATTGAAAGCTACCCAACATTACTGAGAAAATTAAAAAGACCAAAACAATTGGAGATAAATATTTATAGATCAGATATTTAATGTTAAGATATAAATTCAACTGTAACATATGCATTGCGATCTATAGACTCTTACAAACCCAGTGAAAAGTTCATGTGCTTTTATTGTGTAAATTGAAAACCTGATTTTAAAATTTACATGGAAATACAAAAGACTTAGAAAAGCTGAAAGAGTTTTTGAAAAGGAGAGTAATTTTGGAAGTCTTACTGTACTTGAATTCAAGACAGTGTGATGTTTGCACAAGGATAAACATAGAAATCAATGTAACAGAAAGCAGAGACCAGAAATAGACCCACATATATACTGTCAATTAATTTTCAGCAAAGTGGCCATGGTAATTTAATGAGGAAATACAGTTCTTCCAAAAAATGGTGCTGGAAAAACTGGACCTCTCCGTGCAAAAATTAACTGAAATGGATCATAGACCTAAAGTTAAGAGACAAACTTATAAACTCTCTAGAAGAAACTGTTTGAAAAAAAAATTTCTCAGACCTTAGATTAGGCAAAGATTTGTTAGGATACAAAACGGCACATAAAAGCAAGTTTGATAAACTGGACCACATAAAAATTAAAAACATTTGCTCTTCAAAGACACCATTGAGAAAAGGAAAAACAATCCAGATGCTATGTGAAAATATTTACAAAACACGTATCTCCTAAATTTCTTGTGTCCAGAATATATAAAGAAACTCTTACAACTTTTATAAATGGACTAGAGATTTAGACAATTTGAAAATACTAATGACAACCATGGTGAGATATCCCTACACATTGAGCAGAGTGACTAAAATTAAAAAGACTAATAATACTAAGCATCAAGGAGGATGTGGTGAAAATGGACCTCTTATGCTTTGCTGCTGATAATGCAACATGGTGCAGCCACTTTGGAAAACATGCAGTTTCTTCAAAAGTTAAATATACACTTTCCTTAAATTCCAGCAAACTCACTCATAGCTCTTCGCCCAAGGATAATTAAAAAGTTGAATAATGTCTACAGGAAGATTTGTACCCAAAGGTTCACAGTAGCTTTGTCCCATCTAATCCAAACTGGAAACAACTCAAAAGTCCATCAGTGGGGGTGGACAAATTAATTATGTAAAATAGAATACTACCAGAAAATACAAAGAAATAAACTACTTAACACAGACAATGAAATGGATGAATCTTAAAAGTAGTATACTAAGTGAAAGATTCCAGATAGAAAAGACTGCATATTCTGTGTTGTCCCATTTTGTGAAATTCTATAGAAGACCAAACTAAAGTAGCAGGATACATATTAATAGTTGCCTGGGTACAGGGCAAGGGAAGGAATCCACTGCAAAGGTTCCTGAGAAAATGTGTGTGTTGATGCAATCATTGTATGTCACGATTGAGGTGGTGGTGATAAGGTTTATACAGTTGGTAAAAGTAATTGAATTTAAGCAGGTAAATGTTATTGTGTTTAAATGATACCTCAGTGAAGTGAATTTTAAAAATTATGTTAATTCTCACAGGGAGCTCTGCTCAGTATTCTATAATAACCTAAATGGGAAAAGAATTTGAAAAAGAATAGATACGTGTATATGTAAAAAATAAATAAATAAAATGGAAAAAATAAATAAAAACTATGTTAGTTCCAGCTCTAATGGAAAAGAATGGACTTGTCAGAATGTAGGATCAAATTGCTTAAGAAATCGCCTGAGTTTGTCAAAACACAGTGAGTGCCATATTTCCTTGGCATTCAGGCCAAACATTATGTGAGAACTTTATGATGAGAAAAATTGTTATGTGTAATAATGTTATGCAACATTTAATAAGACGTGTGTGTATTATGTATGTGTGTATCAGCAGAGCTACTTAAAATCCAAGATATTCAGGTCTTGAATGGAAAACCACCACATAAGCTGTTTAATCATTAAAGTTTTTCCCTCCAGCGCTATTTTAAAAGCCAAAAACCCTGTAGCACAGGTTAACTTGGTATAAGAGAGGTAATTTATATAGAAAGGTGCTTCTTCAAACACTGCCCCCGCCCAAGCATAATCTTTGGAGGAAAATATTTCTGACTCATATGTACTTTGAGAAGATGTCATCACATCTGAGAACTGCTGATTTGTAAGTTACTTTTCAATTTAAGAGATAATACTACTTCTTGGAATTAGCAGCTATTAAAAGCATAGCGAGGAAATGAGAGAGGCATGCATTTAGCTACAATAATTTTGGTCATAGTGCATATAATACTTCTTTATTCTTTACAGGGCTGATTTTCTATAGGTGGTCCTTTCCTTTTCCCTACTTCTACAGTTAGAAATGGGGCAATTAAAGGACCCATTTGTGTAAAGCAGCGCTGTCCAATAGAACTTTCTGTGAGGATGGAAGGACATTCTGCCCTGGCAAACATGGTAGCCATTGGCCATGTGTAGCGGTTAAGGACTGAGATGTTGCTAGTGCAACTGAAATAATGAATTTTAAAATTTATTTAATTTTAATTCACTAAAATTACAATATAAAAAGGCATGTATTCGTGGTGACAACCATGTTGGATAGCACAGGTACGGACCTTTGGCTTCTAGCACTATGTAATAAATATTGGCATAGGCTCCTGTGTGTCTACTCAAAGGCCCTGTGTCCTGGCATCCTCTCTGAGTCAGTTTTTTGGAAAGCATCATGGTTCATGTTTTAAGAAAACGGGGCTAGAGAAAGGAAAATTGTGTAATTGTTATAATTCTACTATTAACTATTTCTCTAATGTAACGGCAATCTCTTGTTGTCTTTCCTTTTGATCTCAGTTTCTTTAAATGAAAAATGAGTATACTGGACTGTTATATCAAAGGTTTTTACCATACTTATGATGCTATTGCCCTTCAAACTAGGATAATAAGGTAACCCAAAGGACATTTGGGACACGCCTTAGGTCTTTAAGAAAATTCCCTCCTCTCTTATTCCTCAAACAATAGTAACGTAAAGTTCTGTATTATAAAAGCAAAATAGAAATTGAGATTTCTATTGACATTGTTGACGTTGACAGCATCTTTATCACAAATGTTTAGTAGGAAAAATGAATTTATTTCATATATAAAGAATGGTTTGCCCTTTCATTTTCATACATTTCCACAATTAATTAACGTATTAAAGTGGAATTAATTTCATTTTAGACATGGCACTTTTTCTATCTAGAAGCAAACAACTCAGAGGTGAAATATTAATTTATATTTCAAGTCACTAACGCAGTGACGTTTAGAAACTCCTACTCTGAAAGCTCACTGGCTGTTAAACTTACAATATCAGTTAGAAGTATCTTGGCTGCAACTAACAGACAGCTGACCTAATAGTGGTTTAAATTATAAGGATATTTATTGTTCCCTGACTAGACTTAAAGAATTAGGCATCCAAGCTCAGAAGTGTCAGCAATGTCCCAAGCTCTGTCATTTTGCTCAATCATCCTCATGGAGCTGGCCTTTGATTTTTGTTTTTATTTCATGTTTGGATGGCTGTTGGCAGCATTCAGAGGCTGGCAGCAGCAGGAGAATGGGGCATAACCAACTTCTTGACCCATCTGTTTCATATCAGAAATCAACAACAAGTGTAAAATCTTTCATGGGCGCCATGTGCAGAATTGTTTATATGCAAGTGGCCAGAGCTATGCCACGTGGCTGCCTCAAGTTGTAAAGGGAAAGGAAGTATCTGGCAAAATGGAATGGGAAAAGTCATGAATTAACCCCTGAGTCCAGTAGGCCTGGGAATAGAGTGAGATGAGGAACTCACCTTGGGTGCATATTTAAGAGGCATCAAAAAAACCTCGGTAATTAAGATACGTTAATGCAATATATATTTTTTAAAATCAATACAAATGACAGAAAAATCCATGATGAACAAACTATCCAGATTTTAAATAGTCAAGATCAGTACAGTCTCCTTCCAAGCCCTATGGAGATCCAATGTCTTTATTTAAAATATTAATAGTTTGTTCTTCATGAGCTTTTTTGTGTTAATTTACACCTTGAAAAATATTGCATTAAATTATTATCTTGATTGCTGAGTTTTTTGGCACCCTCTTAAATTTCACAAGGAGGAACTGTGGAACTGTCGAGCAGCTCATAGCTTTTGTCTCCAGAGCTGTGCCACTGGTTCTTGTGTATCTGTCCCATGAATAAATCATTATATATGCTTCATAGAATATTTTATAGTCTAAAACCCTGGTTAATAAACAGAGTGTATACTCTATATTTATTTCTGAACAGGAGTAGTACTCAATACTCTTTTTGACTGAAACACTGACTAGACACTCTCATGATAGGAGACAGAAAAAATTTCCCCTAGCAGATTATTTCCAACCAAATCTGAGACACCATGAAGAAGAGCAAGAATTCCTCACTTTTGTATTTTCTCGTTTTTTAAAAGAAATATTGTTGAATGACTTGAGACAAAAGATGATTCATGAAAAGTTTGAGAGGGTAGAAAGATCTCTTGGTGCCTTTTCATGTCTCTTGAAGTGGGCAGTGGGAATTTGAGTCTCTTTGAGTGACTAAGAATGTCCTCAAAGAACTCATGTTGCAAAATTGTGGAAATTATAATTATGCAATATGAGAGCTGGTACAAAAGAATTCACCCTTCCTGTAATATTAATCTCACTCTATCTTTGGTCTGATTAACTCTTAGGTGATATTGATAAGCTGTTTATTTGAAACCTCTTAGGCTTTTTTTCCCCTCAAGGAACCTGATAAAAGCAAGGCTACCATCTCTCACTGGGAAAGCTTTAAAATTCTATCAGTCTATTCCTTATGAATACAAGTAACCCTCCTACGATGAAAATTTCATATGAAAAAATTTCATCTAGCCCTGTGAAGCCTGTCTAATATAGATATGTTGTGAGAATTTCCTGCAAGGCTATAAAATAAGTTTGTATTAAGGGTCAAATGTATTATTCACACCATTTATGAGATATAAATTCTTCAGTCTCAAATGTGTCTGCACAAAACTGCTCAGTGTCTTCTCTGATTTAATTCAGATTTGAAAGCTCTTGAGGGCAATGTTTGGAACTGAGGGGAAAAAAAGGAAGATCATATGGAAATAATTTTCATAGTTGGTTGTTAAAGATGCCTGCTATGAGAAAATTTAGCGTACACAGCAGTGAAAGAAAAAGTGCGAAGATTATAGTGAGCTTTGCATGTGTTTATCATTACTGTTCTTATTTAAGACTTCCCCTTCCTCCTGAGCCAAACCTGAGCACCCCTGGTTTTTTAAGCAACCTTTTTATTTTTTTAAGCAACCAATGAAATACTGTGTTTCTTCCAGCTATATCCTGCCTCATGCCCTGCCTATTTCCATATACTCATTTTTTTTCTGATCACTTGAGATGCCTTTTTATTTTATTTTACTTAATTTTTTGATTCAGCCATCCCATTGCATGAATTAAAAATTGTTTTCATTGCAACTGAGCAACTGACCCATTGCAGGTCTGTAGCTCTTGGCAAGAGCCATGTAACTGTTGCCTAGCAGGGGGCAGGGCTGGGGCATATAGTTAGATAATATTCCATCTGCGGCATGTTTCGTAATTCTCAAACGCTCTGGGTTTCTTCTACGTTTATACCTACATGAAACTTCAGTTGATGTCGCCAGGAATTTCACACTCCAAGTGAGAGAAAGATATCTCCCAAAGGATGTGTAACTATTATGTAGCAACAGCTCTTGCTGTGACTTCAAGCCAAGCAAAAGCATTTGCTAGAGCTGGAGCTACTTTCCAGCCAATCCCACCATGTGGCCTTTTAGAACTTCTCTCATCCCAGCAATTTGCTTTTGACCTGTTCCTGCCCTACCATATAATGGTGACCTCCCTCTTCTACTGCGGTAGGTGAGGGTAGAAGCCGTAAGTGTTTTTAGGTGCAGATTCTGCTGTTTGTTTTTATCATCTGCAGAACGTTAAGGGACCAGTGCGCACGGAGAGGACAGCAGCCGTCTTCAGATGGAGTAAAACAAACGATTCTATCAGCACTTGGCAATGATTTCCTGTGTGCTGTGTTTGTACATGGGCAGATTAGAAGGACTTATGCCTTTTATAGTCTGAGACCCAATTCCTCTGGCCACAGAACCACACAAACAATGTCCGAAGAACCTAACACGATTATAAGATCTCATGAAAAATCCTACTCTAATGAAATGTACTGTGGAGTTCTGGGATCTTTAATGAGTGGGTTTCCTAACCATATTAAAGGAAAGAAAAATGCAAAACAAAACAAACAAAAAAAATAAGACTCATTCACAAATAGCATGCCTACATGACGAGTAAGTCACTGAGGGATCATCCTGAGTAGTCCCTAGGGCCAGGTGAGGTGCCGAATGGTTTCTGGGCAGGTCATCATTTCTCCTCTAAGCATTTACAGATGGTTTTGCATGTAAAAATTAAGATTTGAGCAACTATATTTCAATAAAAAAATTTTTTAAATATCCTCAAAGCAGAATTTTGTAAAAACAAACAGCAAAAAAACCTCAAAAATAATTGCCTAATTAAAAAATATTCAGCAACGTAAGACTTAAAAAAATTCATTACTTTCTAGCACATATTAATTTCATACACACATATCTTTTTTTTTAACATCTTTATTGGAGTATAATTGTTTTACAATGGTGTGTTACTTTCTGCTTTATAACAAAGTGAATCAGTTATACATATACATATGTTCCCATATCTCTTCCCTCTTACATCTCCCTCCCTCCCTCCCACCCTCCCTATCCCACCCCTCTAGGTGGTCTCAAAGCACCGAGCTGATCTCCCTGTGCTATGCGGCTGCTTCCCACTAGTTATCTATTTTATGTTTGGTAGTGTATATATGTCCATGCCACTCTCTCACTTTGTCCCAGCTTACCCTTCCCCCTCCCCGTATCCTCAAGTCCATTCTCTAGTAGGTCTGTGTCTTTATTCCTGTCTTGCCCCTAGGTTCTTCATGACCGTTTTTTTTTTTTTTTTTCTTAGATTCCATATATATGTGTTAGCATACGGTATTTGTTTTTCTCTTTCTGACTTACTTCACTCTGTAAGACAGCCCCTAGGTCCATCCACCTCACTACAAATAACTCAATTTTGTTTCTTTTTATGGCTGAGTAATATTCCATTGTATATATGTGCCACATCTTCTTTATCCATTCATCTGTTGATGGACACTTAGGTTGCTTCCATGTCCTGGCTATTGTAAATAGAGCTGCAATGAACATTTTGGTACATGGCTCTTTTTGAATTATGGTTTTCTCAGGGTATATGCCCAGTAGTGGGATTGCTGGGTCGTATGGTAGTTCTATTTTTAGTTTTTTAAGGAACCTCCATACTGTTCTCCATAGTGGCTGTATCAATTTACATTCCCACCAACAGTGCAAGGGGGTTCCCTTTTCTCCACACCCTCTCCAGCATTTATTGTTTGTAGATTTTTTGATGATGCCCATTCTGACTGGTGTGAGATGATATCTCATTGTAGTTTTGGTTTGCATTTCTCTAAGGATTAATGATGTTGAGCATCCTTTCATGTGTTTGTAGGCAATCTGTATATCTTCTTTGGAGAAATGTCTATTTATGTCTTCTGTCCATTTTTGGATTGGGTTGTTTGTTTTTTTGATATTGAGTGCATGAGCTGCTTGTAAATTTTGGAGATTAATCCTTTGTCAGTTGCTTCATTTGCAAATATTTTCTCCCATTCTGAGGGTTGTCTTTTCGTTTTGTTTATGGTTTCCTTTGCTGTGCAAAAGCTTTTAAGTTTCATTAGGTCCCATTTGTTTATTTTTGTTTTTATTTCCATTTCTCTAGGAGGTGGGTCAAAAAGGATCTTGCTGTGATTTATGTCATAGAGTGTTCTGCCTATGTTTTCCTCTAAGAGTTTTATAGTGTCTGGGCTTACATTTAGGTCTTTAATCCATTTTGAGTTTATTTTTGTGTATGGTGTTAGGGAGTGTTCTAATTTCATTCTTTTACATGTAGCTGTCCAGTTTTCCCAGCACCACTTATTGAAGAGGCTGTCTTTTCTCCACTGTATATTCTTGCCTCCTTTATCAAAGATAAGGTGACCATATGTGCGTGGGTTTATCTCTGGGCTTTCTATCCTGTTCCATTGATCTATATTTCTGTTTTTGTGCCAGTACCATACTGTCTTGATTACTGTAGCTTTGTAGTAGAGTCTGAAGTCAAGGAGCCTGATTCCTCCAGCTCTGTTTTTCTTTCTCAAGATTGCTTTGGCTATTTGGGGTCTTTTGTATTTCCATACAAATTGTGAAATTTTTTGTTCTAGTTCTGTGAAAAATGCCAATGATAGTTTGATACGGATTGCATTGAATCTGTAGATTGCTTTGGGTAGTAGAGTCATTTTCACAATGTTGATTCTTCCAATCCAAGAACATGGTATATCTCTCCATCTATTTGTATCATCTTTAATTTCTTTTATTAGTGTCTTATAATTTTCTACATACAGGTCTTTTGTCTCCTTTGGTAGGTTTATTCCTAGATATTTTGTTCTTTTTGTTGCAATAGTAAATGGGAGTGTTTCCTTAATTTCTCTTTCAGAGTTTTCATCATTAGTGTATAGGAATGCAAGAGATTTCTGTGCATTAATTTTGTATCCTGCTACTTTACCTAATTCATTGATTAGCTCTGGTAGTTTTCTGGTAGCATCTTTAGGATTCTCTATGTATAGTATCATGTCATCTGCAAACAGTGACAGCTTTACTTCTTCTTTTCCGATTTGGATTCCTTTTATTTCTTTTTCTTCTTTGATTGCTGTGGCTAAAACTTCCAAAACTATGTTGAATAATAGTGGTGAGAGTGGGCAACCTTGTCTTGTTCCTGATCTTGGTGGAAATGGTTTCAGTTTTTCACCATTGAGGACGATGTTGGCTGTGGGTTTGTCATATATGGCCTTTATTATGTTGAGGAAAGTTCCCTCTATGCCTACTTTCTGGAGGGTTTTTATCATAAATGGGTGTTGAATTTTGTCGAAAGCTTTTTCTGCATCTATTGAGATGATCATATGGTTTTTATTCTTCAATTTGTTAATATGGTGTATCACATTGATTGATTTGCGTATTTTGAAGAATCCTTGCATTCCTGGGATCAACCCCACTTGATCATGGTGTATGATCCTTTTAGTGTGCTGTTGGATTCTGTTTGCTTGTATTTTGTTGAGGATTTGTGCACCTATCACACATATCTTTTTGACCAGACTGGTGGCTAAAATAAAAAAGATTTATAAAATTGTAAAAAAAAATTAAGATTTGAGTTGGAGATAAAAGGTTTTCTACTTTAACCTCTGCTCCTAACTACTGAAATCATCTCACATTTGGTATTTATCTAGCATGGAGGCCCCGTAAAGAGATTAGGATGTGGGTGTGCTGGATCCCCAAATCATGGGGCACAGAGATTAATTTTGTGTTCACTTAGTGTTTATGTTCTTTCTTTCTTTATTTATTTATTTATTTTTTGATATAATGAATGGTTAAATGAGATTTACCATAGTAATTTAAATTCTATTTTAAAAAAGCAGATGTTAAATAGAAAGTAGGGACTTAAAATTACACAGCTCTTCCCTGAAGTTTTAAAATGTGAATATTTATGGACATGAAAATGTTGGGAATAATTGTCTCTGTTCATTTTGGGGTAATATTCTTAGTTCCTGAGGAATTGGTGCAAAAATATAAAGAAGACAGTTCTTATTTAAGATTTCCAGCAAAACTGTAAACTGAGTTGACGGGAGAAACCCCTCACCCTCATATAATGGCATTTAAAAATACAGAGATGCTCCAAAAGCAAAAAGGGGAAAGTCTTGGGGGACAGTTATCAAACATAAGAGTCAGGTCCGGAATTCTCAGTAGGAGTCCCAGTTGAAAAGCCTTAGGGGCTGAGGTTTTGAAACATGCTTAACAATAGAAGAAGTGGGTGGTGGGGGTCCTGATGGGCAGGAAGAGTAGAAACTCAACTTCCAGTATAAAGCTACAAGCCACAAGTCCTACCTGCCAAGTGGAAGTTCAGAAGAAGCAGGGCCCTAGGAAGCAGGGGGAGGGAAGCTGGCTGTGGGTGGAAACAGACCCTTGAAGGGGAAATTCAAACACCACACCTGCTTTATGGGATCCCATTGTGGATCCAAACATATACTACCCTGTGAGGGAGGAGCCACAAACAAAGAAATTGACAGTTGAGAGGAAAACACCAGATCTTGGACCCTGAGAGGGCCCTCTAGTGTTCTGCTCTCTAGAAATGCCTCCACCATTCCTGGATCATAGGTTCTTGTGGGACTAACTCTTGCTGAAGATGAGCTCAGAGTCAAACAACACCTAACATTGAGACCATAAATCACCCCAAGAGAGTCAGCAGACACAGTCAATGCAGAACTTATACCCCGAGACCCATATAGGAGACCAACCCCCGACAGATTTTAAAGTGTGTAATGGTTACCCAAGTAGAATCAAAACGTCCAGCGCAAGAGGCCAGCTCATAGGTGAGACAGAAAACAGATGTACCAAAGAAGAGTATCTGAATTGGAAAAATATCCTGAGGAAATCTGTGCAAATGTAGTACAGAGAGAAGGATCGGTTAATCTCTCTTTGAATTCAGAGTCAGGGATTCATTTAAGTATTTATCTAGAAATCATAACACTTAAGAAATAGATGACTCAGTCCTACGTCACAGAAAAAAAATAGAAGTCTCCATGGTCTAATTTTTATCACTTTCCCTCCTTTCTCTCTAAAAAGAGCCATATATTCTTCCCTTATTTTCAATGAGAAAAGTATGTGATTCAGCATAGACTTGGGTTTTTAGAGGGTGAGATTTCTGTTTTACTTGTTATTGTACCCAAAACAAGGACTTCACAGATATGGTGGAGAGAATGACTTTATATTTAATTCTTTGCTTTCAAACGGCTTACTTTCTCCAATAGGATAAAGAAAATTTAAAAAAAAAAGGCATTTCAAAGGTAAATCATAGACTGAGAGAAAATTATGAAATAAATAGTATTCATTATTTGTGGTTTTTGCTCTTCTTTGCCTTTTAACTCTTAGAATTCTAGTTTTCTTACAATGTGGATAATAATATTTGCTTCATTCAGGACTTTTCAAGATTCAGGGATGTATATTGTAGAATAACCACCTTTTTTCTTAGCTTAAAGCCTAAAATATTGTGTGCAATAAATACATACCATCACTGCTTTTATTATTTTCGTTGTAATTTTATTATTTTCACCATCATCCAAAGTAAAATTCCTCAAGGCTTCATTTCATTTGGTAGCTATTGTCTTGTTATAAAAAGCAAGGTATGAGTTGTAATAAAAAATTATTTGTTTTGGGGAATACTATTGAGATAGTTCTTTTCTGTCTCTGTCTCTTAATCTAACCTCTCTTTATAGTTGCCTTTATTTTCTTAATATATTTATTTCGAAAAACAGCTTTACTGATTTTTAGACTATTAAAATGTTGTCTCTTTTGAAATATATTCAATCTGTCAAATTTCTTAAGATCTTGCTCACTGTACTCTATTAGGGTTGCTAACAGAATCAAAATCCCATCCCTGTGGATAGTGACTTAAATATTATCTCCAAGTATTTGTGCCCCTGCTTGATGCTAACTTGGGATTAGTGTCCAAACAGTACAGATGAGATATGATACCCACCACAGAGGTGAACGGTGGTTCATTGGGTGACTAGGTCATTGAACTGCCCAAAGGGCTCAAAGGCCATTGCCAAGAGATGATGTCACAGTTGAAATTCTTGTTTATCTCGAATTTAAAAACTAAACAAAAATTGTCTCTTATTATCTGCATATAAAACTAGGACAACAAAAATTCTAAAATCTGTTACCATGACCTCAGGATAATCAATCATGAAGGGTTGTCAAAGGAATAACTTTCTTATCACAGTCTTGAATTCCAGATCATTCTGCCTCCTTTGCCTCAGTGGTTTTTATGAAACTGGGTGGATGTTTTGTCCTCAAAGTGTAACTTTTTCCATGGTTTTTTATTGATTTTTTTTCCCTCGCCCTCAAGAAAATGGTTGAGTTACACTAACGTGGATATGTCACTGCTCAACAAGCCACCATGATGTGGTGTTAAACGTAAAGACAGAGCAAGCTGGCATTGATGACTTTTTGAATTTTTTAAAGGAAGGGGCAAAATTGGGTGTACAGGAATAATTATTATGGGTATGAAAGTGCCCTCGATGAGAGAAAGGACTCATTTCGGATTCCATGGATGTCATCTTGTCATCAGTTCAGCTTTAATCTAAATTGATATTTGGAAGTTCCCTCTCTGGTCACTTCATTATTTGGGCCACTGTGTTACAAAGGGAATCTATGGCAGGAAAACAGTGCTGATAATCGTGACAGGTTATGAAGAAAATAAAGAATAGCAGTCTCGAATTCTAACAATGCCTCACAACGCAGCAACTAATATCTATTGAGTCTTTTATAATACATACCACAGGTTTTTAGTCTTTATGAAATTTCTATAACGTGGCGCTGTCTCTACCCTTTTATATAGCCCAGGAAACAGGCTAAGAGAAGTGAAGTAGCTTGCCCACAAGCCCGCGGTGCATATGTAGCCGAGCAGGGCCTGGAACCCTGACCTGTTGGAATGCATAGGTCAGGCTCTAAAATTCTGCAGCCCTTAGCGTTGGTGGGAAGGAGCTTGTTCTATGTTCTCCAGCCTTTTGTGCATGTCTCAGTTTGTGTGTGTGTGTGTTGCAGGTTGGTGGGGGCGGGGGTTGGGTGTCCCTGAGGAGCTGGGGGCCTGGATGGGAGGGATGAAAGCTCCATCCTAGCCTACATATGTATGCGGCCCCTCCTCAGGTTAACAGAAGCTTCTCGTTGCCCTGCTGGCTGCCAGCTTTACCAGGGGCTCTCAGCCAGCGCTGTGCCCCTGGAGTCAAAAAGTTTGAGGCAAGAGTATCTCATTATGTACCTCATGCCAAAACAAGGGTCTCCTTTGCTAGATTCCAGGGCTCTTTATTATACTGCAGAGGGACAGCCCACCCACATGTAGTTGGAAGAACTTGTCTACATCCACAGCTTTGTCTTATATTCCAGATTGACGGTTTTCATCGCAGAGTGGCTACCTAAGGACTGATGTTCATTCATTCATCTTTGTGTTCAACATTCATTCATTCAGTTACTCATTAAACCAGCATCCGCTCATTCATTAAATACGTTTTTCCCCGGTGGGTGCCTGCTTTGTGTCAGCCTCTGTATTAGGCTCTGGGAATACGGGATGCGGGAAGACAGTTGCATGAACAGGCAAATTGACAAGGCATCCCGGGTTCTGATAGGGCAAAGTTTGTGTCACGTGTGCGCGTGGCAGGCATCCTTCCTCTTGTCTCGGGAGACTCGGGCTTTCCCGAAGAGCTGCCGTCACAGCTGGCATCTGCAAACAGGTAACAGAGCACCAGGTGAGGAAAGGGAAGGGAGGGGAGGTCTGGAGAATCCCTGGAGCAAAAGTCCTTGATACAGCTAGAGCCCAAAGTGCAGAGAGAATGGGTTGGAGAGGAGCCAGGTCGGTGTGGTTCTGCTGACGTTTCATCCAGGGATGTTGACGTGGGGTCACAGGCAGGGGACAGTGCAGGGCCAGGGCACTGAGGGAGCAACCCTCCACGCAGCCAGGGGAGCCACGGCCCACAGCAAAGCCACGGCCGGGGGATGGGGACAAAGAATGCACATTGAAGAAGTAGAAGCAACAGGATTCCATGAATGGGTGCGGGGTGAGCGTCACTGCAATATATTCCAGGGTAATTCACTGCTTTCGGTTCAGTTTAATTAAAACCTGACCATTCCTACCTTTTTAGTTGAATTTCAGCACTGGGACATGTATTCTCGTAATTCTTGTCCCAATAATGTTAGTTAAATAACTTTGGTTTAAAAAGTGGATTAGAAATGTATCCATAAATATTCATTGATATTATACTGTATGATGTAGAGATAAAGAATGTTTGCCTTATAAATTTTTAAAAAAATTTTTATTGAAGTATAGTTGATTTACGATGTTGTGTTAGTTTCTGCTGCACAGCAAAGTGAATCAGTTATACAGATACATAGATCCACTCTTTTTTATCTTTTCCCATATAGATCATTACAGAGTACTGATTAGAGTTCCCTGTGCTATACAGTAATAGGTCCTTATTAGTTCTCTATTTTATATATAGTAGTGTGTATATGTCAATCCCAATCTCCCACATTATCCCTCTCCCCTTACCCCCTGGTAACCATAGGTTTGTTTTCTACATCTGTGACTCTATTTCTATTTTGTAAATAAGTTCATTTGTATCATTTTTTTAGATTCCACCTATAAGCGATATCATATGATATTTGTCTTTCTCTGTCTGACTTTCTTCACTTGGTATGATAATCTCTAGGTCCATCCATGTTGCTGCAAATGGCATTATTTCATTCTTTTTATGGCCTTATAAATGTTAAGACATGAAAGATTCAGATGACCCTCTCATCTTTACACTGGGCATCAGATGACTTTTCTGTGTGTCTCCCTTTAGTACAAGTACTAACACAGTCACAAGAGACATTTCACCTGGGGCTTTTCGTCTTCACGTCACCAATTCAGTGTTGGCTCCTTGGGTCACAGTACTACTTTCTCATCACCCTAATCCTTTTAATAGACACAACATTTGAAAAGAGGCTTATATTTATTCCTAGAGTTTATAAAAATATTGTCAGGATCTCTTATGCTTGGGCATCTTGAATGTAGTAGTGTTTATGTTTTGGGAAGAATAAAAATAGAAATGTTTATAACAGGTGGGGAAATTTAAAAAAGAACTAATGCAAGCTAGAGTCATAGGCTTGGTCGGTCCCGCTTGTGAAAACAATTCTGCCTAATTATAGCCCTTCCAGAAGGACAGCATTATTATACTGACCATATGCAATTAACTTGACTTTTCTTTCTCTCCACATGAAAATAGAACTCTCTGCAGTTTCCCCCTCACTTATTCTCAAGCAAGGACTACATTTTTTTTTTTTTTTTTTAGTGGACACAGTCCAGCGCTGGTCTTTTCTTCAGGAGTTCTAAAATCTCTGTATGGCATTAAATTTAATAGGTCTAGTATATCAAAGATGGAATTATAATTATGAAAAGTCAGTTAAAAGGAGGGTGAACGGTAAAATGAAATGAGATTTTTAATGGCTTGCCAACAGTTGTAATTAATAAGATGGAGTTCTGGCCATGCATGTGACCTTCAGGCAGGAAGCAGACAAAGCCTGGTGTGAATGGGCCCAGGAAGGAGAAAGATTTTTCAGAGGAAAAGGGCTGTACATCTTGCCCGCTTTTGCTGCCCCTTCTTTCAGGGCTTTTTCTTGAAGTCGGGCTCATTGGTGAGGTCAGGAGGTAGCTTGATGGTCATCATATCAAGTGCATCATTGGAAGAGACAAAGTGAACCAGGCTATGGGACCCCAGGGAGAGGGGAGTTCGGCAGGGAGTGTAACTGACAGGCCACGTGTTATCTTGCTCAGAGTAGGAAGCTGCTTTTCGTGACAATGTTAATTCGTGGGTCTGGTCCACTTCAGTATCTGTTTTACCAGGTGAATTGCTTTGAACACTCGTTGCGAACAAAGAGAGAATAATACAAATGCATGCTGGCTTTAATGCCTAATGCACAACTTCCTGGCTCACCCAGTGGGTTCCTGAGGCTATAGAAATTGTTTTTGTCTGATTAGACTCAGGTCCCTTTGAACTCCATGGGGGTTCTTTTCTGCTTGCGCTTCTTGTAACTGTGTGCAAAGCCTTTTTTTTTTTGGTCTGATTTGGAATCCAAAAGAGCCTTCAAGTTAGCCCACTACCTCCTTCATCCTTTTCTTAAAGCATAAAGATTTGTAGTTCCTGAAACATCTGTTACATTCCATACCCTGAGGCAAAGACAGGCAGAACTAAATTTTCTTCACACACACATGCACACACAGACACACATACACACACAGACGCACACGTGGTCCTTTTTCTGCTCAGGCACATAAAATGGGTGTAACAACATAAAAAGGCAGAAACAAATCAGAGCAAATATCTAGTAACTGGTTCAAAAAAGATGTTAGTTACCCATCTAATTACCACCAAAAGAGTTTATGTCTTTCAAGGGAGCCCACGGAGAGGAAATGCACCTTCAGGGAGACTAAGAACCTAACTGGACCTATAAAGGGCAAGGAGGCACATTAGAATGTATATTTATGGCGCTAGAAACAGCATCTAATTGGGAGGCACTTAAAAGCACATATGAGATAAAGGGCTTACTGGTTTCAGGGAGGGGGTTAAGTAGTCAAATTAATTCTAAGATCAGTACCATCAGGGCGATTAGATTTGAAATTCTACAGTGAACTCTACAGGAGCTGGAGATGATGGGGGAGGGCTAACATGACCCTATGAATGCAGAGTGTGGAATTCCTTCATTCATCCTTGCATGTGTCTATTTGTTCCTTTGTGTGGAATTCCTTCATTCATCCTTGCATGTGTCTATTTGTTCCTTTGCTTGACATTCCAGAAGGCGTCCTGCTGACTTTCAATGTGGGAATAACTTGTTCCTTGAACATCTCTGTCGAAAACCATATCAAATACCATCTCTGTGTGGATGGAGGTCAGATTTCTCTCTCTCAAGTTCAACCACTCCTGAGCCCCAGAACTGCCCCGCGCCTACCTACTTGTATCGACACTGGGATTTCTAGTGGGGATCTCCACTTAGATTTCCAAACTCCCAAACTTATTTTCCTTCTAATCTCTCCTATTTCAGAAATGTCCCCATAGATTGAGTCATCTAGGGGAAAACTTGGGTGTCATCCTTAATCCCTCACATTTCCATCTTTCCCCAATCAGCTAGTTCAAAACCCCTCCTACATTCACCCCTTCCCTCAGGCTCCCCTGGACTGCTGAGGTATAGCCCCCTTCCTGCATTCTAAGTCCCCTGGGGTCCTTCTCCACGCTGTAACCATAGGCGCTTTAAGAAGTGCAAAGCTGGGACTTCCCTGGCGGTCCAGTGGTTAAGTCTCCTCACTTCCGGCGTGTTCACTGCAGGGGGTGTGGGTTCGATCCCTGGTCGGGGAACTAAGATTCCTCGTGCTGTGGCCAAAAAAATTTTTTTTTAATAAAGAAATTAAAAAATGCAAAGTAGCTCATGCTTCTCCCTCTATCCTCACCCGCTTCCCTCACACCTTGGCTTCCTTGTGCCATAGGACAGGGGTTGGGGAAAACTGCAACGCATTGCCAGATCTGGCCCACCTCCAGCGATGTGAATATTGTTGTATTAGAGCCTAGCTACACCCTCTCATTTGTATTTGCTTGCAGTGACAGCAGTGGAGTTGAGTAGTCGTGACTGAGACCACATGGCCTGCAAAGCCTAGAATGCTCTCTGGCCCTTTACAGCAAGAATTTTCCAATCGCTCCTGTAGGATTCAGTCTGAACTTTTCACCTTCACCTGCAAGTCGCTACCTGAGCTGGCCCTGCCTCCCTCTGGCCTCTGCTGGCCTCAGCTCTCAGGACACGCGCCTCGTTTGTGTTGCCCGCTGACCCTGGCTCATGCCCACCTCGGGGCCTCTCCCCAGACAGGTCCCTCTCCTGGAGTGCCCTTCTGCCAGGTCTCTGTGTGACTGTTTTTGTCACTCAGGTCTCAGCTTAAGTGTCCCCTTGTCAGAGCGGTCTTCTCTGTACTCTGCGTAATGTAGCTCCAAGCCGCATCCTAAAAAGTCATCCTTTCAAGTTACGTCATGGCGCTTATTAGTTATGTACCTGATTCTGTCCTCCTCACTAGTATATGAGTCTAATGAGAGGAAGAACCTTCTCTGTCTGTTATCCCACCGGGTCTCTGGTTCCTAGAACAGGGCCAGACGCAGAGTTGCTACGTGTCTGTCAGATGAAAGCCACCACATGCCTGGTAGTGGGTGGTCCAGGGAGGACACATGAATGGGATCGAGCAGTGATCAAAGTTGACCATGAGGAATGCCGTGAACATTGGGCACAGAGCAGGAAGGGTCTCTGAAATCATTTGAGGTACATCAGGGAATGAGAGTGTGAACTTGTGAAGAAAAAATTAAAACAAGATTGGAAATGTGACTGTGACACTGAATTCACAGCTCTCTCCAAGGAGTTTAGAAGTCCAGCTCCTGGCTTGTCCACACAGGGCTTGGTTGCCTGCTGGGAATGAGAGCAGCTCTTACACAATCAGCCGTATGGTCCCTGTCAGGTTAATACCGGAAATGAACACAACCACAGTGTCACCAAAATAAGCCCAGAGTGGACAAAACAAAGGGAAAGAGAGCATTTTTCCTCCCTAGTCTCCTCTGACTGTGCACCACTTGTGAGCTCATTTTTGTGGAGGTTGGTGATTTGAAGGCGTGGAGTGCAGAGCTCTCTGGGGGATGCTGGGTCACGTAGAAATCCACCTCTGCTGGGAATAAAAACCCATAGATGTCAGCTTTTGTTTCGAACCTAAAACACATTTTTTTTCAGCCTAACATCTTGAGTGTTTGACTTGGTGCTACTGGTCCCAAAGTAAGCCTGGGAGGGAGATGCATAAGTTTTCTGGAACCATAGATAACATCAGCTGATAGGCCATGCTAGGAATTTCAAAAGGCTTATTTATTTTTGGGGGAGGAAATGGAAGTATAGTAATTAGCTGGTGTTTCAAAATGATTCTGTGCAGGGAACACTCAACTTTTGTCCATGAGGAGAATAATGATTTTCTGTGTGCCTTTTTTTGCTTTAGTTGAAAGATATTAAAGGACAAATGAAACTAATGGAATAAAATATTCTGGAAATGTTATTAATTATGGATGCTAAGTGTTACAGAGCAAATCAGGTAGGGTGATTGATTACTCCAGATTTCTCATCCTTAAAATGGGACATTTGAGTAGATGTGTCTAGAGGTTCCTTCTTACTTAAAGGTTGTGTATTATTTTTTGTGTCTGTTACTAAAGAATTATATGTACTATGTTTAATTATCTGTAGTACATATTTATTGAGCTCTTCTTAGTTTATGATCTTCTAGGGCAGAGGCTGGAATACATTTTTGTTGCTATAAAAGGTCAGATAGTAAATATCTTAGACCTTGGAAGTCAGACAATCTGTATTCAACTTTGCCAGTGTAGCCCAATTGCAGCCCTAGAATATACATAAGAGAATGCTCTATTCCAGAAAAACTTAGTTACAAAACAGGCAATGGGTCCAGGGTGGCCCATGGACCATCATTTACTGGTCCCTGTTCTAGAGCCTAGATATCAACAACTTTACCAAATAGTAAAAATGGCTTTTAAAGATAAATATACAACATTATTTGTATATGAACTTGTTCACATATAAAACAGTTAAAAGAATGGCATAGTTCATAAGTGCCACTGAAACATAATCAACAACCAAGAGGTATTATACAGGTGATATCTGGTGGGCCAGAAGGGATAGAGAATGGATAGTGAGGGTTATTAAAGAAGGATGCAGGTAGATTCTGGGACTGCACTGGGCCTTGAAATGTTCAGCATTATATTATTCAACGTTCATTGTCATTTTCAAGTGCATATTCATTTGAGGCCTATTGTAGTACATCCTAAACACAGATATTAATAAACTTGCACCCTACTCTTAAGTGGCTCCCAGCCTGTTATATTTGTTAGAGAGCAGGAAGGAAGGTAGGTCAGAAAAGGTGGAATCGGGTTAGCAAAGTGGGGAAGTGGGAATGAATTCAGTGAAGAGCTGATTGTGGTGCAGCTAGCGGGGGTTTGTTGGAGAAAAACAGAAGAGAGGGTGAAGGGCAGGGGGGTTTGAGAGGGGCTGACGGCCAGCAGATGCAGTTGGCCGTGGCCCATGGAACCTTGCCAGCAGAGGAAGCCAGGGCACGCAGAGTGCAGCCTTACCACTTGAGATTGGATGGCCTTCCAAAGGCTGTCGGTGGACGTTCACAGGTACGTCATAAACTAAGAATGTGCCTTCAAATGTGTGTGTGGATTGCACGAGAGGACTGGGACACTCATGCCTTGGAAGCTGACTTTCTTTTTTCCAACCCTCCTAAAAGACCTCTCCAAAGCAGTTGCATTTTGGCTTTCTTTCTTCATTGAATATCAGTGTTAATTATTGAATAGAACAATGAAAACTCTAATGGAATGTCTGCTCATTTTTGTTAATCTATTGTTATCTTGTTGGTTTCTGTGGAAGAATCCAAGGTAAAAATTCCTAAGCAGAGAATTTATTGTAGTGGATTGGAAAACAAAAAGAAAAACAAAAAACAGGACAGGGGCTGTAAAATATGTGAAGAAAATCACAGTGAAATGTACTAATAATATTATGAATAACATTTACCTGTTTTCCAGCCATAGATCGACTACAACTCACAAAAAGAATTTGGTGAGCTTGATCCTAGGAAAGAATTGCCCCTTTGGAAAAGCTGTAGACAGGCTACCTACGAGAGTCTTAGCTGTTCAAGGGAACTAGTATCTCTTCTTAGAAAAGCAGGTTAAATAATCCTGTGATATAGGGAGAGAGTGATTTCTGTGTATTTCTGACTCACCTAAACCCACATGTCTGTATTTGAATACCTCCCAGGAATATTTATATGGGTCTTATTATTTTATTTACTGTGATTATCATCACAAGGGGGATAACCTCTGAGTTAGGGGTCCCCCAAACTACTCTCAGTTTCAATGATTTCACTAGAAAGATTCACAGAACTCAGCAAAGTTGTTATACTCATTGTTATGGTTTGTTACAAAAAAGGGATACAGATTAAAATTAGCAAAGGTACAAGGCACATAGAGCAAAGTCCAGGAGAAAGCAGGTGCAATTTGCTATTTGTTCTCTCCCAGTGGAATCATCTGGACAGCACTCAATTCTCTTAGCAAGATGCGTGACAAAATGTATGGAATAGTGCCAACCAGGGAATCTCACTTGAGCTTTAGGGTCCAGGGTATTTTTTATTTATTTTTTGACTCAGTCAGTAGGCATGGAACACCCATGTGGCTGACCTTAGTTATTTAGACTCCTATCCCTATGGAGCTCAGACTGATACACCGCGGTCAAAGGTCTCCACCATTAATCAGGGCTCCCAGGTACATAGAATCACTCTTATCAGGCAGGATATGCCAAGGTCTTAGAGATTATCTCCCAGGAGCTGGTAAAGGATCAGACTTTATTCAGAAAGTACAGGGTTTGAATGCTCCAGACCTGCTGAGTCAACCCGTTTCTGGACAACCTCTCACTGGATTAATAGCTTTCTGACAGAGGGTGTTACTTTTTCAGTTGGTTTTGAATGGTTCTTCATGCCTTTCTAAATTTGGCAGGGGTCTTACACCCTGAGTAGGTATTGATGGAATGTGATTTATTAGGTTGGCCAAAAAGTTTGTTCGAGTTTTTCCATAACATCATACAGAAAAACCCGAACAAACTTTTTGGCCAGCCCCAATACATGAAAGTGAATATAGTTCTAAGAGGAGGCAAAACTGATGTCAGATATGTGGCCTCGTCCGCAGGATGTTGTCAAAAGATTTAATAGAGCCATCCTCGTGGTAAAATTGTGAGATGGGTGAAAACCACCCTTTACTGCCCCCGGTGGTGAGGTTGGGAACTGGTATTTCTTGAGACCCTCCCATGCTTTAGGTACTCTTCAGGCTGATTCCTGGGAATTAATTTACATATTCTTCCCAACACATACTATTGTTCTATTATTTTCCTGTTTTATTGTTTGTTAAAAAAAAATAAGGCAACTGGTGCTGGCAGTTGGTTCTGAGAAGACCCAGAGTTAATTTCCTTTTCAGTAATGGCTGTAACAGAATCATGCCTCGATATTACCAAGGAGGCCCTTTTCCTAATACCTTGGATATGTGCTGTCTCATGAGTAGTCACTAGCCATGTTTGGCTACTGAGCAGTTGAAATGTGTTAGTTCAAACTGAGGTGCACGGTAGGTAGTGCAAAATACACACTGGCTTTCAGAGACTTAGAACATACACATGCAATGAAAATGTCTCCAAAATTTTTATTTTGATAACATGTTGAAATAATATCGTGGCTATATGGGTTAAATAAACTGTATTGTTGAAAATCAACATTTTTCAATGTCGCTACTGGAAAAATTCACATGTGTAGGTAACAATATATTTTCATTGGCAGTGCAGCCTTGGAACATTTATCTTCACACTTTCCTTGGGACCAGCAAGCATTTCTCTTCTTTGGCTTAACTCTCTTGTGTATATATCTCACTTTTTAAACTAAATTATAAGTGTCTCAAGGGCAGAGGTCTGTCTTATGTAACTTTGTATCCTAGCCAGTACCTACGGTAGGTTCTTCCACGTAGTTGGTACTCAAGAAATATTAGTTGACTACGTAAACTATGTAAGAATATTCTTGGTATATATTGTCTTAATGCTTAACCCTAAAGCTCCTGGAAAAATCCGGGTCTCTTTTGGAAATCATTCTAGTTCTGATGTACAGATAGAATCAATACTTGTGCAGACACCACGTGGGGACTTTTTCAAATGTCTTCAAATGAGGAGACTTCCTGGGACAACCCTGGCTTGTCTCTTGAGTGGTGGAGGCTTCCTTCTTCCCCTGACTCCTGAGGTCTGTGGCGGTAGAGTCTTAGATGAGAACATATGCTGTTTCCACTAGCAAGGAGACAGAGAAGAAACTGAGCATGAATTGTCAGAAAGAGATGTTAGCTTCAACAAATGATTTATTAAAGCCAAAGTCTGGCGATTCCTGAGTATGTGGCAGAACAAAGTGTAAGAACATTTTAAAACCAAATACCCTAAGGTTCTAAGAAATTCCTGAAACTGTCTCCTGCCATCCCTGTCGTTAGCCAGTGGCAAATGGCTTTACTTGTGCCTCTCAGACTTCTGGTCATGACTGCTTACACGCAAGCACACGGCTGACTCTTGGAATAATCTAAGTGCCTGTTGAATAGGAATCGCTCATTTTTATACTTTTTGTCGTATTAACATCATTTGTAATTCTGAAGTTGTAAATGTGAAGGAAATTACTTTTTAATGTCCTCTGGCACAACATTAAGATTTTGCAATTAGATTTTATAGCCCACAGTCATATGCTTCAGGTCACAAGGCAAAATTAAGACCTTCTGCACCAGGAAAGTTTCCTGTGGGTGACGCAGGGTGCTTATAAGCCAAGCAGAGTTCAGGGCAGGACAGCCCAGGCACCAACTTCACAACCTGGAGGACAAAGCCAGCCACAGGCCAGGAATTTGAGGGTCTCGCCTAGTTTACATATGAATTTGCATAATCTTTTAACTAAAAAAATGAAAAAAATCTTCCTTGATGGATGGATGAATAGAAATTGCTTCTTGTGTGAGCTATCCAGCAGTAAAAACCTGCCACTGATTAGCTTGTTTCTTATCCTGCAGTCACCAGCAATAAGTTCTCTAGATGGTTTAATGAAACAGGTTTCCACTATCTTAAAAGTTATAAACAAAAGAGAAGGCAACGCCCCCTGCCAGGTGGATTTTGAACCCTACTCACTAACAACTTTCCAGAAGCTTCTCTTTATACCTTGCCAGGTGTGTCTCCGGTAACCGTTGTACAACTCAGAATTTGGGGGACCAGAGAAGCCTGGTTCTCACCTAACACTTACATTTAGATCCTGAGAATGAACAAGTGTTTCTGATATGGCCAGAAAATCATGCAAACGAATGAAAAGTTGGGGAAACAGTGGAAATCACAAATCCTACACTTCATTCAGAAAGGGAGTACATTTCATTTCGTTATGAAATGGTAGTTGATCCCACTGAAATTTTGTTTCCTAAGATTTTTCTTAAAATACATACCCAGGATAAGTATGAAATGTATTTATTTAGTTCTGTGTTATCCTGCAATTATCTAACTTTGAGAAATGCTATATCCAAAAGTCACACAAGAAGTCCTTCTCAGGGTGAAGCATGCCCTCAGCCTGCCCCTGGCCAGCCTTATCTAACAGCTACCTCCTGATACAGGCTCTCTGCTTTTGCCCTTCCTAGAATAATATATGCATTCTTTCCTATAATTTAACTGATTTGTGGTTATTATTTAATGTCTATTTATGTTGTGAATACCTATTATACCATGGATTCCAGGCTGTAAAACATAGCCTAATTTGAGACTTGTGGTTTTTAAATTGCGTTTGAGTTAAGAACACCCAAATCAGGAGCACTTCAAGAAAAATGAACTATCATAACTTTTTGGTTTCTTAGAAATCCACCAGGCAGGCTGTCCAAGGTGAAGCAGTAAATTTTAGAAGAACCCAATTCCAGAGCACAAATATTTTGTACAACTTGCAGTTTGTGGATTTTTCCTATAGTGAACCTGTGAGAAATGGATTATTATATGTCATTGCAAAGAAACGTATGAAGAGACTTGATAAAACGCTAGACTCATGGTGAGCAGGTATGCAGCTAAAAACAAAAAGGATCTGGCAAAGCACTGTTAGCATTTTAAAATGCTGTGTTTTATGTGTCATGTTTGCAAATAAAAGTGTAAATAAAAGATACTTTACGCTTTTTTGGTAGTTGTATTATTTCGCTTTTACTGATATAAAAATATTTTAATTTATCTAACAGGTTATTATTGAATATTTTTGTTTTATTTTAAAGAAAAGTTCACATCAATGGAACATTTTGATCGTTTCCTGTAGCAAGTTTTTGAGACCATTATTTTCCTCTTTACTGAAGTCTTCAGTGTGTAAGATATATGTGTGTGTGTATATATTTATATCTCTCCACATATACTTATGTAAATACATATGTATACACACATATGTGTATATATGAACATATTAATGCCTGTATCTGGATATAAATATGTACAACTATATATCTGTATCTAGATATATATGTAAGTATATACATATTTACATATCTATGTATTTATATATGTGTTAATAAACATATGTAAATACACATGGATCTACCAATATATGTTTGAATATAGAAATATATACCTAAATATAGATATAGATATTTTGGTCCCTTAAAATGCTACAATTTGGAAAGTTTTATGTGCTCAGATAAGTCTGACAGAGACCAGTCTATGGTTTTCCACTTGGGTGTCCTCCCGCTGTGATGGAGAAGAATATATATTGGTAAAGAAGTCACAGGACTTGAGGTTTTCCACTTTGCCACTCATTGGCCTGTGACTCTGGGGTCATGTAACTTCTTTGCCCTGAGTTTTATCAACTATAAAATAAGGAGGGTGGATTGCAGGATAATTAATATCATGTCCTACTATAATTACTTTCATTCTACTAAGTCCTGGGTAGGAGTTATCGTTAAAATAATTGAGGTCGATACATTTGGAGAAACAAAATAGGCCTGATATTTTCCAATCTTTCTACAAAACTAAAGTAAGGCATAGCATATTTGCATATTTCTAAGTTAGCCCATGTAACCAGGACTTGTCTTGGAAAAAAATGGTGAAGGAGATACATTTTACACTTTTGCCGTCTTCTTCCTCTGGATGCCTTGTCACCTGTGGCGGGCCCTGGCTTCTTTCTGCTTTCCTCTGGGACCTCCTTTCTTCAAACTGTGCCCTGACCGGTGGACAGCCTGGGCTGGACCGTTCCTGTCCCTCATTGGAAAACTACCACCAATTCCCTGCTTTCCAATTCTTCTCTCTTTTGGTGGGTGGCGACCACCATTTTCACTAAATTAATCCATGCTGATATATTACTAGGTGCTAAGGATTAATGTACTTTATACATGCCTTGGAAAGTTGATTTTTAATTTGGACCTTATGGAAATATTGCCTTAGTCCTATCCTGGGTTTAAATTCCAATTAAACTGCTTCCCACTTTGCTGCATTTGGCAAGATATTTAACTTGTCAAAATCTCAGGGCCTTTTATTAAAAAAATTTTATTTCTACAACAAAAATTACAGGTCTAGCCTCATAGGATTATGAACATTAAATGAAATAAGGAGTTGTTAACATGTAAAAATATCTAATATAGTTCCTGAAACCAAGTAAACACTGAAAATATAGATAATAAAAAAAAGCGTGAATAAGAGACATCAGTTATTCTGATATACTTTTCCCCAAGCATAAATGTTTGTGAATTTGCTTATTCCCTCCCTGATGATGTGTTTTGCAATTGATCCACCACTCAACAACCACCTGAGGCTTTGGGGCTGAAATCTACTATAAGCACTTGAAGAATTTCAGACAGGACTTCTGAACTTCTGACTTTTGGACTTCAACAGCAGAATCTTACTGTGATTCTTCCTCATCAGGCTTTAAAAGGCTTTCTTAACATACCACCATCACTAACTTGGACAGCTTTAGAGTTTTTGCTTTTTTTTTTTTTAATAGTAACTTTTACTCCTTTTCCTTTTTCTCTTCTTTTTTGGTGGGTGAGGAGAGATGAACTTGAATCTGTTAAACTAGTCTCTAATTTATATATGCCAATTATTTAGACCAGATTTAGTAATAGATACATGTTCATTAAAGTCATTATTTCTTGAAGCTGTAACACTGAGCTCTTCTAAAAATTGAATCGGTACACCTTTGCTAGACTGTTTATAAAGCAATCACGTGGGTGCCTATATGGCAGTAAGAGAAGGCAAATATGAATCATAACAACTAACCTTGCAATAGAAAGTCATCGGCACAGGCCATATTTCAACAACCATGCTTGTGTAATGAATGGATTAGCTAGGATGATTAATATCAAATATTAAAAATTATCTATAAAATATTCAATTTGAATTTATAGGTTTTTATGTCACTACTTGACTTTCAAACAGTGGTCATATTGGCTGCCATATTTAAGTTCCATTTCATCATATGGTTCTTTCAGCAAGATCAGAAGAGAGGGATGGGGGGGAAAGGTAAACTCATTATTTGGGGGTAATTAGACGTATTAACAAAGTCAGGGTTACTGAAAATTGTGTCTTCCCAGCTCCCCATGTGCTGTGTGCCCACCCTGCTCTCCTGTCCATCCTGACCTTTCTTTGGCATCTGGTGGGCTTGTTCACCACCACCTGCCCTGGTGCTCTCTCCTCTCCTGCCTTACTTGACTCTGTTCTCTCCTAGCTCTACTTATGCATCCATACCTGTTCATTTTCTGAGTCCTTAGAAAGCAGCATTGATGAATTCTTCATGCTACTATGGAAATCTGTTATTGCAGTGGGGAATTCTACTGGTAGCTTTTCTGATGTCACACTTGTTGAGCCATCCCTGTGTCTCTGGGATAAATCCAATCCCATATGAAATAGTGCGTGTGTGTGTACCTGTGTGTGTGCATATCACTGTGTGTCATATGCTAATCTAGGTATTTCCTTAGGAATGTGTTCAGCCCTGTTCTTAAATGAGGGTTGCCCAGGATTTCCCTTTCTTCATAATATCCTGTCCAGCTTTGGTATCAAGATTATGAAGATTATAATAGCTTCAAAACTGCAGAGAGAAGAGAAGCTTTACCCTTTTGTCTAATCTCTGAAATAATTTATATAAAACTGGGATTATATGTTCCTTAAGGAGTTGGCAAAACTTACATGTAAAACCAACTGAGCTCTTTTTAACATACTGCGCTTGGGAGTTTATTACGTATATTGTTTGGCTGTTTGAATCTGTAATAACAAAAGAGTGTAATAAAAATGTGTTTTAAAAGGTTTTTTCTTAAATGCCGGGAGTATGCATATTCCTACAGGCAGAGGGGAGGGGACTTGGTAACATTGGAGATGATAGAGGAAAAAAGAGGTAATTTAGTGATGGGATTAAAGAGGAAGGAAGAGATGGGATTGAAGAAAAGTTGGAGGGACTGGTCTTCAAAAAGAGAATGGAACTCTGTGATTCTGATCTTATATAGGAAGTTGGAAGAGTATGTAATTATGCAGGCATATTTTCAGTTAGAGAGATGGATTGATGCAGGAACTTTCCATCAAGGCCCTCATGGTAACCAGTAACGTAGAAGATTGTGCATTATGCAAATATCATGAGATATTCCGACCCTCTGGAGGAGGACACACAAGGAAATAAGAAAAGAAGAGAATATGCAGATTGACCAACTTTGATCTAGTGTTAACCATAAAAATATACAGTTTTCATGGGGGAGCTCATTAGAAATTTAAATAAGGAAAATTGAGCAATATTGAACTCTATGATGTGAACTCATTTTCCCCTCTTTATGTGGCTCCTTTTATTACTTGAAGTTACTTTAGGAAGTAGTGTAGTCACTTTCCTGTTGCTCAGTATAGGAATCAAAACCTGAAATATGTCTCTTCATCCTGGTTCCTTTTGATCACTCTCTTGCAATTCTTCTCAATAAAAAGAAAGATGCATGCATCGGAGAAGCGTTAACTGTTCTTCCCCTGCCTTTTCAGTCTTCTCTCCCCTTATGCGGCTCACATTTCCACTCTGGAATAGAAGGGTCAGCCCTTGGCCTTCTTTTCTTCCCTCACACAACCTAGACCCCCTCAATGCCTTGAATATGACATGTGCCCAGCTCTGGCAGCTGTGAGTTTGGGGGGCTGGAGCCCTAGAAGTGCACTCAGGACTGTAGTTCGGGCAGGGCTCCCTGGTCATGGGTTTCCAATCTGTCGGATGAGCCTCTCGAAATAAAACAACTCGATTGACACTTCTAGGTCTTAGGGATGCTTAACGATGACTGACTTTGGAGTCAACATGTCACTGGAAATTTTTCATAGGTAACATTCTGCCTGGTCGCCCCCAAAGCCATTAGCTTTCTCTAAAACCAGCCTTACCCCTGACATCTATGTCTCAGTCATCATTATTCTCGTCTTCATTGAATCTCAAAACTGTTTTGTTTTCTTTAACGTGTTCCCTTTGGCCTCTTCTCCAATTAGTTAGCAGGCCATCCGGACTCTCCCATCACATCTTCTTTGCATTTTCATAGCCACTACCTAAATTGTATCGTTTTTAGTTTTTAAAGCTAATATTCTTGCCTCCATTCCCTCCTCTTTCCTGCTTATCAATGGCTCATTTGTATTCCTAAGATATTTGCTTTACTGTGTCGAGTGCTTGCTTGCAAACTTTTCAGAGCCTTGCTATCACAGATGAGGTCAAGTCCAGACTATTTAACCTGTAAGTAAATTTTTTGAAAAATTTTATTTTATTATTATTTTTTATACAGCAGGTTCTTATTAGTTATCTATTTTATACATATTAGTGTCTACATGCCAATCCCAATCTCCCAATCCCACCACCCCCCCACCCCCCCGCTTTCCCCCCTTGGTGTCCATACATTAGTTCTCTACATCTGTGTCTCTATTTCTGCCTTGCAAACTGGTTCATCTGTACCATTTTTCTAGATTCCATATATATGCATTAATATACGATATTTGTTTTTCTCTTTCTGACTTACTTCACTCTGTATGACAGTCTCTAAGTCCATCCACGTGTCTACAAATGACCTGATTTTGTTGCTTTTTATGGCTGAGTAGTATTCCATTGTATATATGTACCACAACTTCTTTATCCATTCATCTGTCGATGGGCATTTAGGTTGCTTCCATGACCTGGCTATTGTAAATAGTGCTGCAATGAACGTTGGGGTGCATGTGTCTTTTTGAATTATGGTTTTCTCAGAGTATAGTCCCAGTAGTGGGATTGCTGGGTCATATGGTAGTTCTGTTTTTAGTTTTTTAAGGAACCTGCATACTGTTCTCCATAGTGGCTATATCAATTTACATTCCCACCAACAGTGCAAGAGGGTTCCCTTTTCTCCACACCCTCTCCAGCATTTGTTGTTTGTAGATTTTCTGATGATGCCCATTCTAACAGGTGTGAGGTGATACACCACTGTAGTTTTGATTGCATTTCTCTAATAATGAGTGAGGTTGAGCAGCTTTTCCTGTGCCTCTTGGTCATCTGTATGTCTTAATTGGAGAAATGTCTATTTAGGTCTTCTGCCCATTTTTGGATTGGGTGGTTTGTTTTTTTCAATATTGAGCTGTATGAGCTGTTAATATATCTTGGAGATTAATACTTTGTCCATTGATTCATTTGCAAATATCTTCTCCCATTCTGAAGGTTGTTTCATCTTGTTTTTGGTTTCCTTTGCTCTGCAAAAGCTTTTACATTTCATTAGGTCCCATTTGTTTATTTTTGTTTTTATTTCCATTACTCTAGGAGGTAACCTGTAGGTAAATTTTTTACAGTTATATTTCAATATACCTTTCCCAATAGTTCTTTGAGTTGTCATTGCTTTGCTTTCCTCTCCTCTCCTTTTTTCCCTCTTTTCTTTCAATTTTTTTTAACATCTTTATTGGAGTATAATTGCTTTACGATGGTGTGTTAGTTTCTGCTGTATAACAAAGTGAATCAGTTATACATATACATATGTTCCCATATTTCTTCCCTCTTGCATCTCCCTCCCTCCCACCCTCCCTATCCCACCCCTCTAGGTGGTCACAAAGCAGCGAGCTGATCTCCCTGTGCTATGCGGCTGCTTCCTACTAGCGATCTATTTTACATTTGGTAGTGTATATATGTCCATGCCACTCTCTCACTTTGTCCCAGCTTACCCTTCCCCCTCGCTGTATCCTCAAGTCCATTCTCTAGTAGGTCTGCATCTTTATTCCTGTCTTGCCCCTAGGTTCTTCTGACCATTTCTTTTTTTCCTTTTATTCTTTTTTCTTTTTAAATTCCATATATATGTGTTAGCATATGGTATTTGTTTTTCTCTTTCTGACTTACTTCACTCTGTATGACAGACTCTAGGTCCATCCACCACACTACAAATAACTCAGTTCCATTCCTTTTTATGGCTGAGTAATATTTCATTGTATATATGTGCCACATCTTCTTTATCCACTCATCTGTTGATGGACACTTAGGTTGCTTCCATATCCTGGCTATTGTAAATAGAGCTGCAATGAACATTTTGGTACATGACTCTTTTTGAATTATGGTTTTCTCTGGGTATATGCCCAGTAGTGGGATTGCTGAGTCATGTGGTGGTTCTATTTTTAGTTTTTTAAGGAACCTCCATACTGTTCTCCATAGTGGCTGTATCAATTTACATTCCAACCAACAGTGCAAGAGGGTTCTCTTTTCTCCACACCCTCTCCAGCATTTATTGTTTGTAGATATTTTGATTATGGCCATTCTGACTGGTGTGAGATGATATTTCATTTAGTTTTGATTTGCATTTCTCTAATGATTAATGATGTTGAGCATCCTTTCATGTGTTTGTTGGCAATCTGTATATCTTCTTTGGAGAAATGTCTGTTTAGGTCTTCTGCCCATTTTTGGATTGGGTTGTTTGTTTTTTTGATATTGAGCTTCATGAGCTGCTTGTATGCTTTGGAGATTAATCCTTTGTCAGTTGCTTCATTTGCAAATATTTTCTCCCATTTTAAGGGTTGTCTTTTCGTCTTGTTTATGGTTTCCTTTGCTGTGCAAAAGCTTTTAAGTTTCATTAGGTCCCATTTGTTTATTTTTGTTTTTATTTCCATTTCTCTAGGAGGTGTGTCAAAAAGGATCTTGCTGTGATTTATGTCATAGAGTGTTCTGCCTATGTTTTCCTCTAAGAGTTTGATGGTGTCTGGGCTTACATTTAGGTCTTTAATCCATTTTGAGTTTATTTTTGTGTATGGTGTTAGGGAGTGTTCTAATTTCATTCTTTTACCTGTAGCTGTCCTGTTTTCCCAGCACCACTTATTGAAGAGGCTGTCTTTTCTCCACTGTATATTCTTGCCTCCTTTATCAAAGATAAGGTGACCATATGTGCATGGGTTTATCTCTGGACTTTCTATCCTGTTCCATTGATCTATATTTCTGTTTTTGTGCCAGTACCATACTGTCTTGATTACTGTAGCTTTGTAGTAGAGTCTGAAGTCAAGGAGCCTGATTCCTCCAGCTCTGTTTTTCTTTCTCAAGATTGCTTTGGCTATTTGGGGTCTTTTGTATTTCCATACAAATTGTGAAATTTTTTGTTCTAGTTCTGTGAAAAATGCCAGTGGTAGTTTGATAGGGATTGCATTGAATCTGTAGATTGCTTTAGGTAGTATAGTCATTTTCACAATGTTGATTCTTCCAATCCAGGAACATGGTATATCTCTCCATCTATTTGTATCATCTTTAATTTTTTTCATCGGTGTCTTATAATTTTCTGCATGCAGGTCTTTTGTCTCCTTAGGTAGGGTTATTCCTAGATATTTTATTCTTTTTGTTGCAATGGTAAATGGGAGTGTTTTCTTAATTTCACTTTCAGATTTTTCATCATTATTGTATAGGAATGCAAGAGATTTCTGTGCATTAATTTTGTATCCTGCTACTTTACCAAATTCATTGATTAGCTCTAGTAGTTTTCTGGTAGCATCTTTAGGATTCTCTATGTATAGTATCATGTCATCTGCAAACAGTGACAGCTTTACTTCTTCTTTTCCGATTTGGATTACTTTTATTTCTTTTTCTTCTCTGATTGCTGTGGGTAGGACTTCCAAAACTGTGTTGCATAATAGTGGTGAGAGTGGGCAACCTTGCCTTGTTCCTGATCTTAGTGGAAATTGTTTCAGTTTTTCACCATTGAGGACAATGTTGGCTGTGGGTTTGTCATATATGGCCTTTATTATGTTGAGGAAAGTTGCCTCTATGCCTACTTTCTGGGGGGTTTTTTATCATAAATGGGTGTTAACTTTTGTCAAAAGCTCTCTCTGCATCTATTGAGATGATCATATGGTTTTTCTCCTTCAATTTGTTAATATGGTGTAGCACGTTGATTGATTTGCATATATTGAAGAATCCTTGCATTCCTGGAATAAACCCCACTTGATCATAGTGTATGATCCTTTTAATGTGCTGTTGGTTTCTGTTTGCTAGTATTCTGTTGAGGATTTTTGCATCAGTGTTCATCAGTGATATTGCCCTGTAGTTTTCTTTCTTTGTGACATCTTTGTCTGGTTTTGGTATCAGAGTGATGATGGTCTCTTAGAATGAGTTTGGGAGTGTTGCTCCCTCTGCTGTATTTTGGAAGAGTTTGAGAAGGATGGGTGTTAGCTCTTCTCTAAATGTTTGATAGAATTCTCCTGTGAAACCATCTGGTCCTGGGTTTTTGTTTGTTGGAAGATTTTCAATCACAGTTTCAATTTCAGTGCTTGTATTGTTCTCTTCATATTTTCTATTTCTTCCTGGTTCAGTCTCGGAAGGTTGTGCATTTCTAAGAATGTGTCCATTTCTTCCAGGTTGTCCATTTTATTGGCATATAGTTGCTTGTGGTAATCTCTCATGATCCTTTGTATTTCTGCAGTGTCAGTTGTTACTTCTCCTTTTTCATTTCTAATTCTATTGATTTGAGTCTTCTCCCTTTTTTCCTTGATAATTCTGGCTAATGGTTGATCAATTTTGTTTATCTTCTCAAAGAACCAGCTTTTAGTTTTACTGATCTTTGCTATCGTTTCCTTCATTTCTTTTTTATTTATTTCTGATCTGATTTTTATGATTTCTTTCCTTCTGCTAACGTTGGGTTTTTTTTTGTTGTTGTTGTTCTTCTTTCTCTAATTGCTTTAGGTGTAAGGTTAAGTTGTTTATTTGAGATGTTTCTTGTTTCTTAAGGTAGGATTGTATTGCTATAATCTTCCCTCTTTGAACTGCTTTTGCTGCATCCCATAGGTTTAGGGTCATTGTGTTTTCATTGTCATTTGTTTCCAGGTATTTTTTGATTTCCTCTTTGATTTCTTCAGTGATCTCTTGGTTATTAAGTAGCGTGTTGTTTAGCCTCCATGTGTTTGTATTTCTTACAGATTGTTTCCTGTAGTTGATATCTAGTCTCATAGCATTGTGGTCAGAAAAGATACTTGATACGATTTCAATTTTCTTACATTGACCAAGGCTTGATTTGTGACCCAAGATATGATCTATCCTGGAGAATGTTCCAAGAGCACTTGAGAAGAATGTGTATTCTGTTGTTTTTGGATGGGATGTCCTATAAATATCAATTAAGTCCATCTTGTTTAATGTATCATTTAAAGCTTGTGTTTCCTTATTTATTTTCACTTTGGATGATCTGTCCATTGGTGAAAGCACAGTGTTAAAGTCCCCTAATATGATTGTGTTATTCTCGATTTCCCCTTTTATGGCTGTTAGTATTCGCCTTATGTATTGAGGTGTACCTATGTTGCGTGCATAAATATTTACAATTGTTATATCTTCTTCTTGGATTGATCCTTGATCATTATGTAGTGTCCTTCTTTGTCTCTTGTAATAGTCTTTGTTTTAAAGTCTATTTTGTCTGATATGAGAATTGCTACTCCAGCTTTCTTTTGATTTCCATTTGCATGGAATATCTTTTTCCAGCCCCTCACTTTCAGTCTGTATGTGTTCCTAGGTCTGAAATGGGTCTCTTGTAGACAGCATATATATGGGTCTTGTTTCTGTATCCATTCAGCCAGTCTGTGTCTTTTGGTGGGAGCATTTAATCCATTTACATTTAAGATAATTATCAATATGTATGTTCCTATTACCATTTTCTTAATTGTTTTGGGTTTATTATTGTAGGTCTTTTCCTTCACTTGTGTTTCCTGCCTAGAGAAGTTCCTTTAGCATTTGTTGTAAAGCTGGTTTGCTGGTGCTGAATTCTCTTAGCTTTTGTTTGTCTGTAAAGCTTTTAATTTCTCCGTCAAATCTGAATGAGATCCTTGCTGGGTAGAGTAATCTTGGTTGTAGGTTTTTCTTCTTCATCACTTTAAATATGTCCTGCCACTCCCTTCTGGCTTGCAGAGTTTCTGCTGAAAGATCAGTTGTTAACCTTATGGGGATTTCCTTATGTGTTATTTGTTGTTTTTCCCTTGCTGCTTTTAGTATTTGTTCTTTGTATTTAATTTTTGATAGTTTTATTAATATGTGTCTTGGCATGTTTCTCCTTGGGTTTATCTTGTATGGGATTCTCTGTGCTTCCTGGACTTGATTGACTATTTTCTTTCCCATATTAGGGAAGTTTTCAACTGTAATCTTCAAATATTTTCTCAGTCCCTTTCTTTTTCTCTTCTTCTTCTGTGACGCCTATAATTCGAATGTTGGTGTGTTTAATGTTGTCCCAGAGGTCTCTGAGACTGTCTTTAATTCTTTTCATTCTTTTTTCTTTATTCTGCTCTGCAGTAGTTATTTCCACTATTTTATTTTGCAGGACACTTATCCGTTCTTCTGCCTCAGTTATTCTGTTATTGATCCCTTCTAGAGAATTTTTAATTTCATTTATTGTGTAGTTCATCACTGTTTGTTTGCTCTTTAGTTCTTCTAGGTCTTTGTTAAACTTTTCTTGTACTTTCTCCATTTTATTTCCAAGATTTTGGATCATCTTTACTATCATTGTTCTGAATTCTTTTTCAGGTAGACTGCCTATTTCCTCTTCATTTGTTAGGTCTGGTGGGTTTATGCCTTGCTCATTCATGTGCTGTGTGTTTCTCTGTTCTCTCATTTTGCTTAACTTACTGTGTTTGGGGTCTCCTTTTTGCAGGCTGCAGGTTCGTAGTTCCTGTTGTTTTTGGTGTCTGTCCCCAGTGGCTAAGGTTTGTTCAGTGGATTGTGTAGGCTTCCTGGTGGAGGGGACTAGTGCCTGTGTTCTGGTGGATGAGGTTGGATCCTGTCTTTCTGGTGGGCAGGTCCACATCTGGTGGTGTGTTTTGGGGTGTCTGTGGCCTTATTATGATTTTAGGCAGCCTCTCTCTAATGGGTGGGGTTGTGTTCCTGCCTTGCTAGTTGTTTGGCATAGGGTATCCAGCACTGTAGCTTGCTGGTCGTTGAGTGGAGCTGGGTCTTGGCGTTGAGATGGAGATCTCTGGGAGATTTTCTTCTTTTGATATTACATGGAGCTGGGAGGTCTCTTGTGGACCAGTGTGCTGAACTTGGCTCTCCCACCTCAGTGACACAGCTCTGATGCCTGGCTGGAGCACCAAGAGCCTGTCCTCCACACGGCTCAGAATAAAAGGGAGAAAAAAAAAGAAAGAAAGAAAGAAGAAGATAAAATAAAATAAAGTTATTAAAATAAGAAATAAAAAATAATTATTAAGAAAAATAATTTTTTAAGCAATTAAAAAAAAAATGGACAGACCCTAGCTTTTTCTTACTTTTTCATTCCACGCATTTAGTATTGCCTATACATTCAGGTTACTGTACCTTGAGCTGCAGGCACTGCAGTGAGCAATGCAGACATAAGAGCCTTAGTGTTCTCGCCCAAGAGCAGAGAAACTGATCAGGGGCCCCCTTAGGAGTGAATATGAACAATACCAGTTACAGCCACAGGGGGCACCATATCTCCCACATGGCACTCTTGCTTCCTCAGGACACATCTGTTCTGTGAATCTCTGGTCAGATCTCTCTTTTCCTGGTCCCTAAGCCCCTCAGTCATCTCTCCTTTCTATGTATGAATACTTCCTGTAACCTTACAAATACCTGTAAAGATCTTGTATCTATAGATACTGTTTTTAAAGAAGATATTTGTGCTCCTTCCCTAACTGAATTAAAAACTCCTGGAACAGATCATTTATTAACATCTTTTTATAGCTCCAGGACCTTTGTACTTATTTTGCAATAAATAAGGATTTTTTAAAAAATTGACTTGCCTGTAAAATGAAGAATTTTATATAAAATACTAAAAACAATCAAGATACCATGAAAATATCAAAAACCAAATACAGATCTTTATATAACTCAACACTGGTTTCCTTTAAGCAGAATAGAACTTTCAGTTCATGTCAGTTTTTTCCCCCAATAACTGATAGTGGAGGAAAGCCATATTTGTTACACAAAGCTATTGCTTGGAAATAATCTACCTCATTTACGTCAGCAAAGGCCTTTCTACAGGACATGTGTTAAGACGTGGGCATATTTCCATATTAGATCTTTTTTAGCATCTGTTTTTGTGGAAGAGATTATTTCTGTGCTATACACTTTTTCCCCAAACCAATAACTGTGTCGATTTGCCAGTTGTCATGCACCTGTTTACTCAGTGTGATATCACTCAGAATATTAAACTCAAGGAAAAAGACAATCAGATCACATGGTTAGTTGTCAAGGATAATGATAAGGTTCAGCACAAATGGCAGACAACTCACTGAAGATTTTTTCTGGGTCAGAAATGAACTAATGAAAGTTGCAAAAATGGCTAATATGGCTGAGTTCTATCCCTCTTCAAATACTATCATGTTGTAATAATCGGACTCGAGGCTGGAGGTCATTTAATAGGAGTTAACAGTGCTTATAAAAAACCTGTCTCTAAAGAGTGGCTATTTTCTGATTTCCCTTAGAAAAAAAATGCAAATGAGGCCTAGAATTTACTGTGAATTTCTCACCTAGAAAGGACTGAGTGTGTTTAACTAGTCTAATCTTGGGGCCCAAATAGAAATCTAAAGGACAGGGAAATGGAATATCCACTTTGAAAGAAGGCAAATGGTGCTCCTGTGGCTTTTGTGATTTTTCCACATCTTTGGCTCCTTCCCATCAAGCTGCACAGGAAATGGTCTTGTTTGCATTCAATATTCCTCTAATGAATCGTGTGAATGCTGTGTTATTTTCTGCCCAGTCCAGAGGCAAAGGGAAAATGCACATCTGGCTTGTAAATCACAACCAAGCATTGATGCTTTGCTCCCTTTTTATTGGGTGGCTGTCCTCTATGTTTTACACATTCTCAGTGTGGATTATGTGACACCCTGACAGAAACCTCCAGTGGCCCCTAAATGACCACCTGGGGGGACCTTCCAATCCTCTGAAATGTAATGTTTGCTAACTGATGTGCATTGTCTGTGGTCCCCAGAGGGGGGAAAAAAACATTCATTTTTATCTTTTTATTTATTTTTCCTCTTTAGAAATTGGCCCCTGGTTGCAGGAGTTCAGGGCGAAGAATGCTGTGGATTTCTCGCAGTTAACATTTGACCCAGGACAGAAAGAACTTCTTGTAGGAGCAAGGTGAGAGAGCTTATATTTTGCCTCCGCAGGTATTTTCGGACTTCATTTGACATCTCTGCAGTTACACATGAGCTTCTCTGCCATAGTTGACAAGTGCTAAGTAATGTTTCATCTAAGAAAGAAATTCCGTACGAGTGTCATGAAGTGTGCTACAACTAATAAGATGACTGCTGCTCTTTATAGCCAGAGTTTATTGGGTGTTTCCCGAGTGCCAGGAGCAGTTCTAACATGAATTCATTCATTTTTTCCACCTATGAAACCTGAGAGATAGGTATTGTCACCATCCCTATTTTAGAGATGAGGAAATTGAGACAGAAGGTGGATAAATATATTACCCCGGGGACACACTTATTATGTTTAATCAAAGATGGACCCAGGTTTCAGACCCAGACAGTTTGACTCCAAAAGCCATGTTCTTATTTGTCAGTATACTCTTCAGCACAATTCTAGACATCAGGAGACCTTGATACCCATTCCAACACCCATCACTACCTTTCTTTGTGACCCCGATTATGATAGTTACCAGTCAATTGAGAATTCAAGGGTGTTGTTATTATTTACTTCTCTTAAGGAGCACGTGCTCCTGTCTCCAGGTCAATGCCTGACCTTCTAGTTTGAAGGTGAGGCCACTGGAACCCAATCAGAACAGATCTTGTGTTGCATCCCTCGTATTTACCATGACTTCCTTAGAAAACATGTGTAATCCCTGCCTTCAAATCACCTATCCTGCCAGTGTGTTTTGAGGATGATGTTTTAAAAACATTTTGTATTCATCTCTTAGGAAAAATGATGTAATAACCCAAAGAGATGATTTGTAGATTTGGACTCTTCTGGCCTTCAAGGAAAGCACTTTAGGCAGAGGAGTGCACATTATCTGTTTTGGCCAAATGTACTAGATTATGAAACATACCTTTCATAGCAAGAGAGGTTGTGCAATTTCTACATGAGTGAAGCTAAATCTGGCTTAAGCTCTGGAAACACTGAACAGTTTCTAGAATCACTGCTTTTGCTCTCAGATCTTAAGAAGACCTCGTTCATCCAACCCAACTCTTGAAGACTCAAGACGTACGGTCATAACTTAAATGAATAGACAGAAGTCGGCTTAGCTCCTGGCACTTAACATGTCACTTGTATCTCTTTTAGTGTTTATTGAGTGAACAGTGAGTGTGGATTGGATGGGCTTACTTGATATTCTTTTACTTACTTCAGCCCGTTGGGACTACCTGGGGGATTTCTAATGCTGACTTCCATCAAATTCCATCACTGGGAGCCTGGGCCGTGCACTGCAGGGCTTTTTAACTGGTCTCTTGGCCTCCAGATTTTCTCCTCCTTCTGCATACCATGGTCAAAGTCATCTTTTAAAAATACACCCCTCAGTAGCTCCTACTGGAGCTCTTATGACTTGTATGCCTTCACTTATGTTATAGAAATACTATTTTCTCCAGGGATCATCTGGGTTAATTTGGATGTATTAGGCTCTTTTGGTGTGGCCTATCAGACCCTCTGGCTTGTCATCCTACATCCTATAGAGACACACTTTTCATTCTCACATAGTCCAGGCACGTGGAATTATTTGTTGCCCACAACTATAGAATGTTCTCTTTCTTGTCTCTGGGATTTGGTAATCTCTTTTGCTTTCCTAGAATATTAGCTACCCGCCCACCCACATCTCAAGTTATCCACTGGGTGAACTCATACTCATTGTAAAGATCTGACTCAAGGGTCCTCCTTTGGGACCGAGCTGCTATGTTCCCTGCTCTGTACAGTTCTGTTGGCACACCTGCCATCCCTCTTCATTACTGTACTTATTGCATTATTTCTGTTCATGTTTCACTCTCCCCTTTCCCATTCTCAGATAGTGACGTACCAGATGGTAGAGGATGGGGCTGTCTTTTCTTGTTTTCTCTAAAATGTAGCACACTTTCTCCTCCAGGTAGAAGCTCAAAGAGATATCTATTGATTCACCATATTTATTTCCAGGATTTGATTTGTATGTGTGACCCTCTGCATTTGGTAGGACACGTAGGGAAAGGGGGGCTGGAGTTGTAGCAGATTTATTCCAGATGCCTACAGTTGGGCAAGACACAGGGAGTAGCAGCCTCTAAACCCCAAAGCTAATCCTTAGGGAAAATGGACTCTCACCCTTAGCCAAGGGGAAGGGCCCCCTGCTGGGGTAGCAGGTACAAATATGGCCTCAACTGGTGTAGCTGAGTCCTGCATATCTCATTCAACTCTAAAGAGCTTTGGAAACAGTTTTCCTGTGAGCTTGACTCAAAAGACCCTCCATTGTTTCTGGAGGTCCTCGGCACTACACAAACAGGGCAGTGTCACATATATGCCTATACTCTGCAGGTGGTAGGCTTTTGGTCAGTGACACCAATTCTCCTAATGGGGATGTGAGAAGCCACTGAGAAAACTAAGATTTGGAAGAGACATCACCGTAGTTCTGTCCTGACTGCAGACAGCACCTGAGAATTGTCCCCAGGCGACACCTATTCCTGAGAGTCTCCATCCCAGTATCCCTGGAGGGCTCCATTCCATTGTTCCTTGAGGGCTCCATCCCAGCCTGCCTGAAGGTTTCCTGCTCAGTGTCCCCGAACGTCTCCATTCTAGCATCCCTGGAGGTCTCCATCCTAGCCTCCCTGGAGGTCCCCATCCCAGCATCCCCGGAGGTCTCCATCCCAGCATCCCTGGAGGTCTCCATCCCAGCATCCCCGGAGGTCTCCATCCCAGCATCCCTGGAGGTCTCCATCCCAGCATCCCTGGAGGTCCCCATCCCAGCATCCCCGGAGGTCTCCATCCCAGCATCCCTGGAGGTCTCCATCCCAGCATCCCTGGAGGTCTCCATCCCAGCATCCCTGGAGGTCCCCATCCCAGCATCCCCGGAGGTCTCCATCCCAGCATCCCCGGAGGCCTCCATCCCAGCATCCCCGGAGGTCTCCATCCCAGCATCCCCAGAGGTCTCCATCCCAGTATCCCCGGAAGTCTCCATCCCAGCATCCCTGGAGGTCTCCATCCCAGCATCCCTGGAGGTCTCCATCCCAGCATCCCTGGAGGTCTCCATCCCAGCATCCCTGGAGGTCTCCATCCCAGTATCCCCGGAAGTCTCCATCCCAGCATCCCTGGAGGTCCCCATCCCAGCATCCCTGGAGGTCTCCATCCCAGCATCCCTGGAGGTCTCCATCCCAGCATCCCTGGAGGTCTCCATCCCAGTATCCCCGGAAGTCTCCATCCCAGCATCCCTGGAGGTCCCCATCCCAGCATCCCTGGAGGTCTCCATCCCAGCATCCCTGGAGGTCTCCATCCCAGCATCCCTGGAGGTCTCCATCCCAGTATCCCCGGAAGTCTCCATCCCAGCATCCCTGGAGTTCTCCATCCCAGCGTTTCTTAAGGTCTCCATCCATCTCATTTCACCACAGTCCCAGAGCAGCCATGGGAGAGATTGGCCTACCCACTGAGTCAACCTAGCTTGCACTATGGCATGGTGACCAGGAACAATAGGATCACCAGACTTAGCACATAAAAGTTCAGGATGTGCAGTTAAACTTGAATTTCAGATAAGCAACCCTAGGAGCATGGGCTGTATTTCTGTTCTAGAACAGGACGTGGTACATTGTGGATACTCAGTAACGAAACGAAAGAAAGGGGTAGATGGACTTGCTTAACTGCATGACCTTGAGCCCATCTCGGAGTCTAATTTTCTTATCTTTAAAGTTGATATAATTATTTCTACCCCTTTCAGCTGTTGTGAGGATTAAGTGAAATAATCCAGGAAGAGAGATTGTCACAATGACAGGCATCCTGTAAGCGTGCAGCGGTGGGGCAGCTGTGTGGGTATCTGTGGGTTTCGGCATGCATGCGCATATGCATTTTGGGCAGATACCACTGAGTGCGGAGAATAGCAACTTTACCTAAGATACTTGGTGGGATTAGGCTCAGAAGGTTTGAGAGGGAGTGTGAGCCAGTTATAAAACTTTAAAAATAATCCAGCTCTCAGATTCCTGTTTAGGAGGGCTTGACCTAGCAAAAGAAGTTTAGATAGCAGGTGTATATTGCAGAAATCCGTAATGGTTTAAATATATGAGCAGTGGAAAAATACAGTGATAGTATTTTTGTTTCTTCATAGTTAGCACTAGGCCTTGTAAAACCATTTATTGGATGGTTTCACTTTATACCAGTGATACTTTATGTTCCTGAAATTGAAATCAGTTAAAAATTCTTTGCAAAAAGAAGTTCTCCTGTTGCAAAACAAAAACAAAGACAAAACAAAAACAAAAACAAACAAACAAAACCAACCCAAAAAGCCACTTCTCTTTAGAGGTGATTTGTGGTTATCTAGTACCAGAAGGTAGTTGCATCTGAATTCATGCAATTTCTGGAAGGATCCTTAAATTTACCATTTCCAAGGTGCACATAATCTTTCATATTATTTTAAAAGCATTGATGTTCATATTCTGTTTTACCCATGCCTCTTTAAAAACTAATAATGTTCGTATTTTCAGTGATGAGACTCAGGCACTTTCATTTTAGAGAATGTAGAAAATACTGTAATGCATAAAGAAAAAACACAATTTCAGAAATAATCACAGTTAACCTTTTCAGTAATATCCCTGCAGTATTTGATTTCTGTTTGTTTATACTATTGGGATAATATTTTATGGATGATTTGTATACTTCTTTGTTAAAAGAACTTACTGAAAGCAGTTTCTACTTTATATATACATGAAAATTCCAAGTGCATGACAAGTGATTCCTTATGCATGACAAGTGATTCTGTGCCGAATTCAAATGTTATTCCAAATGGCAGATAACTTGATCCATACACAAAGCAGTGTTTGACAATAATCAGGGCATTTACAAATCAGCCATATTTTTGTAAAGTGTAAAGCTATACAATAGTAATGAAAGAAAGAGCTTCTCATCAAAGAGAAAGTGAGTTTCTTTCAGCTTTTCTGTTTGTTTCTTGGTCTTTCTTCACTTTCTTCCTGTAAGTTGACTTCTGGTTATCTTACTCTTCTCTAACAAGCTTCAGTGTAATAGAAACATATCATTGAAGGGCATAGTCTTGCAACCTATGATATTTTAGGAAGGACACTCACCCGTGAGCTCTCGCGCAAGTGCCTGGGAGTCCAGGAGGCCCACCCATCTGCCGATGATTAAGGTGATGGGATTGAAGCTCTTAGACCCAACACTGGGTCAGGTGAAAATCATAACTGATGACAAATATAAGATTTATGTATGTCTTGGGAAATTTTTAATTTCAACTCTATTAAAATGGGAACATTATGAAGATATCAATTGAAAGGGTAGCGGGGATGCATGGGTCTCCTCCAACAGCTGACCCATGTGAGTATCAGCCCAGAGCCGTGTGTGTGCCTTGTACGGAACTCTTTGACTTGCCATTACAGTCAATAGACTATTTCCGTATATTGGAAGATATTTCTCTACACGTATCTGTGTGACAAATAGTACGGATTTCTAATCAGCATGTTTACTACTAAAAACAAAAAACTAAAACCCAAGTGCTTTCAAGACAAAGCTCGGTCTTTCCTACAGTCACAGCAAATTGGTCTTGACAAATTTTAGTGTATTACTTTAAACCATTGTTTTGCCCATGGTTTGAATCTTCAGAAATAAAGATAAAAAGGAAAGATTAACTTGCTTTTTGTTATGCTGGGACTGAATTTTCTTTAAGTGTTCCAAGCATAAGTTCTCATAAGATCACATTAAATGAATGAGCAGGCTTCTATGTAATTAGTGTAAATTCCTCCGTTCAAAATGATTTTGCCATTGGTTCTAAACAAGTGGAGCTAAATTTTAGAGTCACATAAGTGTCACCTTTGAAAACTGACCAATAGAATTCTCTCTTTTTCTGGTGGTTATAATTACTGTTTTTCTTTTAAAGTTTTTACCTTGGCATTAATCTGCTGGAAGCAGTCTATAATTCAAAGAAAAACTGGAGATTTTTACGAGATCAGCAATTCTGCTTCCAGTAGCCACAGCTTCTTTCCGTTTTCCAAAGGACACATTTTAGTCGAGTTTATACAATTAAAGGGAACTCCCGCTGAGTGGAGTGAAATCAGCAATTAGGAGTGAATCCAAAAAGCAGTAAACCCCCATCATGCAAAGAAATCCGAGGTAATGATGATGTTGACATTGTATTTACATTAAATATGACTTAGGAAAACAGCTGGTGAGGAAAGGAAGGATGGAGCTGTCATTTCTGCTTTTCATTTTTAGCCCACCCCAACAGGAATTTTTTTAAACTGTACTTTCAGGTTTAAATATTTCCTTCTCCCTGTTGGCTCTTGATTCACAGCTGTGTTTTGCTCTTAAGATTCTCTTTGCTTATCTTTCTCCTTCTCCCTCTTCTCCCCTGTCTGCCAATAGGCCTGTTTGATTAATTAACCTAATCTGTGTTAAAAAAGATAATCCATTCTTTGTCTACCTGCTTTGGTACCTTTCTGCCCAGAATTTACCAACAGCAGTGTACCTAAGTATCACCCGGGGCATTCATTCAGAATGAAGCTTTCTCTGCCCCTCCCTCCAGCTCTGTTGATACAGGGGGCTGGAAGGTGGTCCCAGAGTGTGAGCTTTTAACGAACAGGTGGTCTGCAGACATTCCTGTGGGAAAGACGTCCAACCATTGTCTGCCTTTCGCTGTTATAAAAAACAAAATAATCTCTGCATTTTCTTCTCTGCTGGAGGTGGGGAGAAGATAGACCCAGCAGAATCGTGACTTATTAGGTTATAAATATACATACAGTCTTCCCTTTTCCCATATTCCCTGAATGAGTCAACAAAGGAGCATGATAAAAACTAACCAGCCTCTCTGAGTGCGTGTGTGTGCTACAAGTTTTGAGTGTTGAGAGCTTGTTTCCTAGCCAGTCCCACATGGGGTCCATCAGAATTTATTAGTTCACATAGTTACTCTTCATTCATCAAATATTTATTGAACCTACTGTGTGCCAGGGAATATCCTAGACACTGGGGAAACGAAGATGCAGCAGTCTCTACCTGATAAAGACTTTAGAGACTAGTGCAAGGGTTAGCAGGCTAAGGCCCCTAGGTTGGCCTTCTGATTTTGTGAATAAAGTTTTATTGGCACACAGCCACATCTGTTCATTTGCATATTGCCTGTGGCTGCCTTCCTGCTTTCAGTGCGGAGGTGAGTGGTTCCAGCAGGACCACAAAGGTGCAGGATTTGCTACTTAGCCCATGAAAAGGTTTCCTCACTCCTGGCCTGGTGGGTATGGGGAATACAAGCAATTAAGTTCTCCAGGGAGGCCTGAATAAAGGGCCCTGGAAACACCAAGAGGAAAGAAAGGTGATGGTCCTTGGGGGTGAAAAGGGTGCACGGAGAAGGTGCTTTTTCAGTTGGGCCTTGGAGAGGAATTAGGGGTCTGGCAGGTGGGGGAGAGTCTTCCTGCCAGAAGGACCATAGAATGGGGAAGTCAGAGATCCTGATGACACTGAAAAGAACTCACCTTGACTGGACCTGTTAGTGACTGAGAGGAGGAGTAATTGTAGATGAGGCTGGAGCATTAGATTTTGGAGCAGCTGGGATTTCATCCTCTAGCCCAGTGGTTCCAATTCCGGCAGTCAGGAGAGTGGCCTGAGAAATCTTTCAAGAATGCTGATGGCCATGCCTCTCCTCAGAACATTTGAATTAGACTTTCTAGAAGTAATGTTGGAATGTTTGGTTTAATCAAGCCTCTGGTAGTCTCCTGGCCTGGAAAATTTGAGGACCTCTGCTAAAGACAGTAGGAACTCAGGAGATTTCTAAGGTCATACATTTACATGCTCAGATTTGCATTAGGGAGGTGCTTCCACCATACTGTGTGCAGAATGCACTAGAGTTTGGAGGTATGGTTAGCAATCGGGGGCTGTGGATCAGGAGACAGTAGTGAGAACTTAAACTTAGGCAGTGAGAGTGCAAATGGAGATAAGTCAGATTTGAGAAGCATTTCAGAGCTGGGTTTGACAGTGGTTGATGGCCAATCACGATTGGTGGCTGAGGGCAAGGGTCAAAGATAAGATTTGGGAGTGAGATTTGAAAGTGAGGCTTGTTGTAATAACATCAGCTGGGACTGAGCATTTGAGAAAGGAGCTGTAATTCTTCGATTATTTGAAGATACATGAGAAAAAAATCTCAGATTTTACTAACTCTGAAGATAACCCAGAAAAATAGTGTATATGGAGATAATTTGAAGAGTGAATATTCCTAGGAAAGCATAGGTTAAAGGAATCATAGAATAACACAGTTGGTATTTTTTCAAATGAAAAATGATCTCTATTAACTGAAAAATGAAAGGAACAAATCAAATACCCAATGGACCAGCAAAAGCAGAAGTCGTGAGTTAAATTTAGAGCAATAAGTCACCATCTGTAATCCTCAAAGCACTTAGAGATTTGCACATGATATTTAGAACATAATAAAATTTAAATTATCAGTGTGATTATTGACAGTATTGATTAATAACTCTGTCCCTAAATACGCTTATGGGAAAAGGTTTTTCTGGTTTCATATCTCTGAAATTTGCTAACAACACTGGTCTTAATTGTTGCATGCCACTACAAATCCACCTTTGTTATTTGATTCTACTTGCAAAATAGTAAGAGGTTATCCATCTACTTCTGTGCCTTTTAATCTTGGTATTTAAACATATAAGAGTGCTATTAAAATGGTTTGATTTTGGTTTTGATGTAGTCTTTGAAACCTATTTATAGTAACCAAGACTTTTCAGGGGTTTGAAATAGACTTTTTGGGCTAGGTAATGAGATAAGCCAATACAATTTTGGGAGAGTGAGTACTAGACACATATGGTAACAACAACAATAATAAAATCAGAATTATTTAAAATGTTTTATAGCCCAAAGTACACATATTTATTTGTTTTGAAGAGGGTTGAAAAAATTCTGACTGAGGAGGTAGCTCATAATATGACATTATAATATTATACATTTGTCGCCATATTTCAAAATATATTAGCAAAGTGAAAAAAATCAGCATTCAAAAACTGTGATCTGAATGTGATCCCACTATTTAAATATAGTGCTATATCTTTAAAATAACTTGGTATATTAAAACTGAATTAAACTCCCAGAAACTTATGGGAAAAGAACATTAAAGAGATATTTTTGGAATGGTTATAATAACAGAAAAAAATAAAGGCTTCTAGAATTTGTTTAGAATCAATTGACATAGTGAAAGTCTTAGGAATAGCAAGTATAGATAGTAGGTTCGTGAAGTACATGACAAGGTTACATGCTGAAATTAAATCTTCATATTCTTAAAATTTTGATGTGATTGAGATATTAAATATTTACATGTAGATAATTAAAATAATTTTTATGAAAACATTTTGTGCTATAAAAGATATAGGTACTACTTTAGCTTCAAAGTCACACATTTATATTTTAATCTTTAGGTCTATCAATGCAACTGAAAATTTGGGTGTCATGTAGGAAGTCACAGTGTCAGGCTCTGTGCCAGTGGGATATTGACAAAGTTAGGATAGAATCATGCAGTGAATGGAAATCACAGAGCGGGTGAAGCTGGCACAGGTACAGGTGAGACTAGCTTCACTATCAGATTTGCCCAAATGGTCACTGTTTACGTGTAGTGGGTATTCTGTCCTCAGATTGTTTCATCATCAACAATGGTCTAAACTTTTATTAAACAACAAACATAAGTTTCTATCACTGTTGTTTAAAACATTTTTTATAGGTTTACTGTCTCTTTTCAATTTACTTGATTTTCTTAGTGCCACGTGCAAGTCTGTCTTTCTTAATTATTCCATCTTCTGGGCCTCAGTTATAAGCAAGCCTCTAACCTACATGTTCAATAAGAACTTGAAATTTTTTCCTTTGATTTTATAGCTATATTCATCAGAGACCAATTGAGTTATTCTAAGAGAATGTCATTTTAAGACACCTGTGTCTTTCATAATTAGTGGAGGTCAGAGTTGAGTTTTATAGTGTCTCTAGATAAAATGAGTCATTTAGTTAATATGCTCATGATGGCTCAACCTTTTCTTTAATGCTGGCTGAATTTTATTACTTTACATGAAGACACAAATGAACTTTGTCTATTAAGGCCATCACTGCTACCTCAGAGAATATGTTGTTGTGCTTAGTGATTTGCTGCTAGTAGGCCACTGGGGGATGTGATGAGAGGCAGGAATGAGTTATTCAGTCCTATAGTCAAAAAGAAATACACTCTGGTGAAGAGGGGAGACCACACACTCAGGTATCTAGTGGGGGAAGGATGAACTTCACAATTGTCAGTTTCTATCTGCCAAATTAAATGGCTTTGTGATTTGAATTATTCAGTTTATTGGATTTCTGTATTCCTCATATATCACTCCTACAAGTAATAAGGTTACTACATTTGAATGTGCAATGTCAAGTTTTATTCCAAGGCATTTGAAAAAAAGTAAGTTCACACCAAGGGAAGAAGATCCCATTCTTTCATTTACTATGGTCATAAAATTGAACCTTTACAGCCTGGTTAAATTCTTACTTTGTACTTCTATGATGAGAGGGGGGACCTGGCAACAGAGACTAGCTCCCCTAAGCTACACAACTAATATGCTCCTAGAATCTAATCTCTTAACCTTCTGCACCACTGCCTTTCTCCCTGAAGAATATGGCAGTATTCCTCATCACTACCTATTTACATCTAGGGGTGTTAGGAAGATTAATGAGGCCGCTTAAATACTTTGCGTTGCTCAAAGCATTGCCCTACTAGAGAAACTGACCTTATGTGAAACATTCGGTTAGCATTCGCTTTGGCTGGGAGCCAGAACCATTACTCCTTCTTGTTGGAAAGGTTGGTAGCCTTTCTCGTGAACCTCACATATATTGTTTTTCCTCCTCTGTGTGCTTACAATTATAAGACAAAGTGGTTGCCTCTTCTGCAGTGCCCTGGAGAGCAGCCACTTGCAGGGGACCATAGATCTTACTTTAGTGCCCGAGTGACTCAGCATTTGGGAGTATCCATTTTTTATTCCCTTTAGAAGATTTTCTTTCTTTTTGTAACCTTTAACTTCATAGGTTATTGACCTAAACTGTGATGGATCAAGCTGTCTTGGGAGATTTCTGGTCCCTCATGTTGCTAGCTGAGCTGGAATTTTTCCAAGCAAAAATACTTGGCATTGTATTTGGAACCAAATAGTTTGAGGATAGGGTTTTGAGAATAGTAGAATCCACTCTAAGTTTTGTCAGATTCTGAGGTCCAGGGAGGTGATTAGGGAATTCCACAAATTTTTCATGTATGTTTCATCTTTCACAATTTTTAAAAAATTGTTGAGAGGAGCTTCAAGATGGCGGAAGAGTAAGACATAGAGATCACCTTCCTCCCCACAAATACATCAGAAATACATCTACATGTGGAACAACCCCTACAGAACACCTACTGAATGCTGGCAGAAGACCTCAGACTTCCCAAAAGGCAAGAAACCCCCCATGTACCTGGGTAGGGCAAAAGAAAAAAGGAAAAACAGAGACAAAACAATAGGGACAGGGACCTGCACCTCTGGGAGGGAGCTGTGAAATAGGAAAAGTTTCCACACACTAGGAAGCCCCTTCAATGGTGGAGACAGGCAGGTGGCGGGGTTGGGGGGAAGCTTAGGAGCCACGGAGGAGAGCGCAGCCACAGGGGTGCGGAGGGCAAAGCGGAGAGATTCCCGCACAGAGGATCAGCGCCGAGCAGCACTCACCAGCCCGAGAGGCTTGTCTGCTCACCCGCCGGGGCAGGCAGGGGCTGGGAGCTGAGGTTTGGGCTTCGGTTGGATCCCAGGGAGAGGACTGGGGTTGGCTATGTGAACACAGCCTGAAGGGGCTAGTGCGCCACGGCTAGCCGGGAGGGAGTCTGGGAAAAGTCTGGAACTGCCTAAGAGCCAAGAGACCATTGTTTCAGGGTGCACGAGGAGAGGAGATTCAGAGTGCCGCTTAAAGGAGCTCCAGAGATGGGCATGAGCCACGGCTATAAGCAGGGACCCCAGAGACAGGCATGAGATGCTAAGGCTGCTGCTGCCGCCACCAAGAAGCCTGTGTGCGAGCACAGGTCACTCTCCACACCTCCCCTCCCGGGAGTTTCCTTAATTTCACTTTCAGATTTTTCATCATTAGTGTATAGGAATACAAGAGATTTCAGTGCATTAATTTTGTATCCTGCTACTTTACCAAATTCATTGATTAGCTCTAGTAGTTTTCTGGTAGCATCTTTAGGATTCTCTATGTATAGTATCATGTCATCTGCAAACAGTGACAGCTTTACTTCTTCTTTTCCGATTTGGATTCCTTTTATTTCTTTTTCTTCTCTGATTGCTGTGGCTAAAAATTCCAAAACTATGTTGAATAATAGTGGTGAGAGTGGGCAACCTTGTCTTGTTCCTGATCTTAGTGGAAATGGTTTCAGTTTTTCACCATTGAGGATGATGATGGCTGTGGGTTTGTCATATATGGCCTTTATTATGTTGAGGAGAGTTCCCTCTATGCCTACTTTCTGGAGGGTTTTTATCACAAATGGGTGTTGAATTTTGTCTAAAGCTTGTCATGAGTAGTGCTAAGACTTGAATTGTCTCAAAATGATTTGTAAATGCACCTGTGAATGAACAATAATGATGAAATAATTGTACTGTAAGAATGATTCCTCTGTGTGTGTGTGTGTGTGTGTGTTTGGTGCCAGTTAAATTAGAAAGGGACATTGGATGACTGACTGGTGACGCCATTTGGCACAATGGGATAAGGGACAGCAAAGTGGGGGGAAGGTCTTGTTTCTAATCATAGAACTTTCTCTGAATCCTAATAATCTTGGATAAATCACAGTGCACCTCCTAATTTGCAGAAGTTTCCTCATCTAAAAGTTGAGGGGTATATACTTTCTAATGACAACCTAGCTCCAAATTCTTGGGTTCTATGATTTTTTTAGGTCAAAAAGAATTGAGGATGGGTTAAAAAATCACCACCTTACATCTTGTAACCCAGGAAATACCAAAGGAAAAGTTCAAATCTTTGTTGCTTCTCTTTATTAGGGTTTTGGGCATGGTGATGGTGGTGGTGGTGATGATATCTCATAATTACTGTGTTGTTTTTCCTAGTAAGCATGCCCCTCTTCTCTGCCCCTTCTGTTCACCTATTGAATACCTCTGCCATACTGATTGATTACTGGTGAGATGGTTGTGAGGGTACCATAGATCTCAGGTGTCTGGGGAAGGAAGAGTAAATGGTTGAAATCCACCTGGGTAATGCCTCGGGGAACAAAGGGGACCCTTTTCAGACTGTTGGGACCTGAGAGACAGAAGTGGCCAGCAGAGTTAGATTTTGTTGGGGAGATACAGGCTGAGAGTGTGGCATGTTCGTCATCGTAAATCAATGTCTTCCTGTCTCAGTCCATTTGGGCTGCTCTTACAAAATACCACAGACTGATGGCTTATAAACAACAGAGATTTATGTCTCACATTTCTGGGGCTTGGAGGTCCAAGATCAGGGTGTCAGCCTGGTTGGGTTCTGGTGAGGGTCCTCTCCTAGGTTGCAGATGGCCGACTTCTCGCTGCATCCTCACATGGTAGAAGGGGCGAGGGAGCTCTCTGGAGCCTCTTTTATAAGGGCACTAATCCCATTTGTGAGGGCTCCACCCTTATAACCAAATCACCTGCCAAAGGCCCTACCTCCTAATACCGTCACCTTTGAGGGTTGGATTTCAACATACGAATTTTGGGGAGAAATCAACATTCAGACCATAGCACTTGCCCTGTGAAAAACACCTGAAAACGGGACCCAGCATTTTCAGAGAATGGGCTCTATACCTCCTTCAACCCTTAGCACAACGAGAGAGACTTTGAACTTTTCTGTCCAGTCATCCTGCCCATAGCTCTACAGAAAATCATGGACACTACCATCTTCTTTCCTCAGTGATGTGAAGGCCTTCCAGCTCTTCCTTAGTGTATGAGAGCTGCCTTTCTAGAAAGTTCTCAGAGACAGATACTGTAGTGTGGGCATTCATGCTTGTATACGTGTATGTGTGCGGGGCAGGGGTGGGAGGAGAGAAAGAGAGAGAGAGAGAGAGCTTTGCAATATCATCAAAGCTCTCAACTAATTCATTGATTAAAAATATGAATGGCTTCTTTTTTGGGACTATTTGTAGAAAAAGTTTTTCTTAAAAGAGCCAGTGAGTTGGAAAGAGTGTGATGACTGGGTCCCAGAATGAAGACAAGATAAACAGTGTTATCTTCTTTCCTAAAAATCCAGTGGTGCCGCCACCATCCCTACTGACAACAACCCCAATACCCGAACACACAGAGGTAAATGTGCCCACTTATGCCCGTAACCTGCCATTGCTGGAGGGCGGAAATGCTCTTTCCTTCTCCCTAAATGGAGAAGATGCTGAGAATTTCAACATGGCTGGAAATTTTAATATTTTCCGTAAACTGCCTAGAATTAGCTACTATTAATTGAGTGCTGATAATGGCTCAGACACCGTTCTAAGTGTTTTCCTTGCCTTTAAACCTCACAACAACATCAGGGGGTAGATATGACTATTAGCTCCGTTTTACAGTTGAAAAGATTGAAGCATACAGTGCTCAGTTTCCCCCCCACCCCCCCAGGTTGTCTGGTGGAAGAGCTTTGGCCTTTGCACAAATGTTCTTTTTTTTTTTTTTTAACATCTTTATTGGAGTATAATTGCTTTACAATGGTGTGTTAGTTTCTGCTTGATAACAAAGTGAATCCGTTATACATATACATATGTTCCCATATCTCTTCCCTCTTGCGCCTCCCTATCCCACCCCTCTAGGTGGTCACAAAGCACAGAGCTGATCTCCCTGTGCTATGCGGCTGCTTCCCACTAGCTATCTATTTTACATTTGGTAGTGTATATATGTCCATGCCACTCTCTCACTTTCTCCCAGCTTACCCTTCCCCCTCCCCGTGTCCTCAAGTCCGTTCTCTGGTAGGTCTGCGACTTTATTCCTGTCCTGCCCCTAGGTTTTTCAGAACCTTTTTTTTTTTTTTAGATTCCATATATATGTGTTAGCATACGGTATTTGTCTTTCTCTTTCTGACTTACTTCACTCTGTATGACAGTCTCTAGGTCCATCCACCTCACTACAAATAACTCAATTTCGTTTCTTTTTATGGCTGAGTAATATTCCGTTGTAAATAAGTGCCACATCTTCTTAATCCATTCATCTGTTGATGGACACAAATGTCCTTAACCACTAGGCAACACTGCCCCCCGCAGTGGAGGGGCAGGGGCTGTTGGCAGCTTCCTGCAGCTGGAAGCCTGCCATGAAGCCAGCCTGAGGGTAGGGAGCCGTGGCGCTCATAGAGGCAATGAGTGCGAGTGCATCGGGGCCAGTAATTGCCTCTGGGGGCTCTTCTAAGCCCCTCCTCTGAAAGATTTACCTGTGTGTACGTGTAGATCTCTAACGTCTCTTAGAGCAGCTGCGCTGGTATCTGTTCCACATCACGTGAGAGCCTGGCGACTCTTCGAATGCCAGGCGGCCTCCAGTGGCGTTTACCTTGGCAGCTCGGCTCCGCTCCCCCGTATCTGCGCTGAGTTCTCATTCCTTCCGCCGCAGGACGACCTTTCTGGTGGAAACCTTGCCTCTCCAAGGGGGCCGCCTAAACAGAAGTAGACTCTGCTGCCACATTCCCTCCTCAAAGGCATCCTGAGCTCTGCGTAGAGGGCTGATTCGACTGTAAGGAAGGAGAGGGGACGCTTCCCCCAATGGCTTTGTGAGGGAAGCGCCACGTGCCACGCACTGCTTCTCTGGTGTTGTTTCAGAGGTTAAGTTGGAGGCTCAGAAAGAGTGTGGTGAACAAGCCGTTGTAGTGGTTGAGGAGGCAGTTTTCAGCGTGCAGGATGGCAGTGTTCCCATGGCGGGGGACACATTGTGAGAACCCTGAGCGCGCAGGGTGTGCTGCCTGGAACTCGTGAGCCCGCCCTAAAGGTGAACGAAATCCCTTCTCGTCCTCCGGCAGTGTGCGCATGCGTGCTACTGGTAGCAGCCAGCCCAGGATGGGGTCGTCCCTGTTGATTTGTGCTCCCCGTTGCATCCACGCCTTAGGGATGTTTCTTGGTTCTCTCAGGGCTGTGCCCATGGCCTGACGTGGCTGTCCCTTGTCACCTCTACTGGGACAGCGTGTTCACTTCTGACATCTGCCCGCCTTCCCAGGGAATGAAAGTCATTTACTTTTGTTTCCTGCTGGTGCTGAGAGAGTTTTGTTATTCTCCTGATGCCATAGTAATCACCCTGGACCAGTCCATTGTTAGCCTCAGCTTCTCCGAGACCCCTCCCCACTTAGGCGTTCTTAGGGGCTGCTTCCCACTACATGCCAATTTCTGCCTGCCATCGTTGTTCACACCTGGGTGGACTTTCTCCTCCATCCATCCCTGCGTTGCTGTTCCTGCTGCACCAGCTTCTCGTCTGCATGATGTTAAGGAGATGTTCGTTCATGGCTTAAGCTGGAGGCCAATCCCTTGTTTCTAAAAGTTACAACAGTGCAGTCCAAAGTCTCACGTGACTGCTATCTACATTTTCCCCCGTGCTCTGCTGATGTCTGTTGTGTATTTCACCGTTCTTCCCCTTCGTTGTTGAAAGCTAATCGCTTCCTTTTCTCTGACTTCCTCTTTCACGCTTGGGCAGCCAGAGCTGACTCTTTCAAACAGTCAGACAGACAAGTTCGTGCTTCTAAACTTATTACACACTGAATCCATCCAGCGAGGCAGAGCGGTGTAATGCTCAGACCATTGGTGAATTCAAAACCTGGATGTGTTTTAATTATACAACCTGGTGAATGTAGGTGATCTGTCAGGATGAAGGCTCGTGAAGAGTGGTTTTATATCGTCTTGCTTAACTTAAACTCAGTTTCAGCATCAAAGACCCACTTCCGTTTGTCCATTTCACATCGATTAAGAGAGCTGATTAATAATTTAGATATACCTTAGTCCCCACCCCCTTATTCCTTAGCTTTCTCACCAGTCTCAAATGTGTGTTTCTGTTGACGTATTGAATGCCTCTTTGAACTCTGAGTTCCAAGGGAAACTGTGTTACACACAGTCTTAGCAGGAGATTGCTTCGGGAGCCAAAAATTGTTTTTTTCCCCCTTGTTCTCATAATTTTTACGAACTGTAATTTTTTTAGATCTATTAAAAATGAAACTGCTCTCTTTTTGTATTTTGTAGAAACTACCTCTTCAGGTTACAGCTTGAGGATTTGTCTCTGATCCAGGTAGGTGCAATTTATTTTTCTCAAACTTTCATTTTCCATCTCAGTTAGCTCTGTGTTTGAGGGGACGAAGACAGATGTATGTGAAGGTATTAATCGAGCCAGAGCAGGCCTTTCCTTCCTCAGCGGGTCAGGCCGCGGGACGCCTGGCTGCCCTCTTTGACGTGAGTCATCACCTGCTTTAATTCCCAATTAGCCCTTTTCCTACTGTGCGGCCTCTCCTCCTTTCATGGGTATCATCCTGATTTACTCTTCACCAAATGACAGATAATTCGAAGGGCGTTTCCTCAATGTGAGGAAGTGGGCTTTTCCCCCTTGTTGGAATCATCATTGATTATTTAGTGTGATGCATCCAGCCACCATATTCTTGTAAAAATCAGCCCCCTTTAGAAAAACATCTTTGTTTCCTCTTTATTATTTATAATTAAATAAATATGACTCTACGGCTTAAAAACCACATATAACGAAGAATTAGTGACGATAGATAAAAATGAAATTTACCTACTTGTGTTTTTTTTGCGGTTTGGAGGAGGAGGCACCTGAGATGCTTATGCCTGAATGGAGTGTTTATTTTAGTGGCAGATCTGAACCACAAAGGCCCACTTCGCCCTTTTATTCTTTTAGAAGGGTCTCCTTGGAGAAGGACAGGGTCATGGCATAAATATCCACCTCACCAAGATTCTGGTATTCCCCATGGAGCACGCCAGAATCCTTGGGCTGTGTGTAGTTTGGAAAAATTCTTTAATCACCCTCATCTACTAGAGTTCTAAGAAGTGATTGGAGAGAAGTTTATATTATTTTCTTCTCTTACGTGATGCTGATATTTGTGAACATTCAGGAAACTTTAGATCTAGGTTTTAATATTAGATCTATGTTTTATTCACCAGGGCTTTAAAATAAGCCAATACCCCCCAGAAAACTAATATTGGTAAAGCACTTTGAAGACCCGTAGACCTGGATTTTGTTATCTAGCTCTGTGACTCCCAGCAATTGTGGATTTCCTCATCTGTGGAATGACCACAAAACACTACCAACCCCATACTGTCTTTGCTAGAATTAAATAAAGTAAGGCATGCACAAGAGATAAGGCATAGTACTTTTGCAACAAATGTTAATTGCTTTTGTTTTTTAAAAGTGATAACAATAAATAATAACTTCTTATAATTATTTCATCACACTGGACAATGAATTGTCTTTCCACTGCAATTTGGTAATATAAGTGAAGTCTTTAAATGAGTTGATCATTGGTAAAATTATGAGTGTATTAATAAGAACTCAGAATGATCAGCAGTTAATGCAGAATACCATTTTAAAGCTCTGGTTTTAAATAATCTTTTATAAAATATATAGATCATTCGATAGGATTATGTTCATTTTGATTCTCCGGGTATAGTATATTATTTGGCATATTGTGTGTGCTGAAAAAGTGAAATGTGCAGATATGTGTGTGTGCCAACGTATGCTTCCATATACATGTGCATTGACTTCCTAGTTTCCCAGCTTCTTTGGCTGAGAGGGTCTAGAATATTGTCATTCCAATAGCAATGAGCACACTTAGTACCCAGTACTTGGTTTCTAAATTTCATTCTCCATTAAAACGAACCAAGCCTTGGGACTTCCCTGGTTGTCCAGTGGTTAGGACTTCGAGCTTCCACTGCAGGGGATGTGGATCTCTGGTCGGGAACTAAGATCCCACATGCTGTGTGGCCAAAAAAAAAAGAACCAAGCCTTCTTGGAGAAGTAGCTGATTCCAGGGCCTGGACAACCAAAGTTCCAGATAAGCCTGGAAGATTTTGATGTTTCAGAAATTAAGGGAGTATTCAAAGAATGATGAGAGCAGGTCAAAAGGATCTAGGAGCCAGCTTGACGTGGGCTCACTGAAGAAATCTGGGACAATTTGATTGTTAGAATAAGTAATGATAGTATCAGGTTATAGCACAGTGAATCAAATATTAGTAAATACTATGAGTAAATACTAACATAAAAATAAATGAATAAATAAACAAATGAGACAGAAGGGACTGCTCTTCCTTACTCTAAAATGCCAACTAATAAATGTTGAAGGAATGATTTAATTAGAAAATTATAATTTGGCAACCCTCACACTAAAAACTGATTCAGGCAAAAATGATCAATGGATGCAAAATTTGTGGGTGACAGTTTGATGATGACCAAGATATCTATATAGTCTCAAAGTCTTTACCTATAAAATACGTATTAATTGCCAGAGGAAAACTTGTGACTTGATAATGAAGATAGCTGGCCAGTACCGTGATAACCAACTAGTTAAAGGTACTTTCACTAGGAATGGGGCAAAGAGTTAGTATAAGCTTCCTGATTAGATGCACTGAAAAGGCCACAGCAAGATTTCCATGATATTAAAGCCAAAAATTATAACCAGTTTCATCATGAGGAACCATCACACAGACCAAACCTGAAGGCCATTCTACAAAAAACTGGTCTCTACTCTTCAAAAATCACCAAGTCAAAAGAAAGAAGAGCTATTCCATCATAAAGGGAAAAAAAAATACACATGTCAACTGAATGAAACATTTGATTTAAATTGCATCTTGGAACAGGAAAAAAATTTTTTCTTGTTATAAAGGACACTCTTGGGACAACTGGTGAAATTTTACTGTCTGTGGAGAAGATAGTAGAAATGTATTAATATTAATGTCCTGACTTCGATAACTGTAATGTGGTTATGAAGGAGAATGTCTTTGTTCTTTGGACAGACCTTCTGAGATAAATAAGGGTGAAGAGTATCATTTCTGAAACTTATTCTGAAGTGATTTAAAAAATTACTGTATGTGTATATACATATATGTATATGTGTTTATGGGCATACACATGCACACACACACACGCGTGCATGCACACAGAGAGAAAGAATGATAAAACAAATACGATAAAATGTGAATGAGGGAACCCTAAGAATCTAGGTGAAGGGTTTATGAGAGTCCATTGAACTTTGCTTGCAACTTTTCTCGATGTTATTTCGAAATAAATAGCTGCAAAAAATCAGGAGATGCATTTGCCATTACTGTGTGTATAATGTTATTTTAGGGGCAAGGGAACTAACTGTAGTTTCCTCACTATTGCTTCTCATTGTCATGACTACCTTGTGGTGGAAATCAGGTTGAGGTTACTGATGAAATTGAAGTGTTCTTATTGAGGTTTGGAAAACTCATCAGCATCACCTCCTGGTAAGAGAGAGCACAGTCTGCTGACATAGGGCCAAGCAGGACGACAGGGGCTTTCCGAATGGAAGCTTTGACAACACGGCCCTAATAACAGACGTCAGACCATGCGGTGCGGTGGGTACACACAGCACGACCCTCCTCTGTTGTGTTTCATGGTTGTGTACGATGCTCTACAGCCTGCCTTTCACTCACTGTGGAGAGAGGACTCTGGGAATTCTTCAGGACAGACTGCTTTTCTGTACATGTCTCCAGTTAAGTTGTCCTTTTGATTTCTATGAATACTTTATTTTAAGTTAAATGACCGTTTCTAAGAGTGACAAAAAAGACTGGCACACTGATCAAGAAAGGGCTGTACTGGTGTTACAAACAGCACTGTCCAGTAAAGACATAATGTGAGCCTCATGGGTAGTTTAAGATTATCTGATGGTCACATTGAAACAAGTACAAAGAAACAGGGGACAATTTTTTTATTGAGGCATAGTTGATGTACAATATTATATAAGTTTCAGGTATACAGCATAGTGATTCACAATTTTTAAAGGTTATATTTCATTTATAGTTATAAAATATTGGCTATAGTCCCTGTGCTGTACAATATATCCTTGTAGCTTATTCATTTTATACATAGTAGTTGGTACCTCTTAATCCCTTTGGGGGAAACTATTTTTAATAATATATTTTACTTGTTATACCTCAAATAATATCATTTTCACATGCAATAATTACAAAAAATTAATGAGGTGCATTTCTTTATTTTAATTGTATTAAGCCTTCGAACTCTGGGGTGTATTTCACTTTTAGGGCACATGTGGGTTTGGACTAGCCACCATTCAAGAGCTCAGTGGAGCTGTTGCTACCCAGTTGGACAGTGCACTTTACGATCATGGGGAGTAGAAGCGTTTGTGACTTGTACGCCTTCAGTTACGTTGTAGAAATATTGTTTTCTCCAGGGACCATCCGGATTAATTTGGATATGGTAGGCTAAAAATTTTCTCCTTCCTTCTCTCTTTGAAGATAGAAAGTAATTGTTGAAACATGGGAAAATGAGGAAATGAAGATGAGGCAGGAAAAGCAATTTGCATAAACAGTGGAGAGCATTAGAACTGAGAATGAGTGACAGCCCTTATTAAACACCAGACAAGGCTTCATTTGACCTGGCCCCTCTCTGCCTGACAGCAGGGTCCACTTCCAGCGGCAGCTCCCCATCACCTCGGGACGCTTCCCTGTGTCTGTAATGCCAAGCTGCTTATAGCTTCCCAGACTGGAGGCCATTTCCCAACTTTTAGCATCTACTCATGTCCTCTTTCTCGTGAACAATTTTAACCCCATCCTCTTCTCGATCTAGAAGAAGACTGCCAATCCTTCGGTCTCACTTTAACTGTCACCTCTTTGTAAACCACCTTGAGTCTGTTTGGGCTGATGACCCTCGGATGCATTTCATAGCCTCAGCCTTTATTTCTGATGAGCCCCTCTTGTCTCAGGTTGAAATTCACTCTGTGCTGTGAGGAGGGTTTGATTTCTTGTCTCCTCAGTATTAGATGAAAGTAGATCATTAGAGGCAGTTACCCGGCAGGTGATAGACTCAAGACAAATGTCTGTGAAAGTCTGAATCCCTTGATATTTAATAAATATGTTCACTCTGCAACTTTTTAAAACTCATCATTAGTAGGGCATGGGTGAATTTCATATTTTTGTCCCTAAATTCAAGAGAAGGAAAGTAATGAAACCCAGTGACTAGGGCAGTGAGGAATGTCTGCTGGAAGAGGCATCCTAAAACACACGTGTGCACACTCTCACCCCACAGGAAGTTTCGAGGACAGTACAGGTAATCCCTGACTCTGATCCACTCCTTTCTCATGTACCAGTCACCTGTCTGCTCGATACTGCTCTGCACTTTTCTTCTGCCCTATATTCTTCTGCCTGGACTTTGTTTTAGGATCAGTAATGAGAAAGCAGTTGTTGAACAAGGTTCCTTTGTTTTTCTTCTATCTAGTGATTTTCACAGAGTTCTAAGCACCCCCCAGTCAATGACCCCAAATTCGATGCGCTAGTGTGTGTACTTCAGCCGGCACAGTTCCCAGCTGCAGCAGGGGCACGAGGCACACCCGTGGTGCATCCTTCCATCTTCCCTTCCTCACACCAAGGTGGTCCCCACACAGTGACTTGATGATCCCAACTTCTGTTTTTAGTGAGAGGAGAAGAAGGGTCCCAGCTCTTGTTCCTGCCCGAGAGGTGAGGGCAGGGTGGGCCATGGGCTCCCGGCATTATTCACAGGAGCACGTTGTCCATCCAACGTGGTTGTGCCTTGTGGCTCAGCTTGTGGAACCGTGCAGAAACCCACTGATGAGAAAAATGGACTTTTGTGAAGCGGCTTTAGAGTGAGAAAACGAACTGTGAGGTCAGACTGCCTGATAAGCTTGATACCGACGACAGTCTGGAACGGGCATCAACAGAACCCCGAATCAAGAGTTCTTTTTCCCTTTTTCTCCCTAATAAAGTTGAGACGTCACTAGTGGAATTTCTGAAGCAGTCAAGATTTGAGCAAGAATCGGGTCGGTACATGGTTATTATTACCCCCAGTGAACATTATCTGTTTGAGGGAAGTCTCTTAGCATCACCACAAAAATATTCACATATAAATATACCGTGAGGTAGAAAGACTCTATATGGAATATTGTGATTTTCAAACATACCGCAGTGTATTAAAGTGAAAGACCAAGAGTTGCTTTGAAGGAAACAAAACCTGTTTTTCATCAATGACTGGAGAATCAAATATTCATGTGACGTCATTTATAAGGTGTCTTTCCACTCTGAGGCTGTGATAAATCTCCTTGCAACTCACCGTGTGCTGAAATGTAGACATCACGTCTTGGAAACCAGTCACTTTCAGGCACAGTGATAGAGGATGTGGAGGTTTCCCATCAGGCATCTCTCCTACTTCTTGTCATGGTAACAGATCCGGCTCTTCAGCATCACTTTTCTTCTTGCCTTGATCACAGCGGTTATGTTACAAGAACAAAGCTTTTCGGAAAATATAAAAATGCAGCCGACCCTAAGACGAATTGACAGCATTTGCCCATCTGGGATCGTGCCTGGGATGGCCCGAGGTAGAGGTGCGCTGAGCACGGTCCTAAGAACACAAAGAGACTGCAGCTCATTTCACCTCAATGTCTTCCTAACAGTCTTTTGGGAAATAGCTCAAAATCCATTTTTATATTGTTTTGTTACTGAGGGAAAGGTATTCACAGCTTGTTTCTCACTCATGACTGCTGGAATAAGCAGAAAAATTGCAATCTGTGTGCCAGTTTACCACCTGCCTCTGTCTGGTTTCTAAATTGAAAACTGTTAAGTCTCTGACAACCTGGTCAATATTGGTGGAGAATTCTCTCCAAAGTTAAGGTAAATGTTAACTTTGTTTCTTGTATATTTGGGTTTGGGGAATTGCCTTTCAACTCCAGTCATTTCTAAATTGGTGTTTCTCAACTAGAGGCGGTTTTACCTGCTGAAAACATCTGGTTGTCACCCCTGGAGGGGGACATGCTAGTGGCATCTAGTGGGTAGAGGCCAGGGACACTGCTAAATGTTTTATAATGCACAGGTCAGCCCCACCCCGCTCAACAAAGAATTTCCTGGCTCGGAATGCTAATAGCACCAAGGTTGAGAAACCCTATGTTAGGTTTTGAAGAAGCCACTTTTTGAATCTGTGATGTTAACATTTCTTGATTGAATCCAGAAGATCTTTGATATGCTTGGGGAATTTTCCTCTTTAGATTCCTTTGTATATTTAACCAAACACGTGTATGAGCCCTTAGTGGCCATTTCTAAAGAAGCTGCTGGGATTCTTGAGTATAAATTGCTTCCTTTTATTAATATGAAATTAAATTTAAAAATAGAGTCAATTTATAATACCATTACCCTCTCTAATGGGTCATAACAATTTGATACAACTACTTTCTGTTGGAATTCTTCTGTATAATTTAAAAATGATATTTTAATTAGTAATTTAGAGTAACTGTTCAAATGAGATATTTGTATTTATTAATTTTTTAAATCTTGTCTTATATTGGACAAGGGGAGACTGGTGTCCTATGTAGTTATCCACAGTCATGATTCTAAACTTTCTTTTTTGCCTTCTTTATCAAATATGTTCTTGAACTCATAGTGTTATAGAAGTGGCAGGGATCTTAGAGATTAAAGAGCTTAGAGATCTTTATTAAAACCTTTCAGGGTTTCAAAAACTAAGACTTGACGATCATAGTTACAGTTTTACTGGAACACAGCCATGCGCATTCACTTGCATATTGCCAGCCCATGGTCATCATTAATACATCTTATTGGAACACAGACACGTGCATTCCTTTGGATGTTGTCTGTGGCTGCTACATCAACTGGGTTGACCAGTTGTATCAGGTACTGTCTGGCGTACAAATCCTAAAGTATTTACTATCTGATCCTTTAAGGAAAAGTTTGTCACCTGGTACTAGTACAGGTCAAGTTCTCAGTGAGTATTTCCTGGTGAGTGAACACAGGATAATGCAGTGTAATTCTTTGTCTTTGTTTTTGCTATTCTTCGGACAATATTTGGTTGTTTGGACAACAGTGTTAATTTTGACTCCCTGGGCTATAATTTCATGGTCCTCCCTAGACTGTGACCCATAGGTTGGGATCCCATAGTGTCACCACTCATCCCCAGATTCTTGTCTCTTCCACTCCCTTGGTGAAAAATTCCCTGTCAGGAGCTGTTTTATCTACCTGTTTATTGAAACACATTTACTTTCCTTTTCTCATAACTTCCTGGAGGATTTATAGTTGCTGACGTACATTTTGTGTAGATGAGGACTCAGATTTTACTAGTTTCAGAGAATATTAGTCACATTGAATTAATGCTGTTAACAAACAGCCCTTCACTCTCAGTGGCTAAACGCACACGCAGAAGCCTTACTTCTTACTTACATGACGATTGTCCAGGGCAGCAGCTGTAGGGGCTCTGTTCTGTGCTGCCATCCAGGAGCCCAGGATGTTCTGCTTCTGGTGCCTCCATCTTCAACCCACACCTCCAGGGCAGCGTGGAAGAAAGTGTGGAGGATCATGCAGAGGAGATCTACATGGGCCATGCCAGGGAATGGCATGCCTCCCTTCCGCCCAGTGGCCACCACTAGGTCACATGGCCTCAACCAACTGGGATTATAGTTTGGAGGCTGGGATTATAGTTTGTCTGCATACCCGGGAAGAAGTAGAAAGGAGGCTGGGATTATAGTTTGTCTGCATACCCGGGAGGAAGCAGAAAACTCAGACCTTCAGACATCCATCGGCATGCATTAGCATTTTCTCCCAGAAGGTGCTAGAAAAACAAGATTAGCACCTAGGGATGCACTTAACTGATCCTGTTGTCTGCGCCTACCCTCCGCCATTCCAACAATTCTAATTTTTTACTACACACACAGATTTATTCACGCTTCTGACATTTCTTTAAATAACAAAGAAGGGATACTTTGAACAAACCACTTAACCTCTTTGGACCTCAGTTATGTGGACGGTGCGTTTGGAGAGCAGAGTCAGGGAGAAGAGTAGGCTGGATCATCCCTGCAATCCCTTTCCGCATTAAAATCTTAATATGTGCCATCCTTCTGCCGACTCTTCTTTCTGTCACTGCTTGAATGTGACTCCTGGGTTCCTCCTTCTTTAAGGAAAACTTTCCCTGTAATGGGAAACTTGGCATGGTGCTTATTCGATGTAACTTTAATGACCTAATTTGTCATTAGATAAAGAGAACAACAACAGTAATAGGAGACGGTGTTTACTGTGCCCTTACTGAGTACTCAACTCTTCACATACATCATCTCAGTTTTGTTTTCTTGGTGGCACTAAGGTGTAGGTATTATTTTCAGTATTTTACAGAGGAAGAGTTGAAGCTTGGAGAGTTTATGTGATTTAGCCAAGATCACCCAACTGGTTTGTGGCAGAACTATGATTTGGATTGGGGCATGTTGGGCCCCAAAGCACAGTCTCTTAATCACTTACACTCTACTTTATCGTAGTCATTAGTGCTGACTGCTGTACCACCTGTGGTCGACCACTGGCATACAATGGATACAGTTGTTAATTTATAATTATAATTTGTATCTGGATTTTCAGTCGGATTCCCTGGAAGTCTGACACAGAGATTCACATGCTTGTGTTTTATTGAAGGTGTGTTCTCAGCAGGTGAATATGGCAGAGAAAGGAACAGGAGGAGAATTTACTCTCAGCTGGAGTTCAGCATCAGCCTGATCCCAGGGGAACTCCAGAGCATGAATGGAATCTCAGTTGGTCCCCTCTGAGGCAAGGGGATGGTGATTTATCCCCCCTTGGCCTTCAGTCATTAGTAACAGGTTTTTGAGTTTGGGCGGGGGCTGGGTGTTGAATCTCCTGGCAGAGTGGCTCTCATCAGCCAAGAGCAGTTCTCCGGAGAAGGGGGCAGCCTGAGTCAGAATCCGTCAACACAGCAGCCAGAAGGAGGTGCACTGGCTTGTGAGGAGAGCTGGGCAGGGTGCCAGGAGCACTCACTACAGTATGTACCTCAGTATTTGTAGGTATCTTACTTCAGCTTGTCCTGACGTTCTAGACCCTGACTGCACAGACACTGGTCCCCACCACGAAGAAAGCAAAATGTTTTTATGTCTTCGAGAAAAAAATGCAACACATACTTGATTATTGAATGCATTCTGTTGCGTTGTACACGCCTTACTTTTTAATAATTTTTCCTACCCATTTCTGAATTTATTCTTCATTTGCAGCCTCAAAAACTAAATTGAAGATGCATGGATATTTTTCTTAGTCATGTGTATCATTTAGTTTCATGAAACGAGGTCAAGCAGTTTCTGTAAGCCAATAGCAAACACTGTCTGTAGACAAATGGAGGGGTCCATTTCGTTTATCTAAAATGCATTTCTACTTCTATTTCAAAAGTGGCCCCACTGCCTGACGTAACTGTTGAATGATGAGCATATGCTCACCAATTCTCTAGTCTGTTTCTTTTTCCTTATTTGTGTGCCTCTCCCAAAATGCTGACGCAAGCAGATAAGCCAACATACCGGGAAAAGCCTTCGTTTCAAATTGAAGTAATGGATTTCTTGTTTGGGTAAGAGATTATGTATCCTGGAAGCTGGAGTCTCCCGGCTACCTAGGGGCCAAGGGAAAATGAATAGCAAGGGAGAAATATAAATGAAAAGATGTGAGGCACATTGGCCCACCTACCGCTCTCTGGAGTGAATGGATTGAAATTCTTGACTTGGTGATTCTTTAACATTCTTTGTCATCCTGAAGTTATTCAGTAACTGTGATGGAGTTGGCGAGAGTAACTGTGGATAGAGCTGAGAGGGGTTCTACCTTTGCTTAGTATACACCCATCAAACTCTCCTTCTGCTGTTCTCACATAGCTAACCTTTTAGAGTTTATATAATACTTCTTCATTAGGTCACAATATTTAATCTATTTGCATCATTTCTTACTAACCTGGAGGCTACTCAGCCTCTTTCGAATTATAGGTTATGATGTCTGTTATGATCTTATGTGGGTTGATTGTACAGTTTAACTCTTGAGGTTCAAGCCTATTTTCAAGATTTGGGGGCAATCAATTATTATTTACATGTTTTCTAGAGGGCACAGAGGCAAGTTACCCTATGAGAGTTCCTATTATAAATATTCTATTTATAAGAAATGGGTATAACTATGTATGGAATTGTGTTAACTTTTGCAGTACAAAGACCTTGTAGAGTCTTTTGCTGAAAAATCTTAATTATCATTTTAATAAAGGAGCATTGAACTCAAAGTTAGTCTTAAAGTATATCCATCAGTTTCTGGTTTAAGAAGGAGAGAACCCATGTACTGATCTTCCATCCATCAAAACTTAGCATTTAAATAAAGATAAAGGTGCATAAAGGGAAAAATTCTATGAAGAATAGAAATGGAATCATATATATATATATATATATATATATATATATATATACCAAATTTGAAGGTTTTTTTGAGAAACAGATTTTTGGAAATTTGGAAAGATAAAAAACAGAGAAAACTGCAATACAAAACATGATGGTAAAAGCCAGATAAAACCAAAACTAATTACTTCAGGTGAATCAGTAATAGTTCGAGTATAATAGGATATTAAAGAAATTCCAAATGTTATATTCAATGAGAATCAAGAAAATATTGTAGATACTCAGTGAGAAATGGAAGACTGAACACTCAGGATTATCTCAGTTCTTCTCTGACACACCATTCTGAGGACATAAGACATATTTTTTTTAACGTTACAAGCCCACAAGAACAAGTAAAATTGTAGAGAAGATAAAACTATTTGAGGTTTAGCTAGAGGCCAAGCCTCCAGTAGATGGCTGCTGTTGAGAAAGGGAGAAACCAGTAGATATTTTGGCAGTCACAGAGAGGTGTAGTCACAAATTAAAGACTTAACAGATCAAATGGACTTTAAAATAAAGACTGTTACAAGAGACAAAGAAGGACACTACCTAATGATCAAGGGGTCAATCCAAGAAGATACAACAATTGTAAATATATATACACCCAACATAGGAGCACCACAGTAGGTAAGGCAAATGTTAACAGACATAAAAGGAGAAATTGACAGTAACACAATAATACTGGGGGACATTAACACCCCACTTACATCAATGGACAGATCAGACAGAAAATCAATAAGGAAACACAGGTCTCAAATGACACATTAGACCCAATGGACTTAATTGATATTTACAGAGCATTCCATCTGAAAGCAGTAGAATACTCACTCTTTTCAAGTGCACGTGGAACATTCTCCAGGATAGATCACATGCTGGACCTCGGTAAATTTAAGAACATTGAAATCATATCAAGCATCTTTTTTGACCACAATGATATGAGATAGAAATCAACTACAAGGGGAAAAAAACTGCAAAAAATGCAGACACCTGGAGGTTAAACGATATGCTACTGAACAAGCAATGGATCACTGAAGAATAGGCTATGAGAGCAGAGTCCTCATGAATAGGATAAGTAACCTTATAAAAGAGACCCCAGAGAGATCCCTTTCCTCTTCCACCGTGTGAGGTTACAACACCGTCTATGAACCACGAATCTTGCCTTCACTGGACACCTAATTTGCCAGCACCTTGATCTTGGACTTCTCATCTCCCAGAACTGTGAGAAATAAATTTCTGTTCTTTATAAGCCACCCAGACTTTGGTATTTTGTTACAGCAGCCTGAACAGACTAAGCTAAGACCATTATTATTACCTCCAAGAAAAAATAAAATTGTTTTGAGAAACTTATCTTATTCCATGGCACATCTGTGAGTATGTGTGAGTATACATCTGTGAATATTGTCATAGTCATAAATATGTAAACATGGAGTATCCAAGGAGAATTATAATAAATCCATACTGAAAAAATAGAGATGGAAGGATGTGTATGTGTTGATGAGGGAGTGGGATAAGTTGGAAAAGGAGCCAGTAAATGATATTTTTAACTGAAGCAATCAAGAAACAGCAATGAAACCGCATTATTTAGAGATTTGGAGATAAATGCCAAAATAGACCAGTGAAAGAGTTGGAAGTTCTTACTTAGAACAGTTTATGGGCCACAAAATAGAGGGCTTTCTGTGCTTAGCACAGTCTTCTGTGTTAAGCCCTGTACTTGTTTAACTTTAGTTAAAAAAATAATATAAAGAAAGATACTCTATCCATAAAGCATGAAAAGGCTGCCATGGAAAGGAGAAAACCATTATCAAGAAAGAATTCATAGAAATAAACATATGGTGTCTCATATATACAATTCATCAAAAATATGCAGAAAGAAACTAAAGGGTTCCATAAAATGCCTTTAAGAAGAAAATAGATATTTTTTATCTAAATCACAAGGTTAACAACTGGAAAGTGGTTAGTTATGTGATGACTATTTTTATCAAAAGGAAAAGTAGAAATGCAATTATAAATTCTATGAGAAAACAAAGATAAATAATAAATATACAAGAATATACTCCAAATATAAAACAAACTTTTTAAAAACAGGATGTAAACAAATATAAAACAAATATAAATATAACATATAACAAATGTAAACATAAAATGAATATAAAACAAACATTTTAAAATATAAAACAAACTTTTCTAAAAACAAGAATATACACCAAATATAAAATAAACTTGGAATGATTTTTAGTATGAGAAACTGAAAGCAACAAATGTGGATAGAGCATAAAGACTGCAGTTTTTATTTGTATGTAATTTCTTAGGATTTATTATAGTTAATGACACAGTCAATTTTCAATAATGTTTACTTTTCCCCAACAAGTGATTTGTCTTTTATGAGTGGGATATTTTGCTGGATAAATCCTCATCTTCTGTCTTCTATATTTCTTTGAGAATCAAGCTAAAAGCAAGCTTAGATTTTAAAATTGGTCCCATTTCAAAATATTTTATATAGGGTTTGTTAAACTTTGTAATTGTCAAGAACTGTTTTTTTTACTTGTTTTTTCTGATTCTTCTTAAATAACTGAGCCAAGTTTTACTACCTGGAAACATAAACATGTTCTGTAAAGAAATATGTGGTTAAAAAATAAACAGCAACCATAATGACCTCATCCTATACGTGTTTAAAACTTTATTTTCAAAATTTAATGGTATCTTTTAGGAATGTTTTAGCAGTTTATATGTATGGTGAAGAAATATGAAATTTAGACGTTCCTTCAATTTGATTTCAAGTTCCTTTCCTTTTTTATATTTAATTTATATTTATTATCTGAAATAAGTAAGTTAACCGGTGCTCATCTCTATGTGGTGGGTGGTTTGGATTCTCCTTTTTAAACTTTACTGTAATTTTCATAATCGCCTGCCATATATATGCATTATTTCTAGTATCATCAAAGGCTAATAAATTTAAATAGACTCACGAAGGAAAAGAAATCTGATTTCAGAACTTCTTTTTTTTTTTTTTTAATGAACCTGGGAGGGAGACTTTTTTTTTTTTTTTTTCAATTTTTTGTTTATTTGTTTATTTATGGCTGTGTTGGGTCTTCGTTTCTGTGCGAGGGCTTTCTCTAGTTGCGGCAAGCGGGGGCCACTCTTCATCGCGGTGCGCGGGCCTCTCACCATCGCGGCCTCTCTTGTTGTGGAGCACAGGCTCCAGACGCGCAGGCTCAGTAGTTGTGGCTCATGGGCCTAGTTGCTCCGCGGCATGTGGGATCCTCCCAGACCAGGGCTCGAACCCGTGTCCCCTGCATTAGCAGGCAGATTCTCAACCACTGCGCCACCAGGGAAGCCCTGATTTCAGAACTTCTTGCTGTATTATAATTAGAGTTTCTTGAGGGGTCCCTATCTCTTCCTCTCAGCTTGAGCCCAGTAGAGCAGTCAGAGAAGAAACTCTGAGAGAATGGATGCATATCTTCTTTTCCACCCTCAACACGGTTCCCTGCAGTGCCAGCAAGTGACTTCAGATTTCAAACCTGCACAGCAGCTGTTTCTGTCTCAGTTCTAAAGCTTTGGCTTTGTCTGGATGTGGTTGACATTACTGTCAAGGCAGCTTAGATACCTGTGATCTGGGATCACGCCTTGATGATCATTATGAATCTGCCCTGAGAAACAGCCCACAATGGTCATGAGCAGAACATGACAATGAGAATGAAATTAAATGCTGTTTCCACCACTATCTGCTTCTTAGTCCCACCGTAAAGGTACAGCAGGTCTGAGATTCTATTTGGCTTATGTGATGGTTCAAGTACATGCAGTTGACCCTTGAACAGCATGGGTTTGAAATGTACAGGTTCACTTATGTGTGTATTTTTTTCAATAAATACATCCTGCAGTACTACATGATCTGTGGTTGGTTGAATCCAAGGATACAGAACCGTGGGTACAGAGGGTCGACTTAAGATATTCCATGATTTTCGGCTGCATAGGGGTCGGTGCCCACCCCTCGTGTTGTTCAAGGGTCCACTCTAATGACTTTCTAGTATCTAGAGAATCAACAGTAGGAGGGTTAACTGAAAGAGTCCACGTTTTAGCCTGTAAGGGGCATATGTCACTGCCTTGCTTGTTTATTTTTCTTCTGGGATTACCAGGACCCCACTCTCTGATTCTGGCCGTATTGCCAGTGACCTGGTATGGTAGGTGGAAAAAGGGCCCCTCAAAAGATCTCCATGTCCTAATCTTTGGAACCTCTGAATGTTACCTTATTGTGACAAAAATTCAGTGAAGTGAAGAATCTTGAGATGGGGAGGTTATCTTGAATTATATGGGTAAGCCTTAAATGCATTAATAAGTGTCCTATTAAGAATGAGGCAGAGGGAGATTTAACACACACATGCAGAGAAGAAATCCGTGTGAAGATGGAGCAGAGGGAGACTTGAAGAGGTTGGCCTTCAAGGTTGGAGTGATGTGGCCACAAGCCAAGGAATGCAGCAGCCACTGGAAGCTGGATGAAGTAAGGAAGAGTTCTTCCCTGGAGCCTCTAGAGGGAGCTTGGCCCTGCTGACACCTTGATTTTTGATCCAATGTTACTGATTTCTGACTTCTGATCTCCAAAACTTTGAGAGAATAAAAGTTTATTCATCTACGCCACCAAATTTATGGCTTTTTATTACAGCAGCCACAGGAAAGTAATGCACATGACCTCTATTTCTTATATCTTGCAGTCAGGCTGGTGACCCAGGAAGCCTAATAAGAGTATCCAATCTCCTTGCTCCAGGGTTCTGTAAATGACCCAAGTGCAGCTAATTAGTTGCCTTAAAGGACTTTAAAATATGCCCTGAAAGAAACAAGGCTAATCTCTTTTCTTTGCAATCATGAACTTGAAGGATGATGTCACTATAGGCTATGTGCAGCCATTTTGTCACCATGTGGTGTCTGCTGAAGAATAAGGCCCAACAGAGGCTATCATAACTAGAAATCAGCACTGTTGAATTCTTACAGCATACTTTGAATCCCTGGGCTTGTCTGTGCTTGAATCTGGGTTTCTCATATTGTACTTCCCAGTTACAAAATATTTTAAACCTTTTGCTTTTGGCTTAAACCAATTGGAGTTTAGTTTTTATCACTTGTCACAGTGATAGTGACAAGTTCTAAGGGCTTGGTTAAAATGATTTTAATTTTGTCTGATGTTAATGTTAAAACTTCTCAAGATAGATTAGAATGCCAGTGTACTCTTATTTTGAGACTCCTGAAGCTTATGCATTTACCACCTAAAATTTGTCTACCCTTTGAGAAAAGAGGCTGTCTTAGAGCATTGGGTCTAAAGTGTGATTTGGGTCACCAAGTGTGATTATCTTCTGTTTACAATAAACATTACCATTGGTTAAGGGAGTCACTTAGCTCTGAGAAACACACTTGGCTTATAAATGCAGATCTCAAAGAATTCATTTGGAAGTCACATTTAGACCAGGCAGTTCTGTCCTTTAGAAAGCATACAAGTTAAGTCTGAACATACGATCCTTTGGGTGGCATATTCATTTCCTAGGGCTGCTGTAATAAATTACCACAAATTTTGTGGCTTAAAACAAGAGATATTTATTCTCTCCCAGCTCTGGAGGTCAGTAGTCTGAAGTCGAGGTGCCAGCAGGACCACACTTCCTTCAGAGGCTCTAGGGGAGGAACCGTCCTGCCTCTTCCAGCTTCTGGCGACTCCAGGAGTTCCTGGGCTTGTTGGTGCATCACTCTGTTCTCTCCCTCATCTTCATATGATCCTCTCCATGTGTCAGAGTGTCTCAAATCTCCCTCACCTTTCTTGTATAAGGATACTTGTCATTGGATTTAGGATTCATCAGATAATCTAGGGGGATCTCATCTTGAGATCCTTAATTAGACTTGCAAAGATCCTTTCTCCAAATAAGGTCACATTCACAGGTTCTGGGTAGATATATCTTTTTTGTGAGGCCGCCATTCAACCCAAAGCGGGTAGTATTCAGGGGGTCTTTAGAAGACATCTTTCCGAGTTTATGCATCTTTGTTTCAAAGAGATCCTACCTATTCATGGTGCTCTGAGACTTCTCCTTGTGCTATAGCTGCAAGCATTTTTTTTTTAACATCTTTATTGGAGTATAATTGCTTTACAATGGTGTGTTAGTTTCTGCTTTATAACAAAGTGAATCAGTTATACATATACATATGTTCCCATATCTCTTCCCTCTTGCATCTCCCTCCCTCCCACCCTCCCTATCCTACCCCTCTAGGTGGTCACAAAGCACCTAGAGCTGATCTCCCTGTGCTATGCGGCTGCTTCCCACTAGCTATCTATTCTACGTTTGGTAGTGTATATATGTCCATGCCACTCTTTCACTTTGTCACAGCTTACCCTTCCCCCTCCCCATATCCTCAAGTCCATTCTCTAGTAGGTCTGTGTCTTTATTCTGCAAGCATTTTTTTAACGACTCTTCCTTTTTTCCTCTGTCTCAGGGTTTCTTAACCTCAGCATTATTGACATTTAGGTCACGTAATTCTTTGGGGTTCTTTTCTGGGGGAGCTGTCTTGTGCACTCTAGGATGTAGGGTAGAGGCTTCAGGCCTGACCTCTGTATACTAGATGCCAGTAGCACCTCGCCTCCCAGTTGGGACACCAAAACTTTCTCTAGACATCACCAAATGTCCCCTGGGGGGCAAAATCGTCCCCACTTGTGAAGCATGGCTCTATCCCCACATCACCCAATGATGATGATAAATGTCTTTGACAGAAAGGCAAAGAGATAAGAAAACAGAAAATTGGAGAGCACAGAGGCAAATGTAAATTCTGCCTTTCCTGTACTCGAAGTGAAAGGAATGGATTGTCTCTGGCAAAACAAATGCATTATGGAAACCTGCCTTTCTGACCCTTTTCTGGAGTGGACATACCTTAGACATACAAGGAGGTTGATGGTGGCATAGAGCATATTTGTCCTAACACGCATCTCAGTGATATCCTGGAAGACAACTCCTTGAAGATGATCACAGCTCGGTTTGTTCTGCTACACCAGCGGGTGCTACAGGTATCCTCACATCCCTGAGGCAGCTGTGGGAGAGCACAGCATACTGGAAACGCCTTTGGATACAGTAGTGGGGAATTGAGAGGGTGGGAATGCAGTTTTCCTTCTGTTTCTGTTTTGTTTCAGTACAGTAATGTGTCAGGGTGACAGCCTTGGGGGCTTATAGTTCTCACTTGAGCTGGGCCCCTGAAGGGTTTCAGGAGCTCTCCTCTATTGTATTTCATACATTAGGATATCCGTTGTCCAGCCCCATAGGGAAAAAGGAAATGTGAATCATAGCTCTTCTCTCTGCCATTTGTAATAATCACTGCCCAGTTTTTCTTGTAAATATTTTTTGACTTTTTATAGTTTCAGTTAGGAGGGCAGAGAAAGGTGTTACACACTGATGGCCTCCTTCCCAAAACCTGTTCAAATGACAGGTGTTTACAAATGATGAAATTCTGCCTAAGGCTGTGCCTAAGGGGTTGCTTAAAGTTGGCACCTAAGCCCCACCCTGCGAAGGTGGACTTCGGCTGGGCTGCCGGTGACACTCTTCTGCCCTGTTCTCCCCCCTCACTGCCCTCCCTCCCTGGTCCATCAATCAGTGCCCAGCCTGAGACAGCGAGCTGATAAAAATGCAAGGTCAGCTCTGAGAAAGTCCCCAGGACAAGATGGGCATCAATTAATTATTCCCAACTTTCCTGCTTCCTGAGTGTTGGCCTGATCTCCTCCAGCTGAATTCAGATCTCCCACCTGTGTCTCCATGTGCTGTTTCTCCTGTTCAGACCCTACGCCTTTGTCTATATTCTCCTCCCAATCAACTCCTGGCAACTATTATTTTAATTGTCCTCCTCCATGCCAGCTGTTTCTTCATTACGCTCCTGTCCCAGTTCTAATTTGCTCTCCTCCATCCCAGCAGAATTAGACTAGATGGATGGGTGATCTCCAAGGGCTCGTTCGGCTCTAAGATTATGAGATTTACGTGTTCAATTGCTGTGGTTGTCCCCTTCTTCAGAACAGTTAAGCTCCCTTTCAATGTTTAATTAATATTGAGGGTGCAACAAATCTAGCTCATTCTGTGCCTTTAATGGCCAGTTGACTGTGGGCTTGGTTTATCAAGCCTGTCCAAATGACTAACTGAAGAGATCCCAAGCTCCTAACAGCTCCATGAGGCAAGTATTTACTTAGGCTAATGGCTTCCATTCTACAGCGGGCAGAGCCGAAGACTATGAGAGCTCATTGCTAAAATATTATGATAATGGTTTGGAAATCATACAACAATGGGGCCATTTTAAAGTGTTTGAAATCTTACCAGCCGTTTTCACTAAAGATGTCACTATGTAATTTAAAGCTGCAAAAATGTCAGCTACTCCCACAATCTTGAAAAAGCACCTTAATTACAGATATTTTCCTTTAAGAACCTTGTTCAGAATTCTATGCCAGAAAACAGAACTCATATTTAAGATTCTTTTAAAAAATGGAATCAGTAGAGCACTAGGAAATTAAACTATGTAAATACTTTTTGTTATTTATGCATTTTTGGTCGTTTGAGAGAACTGTTCAAAAACCTTTCTAAAAAAGGTTGGATTGGGATGCTTTTATTCTATCTGTATTCGTTTCCTAGGAGTGCTGTAACAGACCAACCAAACTGAGTGGTTTAAAACAACAGAAATATATTCCCTCACAGGTCTGGAGGCCAGAAATCAAGGTGTCAGCAGGGCTGTGCCCTCACTGAAGGCGGTAGGGGAGGGTCCTTCTTTGCCTCTTCCAGATTCTGGTGTTTTCCACCAGTCCTTGGCATCCCTGGCTTGTAGATGTCACCCTAGTCTCATGGCCATCTTCTCGCTATGTGTCTTCACATCAGCTTTGCTCTGTGCTTACCCATCTCTGTGTCCAAATGTCCCCTTTTTAGAAGGACCCCAGTCGTATTGGGTTAGGGCTGACCCTAATGACCTCATCTGAACTTGATTACCTCTGTAAAAACGTTATTTCCAGTTGAGATCACATTCTGAGGTACTAGGGGTTAGGATTTCAACCTATCTTTTTGGGGGAGGGGCACAATTCAACCTTTAACACTATCAATATCATTTTTAATGATGACATTTTGGTCACCTAAGTTCATATCTACATATTCTTTAATTCTGCACACGTGTGTGAACAAGTAAATCAACACCCCCCCCCCCGCCACCCCCGGTGGAATAGTTTAGTTGATGGTATGGAATTTAGAAAAAAGTATTTTTTTTTAAGTTGAATTTATCACTTTTCAACAACACTCAGCTGTTGTTGGATTTTCTTTTAGGTAACCACCATGCCACCTTGTTTTATTTCATTTTGTTTTTTAAACGAAGTATAGTTGGTTTACAATGTTGTGTTAATTTCTGCTGTACAGCAGAGCGACTCAGTTATGCCACCTTGTTGTTCATCTTTTCACCACCCTTTTGTTCCCTCCTAACGGAGCATCCAGTGATGCTGGCTGTCTTCTCTGAAATTTAACTGTTATTTTTTGCCTGTCATGTATCGCTTCCTTTGTCTTGTCCTCCAGAGGGAGATCCTGTAGCTTCTGCCATAACTCAGTTAAAGCTCCTTGAGGAAAGGAGAGTGCTTTTACATGTTTTTTTGAGCCCACGCAGTTTGGAGCATGATGACTGAGGCACAGAATGTACTCTGTCTTTCCCTCCCCTTATCTCCTTTCCCTGTTTCCCTGCCTGATATTTTTGCTGTCCGTACTCATCCTGAAATTTAAAAATTATAAAATATTGCAGAGGTATTATTTCATAAGCTAATCCTGAAACTTAAAAATCATAAATAAAGTATTCCATCTGGACCAGGTTACTTTCTGTATGATGTTTTACATTTATATTTGGTCGGAGACTTTCTAAAATGCAGATTTCCTTTTGTAATTAGAAAAAACAAGTAACCAAATTAACCTTGAGCATCAAAGTTATAAAGTGTAAAAAGAAAAAATCCGGCATTATAAAGATTTGACCAAGCACATAATAATACAATGCCTTTTGACAACTGAGTATAAAATGGAATTACACATAACCATAAATGTAAATGTGTTCCCTGAGTCAGAAAAGAATGTGTAATTTATTTACCTTGGTAAATAGAGATTTCACATTGATGGCTTTTTTATTAGCCTTGCATGTGTGAATAAAAGTATAGTTCTACAGTATGGAGGTTCCTTAAAAAACTAAAAAATAGTTACCATATGATCCTGCAGTCCCACTCCTGGGCATACATCTGGAGAAAACTCTAAAAGATAATGCACTGCAATGTTCATAGCAGCATTATTTATAATACCCAAGACATGGAAGCAACCTAAATGTCCATTGACTGTTGAATGGATACAGAAGATGTGGTATATATATACAATGGAATTTTACTCAGCCATAAAAAAGAATGAAATAATGCCATTTGCAGCATCATGGGTGGACCTAGAGATTATCATACTAAGTGAAGTAGGCCAGACAGAGAAAGACAAGTATCATATGATACGGTTTATATGTGAAATCTAAGAAAATGATACAGATGAACTTATTTACAAAATAGAAATAGACTCACAGACATAGAAAACAAACTTAAGGTTACCAAGGAGGATAGAGGGGTGGGGGAGGGATAAATTAGGAGTTTGGGATTAACATATACACACTACTAAATATAAAATAGATAAACAACAAGGACCTACTGTATCGCACAGGGAACTATATTCAATATCTTGTAATAACCTATAATTGAAAAGAATCTGAAAAAGAATATATATATATGTATAACTGAATCACTTTGCTATATACCTGAAACTAACACAAGATTGTAAATTCACTATATTTCAATTAAAAAATTTTAAATGCTTAAAAAAAAAGTATAGTTCTAATCATAGGTGATTTTTCCCACAAGGAAATCATAATTAAAATGGCCTTTATCATTTTAAAGCATGATTGAAGCAAATATATATGATCTTAAGCTCATTGCTCATGGTCAAGGAAACATGAATTTTCTTTTTATACACAAAAAGAAAATGCATGATCCAGGAACGGTAAACTTGAGAAGATGTATAGGCTTGAAGTGAATTGGAAAGGAGGAGAAAAAGGTGATTCAGTTTGAACAAAACCCTTTAGTGTACGTGACACGTATGCAATAAGTAAACTGCTAGTGAAATTATTTGTCTTACTGTAGCATTGTTATCTTCCTGTAAATTTCAGTTAATTTTGTTTTTACCTTTATTAGGTCATAAGTCAAATTTCAAGCCCCAAATTATTAATTGTTTTCCATAGCATTCAAAATGGGAGTGAACTCTGCCAGAAAAGGCACATTAGTTTTTAATAAATACATTTGTGAAAAGTACCATTTTTCAAATAGAACACAGGGACTTATCTATTTTCGTGGAAAATGTATATTTCATAGTTACAGAGTATGCCACATCCTATACATTCAGCCTGATGCTTGGAGAGCTCTGTATAAATATATCACATTTAGCTTTTTTAGAAAGAAACCTATTTTATCGGGTTTTGACAAATTTCAGTTTGTCATAGCAGTTTAAATATAGCCAGCGTCTTTGAAGATTCATAGGTCAGCCTCTAAGACATGATAAGCCTATAAATGGAGGTATAGATAGTATATTAATTACACATTTCATACACTGATAACCTTTTCCTGACCTTCTAAAATGACTGGTGTTTTTTAGACCCTATTGCTTTCATCATGCGGGATTCAATTCTGTATTTCCTTGCCCCAGTTATACATCCCCTTTTAAATTAACATGGTAGCATTTGAAGGTTTGAGTCCTTAATTATCATTCATCCCATTAAAATACCCTTTAGATGATAAGTAATAATCTATTTCCTCCACTGGTTATCAGAGTGGTTATTTGGCAAATAGAAACTATAGTTTCTTCTAGTTCTACCTAGAATTGTTGGGTGCTATTTGGATGGGGACAGTGATTTCCAGCCAGATCTTCCAGATATAATTTTCTGAAGATATTTAACAATAGAAGGAGGTCACATTTTCCTGAATCTTACTGATACGATGGTGACCTTAGCCAATATTGAGATATCATTGTGGGGGTGTGTGTGTGTGTATATATATATCTGTGTGCTAAGAGCTCAGCGTGCATTGCTCTTAGACTCTTATCAGGGCTCCTATTTGATAGACACCAACTTTATCCTGATTTTGCATTTGAAGAAAACTTGTCAGTATTACACACCTATAAACTTGGTGGACTCCAGATTAGATCTCAGACCTCCTGGCTGTACCGCATGTTCTTAACCTTCTAATATAAATACTGAAGAGCAGGATGGGGGGACAGTGGCTTTTCTTCCTCCCTTCCCCATCGTCCGTCCCTTTCCCTTTTAGCTTCCGCATACCATCTGAACCACTGGAAAATTCTACCAAGCACTCGCTGTGAATTATTTGGTCTCTCATCTCTCTCTTTGTTCACTTAATTCTAACTCACAAAGGTTAGTTTATTTCTGTGCGTTGCCTTTTCCACTAGCATGAATGTTACAAATGCAAGTTAGGACAAGAGGCTCACTGATTTTTTAACACGGTGGTTCTAGAATCTGTTGGATCATCGGATTCACTTGAATAGACTTTTAAAGGTGGAAATCCCCAAATCCCTTCCATGCCTACTGAATAAGGATTGAGCCACTGGGATTCCTGCTTTGAACACGAACTTTGGGAAAGTTCATGAACATGAACTGAGCACTGGTGTCCGTCATACTTTGTGGGAAAGGATCCACACATGGGCTGTGAAAATAGTGCATCTAAGCCTAGAAGTACTGGAGAGCAGTGAGAAGAGTAGGGTTGGAGGAGCTGGATGTTGGGTGGGTTGAGGAGATGGAAGATGGGAAATTCTCCTTAGATGCTAATGACCTTGAGTGATGGTGAGGCATCCTGCTGGCTGTCCAGTGGGTATTTGAAAAGGCAGTTCGGAATCTTAGTGGGGACAGAAAAGGAGAGGGAAAGAGGAGGAAAACAGAGCAAATGAAAGCGAAAGAGTGAGAGAGAAGATGAATGAATAAGTGGATGAATGAATGAATTATGGACCGGGTAGGTCTGGAAGTGGGGCTTAGATTGTTGGCTCATGAGGAAGCCAGTTCTGCCTTGAGTCCTCAGTGTAAAGGAAGAAGCAGTGGTCAGCTCTGTGGATGAGGTCTTAGGACTCCAGTGTTCTTGGACAAAGCAGGTAACAGGTGCAGGGTTGGGAGTTCTGAGAGGCTAAGCAGGTAGGCTGGTACTCGGATCTATGAAGAGCTTTTGGCCAAGGCATCTGGACAGCACTGAGTATTTGGACATGTGAAGCAGGGAGTTTGGCACCAGTGGGTATGACATGACGGCGGCATAATGTCAATCCTCGTGTGAGGAACAGCAGGAGGAATCCAAGAGAGAACGGAAGGATGAGTTCCAGTGTCCATCTCGTGGTGTCCGGCAGCACCATGACTTCTGAGCCCAAGGCAAGGGTTGCTGCCTGGGTCTGGGGCAACTTTGCTGATGTCGATGGAGAATATCTCATGGGCGTGTCTGATTCCCCAAAGTGATACAGGTTGCATGTGCTGAGGCTTATTCCCAGGTGTAGCTCCTCCAAAGAGTCATGGCCCTTCCAGCTCTTAAATTCTGAGCAGCAACATTGGAGCTGAGCCGGGTGGTGGTTAGAGGGTCCCTGCATCACAGATGCATGGCGACCAGCCCAGTGCCTTCTGGCCATCTTTCAAGGACATGATTTGGAGAGTATCCACTGCTGGGTGTGATCTGAGCTTCTGTTCCCCATTGCATTTTCTTGTCTCTTTTCTCCCTTCGATTATATGATTAATTAAAAGCCAACATTTTTTCGAACCACTTATACCTCTGTTGGCAGAGGTACTACCAGGTGATAAGTCAGAGAGGGTGTAATTTATAGACTGTAATTATGATATGCAAATCAAGAAAAACATACTTTAGAGGAAAATATAGAGCTGACATAGTTAATATAGAGCTAACATAGATGCCAATAATATTCACCTTTTTATTTACTTATTTATTGATTTTTGCAAAAAATACCAGCATCCCCTCCATCTCCACCTGAATATCAGTGACTAACCTGGGTTAACAGTTTCTGAATTCTGAATACTGTGTGTAGCATGGCTAACGTAGGCATATGGCAGATCAAGAAATGATCTAAATAAATTTAAATTTGGAGGAAGAGGAGAGAGAAAAGTGAGAAAAGGAAATGAGATGAGCAAATGGTATAGGAGAGGCAGACATGAAAGAAAGACTCTGCAAACTGTGACAAACTGAGGTATGAACAGTGTGGAATTTAATGACATGCATTAGATTTATTATTATTATTGCAAAAAAGCAGCAATTAACCAGTCGTCCATATAGTGAATATAAAACAGCTGGCTGTCAACACTGCATGTTCAAAAATTCCCATTTGTGTTTCTCTCATGATAACTTTTTCTTGCAATTTAAAATTAGAGAGAGTTTGTTTTTCATATGGCTCTGGAGGGGGAGGTGGAAACGATGACTTCATAAACCTTTAAGAAGTCAAAGACGTTGAATGAAGACATTTTCTCAGAGGGAAACAAGGACTGATTGCTTTCAATCCCTCGCTTCAAGTTTTCAAGAAACAGAAAGCATAAGGTAAATCATATTGACAAATAGGTATCAGGTGCTGACTGTTTGCAGTGCGTTCTGTCAGGGAAGAAAGGGACCTGAGAACTCAGTTGAATCTTATGTTCTAGTTGACAAGGTAAGATTTATGCTCTTGCAGAAGTAATAGTAATAGTGGTAGTGCTGTCCCAGGCCCTCTGTGATTAAGTGCCAGGGTGTGACATCAGACAGGGGAGCTCAGAGCAAGCAGACGGGATCACTGACCATGGACCAGACAGTCAGAGAAGACAGGGCAAAGCTCAGATCACCTTCCATACCAGAGTTCCTTGCCCTACTGGTATTTTGGGCTGGATAATCCTTTTTCATGACAAGGGTGGGGGAGGGAGGAGGCTATCTGCACATGCCAGTGCCTTTCCCCCCTAATTATGACAACCAAAATGTCACAGGCATTTCCATATGTTCCCTGGAGCCGGAGGGGGGCTATTGAGCTACTGGTCGAAACTAACAGCAATTGCTCAGCTTTTGGAATTACCCACATGACACGAGCAGTTGAATACCTATTACATTACTTAGGACATTCAAACAAATATTATTTTCTGTGCTAGTTTTTGTTTAATAAAGTACCATGAAAACTATTTAAACTTACAAGGAATTCTAGAGTAGTTCATCTTCCTATAAATTCAGCAAAGTTTAGCCATCTGGCATTTCATCTACAACTTCTGTATTAATAACTAGAGGCAGTGCAGAGGAGTTTTGGAAAATGCTTTCTGGGTGCTCCCTGTCTCTGTGTGTGGCCTTGGGAAAGTTACCTAAACTCACTGTGTTTCAGTTTCCTCTTGGGAATAATTGTGATGCCTTCCTGCAGATTTTTCTGACGAGTGAATGCAGATAACACTGTGCAAGCAGCCTGGTCTGTCATAAGCACTAAATGGGTGTCACTATTATTTTACTGTTTTAATCGCGAACTTTACAAATCAAGTGTATTCTGGTAACTGCTGTATTTTAAGATGAAGACCATAAATGGGCTGGGAGACTCACAGAATTCATTGGTAAATTTGGGGCCAAAGGCATTTGCTGAGGGAGAAGGGGGCTTAAACATTTGCATATGTTTGAAAACATCATTATTTTAATATTTGGCATCTTCTAAGTACCACGACTGTCCCTGCCTCAGTTATGGCTCTGCCCAGCTGGGCAAAGGGAGCCTGGGCAGGCTGTTGAGACAGGGGTGAAAGCCAGCTTGTCTCTGGGGCTGCAGGCTGAGCGCGGACTCCGCGGGAGGGTGGGCTTGACGTGCGCACCTGTGATTAGCAGAGATAGTGTCCCTACTAGACACCCAGAGTTGTGGCAGAGTCCTTGCTTCGGTTAGCTATTGATTGCTGCCTAAGACAACCGCAAAACTTAGTGGTTTAAAGCAACCATTTTATTGCTATTTTGCTCACAATTCTGTGAATCGGGAAATTCCAAAAGCCTAAGTTAGGGAGTTGGTGTATGACCAACATGGCATCAGATGGAGGCCCTTGGAGCCGGAAGTTCCTTATTCAAGCTGGTTTATCCACTACTGTGTCTGCACTTCATTGCTTCTTGGGTTACCTCTCTCTCTCTCTCCCCCCCTCCTCCGCTTTTTTCTCCTCCTCTTTCTGCTTTCTTCTTCCCCTTCTCCTCTTCCTCCTCCCCCTTCTCCTCCTTCTTCTTTGTCTACTTCTTCCTCCCCTCCTCCTCCTTCTCCCACTCTCTCTCCCCACTCAGCCCCCCACTCTTCCCATCTATCTCCTTGCCTACCCCTCCTTGTCATTTTATCCCCAGGGGACTCTCCCGCTGCTCTCAGGACAGCCCTACTTCTTACCTGGCAGCTGGTTTCACGAGACAGGAAGCTAGGCTGTCAGGCCAGTTAGGACTGAGCAGGGAGCTAGCGGGGACAGGGCCACTTATGTCGTATTCTATTGGTCAAGCAGTCACAGGCCTGTAGGGATGCCAAGTGGTGGAGACCTGGACTCCAGTTCTTGGGGGGGATCTGCAGGTCCCGTTGCAGAAGGGCCCGTGGTGGGGGGACACTGCGGAGCCATCTGTAGGGCTCACGGTCTGCCTGTCTCTTTAAGGCCTGTGTCCTGTGACTCCGCCTCCCATAGATTCTGACCCCCTTGACCAAGGATCTTCATTTTTAACAAACACCCGGAGGTGAGTCTGATGCAGGGAGTCTAGAGTCAAAAGCAATTATTTCAAAAATAGATGGGAAGAAATACTAGAATTTCTGTTTCTATTATCTTTATATAAAAGTAAGTAGCATAAAATTTACTAATATTAATATGCAAGGTGATGCCGGTGCCCTCGCTTTCTCAATATGTTAAGCTGCTGACACACGTCGGGGTCAGTTTCTGGGATATCCTGAGGGAATCATGGACAAATGGGGAAGGATTTTAGTTTACAAGTGCTAGGAAAGTGAATTTTTGCATTATGTTATTTATGTGGTAGGATCTTCATAATGTTTTGTAATGAAGTGTGGAGGGACCGTTACTTTGTGTTCCATAGAGAGGTTCCATAGGTATTTAGTGGCAACATATTTTTTAAATTGTCATATTAATATAATATATTAAACATAATTAAACTTAACGTATGTATATACAAATATATGAATGTGTGTCTATCTATCATCTATCAACTGTCTAGCTATTCAATATCTATCCATTCATCTATTTATCTATCATCTATCTATTCAATATCTATCCATTCATCTATTTATCTATCTATCCATCTATCAATCTTTTTAAAGAGAAAAGTGGTCCAAATTTGCTGAACTTTATGTGATTTTTAATAGTGTGTTAAATAGGTGGTTTTGGAAAAAATAAGAGAATAATTATTTTTCTCTAATAATTAAAAATAAGAGAATAATTCAAGAATGAGACAGAATCTGCTTTTCACAAAAAACTAATACAATGGAAAAGTAATTTTTTAATCAGACACTTTAAAATAATTCCATCCTTACAGGAATTTGTGGTTTAAAATGAAATAAAAGGGACCTCCCGGGCAGTCCAGTGGTTAAGATTCCATGCTTCCAATGCAGGGGACGCAGGCTCGATCCCTGGTCAGGGAACTAAGATCCCACATGCTGCACTGCGTGGCCAAAAAAAAGAAAGAAAATGAAATAAAAGTGTCACTATAATAATGGCCTTATTCGTACTTTAGATTTGGAAATTTAGAAAATTCTTTTTTAAACATTCTTATCTACACTTTTAACTTGGTTGTAAAACTTCCAACTGGAGGGTTTCAGTGTGCTTTGTGCTCATTTTAAACTTTTCTTATGAGTTTTCAAGCAAGAGATTTTAGGATGGAAATGTACTAGCAAATTTCAACACACAAAAAAATCATCTAATCAGAAGATGGGTTTGAAAGAAATCAAAATTTAGTAAGAATAGTCAAGAATGCAATTGGATTTACCCGTCTGTTTGAGATGTCTACTTTAGTTATAACAGTTTTAAACTATAAGTCAGAATAAACTGAATGTGAAAACGAACTCTCTAAACAAAATTTTGAATCACTGTATCACTATATCATAAATTATTATTCCAAGATTTTAAAAAACTTGTTCAGTTAAAATATAAAATAACATTTGTTCTATATAATATCTTTCACTGTATCTGTATGTAATTCTTTTGAAATGTAATGAAAATATATATGTACACACGCACAGTTGTGTGTATAATATATAAATGATGAAATATATACTGATAGAGAGTAAATGTCAAAAGTCTTCCTGTTAAGAGTGTATGGGCAAAACATTCTGGGAAATACTGGTAGTCATATTAAAGATGTTTTGTGGACATCACATACTGGTCTCTAGGAAGCGTAAACAACTGATTAAAATATAACTCTGCTCAATATTATGTAACAACCTAATTGGGGAAAGAATTTGAAAAAGAGATACATGTATATGTATAACTGAATCGTTTTGTTGTCCACCTGAAACTGGCACAACATTGTTAATCAACTCTACCCCTATATAAAATAAAAAGTTAAAAAAAAATATTACCGCAGCTAGGATTCTCTTTTCAGCAAAAAGCCACTTCATTTAAAAATATTTTTTAGACAACAAAACCTTTGCTTGGAGAACATGATTAAATGTTCTCTGCTTTTTTGTTTGCTTTGTTTTGTCATTTCAACTTTTTCCAAATATCACATGGTATTAATTAGATCTAGTTTAAAACTTGTGAATTCCCTACTGCCAGATTAATTGTAATCTTATCAAGACTACTTTTTGGTTCCAGCCACTTCATTATGCAACCTGTTTTTGGTAAAATTGGTTTTTAGCTTAATGTTGGAAAAAAAACACCCTTATTCTTGATTTTAGAAAATGAATTTCATTTGTGAGACTGTGGTTGCTAGAAATACAAACACCATTGAGAATGGCAGTGAATTTATTTTCTCCCGTTTCATCACCCTTGAAAGAACGTGTACCTGTGCTGGGCATCTTCTCTTGCCCCTCCCAGTACACTCTCCCGTTCTCCATGGGGCCCTGCTGCATGGACCACTTTCATATTGCTGTGCCTTCAAGCTTCTGGTTGGTTGGATGGGGCCAATGGAGAAGTCACATAGAACTTGGGTAGAGAGGAGAGGGAGGCCAGGGTTATCATTCCAATAGGGTTACCTCAGACTGACTGTGGCTCTTGACCAAAGGCCAGCTTCCCAAGGCCTCAGATCACAGAGCTCTGTACTGCCTGACTCTCCCTTTAGGGACCCAGTATTCTCTCATTGTCCGTCTGGACCCCCTGGTAGCCACTGTGGACTCTGGTGTTTCCTTCTACCCACTCACATTTTAATTTATAGTCCTCTTATTAAGCTTTCCTCAAATTATCTCATGTGATGACGTCGCATATTTCTTATATGACCCTTGATTAATAAAGTATCCTATAAACGTATTTTATGATTTTCCCAGGTTTGGAAGTATTTTAATTCTATTTTAGAACACAGCATATACATCATGTGTTTCTTTTACATTAGTCATTTATTTGCTAGTTCTCTCTATCCATCAAGGTTTTGAAGAGAGACAGAGATTTTAAGAATATACATTTTTAATTGAGTTTGGTTGAATAGGATAGCATTAACATTTTTTAAGTTAGGGTTTCCTCATTTGAGGAAAAAAGATTTTCAAAGTGCTTTGCCATACTTGATTACAGCAACAGTTGGTAATTTTTTTTCTGCAAAGGATCAGATAGTGAATTTTGAAGCTTTGGCAGGCCATGTGATCTCTGGTGCAACTGATCAGCTCTGCCATATGTTGCAAAAACCAACCACAGACAATATGTAAATGAACTGAGATGGCTGTATAAATAAAACTTTATTTATAGTAATAGGTGGTGAGACAGATTGGCCTGCTGGCTGTGGTTTGCTAATTTCTGTACTGGAGTAACACAAGGTTGGGAAATGGATATAATTCCTTTCAAAAGCATAGAGTTTTTAAAGGCATATAAATTACAAAGCTTCACAGTGGATAAAATTATAAAAACTTTGCTGCTTAAATTATTATTTAAATTCTATTTACAGAAAACTCCTAGTTATATTCGTCTAAAAATAATTACAGTGTACAAAGAAATACTTGCCTGTAAGAACTACATATGTATGAAAAAAACTTGAGTAAGTGCCTAGTTTGTGTGAATTGAATAATATTTAGTGTATTGTGTGAAGCCTAAAAATAACATTTGATACTTTTGCTGACTCTGAAACCACTTAACAGATATTTAATTAACATTAGCAAGTGTGGATACAGATGGTACTTTTCAGATCATGCTGATGTTTGAGTTACATATAAAAGTGAATGTCCTCATTCCTTTTCTCCATGTGTGCATGTGTGTTTGTGCATGCGTGCACGAGCCATTAGTTCCTGGTCTTCTGCATTGCTGACCACTGCGGAGTGTGTGCCGTCTCCTTCACTGCAAAGGGTGCATGCAGAACAGAAGCAATGGGCCGAAATGGGCTTGCATGTGGTGACTGTATCTAAAGAAGGGGAATGTGTTCAAAGATTGAAGGGTCCAAAGTCAGAGTACAGGAGGACGCTGGCCCCAGACAGATCTCAGGAGACTCACGTGTGTCTCTTCACGGATTGTTTTCTTCTCTGCTGATTGGCTTTACTTCAGGTGTTGGCAGACATCAATTTACTGTTTTGCAGTCTTAATTGTGTGTGTGTGTGTGTGTGTGTAAGAGATAGGAAGAGGTTGACTATGAACATTTGAATAAATGATTGTTCAATAAATGATGATTGAAAGCAAAGGACTAAGGAATATCTTATTTGGAGTGGGATAGGTTAACTGTCCATGCCTGGTCCAATCAGCTAAGACCAGGAAGCAGACTGCTCATGTCTTTTGGGGCCACTCTTTGAAGGAGTATTTCCCTGGCACTGAGCGTGGGGAGCTGAGGAGAAGACCACCAATGTCTATTCTGTTGCCCAAAGCAGTATGTGAGAATTCCAAATAAGGCCACAAAGATGGATCTGACCCTTTTTAACCTATTGGACTGCGTGGTAGAGAGAAAGGTCTACTTTATTTTCCAGAGTCTATGGAAAGTAAAGCTATCAATAAAATGGTAGGAAAAAACTATTCCATATATATATATGTATATATAATTTTTAAAAATAGCTCTTTAAGAATTGTAACTATTTGAAAATTTGACTTTATGTTGATACAATCAGGTGAGGGTATCCCACCTACCTGCAGCACACAGGTACATTTCAAATATAGCTTCATGAGAAATCTCTTTGTAATTTCTTTTCAATATAATATTACAGATAGAATTGTAGCACTTTAATTTAGCATCTGTACTTGGTCAGGATGGTGGTACAACTCTCTAGTATTCTTGGAAGCTTTATACAAAGAGTTAAGTGTCATTTAGTGCAGCTCTATAGAATATTTGCCTCAAAGCTTGTACCTTCTCCCTCAGTTTTCTGGGAGGCATTCATGTGTTTTGATGGTATTTCTTCCACTGCCCATGAAGCAACCCCCAGCAGAGCGTCTGGGTCATGATTCATCATAGGATACCACCTCCACAGGGGGAGACAGTTGTTCTGAGACCCCCTGGAAATTATGCTCCTCACCTGCGCTCCTGAGATCAGCCCTCCATGCATCAGAGGTCACCACTGCCTGCCCAAGGTGACTGTTTGGCAGAGAGATGGATCAGGTAGCCAGAAACAGCTGTTCTGGAAACTAGAGAGCTGATGTCTAAGTTTGGCTTAGAGAAGAGCCAGGCCTGGCTGGTTTTGAGTCTCATGACTCATGGCTTTAACGGGGCGACTACGGTTTGAGTTAAACGATGTGTTTAATTTGGACATTAGGATGTAGAGAGACTAAGTAAGGAGTTCCTTGTTAATCCCGTGTGTCTTTGGAGAGGAAGAGCTCTAGGCATCTTGGCCTTTCAAGCTAACTCACAGAGGCCGCTGTCTTGGCCGGTTCCCATTTCAGTGACTGACGCTTGGGATCCCCTCCCAGATGGTTTGCAGAATCCAGCACCACACGATGGAGGTAGGTGAGTTGCATCCTGAAATGCAAGCATTTTGTGGGCAGGAACATTTTCTAACAAGAGATGCTCAACATTCTTACTAGAGTGGAAGGCATCTTAGGCTTAGTGGATGGAAGGCAAAGGAGACTGTGAGGAGGTGTAAATGCTTCTAATTAAAGCCGGGGTGGAGGCTGGGGAGGTGTTGGAGGCATGAGGAATTTAGCACACAACTACAGATGTTTCTTTCTGCCTTCCTCTCCTTTGGTGTTATTATTAGAATAGAATTATTAGGAAACGTGAGCTTTCTTGCTGGACCGGCTGTCCCAGACTGGCCGAGCGTATCTGGCTGGCCGAGGAGGAGCCCCCTTTCCTGTGCTACCATCACATTTCCTGACGCTTGGCTGTGAGGACTGATCCCTCCTCCCCCAGCGCTGGAGTAGAACTATAATTGAAGCAATGTGTGGTGCGTTGGCACAAGGAGAGCTATTTATGAAAGCGTATCCGTTTTGAACTGGTAGGCTTCTTCCAGCTGAAAACTGCAAGAACAAGGAAGAAGGCTGTTCTTCATTTCACATAAAAGCCCCCTAGGTTCTCACTAGCCCATGATCAGGGAGTCTGTTCCATTTGTGATTTTCTCAAAATGTGACCCTAAGAAAGAGTTCTTGAGTTAGAAAATAAAGGAAAACAATTCCATCACTAGTGATTGTTAATAATAATTGATAAATAGTGTCTAATTTGAATCAACCCGATCCGTCCTACAAAAGGAATGGAAGTAATTATATTCTGGTCTTTCCTTATTCAAGGGTTCAGTGCTAACTCCCATAAGGCCATCTTCTGCGCATAATTCATTCAGGATGTGTTAACGTTGATACTTTTCAGGCAAGCAGATCTAGGTTTGAGTTTACATTATGAAAATGAAGGTCTTTGGCTTTCCCCTTGTCACTATTAGTTCTTTTCAGAATTCTATATTAGCTACTGTTTTATAGTCTTCTGAAAATGATTGCACTGCTAGATATTCATTACAATGTGCTTTCACGTGGAATTGGAGTATTCAATCAGGAAAACACATTTGATACAAAATCATTATATACATATTTTTACTAAAACCATGGATCGTGTGCATTAAGGTGTATAGTAATTAATTCCATGCATTCCACGTTCTGTGTTAGGTACTTTGACCATGAAAACAAAGTGAAGTTTAAGCATTCTTTGAGATGGGTAAGAGGGAGCTGGGGGAACCACTTGGGGGCCATCACTGGAGAGAGAGGGGCATGCCTGAGGTTACACAGGTTCTATGTAACCATGAGCATACCCAGGGCAGTCGCTTACAACTTACTCATTTGCCTGTGTTGTGGGATTTGGTTGAAGATACGTCGGCAGGGGCAAGCTGGTCAAGTACCTAGTTTTCCCAGCCAAGGAGTGTGGTAGAGAGAATTCTAAGTGTCTCCCAGCATTCGGCCCCCTGGTGGACATGCCCTGTCTAATCCTCTCTCGTTGAGTGTGGACATCATTGTTAAGATCATAGGATTCACTTCCATGATCAGGTTACCTTATATGGTAGAGGGATTTTGCAGATGTAATTAACACTAATGAGTGGAGTATAAGTTAATCAAAAAGGGATATTATCCTAGGTGGACTTGACCTAACCATATGAGCCCTTAAAAGGGACTCCAAAGTAGTGCCAGATGCTCTGCTGTTGACCTTGAAGAAGCAAACTTCCATGTTGTGGAAAGGGCCACCCGGCAAAGGTTGATGAGCAGCCTCTAGGAGCAGAGGGCCTCAGTCCTACAACCATAAGGAATGGAATTTTGCCACAGCCCTTGAGTTTGAAAGAGGATCCTGAGCCTTAAAAGGGATCTCGGTGCCAGCTGACACCTCGACCTCAGGCTGGTGAGATCCTAAATAGAGTTAAGCCACATCTGGACTTCTGACCCACAAGAACTGTGAGCTAATGAATGGGTTGCTTTAAGCCTCTAAGTTTATGACAACTTGTTAGAAAGCAATAGAAATCTAAAACAAGAGTGCATTTGTTTTCTGTTGCTGCTGTAACAAATTACCCCATAGTTAGTCGCTTAAAACAGTGTAAATTTTTTATCTTAACCTTCTGGATGTCAGAAGTTCAAAATGGGTAAAATCAAGGTGTCAGCAGTGCTGTGTTCCTTCTGGAGGCCGTCAGGGACAATCTTTTTCCTTTTGCCATTTCTAGCTTCTAAAGGCTGCCCACATTCCATGGCTCATGGCCTCTTCCATCTTCAAAGGTAGTGATTTCATCACCCTGGGTTCTGCTTTCTCCATCACACCTCTTTTTCTGACTCCGACCCTCCTGCGTCCCCCTTTCACTTACAAGGACCCCTGTGACTATATTGGACTCACTGGATAATCCAGGATAGTCTCCCCACTTCAAAGTCAAATGATTAGCAGCCTAATTCCATCTGCAGCCTAAATCCCTCCTTCGCCATGTAACCTAATGCATTCTCAGGTTCCAAGGGTTAGGGCATAGACATCTCTATTCTGCCTACCACTGGGAATTCAGGTTTTATGTCGTGGAATTGGGGACGCACACATGCGACATGGTGGAATATGTGTTTCAGAAGGACCATTCCGATGGCATGGCAGGGAGCCCAGTTGGGAATTCCTTTCTCCATCTGGCCAGGTATGACTGCCAGCAAGTGGGTAATGCCTCAGTGTACCTATGGTCCTTGAGATTACACTATTTCTGGAAATGGTAGTAAATTAAGTGGATTTAGCTATAAATAAATGTATAATGTAGATTTCCCTTAATACTCATTTCACAAAGAGAGTGTGTCATTTTGTACGTGTGTGTTCCTTTGATTGAAAGTTGTGGGAACATGCATTTACTGCATTTCCAGTCACTGCCTTTATGGGGTCCTGGGTCCCCTTCGCTTGCCTTATTGAAAAGCCCAGGGACAAATCCATGGCTCACTACCAGCGTGTCCACAGGCCTCACTGCTTGCTCTGGCTTCTCATCCTTCCAACCTTAATTTTCTCTTTGCTTCATTTTTCTTTTCGTACTTTCCTCCATTTGCTGGGTCTTCGAAATTTTATTTGTATTCATTATTGTTTTAAAAGCGTGTTTGACATTAATCTGTTTGCTCCAGAGAATGAACCTTGTTTGACCTGAATTCCAATGATGCTCTGGTGGTCAAGTGGGAAGGAGAGGAGACACGAGCCGCCTCTCACTCTCCTTAGGAGGCCCCAGTATTCCGAGAGGTTAAGTGACCTGACAAATGTCAAATAGCTGTCTTCTCCCCTGTCAGGGACAGCAGCATTCCTTGATCTCTTTTAATCCAGTTTCATGGTTCTCTTTACCTTACTGTTTAGAAATATTTGTAAGAATCTGGATATTCCTTAGTTACCTCTCCATAGCTCTGTCAATCAATAAATCAGTAGAAAATCAATAAAATATTCAATAATATTGGGATGGTATTTACTTTTCCTATGAACTAGGGTTTTTCAACTTTGGCACAGTAGACATTTTGAGTGGATAATTCTGCATTGTGGGACTGTCCTAGGCATTCATTGTACCATGATTAGCAGCAACCCTCGTCTCCACCCACTGATGCCAGGAGCATACCCCCTCCTAGTGTAACAACCAAAACATCTCCAGACATTGCCAAATGTCCCTAAGGGGGCAGACTCATCCCCAGTTGGGACCACTGGTATAAACATATCCGAGAATAGCAAGGAAAACATAGTTTGCCTAGGAGCTGTTGGCTGGATTAATTTAGGTGCTTGAATGAGGTGAAGAATATTTTAATTCCAGTAGAGAGACATTCTGTGTTAGAGGGAAAATGGAAATTTTACTCTGATAGAAGTAAATAGGCCATTATCAAAGTATAGTAATTGTCTACTGCTTTTGTATTTTGTTATTTTACCAGGTCAGTCTGGTAAAGGTAGATTTAAAGATCGTTAAATATTAGAAATTAAATTTTGATAACCCATCTTAATTCAGTAATAATAATATATTTGATTTTCTCATCTATAAAATGGGGATGACAAGGGCACCTACCTCATAGCGTTATTGTGAGGATTACATGAGACTTACAAAGCGGCTTTTATTTTGCCTAGAAGCTCTCAATTCATGTTAACTAATATTATCAACCAGGAATCGGGTTAAGTTAATGAAGAGATTTTTAAATTATAAGGTATAAACACAGACACACATCCACATAGAATTATATATTTATTTATTTTAAAAACAACTTCACGTTTCCTAGTACCTTCTTCCTAAGCAAAAGTTCCAGATAAAACAAAGGTCATCACCTTGTCCTGGAGAAATCTCTGTATCTGGCTGGAGTGGGTCCAGGCTGACGTTCTCCAGTGGTTCATCGAGGGCCAAGCCAGCAGCGCTCAGGACGACCTGAAAAGGTGTTTCAAAGTGAAGGCTGCGTGTCTGAGCTGCCAGGACTCGCTCGCAGCCCTCTCACACTTTCTTTTCTGACCAGAGTCTAGAGACATGGTTGTGATTGTTTCAGGTTGACTTATGCAATCTACCTGCTCAAGTGTCTGGCCATGTATTTCTGAAATTTTTCCTTTCTGCATACATTTGTAAAGTTATTGTGTTTGGCGGGGGAGGGTCTCCAAGCCCCCCTCCCCCCCAGCTGCCGTCGTTCTCCAGGAGAATTCACAGGACTCCACACACAGTTGTCTCAGGGCTGTGGTTCCTTACGGTGAAGGATACACAGCTATGTCTGTGGCAGGAAAAGGCACAAGGGGAGAGTCCAGGGGAAACCAGGCGTGAACTTCAATTGTCCTCTCCCAGGGGAGCCATGCAGGATGGGCTTCATCCCTCCAGCAACAGATTGTGAAAACACCTGCGAAGCGCTGCCTACCAGGGAAGCTCATTGGACTCAGTGCCCAGGGGTTTTATGAGGGCTGGTCACATAGGCATCCTCTGCCTGGGACCTACTAAACCTCCAGACTCCTTGAAGGAAAGCAGATTTCCGCATAAACCACCTCCTTCCATAAATGGTTTAGGCGCAGTGAACCATTCTTCTTGGGAAATGGTGGAAACCCTCCTGAGATCCAAGCTCCCAGATACCAGCTGAAGGCCAACTTTGCAAACAGGCCCTTCTAGGGATCACACTCTCAGATCTGCTCTACGGACTCCTTTCTGTACAGTTATTAAAAGGGGACTGGAGTTCATTGTCATGAGGAATTTAATTTAATAGCACTGGATCCCTGAGTCAGAAAAGACCCTTAGGGCTTTCCTGGTGGCGCAGTGGTTGAGAATCTGCCTGCCAGTGCAGGGGACACGGGTTCGAGCCCTGGTCTGGGAAGATCCCACATGCCGCGGAGCAACTGGGCCCGTGAGCCACAACTACTGAGCCTGCGCGTCTGGAGCCTGTGCTCCGCAACAAGAGAGGCCGCGATAGTGAGAGGCCCGCGCACCACGATGAAGAGTGGCCCCCGCTTGCCGCAACTAGAGAAAGCCCTCGCACAGAAACGAAGACTCAACACAGCCATAAATAAATAAATTTAAAAAAAACCCCAAAAAACAAGAGTTCTCACTTTAAAAAAAAAAAAAAAGACCCTTAGAACTACCCCTTACTTTATGCCCATGTAGATTTTTTATATTTTAATCCAGCATAAGTAGAAGAGAATATATGTTGAGAAATCCTGTACACATTTATAGAAACCTTAAGATCATCTTTTATCATACAAAATGTTGCATTCTATATTTTATGCTTTTTTTTGCTACTATTACATGAATAATTGTACTTAACGTGTTTATAGTCTATTTTAGTGAAAATATAAGAGTATTTTCATGGACATTATCTCCTTTGAACTCTGTATCACTGTTTTTTGGTAACTAGGGCGTTTATTTTTTTTCCATGTTTCCAGATGAGCAAACTAACTTAGACAGGTTAGACAATTTGCTCAAGGTTGCATAGCTAATTAAAAAAAAAAAAGAACACACAAACACTGTCCTTATATTGCTCTCTGAACTCCACAGCTTTCTCTAGTGTCTTGTCCTGAGTCAGATAAGAGTCATACCTGCAACACAATAGGTTGTTATTAACATTCATTTTTTGTTTGTTTCTTTCATGCCTACCAGAGATAGTATTAAACTTTCCCTTATATGTCATCTACCTGCCTATCTCCTTTCCTCCAACTGCCACCAAGGTGTCTCAAACTGGGGATGGGGATTCTATTCTTGGCAGTTTGTTGCAGGTTAGGGCTTTAGGCGGTTCCGTGACATAACAAATTTGAGGCATGAGGCTGTCAGCTCTTCATCTAATAGTTTTTCTCCTGGTACAGTGCCCTCCACGCCTGGCTTTCTGTGATGATTCTAAGGGATGCATTTTTGGTAGTTCCTTTAGTCTAAAGATTGGATCTTACAATCTAGAGGGAAAAAAAAAATGTGTTTTGCTTAACATCTCAGAAGATAATGGTATGATGCAAATGTTGTACACCTTACTAGCTTATTTATCATGAAATTGTCATCGTTTCTAAAACACGTTGAAATATACCTACTTCAAAAATAAATCAGTATGTTTAAAACAGAGATAAATATACTTTATCCCCAAATTATTAAGCAATTACAAATCAAACAGTTGGGGCTGATTCATTATCTATATACAAGGTAGCATTTTAAAAATTCATGATAAATTGCAGCAATCTGTTGAAGTGTTGAAGGTGCTTATTTATAAAGTGTGATATAAATGAAATTTGCCACAGCGGAAGGAAAATAAATTCTTTATTGACATCCAATTATCTCTTTCCCTCACTTCGAGATTCAATATGTCCTACCTCTGCAGCAACGCTTACCGCTCAGGGACAATAATAGTTATTAACAAACATACCATTTTTAGTTCCATTGTCATTAAGACTTTTTACATTCCGGGTCAGTGTCATCACATTACCAACAAATTCTGAACTTTATTGCAAAACAAAGGATAAGGAGTAAGGTTTACATTTCCTTCCCTGAGAGTTCCATGACCTCATTTTCTGTGTTTTCCTCAGTGAACGGGTGGTCTTGCCATTGTCTGTTGAATCAGCCTTCCAGACTGAATTGCTAACTGCTCACGTCCTCCACACACACAAAACATTTTGCAAGTTCATTCTCCAGGTTTCTAACCTCAGCCTCTCAGTATTTTCACCAGTGATTCAGATTAGGATTTAAAGGATGTGCTAAAAATATTTGTGTAAAGTCGAAAATGAATAAGTTGACTGACAGTTTTAGGGTCCCTTGGTGCTTAACAGATGACATTTTCCAAAATAATATTTAAAAACAAGAACCGATTACGTTAATCAAGAATAGGAAATAGCATAGGTTTTTTAGGAAACACAAATCAACAAAATTTACATGGTTCTTAAAAAAAAGAAAAGCAATCATGCTTGTCATTAATCAATGTACAATATTATGATACAGAATGTGTTGCCTTAGCTTTTTTGTAACAAATCCTATCATGTCTGAAGTATCATGTGTGTTTTCGGATGTTATACTGTTTAAAAATCTTTTAGACAAAAATAAAGAGACTAGCATTATGAAATTCTGTGTACTCAGCAGTCAGTTTAAAAATTTATCCACATATTTTGCAAATCTTGTTTCATCTACTCCCTTAACCACTTCTCCCACACCCACCCCTAGCCACAGATTATTCTGAAGCAAATCTGAAACAACATGTCATATCATCTCCCAACATTTTGGCTGAATTCTATACTTTTGAGTCACAGGCAGTTGGAAAGAAGAGAGAGGAAAGGGACCAGAATAATAATAGGAATGGGATACCATGTTATCGGAGAAATGAGAAAAAGAACTTGGGTATACTGGTCTAGAGAGTAGAAGACCCAGGAAGATGATTTAGGGGTCCATAAACAAGAAAGGGACAATCATGTAGAAGAAGGTTAAGAATTTATCTTCGTGTCTCCAAGGCGTAGAACCAGAACTAATAGGTAAAAGCTATGGGGTGATCGATATCAGCTCAGTTCAAGAAAGAGCTTCCTACAGCCAAGTGGGCTGAAGATTCAATGGACTGTCACAAGAAACTGATGTTTTCAACCAACAGGATTTATCAAGTGGATAGGGCAACAGCTTGGCAGCGTGACCTAGAGGGGCAGGTAGAAGGAATTTAGGTGAGATTGAAGTCACATGGCTCTCTCCAAACCCAAGAGCCTGTGAAGTATGGTTGGATTCTCAGCTCAACCTCTTTATAGTTTTATGAAATAGGAATCTAATCTTTTCTGAATATGAAAGCCAGGTAAGAGCTTCATCCTACTGTTTGTAGTGTGGGTACCTAGGGATGTGGAAAGATCCTAGTGTTTTGAGCCAGCAACCTAGCAATTCACCTTGATTCTGCCACTTTCTAGCTGGGCAGGGTTCAGTGAGATATCTCCCTCAGCCTGAACCTCAGCCTGCTAATCTTTAATTAAGGAGTTCTCTGAAAATTTAACAAGGGGCCATAATTTAAGTCTCTCTCCTTTCTTGTGTACTCAGTTAGTTGCTTGATATTTAGTGTTTGAACTTACTGTTCAAATGTCCAGAGCCTCTGAAACCTTCCATGTTAATATTGCTTTGATACAGTTGAATTTGTATTAATTTGTTCAGCAGTCTGACCTGGGGGTACAGTGATGAGTTACACAGGGTCTGTTCAGAGAGAGGCTAGAGTGTGGCGGGCATTCTGGGATGGATCGAATTCTCTTCATCACTCTGGGAGAAACAAGGATATTTTTAGTCTAACCATGCTTGCCTCCTCCTATTGAAAGAGAGTAGTTGCAATAATTTCACTGCTGTAATCTTCCTACATTCTTTCTCAAGAGGGTGGGAAGAGGTTGCTTTAAACATAACATGTTGTTTTCTAGTCATGTTTTAAGGGACCTGATAAAAGTTTCCACTGTAGCCTAAAATTACATTAAATAAGAAGGGCTTATTCAATAAAGCATTACATCATTATATTGATAGAGACCTGGTAAATGTGTAATAGTCACATTCATGGAGACGTAGCCCTCTAGAGATTGTCACAAATAACAGAGTATCCCCCAAATTATATGTTTCTATTCATCCTGTTTATTAACAGTATGTACAAGTAGAGGTTTGCCAATAGATTCTATTTATAGGATACCTAGAAAATACAGAAACCCTCTCAATGCTTTGGAATGTGCCCTGGTGAACTCTGACATTCTGTGTTATCTGAAACATCAAAACAAAACACAAAACTGTGGCCAAGACTGTTCTCTCCTTGGAAACATCAACCTGTGTTCAGAGACTTGAAGGATCCAGCTTCTCCTGTGATGCCCTCAGGGCAGACGTAGAGCCGGCAACATTCAGAGCTCACACAGTGAGCAATCAAGCACTGATGTCCTTTGTTCACCAGCAGGTTGGGAAATGTAAGATAAGTGGGTTTTTTGGTGGAAGTGGGAGAAAATGTGGGAGAGGCTTGGAAGGAGGGGCTGCAGTGGGAAGAGGAATACTAAAACTTAGCAATTCCTCTTTGGTCGTCCTCCGCAAAGCACTGCCCTTCTCCTTCCCGCATTTTTCAGATGCCAGGCCCTCAACATGAAAACACGGCGTGCCAGTGGAGTGCCTCACATTCCTGCAAGTGCGTGGTGGGGAACAGACTCGGGCTTGCTGCTCCCGTGTCTGGACCCCAGACATTCAATGTGGGTGGAAACGAGTCCTGTGAAGGTTGGAAGGAAGCTGAGGGGGCAGCTCAGTTGAACTTGGTTTAGCCTAACCCTGGAGGTGATGTCTGTTTAAATTGCCTTCTTTTACCCCAATGGTGAGAGAGGAGATCCCCTGCCATCGGGGTTATAGGGATGGCTGAACACAGGACACCCAGCACTGGACAGATGAGATGATAACAGTTTGTGAGTCACGTGTATTCACAGCTGGGGTAGGAAGACACTGCAGCCACGCAGGGCCACACTGGGAACAGAGCGAACAACCAGGGCTGTGGGAAGCAGGCTTTATAGTATCAAAGGGTGGCGTGTCCCTTGGTTCCCACAGGAGGATGTGACGGGCTTGTTTGAATAACCATGTGGGCTGACAGGGAACTGAAGCCGCGACACAAGGATGAGCAGGAACAGTGCCTGGTCCTGTGATAGGAGGGTCATTGGCTAAGGGACCTTATTCACTGGAGCAGAACAGAAGGAGACCTTGGCAGTGACACCATTCGAGACCCTCCAGGTTTCCCCCAGATTTGGAGGCAGCACATAACAGTAGACCTTAATTTTAGGCCTTACACCACCACACTCAAAAAAAAAGAAAAAAGAAAAAATGCACTTCTTTGCAATCCCCATGGACTACTCACACATTGTTTTGGTCACTCAGCTCATATATTAATAATCTTTCCCTACTTTCCTATTCCTAAATATTAAAGTGTGTATACATTACAGTGGAGAATCCCAAGAGTCAGATTAGAAGGAATTTTAGATCAAAGACAATCTTATTCACCTTTCGGGGGCTCCAAATAAGGGATAAATCACTTAGTAGATAAAGACACTTGATTCTCGGCCACAGGCCACCCTCCCTCACTTCACTTCCCTCCACGCTCGAGGCAGCAAATCTTGAGAACATCACATGTTAGGTAGCAATGACGGTCCTTTGTTAAAGAGATATTGTCATTATTGAGAGGAAGGTAGCTTTCTTTGTCCTCAAATAGGATATACAAAATTATAAAACTAGAGATACACTTCCTTTTTTGTGTTTCCATCTCAGTCTCCAGCATCCACTGAGGAAACACTGAACGTTACCCACAGGTGAAGTGAGAGGGAGGGCGTAAACGTGAGGATGCCCCACTGCTGGCCAACCTGGAATCTTGAAACTCAGGACCAGAGGATATTTTCTACTCAAGTCATTCATCTGACATCAGTTTTGAACTTATTTCCTTACAAAATGGTTCCCTGAATGTGTGGCCACGTTTTAACTTCAAGTGCTTATTCTGGTACCTTATTCTGGGATTTTCTTAGAACGTTATTGAAACAAAATGCCCAGTGTTTAATGCCTTCCAACTCCCTCTTCCTCGTTGTCACCCTCTTAGCTTCTAGGTTACCCATTTCCCCTCTTCTTCCTGGCCTCTGTTTCTTTCTCCCTTCCCTCCTTTGTTGCCCCTGTTTCTTTCTATTATCTTTATCCTCATTCCACAAGTCCCATTCCTCCTGGCTTATAGGACTGTGTTGGGCAAATGTGAAATGTTCTCAAATAGGAAACAATAGACCTAAACTAAAACTTAAGTGATCTATTTCGAGGATATGTTTTATTCTCTTCCCGTCTTACAACATAATTCCCCAAAATAGACTAGAATTTAAGTTTGTTTACATTTTTCATTACTGACCCATATTTCCCAAACAGAAAGTAGGCACATAGCCACCATTTGAGAGTTTCCAACCCTACAATTTGCTTAAAGACAACAAAAGTAGATTTACAAGCTAAATTCACCTCTTAATCTCTGCAGGGGAGATAGGGAGAGATGAGGTGAGCATGTGTTTGCGAAAAGAGAAATCCTCATGGCACTTGAGGTTGTTTCTGCAACATTTCTGCATATTAAAAAACACCAAAGTGAAAGAGGGAAAACCCATGCCAAGATGGACGTCTTTTAGAGCAGCTCATGGTTAAAAACCCAAGTGTAATCAATAAGAACAACTTGATTTTCACCACGTAATCACATGGTGGGGAACTAGGACAAGTCATAGGCATTGAAGAGCATGTTCTCTTATGTGTTGCAAGCTAAATTCAAGCCATAGATAAAGGTTAAGTGGCAACATACCTGTGTTCCAGTGTCTTCAGTGAACCTGGGGGACAGAGTGAAAAAGCAGGGACAATTTTATTCCTTTCATTGTCTGATCTGTGTCTACTCACAACAATTCTGACATCAAATGAGGGGTACTTTTCCCACACCAACAATTCTCCAGCTCTCTTGACACCAACTGGATGTCCTACAATTCAATTCAATTCTGACACTAACTTCCTGGAGTTCGCCAGACCCTGCAACAGTTTCAGGACTCAGCCCCACTAGACTGATACCTGCTTCAGAAAATCCAGGTTGTCATCTGTAGTCTGACCAACAGGTGTAAATCAAGGCTTTGCACCACCCCCTCCTCAGATTCAGTAATTTGCTAGAGCAGCCCACAAAACTCAGGGAATCACTGTACTTTTACTCATCTACCAGGTTATCATAAAGGATGCAACTCAGGGAGAGCCAAATGGAAGAGATGCATCAGGCAAGGCAATGGGGTGAGGGTGTGTGTGGCAGAGTCCATGGTCTCTCCGGGCACACCACCTTCCCAGCACCTTAAAGTGGTCACCAACCTCAACTAGGAAGCTTTCTGAACCCCATCATTTGGGCATTTGGGGGAGGTTTCATTACATCAGCATGGATGAATAAATCATCTTTGGGTGTTCATTATTTAACTCAATCTCCAGCCCCTCTCCCCTTTCCTGCGGACGGGACTGTAAGTTCCAGCCTTATAATCACAGGGCTGCTTCACGCGGCAACAAGCCCCCATCCTGAAGCCATCTTTGGGCCCATCAAGAGTCATCTTATTAGCTTAAATTCAGGTGTGGTTGAAAGTAGCTTGTTATGAATAACGAAAGATATTCCTATCACTCAGGAAGTTCCAAGGGTTTTAGAAGCTCTGTGTCAGGAACTGAGGGTGAGAAGGATAGGACAAAGACCAAATACACATTTCTCATTGTATCACACACTGATAACAAATTTTCATGAATTCCTCAATGCATAGCACTGTTTGTTTCAGCTTTCTCCAAATATTGCAATAAGCAACTTAATATTCTGAACAGACTTTTTTGGCAGATATCTGTATTTTTTTTTTTTTCTGACTGAATGGATTTAGCTTTTCAAATTATTTGGAATTCTTTAAACATTTGTTTGAAATTTTATTTTCAAATCTCCCCCAAAGCAAAGAACAATTTCTTGTCCACACACATGGAAAGATGTGTTACTATGAACCTTTTAAGAATATAGAAAGCAAACTGTTGCCCAGTAGCTGTTTGCATTTATCCCTTCCACTGTAGCTGTATTTCCTAGTTAAAGACAGATACCTGAAGGATTAGAAGGGGATTAAAAAGGATGTTTCTTTAAATAATTAAATTTAATTAAGGCTTGGTATTAAATGCCATTTATAAATGCTTCTTAGTACTAACCAAACTTGGGTCTGCTAGCCTGATGCACAGGAAAGCCAATCTACTGACACCAGGTTGTGGGGAGGGAAAGTAGTGTTTACTGCAGAGCACCAAGCAAGGAGAACAGGCAGCTCATGCTCAAAAGACCCAAACTCCCTGATGGCTTTTAGGGAAGGGTTTTTAAAGGCAACATTTGGCGTGAAGGCTTCAGCTCATGGACCTTCTTCTCATTAGTTGGTGTTGAGGGAACAGGATGATGTTTCTGGAATCTTAATCATCAATCTTCTGGCTCCAACCAGTCTTGGGTCTACGTGTTGTGGTCAATGTGTGGTCACCATCCCACCTGGTTGGGGGTCTTATTTTCTGCAGAACAACTCAAAGATATGCATCATAAAGATTGTTATGTATATCCCTTGAGGGGAAACTAAGTCTCTGTTTTATCACTGAACTGTTGTTTAAGCTATCGTTACTTTTCTTGCTTGACCACTTTTCTTTTTGTTTTTTCTGCTTCCCCTCACTTCCCTAATTAGTAACTAGGAGACTAAATCCTTTTCTGCAAACAGGAGATGAGGGACATGGAGGGGCTTTTGTGCCCAGGAAGGTGCCTTGGGGTTCTGCTCCTTTCAATCTCCCGTTTTCTTTGATACTCTTTAATCCTGAGGGAAACAGGAATGGGACAAGGAAACACAGTTTTGGATAGAGAGGTTCATCAACCTTGGCATGGGAACTCAGTTTTAGGCGTGCTCAGTTTCAGTACTCACTATGACCTCTTGAGATTTTTTGCTGCTTTTTATACCCATTAACCAATAAGGAATAACAAGGGAGAGAGAAATGAAAAGATTCCCTCAACTCACATTGCCGGTGTTAACAAACTCAGGTTCAGCTGCTCGCCGCTCGCAGGCCAATACTCGAGAAACAAGTGCTGGTTGGGAAGGAAAGATTGCTTTATGCAGGATGCCAGCAACCTGGGGAGAAGGCAGACTAGTGTACGAAAACCAACTCCAAAGAGTCTGCATGACCATGAAAGTTTTAAAGCAAGAATCATCTGGGCGGTGGGGTCAGAGCCTTCCTTAGCTTCCACTGTGTGCAGACTTTCTTCTGATTGGTTGGAGGTGAGGTAACAGGGCAGCGTTCCGGGAATCTTGTGCTCAGCCTGAAGTTACCATCCTACATCTGGGTGAGGGCCTTAGTTCCTGCAGAAGAACTCAAAGGTATTGTTACATATATTCCTTGAGGAGGAACCAGGACACTTTCCCAATGCTGCACTATTGCTTGTTTGTTTGTTTTTCTAAGAATATAAATATGAATTTTTTATTTACAGTCTGAAATTCCATATTCAGAAATTTATAGCTGGGACACTTAAAACTCAGTAACTATGCCAATACAAATGTATTTAAGCTTCCTGACACTAAGTCAAATAAATACATACTTGTTAGGTAAAGGAAAAAAAATTTAAAGATACCCTGGAATTTAAATTAAAAAAATATATTAAAGATATATATATGAATGCTGCTTGGAGAGTTCTGGTTAAAATACTTGACTGGAAGTCAGAGTTCAAAGTACTTTATAAAACTGTATCACTTGCTTGCCTTGTGCTATTTATTTAAACACTTAATGTCCCATTTCTCAATCAGTGCAACCTCTTTTGCCATATGGCACCAGGATCAGGATATGATATTATCATAAAAGCTCATATCCATTTTGTATTTGACTCGAGCTCTTTGATAATTGTTTTTTCACTTTCTGGGGGTCAATCCAACTGGCCAAATAAAAACTCTTAATCTAAATCAATAGCATAGTGCTGGCTGGGCTAGTGCCCTTGAATAAGTCATTTAGCTTCATTCTCTTGTCTGCACTATAGTTTCTTGACTTCTCCTCTTTTGTTTCTGCATCCCCTCCCTTCCCTGATTAGCAACTGTTTGAATCTGACCTTTGGAGCTCAGGGAAGGTCAAGGAGGCTGAATGAAGCCTGTTTGCTACCAACAAGAAATGGGGGACATGGAAATATTTGTACCCGGGCGGGTCCCTCAGGGTCCTGTTCACCTTCATCAGGATTCTGCTCAGCTCTCCCCACCCCCAGGCAGACCCAAGGATGGTTGGAGCAAATGAAGAGAGAGGGCCCATGGTGGTAATGACTTGGGCCTTGAGTCTGCAAGTGGAGAAGCCAGACTGACAGACAGACCTGCTGTCTCTCCCCTTGTTTGGCAGCCTGCCTGCTTGGCTATCAGTGTTCGTTAGGTAATATAACACCATCCCTGAGACTGAGTAAGTTTGAGCTATACGTTTTTAACCCAGTAGTTAGGATTTTGATTGTGTAGTGAAATTTTGGTTCACCAAGCCTTCTCATTTAAGAACTAAAATTAATACATAGAGTTACACCTCAGACTAGCATTTGGGGAACCTATTTGATGGGAAAAGGGCAGGACTTGTAACTTCTCTAGAGATTCTTTCCAGATCAGCATGAGCATTTCTATTTGATGTTAGCGGTGTGACATTTGACAACTCTTCTCCTCAGTGATCCTTCTCAGCCAGTTTTCAGTATTGAGTCGAAATGAGTCTTCAGCAGGGGCAGACCTCTGGGTTTTTGCTGTAGGCGCCGGCGGCTGGTCGTAGGGTGCAGTGATATCACCCAGGCCGACCCTGTCCTCTTCCAGCCTTCTCTCCGCCTCCTGGGGGCCTCCGTTGCTGTGTGTAGAGTGGCCTAGAGCCCGTCTCTCTCTGCTCACTCTTCTGTAACCTACTCCTGCACCGTGTGGACACATCCCACTGACGCCTCGAGATGCTGCTCCCGTCAGACATCCGGAAGCCACGGCCAGCACCACTGTTCAGAATCGCTAGGGCTGCCTTGTGGCTCTCGTGGGGGGAGGAAGAAGGCAGGGGACTTCATTTTTTCTAAACATTATTCACTGACGTCATCTGTTGCAAGGAGAAATTATAATCCATTTTTTAGAGCCATACAGAATCTGAGTCCCTAATATAAACCACACAATTTGTGCTGGAGCTGTCTGTTTGTTTTGTTTGTTTGTTTGTTTGTTTGTTTTGGCTGTGTTGGGTCTTCGTTTCTGTGCGAGGGCTTTCTCTAGTTGTGGCGAGCGGGGGCCACTCTTCATCGCGGTGCGCGGGCCTCTCACTGTCGCGGCCTCTCTTGTTGCGGAGCACAGGCTCCAGACGCGCAGGCTCAGTAGTTGTGGCTCACGGGCCTAGTTGCTCCGAGGCATGTGGGATCTTCCCAGACCAGGGCTCGAACCCGTGTCCCCTGCATTAGCAGGCAGAGTCTCAACCACTGTGCCACCAGGGAAGCCCGAGCTGTCTGTTTTGATGAACATTTTTAGATATGACACAGAAGCTTTTATTTCATTTGATTTGCTTTCAGTGAAACTTAATTTGGTAGGAAAAAAAGACATACATATTATATATATATATATATTTTATATATATATATATAAAATATATATATATAGTTTGCCAGATATGCTGAGCTTTACTCTCTCCTGTTATGATAATTGTGTGGCTCTTTCTCCAGTGTAATAGTACATGTACCATGCATCCTATTGAAAGCAAAATGTGAGCTGATTTTCATCTGTAGAGCAATCTGAATGTCTTACTACAGGCTGCTATGAGGAAGTAATAGAGATGACAGCTAAGAAGTTTTCTCTGTGTTTTTTACCTTGCAAAGGAGTTATTCTCTGATGCGAATACTGTTGCCAGATGCAGAACTCTTCAGGGCCATGTGATGACGGCCACCACCCACCCCGGTTATGCTATACCCACTCAATGGGCAGCAAATCCATCAGGACAAGAATGAGCTTTCCAATGCCTAATGAAGACAAGATCCCAGGCCCAGCTACTACTGACTTACTCTGCCCTAGAGTTAATAGAGAGCTTCACATCCAACTCTTCATATCTTACAACAATCTAATGAAGCAAGAAAAACAGGGATTATTATTCCCGTTATATAGATGTGCACAATGATTTGCCTAAACTGCACACTCATCTTAAACTTATGGTCTTGAAACAAGGTCACGTGATAACAAATGCAATGAGGTTTTTTGCCTTAAAATTGTCACCTTCCAGGGGCTTCCCTGATGGTCCAGTGGTTAAGATTCCGTGCTTCCACTGCAGGGGGCATGGGTTTGATCCCTGGTTGGGGAACGAAGATCCCACATGCCACGCCAAAAAAAAAAATAGTAACAATTGTTATCTTCTGTTCGGAAAGTTTCTAAAGGCAAAGTCATTGTGCCTTCCTGAACTCCTAGATTCATTTTTTCTTTCAATGTTTTCTTATCAGGATGTCCTATGTGGCAGGCAGACTTCTGAGTGCAGGGAGTAAAGGGGTGAGCCAGAGAGAAGGACTTTCTTCTCTTAGAAATTTGATAACCGTTGGAGACAAACATTTACTCAATTGATAGTTAAGGAAAGTATTAGAGAATCAAATGCAGTGATACGATAGGCAGTGTCTGTGGGGCTCTGTAGATAAGGTGGTCGGGAAAAGCCACCCTTAGAAAGCGATGTTTGAGGTAATGTCTGAATGTTGGGGAGTCAGGCAGAGGTGAGGGGAGGAGCTTTCTGGAAAGGGAGACCAGCAGATCCAAAGGACCAGAAGAGGGCATGACCTTGGTGAGCCAAAGGAATGTAAAGAAGTTAGGAGTTACTGGTTCCTAGTGGTCAAGGGGCAGAGGAATGGTATCACATGGTCAGAGAAGTGGTGGTAAAATCTCATGAGGTGTGTGAACAAGGCCAGGGACTCTGGATTTTATTTTAAGTACAGTGGAAAGCCACAGGAAGGTATTAAATATGATTTAATTTTCATATTAAAAAGATACTTTTTGTTGAGGTGTAGAGAAGGGGTTTTAACGGGGCAAGATTGGAGGAAGAACACCAGTTAGGAAATTGTTGCAGTAGTTTAGACAAGAGATACTGGTAAAGAAATGGATGGGGTGATATCTTTATATATTTGTTACAGTCAATAGGATTTGCTGGTGGCTTGGATGTTGGCAATGAGGAAACAAAAGGAATCAAGGATGGCTCGTATATTTTTTACTGGAGCAACCGAGTGGGTAGTGATGATATGGGAACACCGTGGGGAGAAACAATTTGGGACACACTGAAGGAAACCATGCATGGTGGTTTGGATACATTCAGCTGGAGACCCCCTTTGATTATCCCATGGGATATATCCAAGAGAAGGTTAGAAGAATGAATAGTTCCTGGCAATGGATGGGAATGGAGAGACAGTGTACTGATGGTTTTTACCATCATGGGACCAGGTCATCGTCCTCAAGAAGGAAAGGTTGAGAGGAAAGATGAGAGTGCCAGGCAGATGCCAGGGGCAGGCCACCATTTGGAGGGAACACAGCAGAGGAAGAACTGATAAAAGAAGCTGAGAAGGAGCAGCTAGTGAATGAAGAAGACAACCTGGACAGTAAGAGTTGAAGAGCGTGGGGAGAAGGTGGTTCTAGAAGGAAAGAGAGGTCAAGTCTCTAATGCTTTTGAGAAGTCATTAACAAAACGCTTGGACAGTCAAATGCTGTGATGGACGCTTCACTCTGTTCTGCAGGAAAACAACCTGCACTGAGTTTTCTTGATCCTAATGTCACCGTGCTCTGGCCATGTGTCTTTGTGTTCCAGTAAATCATCTCTCACTCTGAACAAGTGTTTCACACAAGGGTCTTGGTTTATCCTCAGTTATAACAGTAATACGATCGGCAGCTGGGCATGGACCCTGCCTGTTTGTTAATCAGCACGTGGAATGCAGATTCGTGATTGTGTGAGCTATCGCAACTTCTTGTTCCATTCCCTTTCCAGAAAAGAACAAAACAACAGCCAAATCACAAACCTCTGAGCCACTCTTATATCACTATAGCCCCTGTGTTCCCAAGCAAAGACAATAAAAAGCTCAAAATAAACAACGTTTTGTCTTTACCTCCAATTCGGCTTCTTTCCTGAACAATAGAATACTTTTTCATAGCACCACCACCATTTGAACGCAGCACCTCACACTGCTCTCAGACAACAGACTCAAGACGTTCTGTCCAGAGCCCGCGAGGCCTTCGGAATTTCCCATCTCCGTTATGGAGCCTGTGCTTATACCTTCTGCCCGCTTCTGGACCTGATTCTGCCGTATTCAGGCTTCTTGAACTTGACCTCTTTGCTTTATCCTTCACGGGCTTACACTAAGTAATGCTCTTTCATGAGTTGTTTTCTGTTTTCTCATTTTTTCAATCCTTTTTCCTCAGTCAAGTTCTGAACTGCTTATCTGATCGTATGCCTGACCTTGGGCAGTTGTTTGCAATGCTCCGTGCCTTAGTTTCCCCTGCCTCATACTGTGATTAATGTCTTAATGTAGGTAAACTATTATATTACTTTCCTACTTAAATCCCTTAAGTGTAAAAATGTCTGTTTTCAAACCGCATCATCTAAGAAACTTCATGGTCCGACCTTTTCTGTCTTTCCAGCATCAAAGCCTGCTGACCTCCACCATCCCTCAGGGCCTTCAGCCATACAGCGTTCTTGCAGCTCCCGGACCCTGAGATGCCTTTTCACTTCTCACAGACCTTGCACATGCTGTTGCCTGTTCCCAGGAAGCATCTGCCCCTTTCGTTTACCCGAGGAGCCTCCCTTTTTCCTCCAACCCTGCTCGGATGCGAGCCTGGCTGAGCTTCTTTGTGTGACGCTCCATTTCCTCTACCCAGTGTGTTCCTTTCTCCGTGCTTTCCCGGGGTACACTTTTACTTCCCAAGTTGTGTTATAATCACTCTTGACTTTTCTGTCACCTCTGCTAGGCTCAGAATTCCTAAAACGCAGGAGGGTTTGGAAAGGAGCCGGTTGGATCCCAAATTCTGTCACAGGCAGAATATTCTTTGTCAGTAAATATTAGATAAATAAGTTTACAAGTTGTAAACTGGGTTAGGTCGAAATATGACTGGGTAGTTAACATTGCCTGTCTGGGGGAGGGGTGTTTTCTTGGCATAGAACTAATTACAAATGATTAAGGGTTACACAGGGCTTTTATCCATATTTCCTGTTTCACGAGTTCATTAATATTAAACACAGACAAGCCTCAATGACCCTCTTTAGTGTTGTTAAGCATCAGAAGAGAAAGTTTGCTTTGCCGTCTTAGGACTATTATGCAATGATAATTTTGTTTATCTCTGAGGTAATGGCAACATCAGTATGTAATGGCAACGCAGAAGCTATGTCCTGAAGCTAAGAGTTTCTCCCTCCTAGGACTCATCACTGTTTAAAGGAAAAGCAAGAACTGACAGAGAAGCCCTAGGGATGAAATGTAGAAATGCCCAGGGTCGGATATCTAGAAAAGGTGAAATTCTGAGGTTTTGTAGGCCACATTTGGACTTACTGCATCCATTTTTTAAATAGATTCGATTAAAATTGGGTAATTAAGCATTATATGTTGGTCGAATCACCCAGATTGTGTATTATCATGAACACAAATCTAACCAATGACAAGTGACATTTGTCAGACCACCATAGAAGATAAACCAATCAAAATGGTTATGAATAGACTGAAAAGGTCTTTGAATGTGCAAAGAAAAATGATGAACACACTCGGACAGAGATAGTTCTCGAAACCAGAAATCATTTCTAAATTAAAAAAGCAATTAAATATTTTATCATTGCTATTTGAATGTATGTGTGCATGGCTTGATTTTCACAGCTACAATAATCCTAAGAAAATAATTAAGAGACCTAATTATCCATCATCATTATCCATTAAACCAATTTCCCTTGGGTGAGAGCACATATAGACGTGTACGGGAAAGAGTGATCCTGTTTGGAAAAACAAGTAAGAAAAAACAGCTTCGCTTAATTATTCAGCCCAATCAGACCTGTAGGCCTCAGGAAATAAGGAGGATCACTCGTTAGCATCACTTATTTCAGGGACGTTAGGGCTTTTTTAGGGTATGATTGTGCTACAAAATACTAAATTTAGAGCCAGTGCTTTTCTACAGCCTGTGTGATGGCTTCCAGAGGAAGGTTTGGCTTCCTTTAATGGTGGCAGTGTTAATAACCTGGGGACCATTTAGGAAGACTCTGCAGGGCTGGGTCCTTTGGTAAGAGGAGAGCAAGGGGAATCTTGAGACTGTTTGGACACAAGGAAGAGTGACATTCTAGGAGAGACCAGTTAGGCTAGCTCCCAGCGAGTATAAGCACCCAGGAGTGCCCCAGGCCCCGCGGTTCCTCTTCCTTGTCTTTCCCAGCCCTGGTATGGCCCCTTCAATGGCCCTTCACACCTCCTCAGGGCTTCCCTGCTCTGTGCTGGGGGAAGAAGGGGTTGGCCTCTATATTCCACGTGAGGAGATGGGGACCTACCTTGGGCTGTAACAGGAGGAACGTGGAACGTTACCATCTCAGCCTGGAACTTCCTGTTTTCTTGGCTGTGCCCCTGTAATGGGTGGGTCTGTCATACCCTATTCAGGACACGGGGGGTCTGTTGACCTGGGTGCTTATCAGCTTGCATGATATCTCTGTGGGAGAGTTTTTACTTTATTCCCTCAAATCCAACATATAAACTCACACTGGGAATATAACCCAGTTTGAATTACCTGTATGTAGTTTAATAATCTTTACCCAGATGTAAGGTGCCAGAGGATGATGGGATTATATGCACACTTATCCTCTCATATATGCTCTGTGTCTTACCTTGAATATTATTTCAAATGAGTTTGAATCATTCAACAGAAGTGCAGAGTGAGAGACTATTCTCAATTAAATTTACTTTTGTGTTCTCCCTGCCCTTTCAGAGCTCAAGTGGGACGGGCAGGGGGATGCTTGCCGACGCGTTCGAATGAATGAGTATATGTGGTCTGGAGTCAACGCTGAAACTATGAATGGTTCTGTCAAAATCTCAGTAAAGACGGAGTGAACAGGAATCATCTCTTCAACCAAATCATTTTATTTCCCATTTTCCCACCAAGAGCCTTTCTTCTTTTTATTACAAAGAGAAAGCAACACATTTTATTTCCTCTGACAAGTTCAAAGCAAGCAAACTCCGTCTTTGCGTAGGACTCTGGTGAGGCAGGAAGGCATTAGGAATCTGGGCGGTGCTAGTGCCCTACTTTCTAAAAAAAGGGACCATAGCCCATGGGCGAACATCAGAGATGCTAAAGCCAGGTGGCCTGGGTTCAAATCCCAGGTCATCTGCTTAATAGCTTGGAGAACTTTGTACGTTGTTTACCTTTTTATCTACTATGTAGGATGAACTTAATACTAGTGCCTGCTTTATGTGACTATTGTGAGGGCAGGACGTTGTAGTGATGGGCAGGAGAACAGCAGATATCATCCCCATCAGGAATTCTAGAATATTTTCCCCGATATATCTTTCCAGCAGGTATTTGAGGGTGTTTACTGTCACTCGTTGTCTGATTCCAGGTTTCTGCTGTCGTATTGCTCCTCTTGTAACATAGTGTCAGCTCCAGATTGACTGACAGCTTTCTGCATCCATGTTTGTCTGTTGGGTCTGGTTGAACTCACTATGCTGATTCAAAAGGTAGGCAGTAATGAATTCATTCAAAGTCACAACTTGAAAAATCAGGGTCAGACCCAAATTGTTCCCTAAAAATGGCATTAAATTTCCTCTGGTAATATTGAGAATTATAGTAATTGAAACCCAAGTATACCTGAAACTCCAGCGTGAATTCTGAATTTGGCTGATTAGGAAATGAATAAATATTTCACTTTTTAATAGCATGTTTCTTTCTCAGAATTTTCCACATATGTGAAAATCTAAGAGAAATCTTCCTAACAGACACGAAAGCTTAATCTTTTCTATTGTATTTTCCTTATTTTTTCCACTTACAAATTTCAACTTCTTGAGCTTTATTAAATGTCCTGTAAGTCAAGGGTTATAAGTTTTCCCTCATTTTTCATTTCCATTTGTGTCTTTTTTTTGTATATCATCTCACTTGCTTATCTCAGGATGCAGAATTCTAAGCAAATAAGTCATTATTGTGTGACTTTGAAAAAGAATTTCTTTTACTGAACTACTATGAATTCCTATAATGTTAGTGATACCTTTCATGTGATGAATACGGTTTGCTTCTCTGGTTGTCGTTGTTTTTTCTTTAGGTGGTTTTGAAAAACCAGAATTTATTACCAATGAACTAAAGTATGTTTGATTCAAAAGTATGAGGATCAAAACATCCTATGAATTTGGTTTTTTGTCGACTACTTTGCTATCTTGATAGTAGATTTACAGCTCTATTATGTTTCACTTCAAACAGCATTGTAAATGTAGTGTAGTTTTTCTGAGACTGGAGTTACTTGTGGGGTGGAAAGAAGGCAGGCCAGAATTGCGCACAGCGCTTAGCCTAAACCTAGCCAGAGGAGTGGGTGGAATCAGTTTTGTATTATAGTTTAGACAGATTTGAGCTACTGACGTCCACCAATTGTCTGGCCGGGTGAGTGGGCACCTCCCTCCCTCACGTCTACTTTTTCAACAGGCAATGCTCTTCCCACTACTAGGTGGCTGGTCACTCAGCACTTCTTCTGTATCCCATTGTCCCTGCTTATTTCAGGCCCTCGACATCTGCCCGCTGGTCGCCTGCAGTGGCCTCTATGCCAATCTCCTGTTCACCTACCACGCTCCTTTCCAGGCCTTGTCATATCCCCAGAGACTTCTTTCTCAATTACTGATCTCACCATGCCAACATCTCGCTCTTATCTGTGGCTTCTTGTAATTCAGGAAAAACATGTGAACTCCTTGGCATGCTTCGTGAGGCCTGTCCTGAGCTGCATCCAACTCAGAAAGCCACGGCCCTCTCTGTTCCCCGCCCCAGGGACTCAGGTCCTCACACAGACACACACACTTTCTTCCCATTCCAGGCCTTCCTAATGGCCGATTCCTCCCCTTTTCATGAACGTCCGCCCTCCACTGTCAGTTCCTTCACAGTCAAGCTCAAGCCTTGCCGTCCTGGGAAACTTCCCTTGATTCATCCCTAAACACACCTGAGTCAGGTGCTTTCAGCGCTCCCCAAACCACTGCAAGTATCCCCCCCAGCAGACCTTGCATAACAGAAACTGCGTCTTTCCTATGTACAGGGACCAACTCAGATGTCTGGCAGAAACGTGGAGGTGAATTTCTTCACCTGATGACGTTAAAATCATTTGTATGTGTGTGTGTGTGTGCGTGTGTGTGCACGCAGTGCATATGAGTAATTCATGTGTAATTATGTCTGCATTCATTTTTCTATGGCTGCTGTAACAAATTAACACAAACGTGGGGACTTAAAGCAACAGGAATTTATTCTCTCACAGTTCTAGAGGCCAGGAGTTCAAATGATTGTTATGGAGCTAAAACCAGTGTCTCCTGGGCCGCGCTCTCCCTGGAGGTTCTAGGGGAGAATCTCTTCTTTGCCTTTTCTAGATTCTCGTGGCCGCATGCCCTCAATCTCGGCCTCGTGGTCACATTGCCTGTTCCTTGCTGTTTGTCAAATGTCCCTCTGCCTCCCCCATAAGGAAGCATTTGATTGTATTTAGGACCCACCTGAATAACACAGGATAATTTCCCCATCTCAAGATCCTTAATAATTTAATTTAACATCTGCAAAGTTCTTTTTTGCCCTACAAAGTGGCGTTCATTGGTTCCAGGGAATAGCATACGAATATCTTTTGCAGGGGCCATTATTCAAATCTACCGACAATGCCCCACCCCTAGACATACGCGGATTTGTGTTTGTGGACGCCACTCAGAGCCATAGAGATCAAAATCAAATTCCTTCACACAAAACTGGGTAAAGTTGCGACACCTGGCAATTAATTACCAACTCAGGCTAATCACAGAGCAAAAGATCTACTGAGAACGGATGGAAAGGGGTAAAGGGGAACTGAGTGGTGTTTATCTCAAGTTATTGTAAAATTATAACAAAAATATCCATTTTCAATCCAAATATCTTAGACATTGCATATGTCAGAAAAATCTCCAGCTCTCATTCTGATACTTGAAACACTTTTGGCCTTGTTTATGAGATAGAGCTCTTTCTCATCAAAGACTTTAGTAACAGTTAGGATAATATTCCCCCTGGCACATAAATAAACTGATTATACTATAGAAGAGAGACAAATTCTTGAAGAAATAAATGACACAATCACACATTGCTGTTGAATGCTAAATTATTTATTTGATTGCGTTAAGTTCAAGCAGGTATTCATAAAATTATGAGACTGTTAAATATTAACTGGGAAGTGAATATGTCAATAATGTTCATTACGTTCTCCTTTAACATTGTGGTAATATTATAAATAATGTTTCTTGAACAGAAGTATATCACCCTGTTACACATTTTATGTAAAATAAGAGAGAAATGTAACTGCCCAAATATGTACCAGAAAACAAATTTTAATGTTCATTTCTCTCAGCTGCAAACTAAAATTTATGGAACTGATGCTGAATAAGGCTGCTGAAAAGGGTTTTCCATATATTTTGTGATCTGGCAAATAGATTAATATGTTCTGAAGTTGAAGTAAAGTCAGTCTTTGTAGTGGTAGGGTGCATCTCAGGAAGCAAGAGTTTATCACGTGAATAATAAATTCTGAGTGGTTCGGTTAGTATAAAATAACTCCCCAGTAAGGATCCATAATCTGGCCTTTATAAGTACTTCAGTGAATTTAGTGACACATTCTATCTCAGAACCATGGAGAAAAGGAATCGGGTATGAAGTATTGTTCATTTTCATGAAGCTAGTTTCAAAAAAAGATAGAAAATATTGATGGAAAAATTAAAAACAAACATCCATATATTTACATTTATGTTGACTATTAAGTTCACAGTTCATGTAGAATGCCTTCATTAGGACTTAGCCAGAATATAATACAGGACCAAAACTGATGAACCCAATGAAAGTGACCTTATGCTTCAAGCAAGAGAAACGTAACACACACCATCACAAATGTGTCTTGAAAAGACAGAAATATTTTTTAACATCAATAAAATACAACTCTAAGTCAGACAAAGAATTACAGGGGTCTACATCTTTACTTGCTGCATCTTCATGCTGATGTCTTTTTCTACGTCTTTTTCTACATCTGTTTCATGTTGCCTCAAAATAACAACCTTGGTCCTTCATGTTATTTGTGAGATGCAGTTCCTTTGGAATCTTTTAACTGTATTCCTAAATGAAATCTTGTTGTATGGCTGGGAAACTCATTCCTGTATCAGGGCCAGAATTTTCTCTACAGTTTTCCCAATGGATCTAAAATGTGACTGCCAGTAGTCAAGTGCTCTACATAAGAATGCTTTGGTCAAAGCCATACTACAAATTTAGCTTTGTGAAGACACTTCCAAAACAACATTAATTACACAAAGTTGTTTACCCTTCCAGTCGACTGAGGTCCTACAGGGCATTCCATGCCAATATGCTGCTCCTCCTATATTTTTACTTTTTACTTTGCAAGACCTCTTGTCATTGTCCTGTAACGTCTTCAGGTAGTGTTAAAAGGCTCAGCTTGGTCTGATATTTTTCATGACTATATAATCAATTTATTCCTTTCAGGGTACTTCTTTGCATGTGCAGAATAAATGGTACATTAGCTACAATGTCTAATTTTAATTCAGTTATTATATATCTATTTAATTTCTAATGAACATGACAATTTTGGTTGAACATAACAAATTTTGTGATGTTTGAATTGCATCATCCGGGTGATGGAGGACGTAATTGTATGTTTGAAAACTTGGCATTCGAAGCCACAGTTTTCAGACATTTGGGAAATATTCAGCTAGGGAGCTGGTCCTTGAGAAGTCAGTCCACTCTGATTTCAACACTTTTATCCCATGCTTGATTGATTTTATATACAAATACTTTAGCGAATTTATGTATAAAAATACTAGTCATTTCTCTAGTAATTAGATGCTTTTGCCTACATTGAGGCTAACAAATTGGACAATATGCCATTTTTCAAACCAAACCCTCTTGGATCCATGAAAATAATTTCTTTGAACCTAAGAGCAGCTGCTCTTACTAGCCTTACCTTCCAGCAACGCTTTCAGTGATGGCAACATTTTGGAAGGATAACAGTTGTTTGGTGCATTGGTGTCTGACAATCATAATTCTAAATATTACACCAGATATTATAATGTCCTTTGATACTGGCCTCCTTCCTAATGCACTTTTTTTCACAAAATCATCTAGAGGGGCTCACTGATGTCCAGGAGTAGGGTTATTAGAACTCATTTTCTGTTACTTTGTTTTTCTCCATCCTCAGGTTCATTCCAAGCACTTTAAATTGCTTATCAAAGATACTTGGTTCATTAGAACCAAATATGCTTCCTGGAGCCCCAGAATTCTATAGATGCTGAGGGATTTTATGCATGGCATATGTTTTAATTCTATTATTGAAAAAGTAATTACATTAGAGTATACCATATACAAAATTTTAAGGCATTGGCGGTCCTCAGTGAAATAACTTTTATTGTATATTACCTGGATAACCTGGTTTATTGTAGAGCAGGGAATAAATTGTCTGCTATCGTTTCAAATTCTACTCCAAATTAACTGAGATTCAAAGGTGACCTTATTTAATACTACTTAATTTGTATAAATCAGTATTATTTCACAAGTAAGCAGCCGAAACAAAATACAGAAATGACTGGATGCTGAGAGTGCTATGACTCAGTGGTCACTCGGCCTCACATTTTTTAAATGATTTAATGCTACCATCTTGCATTATATTTATAACAAGGATTTAGTTAATACCGCTTTTGCATTCTTTTATATGAAATTATGCGTAAGAATTTACTTAACAAAATGAGTCTTCTGCAGAAAACGTGTGGAAATCCGTGCTCTAGCGCTCTAGTGGATTCTGCACCCACCTTGATGTCCCTCTTCCTGTTGTCAGGATACAGGGAAGGGTTTGGAAGAGGAATCCTTGAAGGGCGCTGGCCGCAGAAGTGCAGGGCATGGTAGTCTTGCCCAGCCAGCTCAAGGGCTCCAAAGCCTCACCTGTCCCTTCCACTCGGGGGCACCTGGAGCCACTTCCAAGGCTGCACGTGGAGAGCATTCTATACCCATGCGTTTATTCAGCAAGTGGATTGTTGAACAACTGAGTTCTTGTGTGTGAAGCATTGTTCTGGGCCCTGGGGACATAGAAGTGAACCAAAAGGACAAGATGCCTGTCCAAATGGAAGTCACCTTCCAGTAGGGGGTGGGGAGAGCAATTGCCACTTGACCTGCATAATGATATAGGCCCCAGTGAAGAGGTAACGCTTGAGCAAAGACATGCAGGAGGCACTAGCTGGGTGTGGGTCCCAGAAAGTGGGGCTAGCTGGTGCACGAGCCCCAGGGAACAGGTCTGCCTTGTCTGAGGATCAGGGCAGGGTGTGAGAGTGAGGGTACTAGGAAACCAGAGAGAGAAAATAAGCGGCTCGACTTCACAGAACATTCCAGATGCCTTTGGCTTTTACTCCAGGTGAATGAAGGGCCCCTGGAGGGCTGTGGCAGAGAGGGGATGGTATCTCGACATCAGTTTTAAAAGCACAACGTTGTGCTGTGTCAAGAGCAGACCGTGTTCTCATATTCAAGTTGTGTAATTTCACAAAATCAACCGAAGGTTTTTATATCATACCCTGGCCATACAGTTGTTAACTCTAGAATTTCATTAGATGAATCATGTCCCCTTTAAAATCAATACTAGGACCATGAGCGAGTCCAGAGGCTTTAAAAATGAATACATTCCATGACAGGGGAATCGATGGCGTTTATGATTAATTAATATTTACTGAATGCCTACAGCTCTGACCTTAGATGTGCACACATTTCTGTGCTTTTGGTATATATTTTTCTAAATTGTGGGGAAAAGAAAGAAACTGTGACAATCAGTAATGAAGGTCACTTACTTTGACAATTTCAGTGAAGGGAGAGTGGTTTAGAGCCCAGGCTTCCCTTCAAGTTACCAAATTTGAATCTTGGTGCCCCACTTACTATTTTTGTGGCTTTTGGAAAGTGGCTTAGCCACTGTCCTCATCCGGAATATTACCGTAATGGTGTTTTCCACATAAAATTATAGAGAGACTTATACATGAGATAAACGCTAGGTGAAAGCACCTAGCGCTGTGGTTAGCACATAACCAAAGTCTTACGAACAGTTATCAGTGTTCTGATAAGATTTGGAAGCTAATTTGCAGCAGAGCAATGGCCCTCAGTGTGCTATCAATTGTCAGTTTCAGAATTTGTTATGTCATGATGTCTGGCTGTCTGTACCGCATTGAATGGAGTCCCTCCAAAATTCATGCTCACCTGGACTCTCAGGATGTGACCTTTTTAGGAAACAGGGTCTTTGCAGGTGTAATTAGTTAAGATAAGGTTTTACTGAATTGAATGGGCCCTAATTCAAATACCCGTGTTTTCATAAGAAGAGGGACATTCGGACAGAGACACACAGGGGAAACACGATGTGACGACAGAGGTGTGGACTGCAGTGACGCTTCTATAAGCCGAGGAAGGTCAACGATGGCCGGCAGCTACCAGAGGCCGGGAGAGGCCAGGAAGGGACTCTTCTCCCTTGGAGACTCCAGAAGGAATCTACTCTGGCTGATTTTAGACTTCTAGCCTTGGGAACTGTGAGAAAACAAATTTACATTGTTTAAAGCCCTCTAGTTTGCGGTGCTTTGTTACAAAGGCCCTAGGAATCTAATACATTGTCCGCTCAATTTAAAAAGCCCAATTAGAAAACGAAAAGCCCCAATGAGCATTTCACAGGTTGGCAGCTCCACCGGGCAGTGATCAGAGGAAGTTTGATTTGGTATCATTCTGTGGAAGAAAATCTTGGGCTTTGAAATAAGGATTTAAAAAATAGTTATAATACGTATTTATGGGACTGTCTGAGGTTAGATGTTTCTCTAATGTTGGATGACTTCAGTTTTGTAAGAATCAAAAACCAGTAGTTAAACAATAAATGCTGGAGAGGGTGTGGAGAAAAGGGAACCCTCTTGCACTGTTGGTGGGAATGTAAATTGATACAGCCACTATGGAGAACAGTATGGAGGTTCCTCAAAAAACTAAAAATAGAACTACCATACGACCCAGCAATCCCACTACTAGGCATATACCTTGAGAAAACCATAATTCAAAAAGTTGTGTACCACAATGTTCATTGCAGCTCTATTTACAATAGCCAGGACATGGAAGCAACCTAAGTGTCCATCAACAGATGAATGGATAAAGAAGATGTGGCACATATACTCAATGGAATATTACTCAGCCATAAAAAGAAACAAAATTGAGTTATTTGTAGTGAGGTGGATGGACCTAGAGTCTGTCATACAGAGTGAAGTAAGTCAGAAAGAGAAAAACAAATACCATGTGCTAACACATATATACGGAATCTAAAAAAAAAAAAATGGCTATGAAGAACCTAGGGGCAGAACAGGAATAAAGATGCAGATGTAGAGAATGGACTTGAGGACACGGGGAGGGGGAAGGGTAAGCTGGGACGAAGTGAGAGAGTGGCATGGACATATATACACTACCAAATGTAAAATAGATAGCTAGTGGGAAGCAGCCGCATAGCACAGGGAGATCAGCTCAGTGCTTTGTGACCACCTAGAGGGGTGGGATAGGGAGGGTGGGAGGGAGGCTCAAGAGGGAGGGGATATGGGGATATATATATACATATAGCTGATTCACTTTGTTATACAGCAGAAACTAGCACAGCATTGTTAGTTTCTAAAGCAATTATACTCCAATAAAGATGTTAAAAAAAAAGAAAAAACAGTAGTTAGACTATATGATGAAAGTCCCCTTCCACTTCTCTGATTTGGAGACCACCAGTAAGAATGAAATGGACTTGCCTATATTTGCCACGGGCATACGTGCAGGGGTATGGCAAATTGATATTAAAAGTGAACGAATACACCAAATATCCGCTAAGGAGTAAAGGCAGAGAGGCAAGCTGGACAAATCCTTCCAAAGTGACTCAACTCTACCCCTTTATGTCTTGCTGCAACACGAGGCATGCGGGACTTTTGTTCCCCGACCACCAGAGATCGAACCAGGGCGCCAGCGGTGGAAGCGTGGAGTCCTCACCACTGGACCGCCAGGGAATTCCCAAGTGCCACTTGTTTTGAACCCATCATGTGTGACCACTAAAAGCCATTAGCAAAGAAGATGCCTTTGCTCAAGGATAACTAGATTGACACTTGAGTCAGGTCACATAAAAATCACAATTGTTTCAAGTTCCGACTCTTTTGCACTCTGCTTCTCTTTTGAACACATACAGTCTCACGTTCCCTGGCAATTTGTTTATAATCACCATGACAATTTAACATTCTCCAGCATTTCACAGAAATCCATGCCATAAGACTATGAATGCAAACATATTTAAAAAAAAGCCCTCAGGTGGTTGTTAATTTTTGGCACTGTGTAATTAAACTAGTTTTTTTTTTTTAATGTTATCTTTTGCCGGTATCTAATTAGCAAAGCCATCTGCTGAAAGAGTACTGGCCCATCTGCCTAGAATGTTGTTCTCTTCATTTTTATGAAAAGTATCTGCCTTTGCTGGTCCCTGTCTAATTAACTTCTCTCGCTGCAGAATGTGATAATACACAACTTTGTTTATATACTTCCGAGAACTGTGGATTTATATGTATGTAACTCGATCATAAAAGGAGCCAATCTTTTTCTTTCTCACATCTGATTTACTCCTGAGATCCCAGTTCTGTTTATCATAACCTGAGCAAATATGTGCGCACAACAGGGAGGTGTGTACTGTGTCATGAAACAATAGGTGCTTCCGTACATCCCCAGGGTTTCGGCAGGTATAAACTGATTTTCTGTAAACCTACTCGCTTTCCTTTTAGGTCTGTCCATAGCATTGTCAATTCCTGAAAGTTGATGATGTTGTAAGTTCCAGTGTTCCACTGGATTCTGAGATGAACGTGACTACTGTAACAATGAAAATGACCACAGATGCATTCTCAGATTTAGCATGATGTTATCTAGGCTGATGGAATTCACTTATATTTTATTGTAGACTAATATCTGATGTGTGCAAATATTATCTGTATGTGTGTTTTTCCTTCTATCACTCATTATCTATCAGTGTCTTGCACTTAGTAGGTATTTAATGAATATTTATTAAATGAAAGAGAGAATGGTGAATGCGTTTGCGTAAAGCAACACCTCTGCAGACTGTTGAATAGCACAGATGTTATTTCTAACTATTTACAGACAAAAAAAGCTGTGCCACAAACAGGAAACTCTGTGTCTTTTAAAATGTAGATGTTTCAAACTCATTGCCTTTGGATATCCAAGTAAACACATTATCACTGCTACGTGTCTGCTGTTGAAAAATATAATGAAGGGGATAATGAAGTAAATACAGAATGGAGTAGAGAATTAAGATCCCTTTTCTCTACTAGGCTCTGGTGCAATAGAAAAAGACAAGAGATGACAAAAATTAAAGATTTAATCCCCAGGATAGAAGATCATGAGTGTTGCATTGAGATCTGAAATGTAGAATGTAGAACCCCCTTAGCCTTTGTTTTGACTGTCATAAACATAGGTTTGGGTGGGTAGAAAAGTGTCTTAGACGGAGTCAACCAGAAAGATGCCTTCGTAAATCAGTAGTGGGATTTGTTCCAAAATTATGATGCATGAAAGAATAACAATGAATCTCCATTGAGAATAGAATAAGAAGGCTGGATTAAAGAAGTTTAATTGATTAGAATACATCTTGTGGAATAAAGAAAAGTTGTGACCAGGTTAAAACATAATCTAATTCAAACAGAATAACTGAGTAACTTTGAGAAATCTGGTACTGGGGAGTTCCATTGATATTCATATTTCTCTCTAGTGAAAGTGTTTTTCTCCATTGCTGCCAAGTGGTCAAATAGGTAAAATCTAGTTTGCTGAGTGAACAGACAGTAGGCGATTTCGTCTGGAACACCCAGTTTTAGGCCAATCTGGAAAAGACACATTTTCCTACTCCATTGTTTTTCAAATTCTGTGATATCCAATCACATGTGTTCAGCTACAATAGGTAGTTCAGTTCCATTCTTAATATAATTTCCCTTTATCCTGCCTTCTAGTCAGGTAGAAAGTGAATCAACAGAAAAGCTACACAATCATGGTCTTTAATTAATTCTGGATTTGAACATTACTGGAAAGTTGATATATTGTAATAAAAATGCCCCAGGAAAGTGACTTTGCTACTTTTAATAACCGTCTTCAGAAAAATCTATAAGATTTTTCCTATTTTCTGTTGGCCTAATAAACTTGTGTGAGCAGTTGCTCTTTCTGGCTAAACTGGATAAAGCAATGAAATATCTTTGAGAACTCTCACATTTTTTTCTAGTACTATCCCCTTCCAATCCTTGGCCAGTGTTTATCTTGAAAATGCAAAGGTTACTTGGACATTAGGCAGACTTGGGAAGCTGATTGTTTGCCATTTCAGCAGAATGATTTGAAGAATTTTGATGGCATTTGATAAATATTCTTCTTGTAACTCTGGGACTAACTCTGCTCCTTGCAGCTCTTAAGTTTACTGAAGGCAGCATTACTATTTAACTTTCAACAAAATCACTAAACCAGTGAGAGCCACTAGGAATTCCTCTTTATCTAAATCATTTCACTGAATACTTTTCCTAGTAATTATAGAGTACAAATTCCTCTTTGTGATATATAACTCTAAATCCTCTTGATGATATAAAATCCAAGTTTTATGGGGTCTGCTTTGCTAAAGAATGTATCATAGTGTATCAATTCTGTTTTGAGTTTAAGTAAGGGCGAAGGCATGGATATCTCTGTTTAAATGAAAACAACAGAATGAGCTTTTATACAGAGATCTGCTAAAGGAAAGCTCCACTCAGAATAACAGCAGTGCGCTTGTTTTATCTGTGCTTCATGGGGATATATAATTATGCAACTGTACCTGAAGTTCTTATCTCTTCTCTGGAGATGTCATCACTTCTCATAAAAGTATCTGTCATTCTAGTATGGAATTCAAGTCATTTGTTTGCATTAGATGCTAATTAGCTGTAACCTTATTGTTGCCATTAAACATTATGAACAGGAAAACATCACAGGAAGAATGAACAAATTCTCTTATCAGATGTTGACACAGACAAAAATCTCTAAGTCTGCACAAGGGAAAACAATTATAGTATTGTTTCTGTTTGAAAGGCACTGAAGTGGTTCTCTCTAGAACACTTTTCTTATGAATTCATATTTGCCAAGTAAGATAAGATATGCAAGATGCAGCGTTTTATGTTTTCATCTCTGTTATGTAACATTCTTTGGAGAACAGTAGATATTAGATAATGGTGTTAATATGACTTTGTCATTCTCCTCAGTTTAGAAGAATTAGCAAAAAAAAAAAACCTTTTTAGAAGTAAGGGTGAAGGCATTATTCTCTTTCATAATATTTGACATTAGTATTTGTTGGCTTAGTTTAGTTTATTGTGTAACAATAGTCCAAATTAAAAACAAATTGTCCCTCGCTTCGATTTTTTCTGATAATGATTTAACTGGTTCTTCAGAGATCTTGAATTCTTCAGAAATCCAACTCTAATAGTAAGATGGAACATAATTGTAATAACAGGTGGACAGAATGGAGAAAACATTTTTGCCCTATAAAAGTCCACATTCCATAAAATAATGGAAAAGATAAATATCTCAGATGCTTATATCTTTTCAAAATATGATTCACAGTCTCAACATATTGGCCATTAATGTTTGCAGGTATCATTTCTTCCTGTGAAGTAGGCGCCGTGTGTTATCTTAACTAATCACAGGTCCATTTGTAGGTTAGCGTCAGATGTGAAAGAATGCATATCACATTGATCAGCCTGAGTTAGATTTGGAAAGTGAGGGAAAAAATTTAAAAGTCGTGGCTCTAAGTATTTAGCCAGAGCTAATAACTGTATAAAAATTATGGGCATTGGGAGGAAGTAGTAGATGGGCTTTTGCATGAGCTGTTTATTTTATTGACCATTCATCATTTATATATGTCTTTGGGGAGTAAGGATATGCAAAATCACTCTTGCTTCATTATCTGTGACTATTGATAAATGACAGACTGTTAAACTAAGATATACACCTCTAAATGAGGATTTAGATCATTTTGTTTCAAGGCTTCTCTTTTCAGCATCCTATGAATCTCTTCCGTAGTTTCACTGAAATGAGTGTTTCTGTCATCAGCGAAGTAGTCACCAACTCAGGGCGTGTGCTTCTCTTATAGTGACTAGTTTTAAAGCACGTTATTACTGCGTAAATGAAAATACTTAGGGGGTGAGTCCTTTAAAATGCTTCAATGTGAAAGCTCAGTATAAACCCACATGACTGAATTCCATGTTTCTGGTGTAAATTCTATGTTAGTATGAAAATGTTGGTGCCATGGTGTGCCCACCTTACCTAATCTGGTTACCGATACCTTATTATATTTTTCCCTTTTATTCAGTCAAAGTCCTTTTATTCAGTTGTTGTCATTTTGGTGTTTCCTATAGGCTGTTGAGTGGGAGTGTGACGAAGCAACCAAGAAGGCCTGTTACAGCAAAGGCAAGTCCCAGGTAAGGAAGACGCCATTATGGGTGGTCACCACCTCTTTGAAGGACAGTACATAGAACGTTTAATAGGAAGGCTATTCCCACTTATGATGCCGTGGAAACTGAAAAAAGAAGCAAGATTCAAAATATATGCACAGTAAATTCTCGAGGTTTTAACATGGAAGCAAGATTAACAACAATCAGCTGTTAGGATTCAGAACATATGATCAGATCTAATTTGCACTCCCAGTTATTAGAGTAAGATAAGAAATTAATTGGTTATGATGTCATTTAGAAAGATATGGGCTTGAATTTTGAAAATACTATTTTAATTTCCCCCAATCATATCTTACAGCTAACTCCAGAAAGTAACTATATGATAAATATAATTATTATATCAAAAATGATTTGACTTTTTTTTTATAATTCATCTTAACATGTCTTTAAAATAAGCTCTCGCTCTCTCCATATGAAACTCTACATGACCAAGTTTCTAAGGAAAGAGCAGATTATAGCTAACATTGGAAATACATTTCTCGAGCTACGGTGCACATTGCAGGCCTATCTTTCACACAGCTGGTGGGCTCAGTAAGAGACATGAGTCTCTTTTCCAAGGAAGTCTGTGTTTCTGAGGAAATCCCACTGGATCATCTTGAGGAAACCCTTCTGCAGCTGGTACATAAGCTCATTGTCTCATTCTGTTACTGATCATCTAATACTTTATTGGAACGTGGGCCTTTCCGATGTGAATCACACTTTGGGTCACCGAGTAAAGCAGACTCACAGGGAAGCAGCAAAGAGGGCTCACTGCACAAAGTGTGGTCCCAAGGCCAAGGGCTTGAGGAAAAATACAGCAAGTGGAGAGGGCGCTGGTAAAAGATCCTTAACACCACCTGTGTTTGTCCAAGGGGGTTACGCACTTTATTTTACCCAATTTCATTTCCTGTTTCTTCGTCTTTTAACTCAACAGTTTTGAGAGTCAGACATGGAGGCAGGTCTCAGCAAACTTAGTCGTTGGGTTTCCCAAAACTAGGAAAGAACTAGGAAGTAAAGAACTAGGAAGAAGGAAGGAGAGAAGGAAGAAAATGTGATCTTAGCTAGAGAAACACTTGGAGACATTTTTAAAAAAGCAGAAATTGATGAATGCTGTTTACTGAAAGATACCTAACCTCAGAAAGTACCTCTGAGATAAATCATCAGAGGCACAAGAAGATTTAAAAGTGGCACCAGGTTCCAAAGAATCAGAATACCGTCTCTTAAAATACCCCCCAAAATAAATAAATCAGTACATAGTAAATTTATTTACTACCCCTATAACAAATTCAGAAGAGTTTGTATAAATTATGTATGAAGCCTTTGAAAACGTTCTTCCTATTTGGTTTTTCCTCTCCTCCCTGTAACGCTTGCATGTTTGGTATGACAGGTGGATTCCTGCACTTTTTTTTGCTCCTCACTCATCCCGGAGCACAAGAAATTCTTCAAGTAAGACCCCCGTAGTGAGGAGTGAAAGCTGGGGAATCAGATCTGCCTCGGGGGGGAGGGTGGGAAAAAGGACTTTCTTTCCTCTAGCAAGATCCACTGATGGGAAGCATTGGCCTCTCTCTCCAGGGTTCTCATGCACACACTGTCCCCTTTGTCTGGTGACATCAGTGCCCCCAGGGTCCCTGGGCACCATCTGTGACCTCATTTTGCCCATGCTTTCTTCTCCCTTTTACTTTTCCTCTTTTTTCTCCTTTCTCTTCTTGTCTTCAATCTTCCTCTGGTACTTTAGGTCTTCTTCCCCCTCTTCCTTCTTGCTGGGGCTGTGGTACACCCACAGGCAGCACTATTCAGTTTTGGGAAACCCAGCCAAAATCTTTGTGGACACCTGCCTGTCTTAAGGCCTGTCTGGGGACATGTGTAGTTGGTAGCCCTGGGTCGGGGGGTGGCTGGGCCTCCCTTCCCTTCCGAGGCCCCATCTAACTGTTCCCCACCCCCCTTGCCCTCCCCTGCCCTGCCTCCCTCCCCCATCTCCCTGGACGTGTGTGTCCCCTCTCCTCGGGGGTTCCTGCCTGACCTGTCCCACCCCACTCTGCATCACTTCTCAGTAGCCATTTGTATTTCCTGGTCAGGCTGTGTTTTAATTATTCAGCCCCCTCCCCCGAGCTGGGCCACATGAATTCTTGTTGAGCCCAGGACACAGCCTGCAGTGGCTGTTTCACTCCACTAAGGAGCGAGCAAACGCGTAAGCCTTCACCTGGCTTCGGCCCTCACCGCTCCCGGCGCTGGAGCGACTTCTTGCTGTGGAGTCCCTCCTGGCCTCTACCTGCCAGATGCCGGTCATTCCTCTCACCCGTCATGACAACCAAGAATAACCAAGAATGTCTCCAGACATGGCCGGACAGTGACTTGGGTGTAATTCCCAAGATGGTATTGTATTGGCAACTTTTACATTGTCTGTTTTGAATTTTGCTGTCCCTTTAAGAGTACTTTCATATTTCATCTAGATCACACTTATTTATTCATTTCACGGGCTTTAAAAAAATGTCCTCTCTGTGGACTTCAGTCTCCTGTGTGTTAAAGGATAACATTCAATGACTTAATCTAGCCAAGGTTTCTCCTATGAGTCTATCACTTTAAAACAATCTGTGTGGTAGCCTTATACGAGTAGATTATTACTCCTTGGGGTGAAAAGTTGCTTCTGCTGAATCAAAATCGTCCCATATTCTTCCTTAAGCTGTGATCATTGGTTGTTTGATGCTTAGAAATTAAGCAAGTAAAAACCAGAGAACACACAGGAAGGGCCATCTTTCATGCCTATTAAGAATATATCTTTGATTCACAGAAGGGACAGATCATTATTATACATAATTGAGGTTTCCTGATACACAGAAAGAAAATGAGCAAAACAAACATTGTCAAAGAAAATCGTACCTTTAAGTTCCACATGTTTCTGGTTTCAGTGGGCTAAGAACAATGGCAAACCTCAGTAATTATAAATCGATTCAAACTGTGTTTGTGGATGGGATTTTTTTTTTAAAGATGAATACGTTAAGACAGATGACGATGAATTTCAAAGTGCCAATGTGAGAAAGAGAAATGGCATATTCTTTTAGGTTGCATGAAGTACACTGATAAACTCACAGACAGTTTTGAACAACCTGCGCTTGGTTGAAATAGAATTCGGTTTTGTAGCAGAACCATGTGCAATGAAGTTCATGTGCACGAAACGATGTGATAGGTCTATGAAGGCAGCAGCCTAGGCAACGCTGCTGGGCTGGTCCAGGGGTGGTGAGAGCAGAGGAACATCCAGGGCTCTTCATTTTCTGTTACTAGTTCCTTTCCCTTATTTAGCATCTCTGTGGCTTTCTTAAAGTGGCACCTGGCACAGCAGCCATCAGAGACCTGAGCCCAGCTCCTGGAACACAGAAGGGAAGGAAACAAACAGCTCCGAAGGTCTAGCCCCTGAATTCAGAATTCATTCAACCCCAATTTCCCTGTTCTGACATTTCGAGGAGCCAAATCAGAAGACATTTCCATAGAGTCCATTTGACTGAAATGTAACATCTCTTTGGGGGAGTGGAATTCAGATTTTCTTAGTAGCCCTGAGTTTAGAAATAAGAATTCAATTGTTTTCTATTTTTGTTGGCGTTAGAGTAATATGAAAACTTACACACAGATCTACAAAGTTCCCCTTCTCCCTGAAATAGAGTAATGCAAAATGTGACATCTCAAAAATGAGAAAAATGCCAGCCATTTTGTCTGAACTCATTTTTTCCTACCCTAAGAAAAGTGGTCTGTGCTTCTCCACATAATGCCTTTTACTGCAGAGCCAAGAATGTGGAGCGTGGATGAGGCTCTGGGCCTTCAGGGGTGGTACTGCTTGCGCCCACTCAGTCCTCTGGGGAGAGCATTCCTCCGCGGGCTGCAGAGGGGAGAAGAGAGAGGGCACATTTCCTCGTGTTCCCCGTGTTGCTGGGACCGACGCGGACATCATTTCACGTTCAGTGGATTAAAATGACCATTTAGGGAATCAACATCAAGAAAATGTAGCCAGATCTTTGATTTGGGCCTGTGTAGCAGAGAAGGGAGGACGGAGACTGTCAATTCTTGGTGAGCTTTGAATTCTATTTTACTTAAAATTTTCAGCTCACTTGGGAGAAAGTGGGTGACTTGGCCTGAAATGGCTTAAACATCCTATCTATGAAAACAGGAGTGGGAAATCTGTGTTGTTTATGGATTCAAAAAGGGTTTATAATAAAATCTGTTGTATTTAGTTATTTTTGAAACATCATTATAGACATTGGCTTCTAGAAGTATTTAAATGTGTTTTACACAAATATTATTTTAAACATAAATAGTCGATCCTCTTGTGATCTAACAAAAGCTCCTTGTCTGCTTGGGGTTATTATGTCTAAGCCAAAGCCCTTCCCACCGTGACCTTTAGGAACTTTACAGAGGAAACACAACCGATTATTAAGGGAATGAAAGAGCTCCTTTAGGCACATATTATACTTTATAATTTTCAAAAGATTCTCGTTTGTGATCTCATTTCAGTATTTTTAACACCAAGTTCCTAGAATGATTTTGCAAGTTAGTGGGAGAGTTTTGATTAGAATCCAGTGCTCTGTGTGTTGTTCTTCCTGCTGTATCCTGTGGTCCTGCTTCCCAGGTTGTCAAATTCTGCTCGTAAACAGGTAAATTCCAGAGAAGAAAAACATGATGCCATCCCGCCTGGGAACCTGGTGATGTAGGGGGTGAAACAACATTTTCATCCAAGGTGCCAGTATTTGGAAAGCTATGAGTTAACTGGTGCAGGCAGCACACTACGGAACTGCCTTTATTCTGTATAATTGCTCCAAAAATGGAGGGTTCTTTAAGATTAGATACTAACAACCTGTGCAGATTACACATACCAAATTTTGGTTCATAAAATTGAGGTTCCCTAACAAGTTACCCTTGGAGTCAGCTCAGTTGAAAACAATATCATTATGTAAATAAATATATATGATATACTTTATTGATACACTTATATAGCATACACTCTTTTAATATATATTCATATATGTGTATCCGTATATAGTTTTATAGATATACATATAAATATCTATATTTATATATCTAAATATGGATATAATAGTATGTCTATATATTTATATAAATGCTTCTGTAATATGTATGCATATATATTCATGTGTAATACATATGTCTCATATATATGTATATATGTCTTATATATGTGTGTATGTGTTTTTATATATATATTTACATCTGATTGGATGGTACGGTTTTTCAAGATCCACCTGGTAATCATGGCTCTTGTTGTATACATTCAGCCTAAAAGGCACATGCAGTTATTATAAGTTGCTCTTCTGCACTTTGGATGCTCTCAAAGGTATGTCATCATTAAGGAAAGACACACTGCAGTCAGTGGGAGCGCTGTAATTAATGTAAAGGCTGTTGGGCTCCGCCCTCCTCCTCCTCCCTCAGATTGATGGGTGGGTGATGGGCTGGGGGTTGCTGAGGCTTCGTCCGTGTTTATAGGTCATCCTTCTACCCAGTGAGTCTTTCTTCAAGCAGAACATCTGTTTGGGAAATAAATATGATGAAGTGCTGCAGGGCAAACCCAGTTATTTCATGAAGAAAATTGTTCCCAAACACATGCTCTCCCTGCTGGGGCCTTGGTCTTATGTCCTTGAGATCAAGTGGGCATCGGCTGTGGCATCTAAAAGCTCTTTGGGTGAGTCAGCAACTGTGCATGTCAGCTATCAGTTCAAGTAGGACTTGCTTCAAAGTCAAGGACAGGTTGACCCGCCTGTGGGACTGCAGGCACAGACGGGTTATTTTAATGTTTAAGTGCTATTATCAAAGTGAGGTAGATGAGTCTCATTATAACAACAGCAGCCGTGTGCTGGCAGGCTCCCGGGAGCCTTGGGAATGTGCACTGTGTCTTCTTGGAAAACTGGAATTCCTTAAATCCCCTTATGCCATTTTTGAGCTACAGAAATGGGATAAAAGAAACAAATTCTCAGGCAAGATTCTTATCATGGACATTTAGATAAGCTCATTGAAAAGATAAACCTAGAGTAGAACCTCCTAAAAGGACTTCTGTGTTATATTTTAAAACAGGTGGTCCAAGCAGTACTTCTAGTAGGTTCAGATAACCCGTGAAAAGCCCCTGTCTGTAGCAAAGACTGACAAAGTGATTGACTACAGATTTTCCCACAGGAGAATTTGGATTTGGGAATCACCATCATGAGCAGATGCAGTATTACGGGGCCTGGCACTCAGGCCATTTCCTGTCATTCTTAATTTTGACTCTCCGATTCATAAATTTATCTTCTGCTCCAAAGCAAAGTACTTCTGCTTTCTTCCATTTCTGTTTTTACATTCTGTTTTGCTTGGGCTTTCTCCAATCTCTCATCAAAAAAAAGAAAAAGAAAGAAAAAGAAAAAGAAAGTTGTGATTTTCAATGTATTTATTTGCTTAGGATTCACATCCAGTCTGCTTCTAGATAGAATCAGTTGAGCAGTTTGTGAATTAACCATGAGGGAACATTTAGGCGAGTGAAACAGGAAGGGGCTGAGCTGAGCTGACCCAGACTGTGGGCGAATGAGTTCAGCTCTGGACAGTTCAGAAGAAACACGAAAGTATCACCCCACCTCCAGTGGTTCCTCCTATTGGACACAGAGGGTGAGCAGACCTCGTCCAGCCTCACTGGTGATGAGACAGAACTCTTCCTCCCCATCCTCCTCCCTGTTCCCTCCCACCTTGCATGCTGGGCTTACCTAAAGCACTACCCTCCGCAGGCCCCGTTTACCATAAGCAACTACGGCTTTCACGGAGCTGGAGTTGCCTGCGTCCTCTTAGTAAAGACTGCATAAGCCTCCATGTCCGATTGTCCTGTTTCCTGACATTTACCTGCTTCCTTCCCTACATCCTCACTCAACTTGGGGGACCCTATCAGCATCGGGGAGACACACAGCGCAGGTAACCTTTCCCAGAGGGTACAGCGTATTCTCGTGATTTCCAGAACATACTTTTTAAATTCTCTGTTCTAATTCTTTAAAAAAAAATTTTTTTGATGTGGACCATTTTTAAAAAGTCTTTATTGAATTTGTTACAGTATTGCTTCTGTTTTATGTTTTGGCTTTTTGGCCGCGAGGCATGTGGGATCTTAGCTCCCCGACCAGGGATCGAACCCTCACCCCCTGCATTGGAAGACGAAGTCTTAACCACTGGACCGCCAGGGAAGTCCCTCTCTGTTCTAATTGAAATAATATTGTGCCCTCCCTCATTTACTTTTTTCCAGGATTTTTTTTTTTTTTTTTTTGATAGCCAGTTGGATTTGTCCCTCGGCTCTGACACACATCAGCATCCTGGGTATCACATCCCCAGCCATCTTTCTAGTTCTTCATCAAGTTTGTGATGGGCCTTCAGGAAGGTTAATGACCTACAGTCCTGTTTTCACTTTGTCTTTCTTTTGGGAGGTTAAGATAAACACCACATCTGTTATCTTTATTGTTTCTCTTCCCAAAATTGATTAGAGGCCCTTGCTTTTTCTTCACCGGCTCCGTAAGACTCAGCCATGAGAGCACGTCTTTTCAATGAGGATGATTCTCTTGGAATAACTTACCCTTGGCCAAGTTCACGGTGATACGACTGCCTTTAGCGCATTTCTACCTGTGTCAGTCTCCTGCTTTAAAAAAGCGAAATGCGAAAAGTTCTTTTACGTTTTGACTCATTCTTGAAAGAGTTCTAAAAGCAGCAACAGAAAACAAACAAAATCCCCACGTCTCTCCACTGTCTGTAATTTTCTCTCATTCTTTATTATAGTGTCATTGTTGTGTCTGCTTTGTCCATTCCGGCCATCAAGAGCCGTCTCAGCCCTGTGTTCCCCGAGTTGTCTTTCTGGAGTGCCCTCAGACGCCATTAGGTCTGGTGTTTCCACTCTGGCCTTGATCCTGTCTCTGCAAACTCTGTGCCCCTCTGCTCTCTGAGGCGGCGTACCCCTCCTCTGTGTTCTCCGAGTGAGAGCTCCCTGACCCTGGGAAGGGATAACGACGTGCCTTTTTGAAGTCTTGTTTTGTTCTTTCTCTTCAGAACTCTCCTTCCCTTTCCCCAGGTATAAAAGCAAAACGGAACAGAACGAAATAAGCCTCCCCATCAGGTGTACCTTTCTCAGTTACTCAATTTATTGTCTTCTGTTGACACTCATTTCTTAATTCTTCTAATAGTTAACTTCGATCTTTCATTCTGTCCTTTTTTTTTTTCCTCAAAGTATCTTCAGTTTAGCAGCCAATGATAATTTGTTATTTTTTTTTTCACACACACACATGCACTGTATTTTATTTTTACAAGAGATAAATCAACTGACACCAAGCATTGTAAATGGGTGACCACAACAAAAGCAACAGTGATTGCAATTACCAGACACGAACCACACTCATACTATGTCATAATATTGACATTCAGTCCAATAGTCCTCCACTGTAACAGCTCCTTTACTTTGCAGTGAAAATTGATTTGTATATTTTTTGCCTCTGAGTCCTTGTGGGATTTTTTTTTTTATTCAAACAGAAAGTCACAAAAATTATAATCATCCTCATCAGTTCACTCAGCCCCATGTAATTAATTTTTTTTTCATCTTGATCTTTTGTTAGCACTTTTATGAGTTCATCAGTTTTCCATTAGAGTTCTGAAAATGCTTATTCATTCAGTTCAGCAGTATAGTCAGTTACCAGAAACCTGTACTTGTCAGAGTCTTTTCCATGAATTCCTTCAAGATGAAACCCTTTTATAGGAACATTTTTGCAAAAGCATCAGAATATACCCAGAACTGTCTGTAAATGACAAAAGACTTAAAAATGACCACGGTTAAAGATTTGATGAAAGTTCATAATAATGCAATTGACAAGGAAATGTAGTTATTTCTGAGATATACATTTTAAAGTAATAACTAGAATTATGACTTATAACATTTTACCAGAACATATAAGATTTTTAGAAATTTCATGTGATGTCTGAAACATTTATGTTAACATATTTCCATACAAATAAATCAAAGAAAGTTTAGTATTAGTTATTTGTTTGTTTGTTTGTTTATACTGCAGGATAATTTGTTGCTTTTATTGTTAGTAGTAGTATTAGGAAAATTATCTACCTTTGATATTTCACTTTACAGTTAGAAAACGAATTCAAATATTTTAGCTCATTTTATATCCACACCTAGGCCATGCCACAGGCTGAGTTATGGCAAATCAACATTTCGTGGAGACTGAGGCTCTATTCCACCAAAGAGAGCATTGCTGTGCCGTTAGATCCGGATCCTCCTGATTGGGGAAATGTGTGTCTAACCGATATATCATCATGCAGCATCTTCTAGGTCTGGTTGGTTGGTCAGTCACCATTTCCTGTTCATTTGCTGGAGTCTGACTTTGCCCTTTCATGCCTTGCACTGTGGTCCAGGCACGGAAGCAGGAAGGACTGAATTATGGAAGTAGTTTCCTTACCTGTCTCCTGAACTTCCATCTCACGTCTCCACTAGCTTCCACATGGTCCAGAGTGGTCCTTCATTTACAAACATCACCTCAGGTCAAAACTGCATGCAGTAGCACAGGGAGATCAGCTCGGTGCTTTGTGTCCACCTAGAGGGGTGGGATAGGGAGGGTGGGAGGGAGATGCAAGAGGGAGGGGACATGGGGATATATGTATATGTATAGCTGATTCACTTTGTTATACAGCAGAATCTAACACAACATTGTAAAGCAATTATACCCCAATAAAGATGTTTAAAAAAAAAAAAACTGCATGCAGTGAAAACATAAAACGGTTCCTTCACATTCAGAATAAAAAGTAAACTCACTGGTCTGGCACACCTGGCCTGTGTCTGGCTCCCCAGCTTATGTCTACCTCTTCTGTACGCAGTGAAAGCACTGTGCTTTCTCCAACCGTGATGCCTTGTCAGTCCATTCTTTCTGCTGAGAATGTGTTTTCCCTCCTTTGCTCGGTAAAATCCTGCAAGTGTCAGGGGGTACCTCCTCCAGGAAGCCTCACCAAATCCTACTCTTCCTTTGAAACTTATCTCAGGTGTCATCTCCTCCAGGAAGCCTTCCTACACCTCCTCCCTTCCCCTCTCCTCTGGAGTTAGCAATATGCTGTTCTCCGGTGCCTCCTCATTAGAGTATGTTGGCAGCTCTGTGTATTTTAATTTTGCGCTACGGGCCTCGATTGTGACTCCTTCCACAGTCTCTACCAAAGAGTATCTAATCAGTAAATGCTTGCTGGCTGAATGAATGAAGAGCTTTCTACCTGAAAGTTCCTGCACTACTATGACCATGCCCTAGATTTATATGTATGTTTTGCAACCACAGAAAAAAAATTCACAGGTCTGAGTCATCCATTAGCATGAGCTTTCATGCCTCATGTTCCAGACATCCTTTACTTATTAGTTATATTTTAATTTTTCATCAAAGAATCAGACATATTTATAGATTCTTGCTGTGCATACATTTTGAGAACTTTATGTAAAACTTCTTCCAATTTGCAATCAGAGTTTCACATGTGACCCTAGCATCTGGAGAAGCATTCACCGTGTTTTTTCAAGTTCCTGGGGAAGTTTTCTAAGACACTGTTTCATGAGCAGTGTTTATTTATTTTCCTAATATATGTCAAAGGCAATTTAGGGCTCACACTCTTATCAGCTACAACTCAAAATGAAAGCCCATTCATCAAAAGAAGACACATGCTTTGAGATTTTAACTGAACGTATATTTATATCTATCTTTACAAATATCCTCTATTGAGCAAGTGTGCAGAAAAAGACTATTTTAGAGTTCTGTTGTTATTTTTTGGTCAGTATCCGAGAGGAATTTTTGTTTGTTTGTTTGTTTTTACTAGTTAATTAACATCTAATCTATTAACTAGACAAGGTGTATTCATATTCACCGTTCCTCTTGCGCTCAGGCCTCCTTAACGAGTTTCTTGTGATTTTTTTTTTTTTTTCCAGGAGGAATGTCAGAATTACATCCGGGTACTGTTGGTGGGTGGCGACAGGTTATTTACCTGTGGAACCAACGCTTTCACGCCGGTCTGCACCAACCGCACGGTATGGCTTCAGGTGGAGCTTTGACAGATTTTAATACCAGAAAAATCCAAACATTCTATTAAAACCCTAGTTTTAAACGTGTTTCTATTCTCCAAAGAGTTGCTTTTTAACTTTAAAAAGCATCTTTTGTCAAACTGAATAAATATTTGATGTACTGATCTATTACTAATAACACTATTGTATAAAGAACTGGTAATAATTATAGCTTGTTTAATTAAATTTAAATATGCTTTCAAACTATTTCTACCAGCTCTTTTCCCACCAGACCCTAAACATAATCCTAAACGTATTCTTATTTCTTTTTTCTTCTTTATCGTAGGGAGGCTGTTAGGTATTAAAATAACCCTAAAATCATAATCCAAGTGAAGAAAATACAGTTTACAAATTGGATGAGGAGGGTGTCAAAAAAAGTAAAGCAAACTAGCAAACAAATAGAACCCTAGGAAAAGTAAAGTTATATGCCACCCTCTGTCTTTTTATTTTAACCTGTCATTATTGACAGGGGGATTTTCAGCATCCAGGTCTTACACCCGTAGAACTGCCGGGTTATCAGAGCACACGTGTAATCTTCCTAATTTGGGATATTCATTTGATCTTCCTCCAGGAACATGATAAAGAAATATCACTATGTTAATTTCCTGGTTACACACTTTCTCTCAAAACCTGAACTTACCATCCTTTTTACTGTTCATTATTTTCAAATAACATTCAGTTATTGGAAAGAAAGGGAGGACGTTGATGATAAGTGATGCTCACAGAGAGATCCCTAGGTACCATGGCCTGTCCTAAGCACCGTACAACTTCATCCTTACGTTCACCCTATGTGGTGATTATCCTTTGGGTCACCACTTGATAAGAGTCTGAGGCTTAAAGACTTTAACTAGCTTACCCGGGGCTACACGTCTAATAAAGCAGGCAGTGTATCTGAGCCCGCCTGCCTAACCCCTCTGCTCTCGTACCTCTCAGGTAAGAGTAAAGAAACCAGCGGAGCAAAGATTCCCTCCGCATCCAAAGAACTTTTCTCATTCGGTAGTTGTTCAGCTCCTCAAATGCTGGATTCCCACCACTTGACTCCAAGACACTGAGTTGCCTCTCTGAAAACTAAAAACTAAAGGCTTGGAAATTTGGGCTACATGGTGCTAAATATCCACACATCCTTACCGATGAATGCAGTTTGGGGCTATTCGTAATATTTCGATTCACTTTTATTGATAAAATTGTACCTAATTTTTATTGCAATTTGTATTTCTATGAATATTGAAGTTGGGTTTTTTAAATAAAGTGGAAAAATCTGCACTGTCCCATGCATTATAAGTAAAGTCATAGACAAGAATCTAACTTCATCTTTTGTGAGTATCCAAAAGCCAGAGGTTCAGTAACTCTCAGGGATGATGAGAAAGGTTGATGGGTAGATTGTCTCAGGATGACCACCGCGTACTGTTCTCGTCCAAGCCAGAGTGCAGAGGTTTGTCACGTTGTACGAGCCCCAGAGAGTTTATCGTGCATGCTTCATTTGCAATTTGGGTGGATATGCTCCGTGAACGCTCTTAAAGGGGATTCCTGGGGGATAATTTGTTTCTCTGTCTCGTCCTCACACCTAGCTGAGTAACCTGACGGAGATCCATGATCAGATCAGCGGCATGGCGCGCTGTCCTTACAGCCCTCGGCACAATTCCACGGCTCTCCTCACGGCGGGCGGGGAGGTCTATGCAGCCACGGCCATGGATTTTCCCGGACGCGACCCCGCCATTTACCGGAGTCTGGGCGTCTTGCCCCCTCTCCGCACCGCGCAGTACAACTCCAAATGGCTCAACGGTAAGTCTTGCCTTCACTCCCAGTTTCCCCTCTCGTTGGTCTGTGATGCCCGGTGACTTGGTGCTCAAAAGCAAACTGTCACCGTTTCTAAAAATAAAATAATGTCTTCATTTTCTAAAGAAATCAAAATGTACCCGGTTTTGGATTTCAGTGTGGAAAGGCATCAGGTGGCTCTTTGCCAACTTGGAAGAGAAGTGATATTCTCCACACTTAGGGCATGATAATAAAGCTAATGCTGATATGAGCATTCCTCAAACTGAAGCTGCTTTTTTTTTAATAATTTTTTTATTTTTATTTATTTATTTATTTATTTATTTATTATAAATTTATTTATTTATTTATATTTATTTTTGGCTGTGTTGGGTCTTCGTTTCTGTGCGAGGGCTTTCTCTAGTTGCGGCGAGCGGGGGCCACTCTTCATTGCGGTGCGTGGGCCTCTCACTGTCGCGGCCTCTCTTGTTGCGGAGCACAGGCTCCAGACGCACAGGCTCAGTAATTGTGGCTCACGGGCCTAGTTGCTCCGCGGCATGTGGGATCCTCCCAGACCAGGGCTCGAACCCGTGTCCCCTGCATTGGCAGGCAGTTTCTCAGCCATTGCGCCACTAGGGAAGCCCTGAAGCTGCTTTTTCATATTATTGTTTGCAGTTTAGGAAATCCGATGTCGTGTCAAAGGTATCTGTAGCCTCATGTGCATTCTTTCTTAACTTCTTTATTAGATACCTAAAAAGGGAAATTACTAGCGTTTCATGAACGTTTCAGGCAATTGTGTAAAATAATGTGTTTGGCTTCAGGTAGCTCCAAATAGCTTGACCAATTTTTTTTCATTTAATTTTTTATTGTATATTGGAGTATAGTTGATTTACAATGTTGTGTTAGCTTCAGGTGTACAGCAAAGTGATTCAGTTCTACATATACATGTATCCATTCTTTTTCAGATTCTTTTCCCATATAGGTTATTACAGAATATTGAGTAGAGTTCCCTGTGCTACACGGTAGGTCCTTGTTGATTATCTATTTTATATAGAGTAGTGTGAATATGTCAATCCCACACTTCTAGTTTATCCCTCCGCACCACGTTTCCCCTTTGGTAACCATAAGTTTGTTTTCGAAGTTTGTTTCTGTTTTGTAAATAAGTTCATTTGTATCATTTTTTCTTTTAGATTCCACATATAAGTTGACCACATTTTTTTAAAAAAAGGTATCAAGTCATACAACTAGAAGGTCAGGGTAGGTGTCTTCAGAGTTGCTCACTTCAATGACTCAAGAGTCAGTAAGGGACCCAAGTCGTGTCACCACCATCTCTGGCACCCACAGTCGGTCAGGTTGGCCCTCAGGCTCGCTCTGCTCATGGGTGCAAACCTGCGGCTACAATTCCTGGTACTGCATCCAGACATGACAGTATCCAGTGGAAGAAGAACCACGCTCCTTGTGTCCTTTTTTTGAAGAAATCAGAAACCCCCAGAAGACTTCCCTTGAATCCTGGGCTAGAACTTGGTCACTTGCTCAATTAGCAAATAGAAAGTGATTCCAGCCGCCCAAATTGAAGTTAAAGTGGCTATGTACTGAGACCTGCTGGCTGAAATTCAGCCCTCTGCATATGGGTACGTTCATGTGTGAATATGGTTACACACACACACACACACACACACAATAGCAAACACAATGTTATTGATAGATGTATGCACCATATGTAATCCATTCCCTCAATCGTTTATTTGATAGTTTGCATAAAGATGAAATCTTGTAATTGCCATGATAATATTTGCTATTTTGAGCTTTCAAGTCCTCCAAAGATTTACTGGCTTTTCATCGAGTACAAGCTCATTACTGTAGACCCGAGTTTCTCACCTCAGCACTGTTGATGTTTTGGGCCAGATAATTCTTTTTTGGGGGAGGGAGTTTGTCCTGATTGTTGCAGGATGGTTCGCTGCATCCCTGGCTTATACCCACCAGATGCAATAGCATGGCCCACCTCCTGAATTGTGACAACAAAAACTTTGTCCAGAAACTGCCAGATATTCCCTTGGGAAAATATTGCTTCTCTTTGAGAACCACTGGTTTAGAATGATCACTTATGCATATTTATGCGTATGTGTATATATACACACAAGCATTTTGTCAAATAAGATAGTCAAACCAGCCATCACAGTCTGCCTTTAAAAGACTCCCTTGTAGAGAAAAGAGTCTTCATCCAGTTTCTTCAGCAAGTTGAATGACTCCGTGAGCTTCCAAAGGGCAATGTGAATTGTTTTCTCAATCCAAAGCAGTAACTAGATTCCCTATGTTAACATTATGTCTGTTGAACTGGTTTCAACTGGACCTTTCAACTCTCTGTGGAAGGTCTCCTTTCCGCTCTGATGCTTTCTTTCATCTGTGTAGCTTAAAGTTCTTTCTATTCATTTGTTGAGTTTTACTGGCCAAGCAGTTTCCAGTTAAAAATCAAAATGACTTACTCCCCAACCACAAGCATTGCATTTAGAGTTTGCTGAAAGCAAAGTAAAAATTAATTCGGAGTACAATCTCTTTCTTTTCCCAGAAGCGACACCCTGAAGAATATCTTGGGAAAATAATTCAGGTTATGGCATGAGTTAGAAACACTTTCTTTCCATGTGACTTAGATGCCCAGGCTGATCAGGTTAACCCTCTGGGTGCAATCTTTCCCATTTGAGAGTCAGGCGATGTCATAAGGACAGTTGAAGAGCTCACCCAGGGTTTCCACAGTCACTGTAGGCATATATGTCCTAAAATCATAAATGATATTATCCAGCAACTGTGGCCATTACAGATAAGTCCAAGGTGAACATGGCAGAGCTGTCACTCTGCTCATGGTGTCATCATAACTCGCATGGCACTGAATTGTCCCGCTGTCCTCAGGGAGCGTCGCCCTCTCGTTCCCCACCAGGAAGGCCCTCACTCCCAGGGCAGAGCGCAGAGAGCCCTGAGGGTCCCAAGTTCTTCTGTGTTGAGTGTTGATTCCCTCTCCTGTGTTCTCTTGGGACACTTTCTTCTTTTATTGATCGCTGAGGTATCATTTCTACCTCTGATTGGCCCTGGTTTTCTGCTCTGACCCTCCCTCCAGCATAGATTCTGGCCTCTGAGCCCCACTGAGCTCTGCTTCTGTGCCCCTGCTGAGCCCGGACGCAGGGACATTTATTCTCACTGTCCTCCTTGGAATCCACACTTTTCCTCCCATCTGCCCTTTGACCAGACACCCTGTCTCTGTTCTTTCTGCTGTGCTCTGGAGTAATTTTCTTTCTTTACTGGAGGTTGGTGCCTTACCTGTTATCCTTTTTTTTCACATCCTTAAATTTCTTGCTCTCTGGTGACAATCACTATCTTTTTATAAAAATGCTCAGATCTCCTCCCTCTTCCATGAGACAAAGACAAAGAAATGCAATGAAGCTAAAAACATCCTTAGTTCTGCAGTATCCAAGAAGGGTCCTATTTCCTGTGTGATATTAGGTACCCACTAAATTACGCTCATATTCTTCTCCCAAGTTTTCAGCTGATTGAGGATCAAGGCACAGGAGTCACCAAATGGAGATCAGAGAGTTAGATTTGTTCTTGATAGAGCTTAGTGTTGGAAAATCCCAGGGCTGGTGTGTTAAGAATATGCAGATTATGACCTGCTGAATGAAGAGGTACAAGCTTCCACGTGGGGTTGGCAGGCAGCTTCCTCAGCATCCGACCTCCCGTTTTGGGGAAGTGAAAACCCTCGGGCTTTGCTTGAAGGTGCGGTTTCAATACACTCACGCAAAGAAAGTACAGTCACAAGGTTTATTACTTGCAGATCCCAGAACCCAGGCCCCAGAAGCTGGGGAAGGGCAGCCCTCCATCCCAGGTCAAGAGCAGGAGATAGAGAGGAGGGTAGCAAACACCTGTTAACTTACAAGGTTATCTGGACAGAGGTCACTGTCTTTTCGTGGGCTCAGTGGTCATATAAGAAGGTAGGGGATGGAGGCTTTGGAGGTGGAAAGTCCTGCCGGCAAATCAGTGCTCACCCTTCAGGATGCTGATTTGTCTCGATTCTTGGTTTCCTCGTTTGCAACCTGGAAATAACTTGCCACTGGACCTGGAAGTTGTGAGATAAAGAATCAGACCATGAAGATATGACGAATATTAGTGGCATGCAGCAGGGACTCGATAAATAGACGTAATTACTGTGAACTCCCCAAAGTCTGATACAACATCGGATGCATGGTGGCAGTGAGTAAATGTCTGTTGGCTGAGTGCGTGGAGGAACATTTTGAGCTGTGGTTCCTGATTACTGACACCTACCAGCCTCTTGTTTCCTGGCTTTCCTGACACTGACAAGCCTCCTCTGTGCTTTCCCCACTGTGCCCCCTGCCGCCCCTCTGCGCTGGGCTCTCCTGACTGCCCTGTCCTGCTTCTGCCACATCCAGGTCCCCCAGACACATTCCCCTCACTGCCCAGTCCGCAGTACCTCCAGGTGTTCACAGGGCTCAGGGTCCCTGGGAGGCCATCACTCAGCTGACAGCTGCTTACAGGTTATGATAAGCAGAGCTCATGTCTTTGGTTTGGACATTTACCAGTTTTTTGCCAACATTTCTCTGTTGACGAAAGAGAACTTTCTCGGCAGGGGAGGTGTGGAGGACAGCATCTATGAACCGTGGTCAGTAAAATTTTGTCTTCAGCTTCCCTGCTGTGATTAAACTGTGTATAGGATAATTTGCCTGTACAGGGAGGTAGACCCTTTCCATAATTGGGTTAATTAACTCATACAGGGCAAACTCATGGCATGACCGGTACAGCGGTCGCTAGCGTGTCTTGTTCGCCTCTGCCAGCCCTGTGCAGGCATCTCCCTCCTCAGCCAGCAGTCAGGCACCGACCAACTCCACTTCCTCAAGCCATGCCTTCGGCGACATTTTGGGCGCTGGCCGTGTTTGTTTTGTTTGTTTCCTAGGGTTGCTGCAACGAAGTGCCACAAACTGGGTAGCTTAAAACAGAAATGTGTTCTCTCAGAGTTCTGGAGGCGAGAAGTCCAAGATCAAGGTGTCGGCAGCCCGTGCTCTCTTTGAAGACTCCAGGGGAGGGCCCTGCCTCACCTCTTCCAGCTCCGTAGCCCTCAGCATTCCTTGGCTTGTGGCAGCATCACTCCGGTCTTTCTCTCTGTTCACATGGTCTTCTTCCTGTGGCTCTGCGTCCTCACGTGGCCGTCTTCATATAGGAACATGGGTCCTATTGGATTAGGGGCCCCCCTCATTCCAGTATGACCTCATCTTTACTGATTATATCTGCCATGACCCTATTTCCAAACAAGGTCACATTTATAGGTACCAACATGTATTTGGGGGGATACAATGCAACCCGCAATAGTGCCCTCATCAGGAAACGCTCACATGTTGAAATCTTAAACTTCTGTGTCTTATTTTCCAATGACACTGTTACATCTCTTTCTGGGTTGTGGGTGAATCCTCTGGCCACTCAGTCTTCTGGTCTCAGCTGTGTTCTCCTCGTTCTCGAGAGACAGCGCTGCCTTCTTGTTCCCAATAATAAGCATCAGAAGTCCTCAGGTAGGGCTCAAGGGATTGCCGTCTTCGCCCAGGGCAGAGCCGGCCTGCACCCGTTTCCTCCTTCCATGCTCCAGAGCACTGGGGTGGACAGTCCATCCACTTAAACTGTAGCCTTATCCACTGTGCATCCCTCCTCCACCTCACGATCTCTGGGGAAGGGGTGCCTCTCTCTTAGGCAGCATTCTAAAGTGGATTTCACCTCCCTCATTCTGGGTCTGAATTACTCCCTCAAAGGGCTGCAGAGAAGGCTTGGCAAAAATCAGCACTCTGACCCTCCAGAGCAAGAGAAGCACGCAGCACAAAGGATGCTCTTCAGGTTGTCAGAACATGTAGACAGAACATGGCAAGTCATGACCCTTCAGGGACCCAAGCCTCTGGGGACCTCCTTTGCTTCAGGGCTACTCTTCAGGCAAATGGTGACATCAGGCTGTCCAGGGTGACGTCCTGCCAGGATACAGAGAGCCCTGAGTAAGGACCTACCAAGCCTCTAATCTTCCCACCACACCTCCCAGAGACCCAGCATAAATACTACGTGGTAGAGTTCCAACAACCTGCCCTGAGCAAGCTAAGCGCCTTGGATCTAATACCAGAGTTCCAGGTGCATTGTCTTATGACACCACCCCCATTACAGCTGTCCACCAATGAGTGGGTGTCCCGCCTGTGCCCCTGCACCAGTGCAGCAAGACCCAGGTGGTGGCCGTGCCCTCAGCTGTCAGCAAGGGCTGACGTGGAGAGGACAGCAGGGCTGGCTATGACCCCTTCATCGGGTTTTCTCTTTCCCAGCCTGTGTGATCTGACTCCGCTGCTACCTTGCCCACGTGCCCTCTCGGCATCCTTTAAGGCGGAGCGTGCGTTTCCCTGGCTGCACCGTGCCTTCATCACCATGCTCCTTCCCACGTGCTGTTTATGCTGTTCTTTCTTCCCTTGAGTTTTGCCTCCTCTGTAATTCCTGCTCCTCTGTAGGTTCAGTTGGAGTTGCAGTTTCCCCAAGACTCGGTGGGTCCCTTTCATCCCTTCTTGACGGGCGTTGTGCGTGGCTGTCTTCACCCCACGGTACTGGAGCGCGTGGTCCCTGTCCTGCTCCAACCCCACTCGCGCCCCCATTTCACCTGCAGAGAAAGCTGAGGTGCCGCTGGCCAGCCCCCAATGCTTCCCTGTGCTGTCTCCTACCCACGCTTGCTCCTGCTTTAACCTCTTACATGCATTGCCACTGGCTCCCTCCTCTCTTCCAGGGATTAGCAGACGTTTTCTATAAAGGGCCAGAGAGCGAATATTTTAGATTTTGCATCCGTATGGTCTCTGTTGCAGCTTTTCAATTCTGCCATCGTAGCTCGAAGGCAGCCATCACCAATGCATACACGAATGCTGCGTGCACACACAACTTTATTCATAGCCAGCAGGCAGGCTCTGGCCTGAGGGCTATAGTTTGCTGGTCCCTGTTCTATCTGGAGAGCTCTCAGCCCCAGGCAATCCAGCTGGCCGGTGGGTTTAGCTCCATCATCTTTGCTCAAATGCCGCTTCTCAATGGGACCTCACCCCTGACCACCTTATTTGAAATGACTCCCTCCTCCATCTAGCCCTTTATTTTTTTTTTAAATTATTAGCACCTTTAATTATTATTTATTTATTTATTTATTTATTTATTTATTTATTTATGTGGCTGTGTTGGGTCTTCGTTTCTGTGCGAGGGCTTTCTCTAGCTGCAGCAAGCGGGGGGCCACTCTTCATCGCGGTGCGCGGGCCTCTCACTATTGCGGCCTCTCTTGTTGTGGAGCACAGGCTCCAGATGCGCAGGCTCAGTAGTTGTGGCTCACGGGCCCAGTTGCTCCGCGGCATGTGGGATCTTCCCAGACCAGGGCTCGAACCCGTGTGCCCTGCATTGGCAGGCAGATTCCCAACCACTGCGCCACCAGGGAAGCCCCCATCTAGCCCTCTTGATTCCCCTTAGCCGCGTTAGACCTTTATCCTTAGCGTTATGCTCTTTTAGTACTTGTCTCCTTTCCTCCACTAGAATGAATGTTCCCCGATGGCCAGGCTTACTTGTTGGTCACTGATGGATCCCATATACTTTCAACAGTGCTGGACACATAGTAAGCACCCAATACATCATTTTTGAATAAATGAACTAATAGATGAGTAGTTTACATCTTTGTTTTCCCCACCCATGAGTTTCTGAATTCCTTGAGGGCAGGGATTAGGTGGGATCAATTTTTGTGTGATCAGCATTTCATACAGTGCCTGAAACACAGTTGAGGTTCCATCAGTATTTGTTGAATGACTAGGAGATAGGCACATTCATAAGTAGCAGAAATATGAATTTTGTTGTTAACAAAGGGAACGTGTCATATTTGTTGTAACCCAGAACTTTAAAAATATAGATTTGTATGTTTGAAACCGATGCAGGTCCAAACATTTAAAGAATCTTCTTTTGCCATTCTCATTTGGACTCCCATTTTCAACCATTACGTATTCAGTTAGTTATCAAAGACAGTGTGCTTAATTGGATAATGTTCTGGAGGAATTTGAAACATTGAGTTATATGTTTGGTCATGACTATAAGTTTCCAAATCGGATTTTTTCCCCTGTGCCAAAATCACTCTTAAAACAAACTTATGTGTTTAGAGAAATACCTTAACAGCCTTAATGCATTAAAATACTAATTGTTAATAACCCTTATTAAATGATTATGGTAATGCAAGGTAATAAATGTTTAACGGTCTATGCTTAAAATAGAGAAGCTGTAAGACTTGCCTTCAAGAAACTGGCAATCAAATCGGGGAAAAAGTCAACCCATGAAAAGGGAAAAAAAATACATCTCCAAACTAACATTGTACAAATTGAGTTTGTGGGTTCTGGGGGAACTGCTTGCTTGCACATGGGCTAAAACCTCGGTAGGAACTTGGAAAAAGGAATCTATCAGTGAGCTTTCAGCATGGACATCTTCTGGAGCCTAATCTCACTGGCAGGTGGCGACCTGCTTATGTTCCTTCCCTGGAGGCAGCGTTTGTCTCTCTCCTGGGTTTTCTCCACGAACTCTGCTGCTTCCTCCCATTCTCTGAGATCCCAGCCTTGACCTCGCCCTGGAGGAAAACACACTTGAAATCCATTGTATCATTTTTAATGAGCTATTATGTTTCCAGTTAAGAAAACTCTGTCTGTAACAATCTCAAATTCTCCTGGTTTGAAATAACTCTATTGATGATACCCAGGCATTAAATAGACTCTTTGAGGTCTTTAAAATACAACGATTAACCTTCTAGTGATTAAAGATAACTTACTTGGAGGGAGAAAAATCCTTTCTGTGCTTAACTCGAGGAAAAATAGTTTCTGCTTATCATGAAGACAGGTGCTTTGTGGAGCTCCCCTGCTTCTCCCTGGGGGCAGACACCACTTCTTGGGGGTCCAGACACGGCCAGGCTGGGGTGACCCTGTTGGGCTCCATCCTGGGGACAGTGAGATCACTTTTGGCAGTCTACACAGTGCAGTCCCTGAAGGTGTGAACAGTCTGCACCAGGCTCTCCCTGGACAGACAAGATTTGCTAAAGCAGGAAATTCATAAATGCAGGCAGAGTTCCCAGACGAGCAAAATAAAGACAAGCGGGGCCTGGGAATGAAGTCTGCTTGTTTAGGAAATCGGAAGTGTTTATCGAGGAGAGGAAGCTAGGTGAAACCCAGAACAAGAATCACGATTGTAGAGTCAGCAGCCTAGTTTTGTGCTTTACCAGACAGCACCTGGGGAGATGCTTGCAGAGGGGCGTCCTTGTGAACAGCGGGCTCTGTTCAGTACCGCAGCTGAAAGGCTGACAGCTGACAGCTGACTCGTGAAGTTTCAACTTGTTAGGGTGATGACACGTGGACTTAGAGCATGGGAGCGAAGTTGTGTGACCTGAGACCCAGCATGACGAGCTGCCCTTTTCTAATTTTCAGGCTTGATCAAGCCTATCAGAGGGCGTTGGGCAGATTGTCTATCTTGTGCGGGATGGATGTGAACACCCTTTGGAAAGAGTGTTGTAAACCAAGTCTGATGATCTTTATAGGGTCAGAAAAGAGTTTAAATAAATGGCCTCCCTGCATACCATTTGCCTGTCTGTGCACCTGCTGGAGTCTCTGGTACATCCAGTTGTTGCTCCAGGTGCAAGGGGGAGTCACAGTGGCTCTTCACAACTTACCAGGTGGATGGGACACTCCATGTACGTGTTATCTGAACCAGGGCCACATGCTGAAGCATGCACGAGCTAGGATTTGAAGACAGATCCTTCCCCCTCTGTGGGCTCCTGGCCTCCCCTTTGTTTAGTCAACATCTTAGGAAATACCGCCACCATAAGCTGCCTCTGTCTCTCTCCTGATGTCCACATTTTTATGCACAAGTTGCCATGGAAGCGGGATACAGGGACTTTGGAAATAGTGGCCGGTGCTTCTTGATTGGTGAAAGCTTGCAAAAGGAGACAGAATGAGCTGGGGTTATTAAACCCAAAGAAGAAGCGCCTGTGGGGTTATTTAACACAGCCCTTTATGGACACAAACATCTGGTAGGTGACAGGAGGGAATCAATTCTTGTGGTGCTCTTTGAAAATAGTGTTGTGTTCTGTCCTGGTCATCGAGTGCTGAGTTCCTGAAAGCTGAGCAGCCACAGCATCCCTTTAGTCTTGTGATGAAGGCTCTATACTTGCCAATAAGTCATTTTGTCACCGAACTCAGGTTCGGCTGCATGTCCCTCAAGAATCCAGTACTGAGAGACAAGTGTTAGGTAAAGGGAAAGATGGCTTTATTGAGGAAGCCAGCCATTCTGGGGAGAAGGTGGACTCATGTCCCCAGGAACCAACTTCCACTCCCCAGGTTTTGCTCAAAGATTAAACAGGGAAAGGAGGAAGGGGCCACGTGCTGAGGAGAGAGTTGCGGGGTACATGATCAACTCGTGGATATTTTTCAGATTGAGCAGTGGTGAGGTAGCCAGGAGTCAACATCACTGACCTTCTGGTTCCAGCCAGTCTGGGGTCTCCGTGCTTGTGGGCAGCGTACAGTTAATTTCTTCCACGTGGTGGGGACTTCAGTATCTGCAAAACAGCTCAAAGGACATGGCTCAGAATAGTATCTATAGCCCTTGAGGAGGAACTAAATGTCCTTGACTTTGTTTAATGGCTAAACGATTATTATTTTGTCTTGCTTGACTGTTTTCCTTTGCTTCTGTATTTTCCCATTTCTCTGATTAAATTTATTCTTTGGCCAAATTTCTTATTTTACAGACAAGAGGGAGGCAGAGGACAGTGGGGGTGGGGCGTTTGTCCTGGCAAGGGTCCTGCTCAGTTGCAATTTGGACTTCCAATTTACACATTTCAAAAGAGAATGGATGGGGCTTCCCTGGTGGTGCAGTGGCTAAGAATCCACCTGCCAGTGCAGGGGACGTGGGTTCGAGCCCTGGTCTGGGAAGATCCCACATGCCACGGAGCAACTAAGCCCATGTGCCACAGCTACTGAGCCTGTGCTCTAGAGCCCATGAGCCACAACTACTGAGCCCACGCGCCACAACTACTGAGGCCCACGTGCCTAGAGCCCATGCTCTGCAACAGGAGAAGCCACCGCAATGAGAGGCCTGTGCACCGCAGTGAAGAGTAACCCCAGCTCGCCACAACTAGAGAAAGCCCACGTGTATCAACGAAGACCCAATGCAGCCAAAAATAAATAAATTAAATAAATAAATTTATTTAAAAAAATAGAGAATGGATAAATCCCACCCTTCCTTCCCCCATCAAGATGTTATGAGGCCAGAGGCACCAACTATATACACTAAGACGTATGGAAACCTGCGTAAGAAAAAAAAAGATCCACACAAAGAAGATATGCCCCATTATAGAGAACACAATATGCTATATAGAAATTGACTAGTACTTATATAACCACTCACGAAAATGTTTTGATGTTCATTGTCTAGACATCATAGCTGTTTCCTGGTGACAGTCCTGGATCACTCCTGACACCTGGCATGATTATTAACATTACTCCTTTCCCCTCTCAAAAGATTTCCAGTTTGGATCATAAATCATATTGTCATCCTGTTTATAAGATACTCAGTTCTCTGTGTTTCATTAAATTTGTCTCCATATTATTCTATTAAACTTCTTGTTTTCCCTCAGTCAATGCCTTCTCACATTTTTTCATTCACTGCTGAACATTGGATGGTATAATCTCTGTGTTTTTGTCTTCTTTCTTGCCCTGGCCCTGATCAGCTCAAGAGACAAAGACCAAGCCATCATACGAGTTTACTTATTCTAACTGCACAATGTTGTAGCCCAGTATTTTCTTTCAATTAAATCTTGCACGTTTTCCTCTTAGTCTTTAAAAATATTTTATAGGCATTAAAATATCTCTAAGATCTTTGAATTAAAGTTAATATTCCAATTTTAAAACTCCTTAAGTTTTACAATTCTGCAGGTTAAATGATTAATTCCTGAAAGCAGTGAACCTATACATTTAAAATATAATCAAGAAAAAACAAACATGGTCAATGGAAACTTGCAGCTTTGAAAATGTTCAGAAATACATAGTCATGAAATTACTTAAAACTAATTGAGCCCTGGACTGTTTGATTTAGTCGAATCTTACAGGAGGTTGGAAAGGCTGCCAGGGGCTTGGTGCTTGGAATGGAGTGAGCCAGCAGGATAGAGAAGGGTGTCTCTGGCCCTGTGAGCTAGACCAGGTAGACAAATAGCCAGTTAATGGAGCTCCTGTTGACACTGAGAGAGGGAGAATGCTTGGTGAGAGTTTGGGCTCCTAGGGTACAAGCTGATGTACAGGTGGCTGTTCTCATTTAGGAAGAGACAGCAACGTGTCCCTGTGGTACAAGTTGCTCCTACTTGAACCAGCAAATCTATGTGAGGAACACACTTTCAACAGATTATGGTCCCCGGAAGAAGGAAGGAATCATGTGTGCCGGAGCCATGTTTCTAGTCCTACCGAGATGATTTAGCAATGGCTTTCTTTCTGCCGGGTCCTCAGCGAGTGAAGGACCTGGGGCTCCAAAGCTCATGTTACTATGTCAGTGATCACTAAGGACACGCTTGGGCCACGTGCCACTCCCACCTTCACCTGACACTGCCACCACACACACGGGAATTTGGGTCATAAGCTCGTCTTTAAAACTCTTCAGCGTCTCTCCAGTGGCCCTTGAATTCCAGATTCCTCTCTGGGTCGCTGGCCTGGCCCAGCCTTCTGCCGCCTGGCCTATTGATTCCTTCCATGCCAACACTAGCTTGCTTCCGTTCCTGGCCACCCTTAGGGTCCTGTCGCCGGCTGCTCTCTCTCCTGCTCTTGGCCTGGAGCCCCGTCCCAACCTGGCATCTGCCCTTTCCCTGCTCCCCTCCTTTCTGATTCTCGAATTCACGTCGCTGCCCTGGCCCCCATGGTCCTCCTCCTCATTGTGATGACTCATTGGTCTGTGCCTTGTTTGTTGCCTTAAGTGGCCTTGAGGGCATGGGTTGTGGAATACCCGGGGCCCAGGACAGTAGGACAGCCCCACAGTGGGTGGTAAGGAAGTGCCTGGTGATGGAGGTGCTCTGGCCGGCATGCAAGCCTCCACCTCTACCACAGACCCTCCACCGTGTCTGGTTCCAGAGCTGCTGAAAGGAACACAGACCCTAATTTGATATACAGAATGCAAACTTAATGAGTTAACCTGTTAAGTAAATACTGATGGTATGTTTACCAACATATGCATTTGTATTAATTTATATATTTTTGTATATGCTTATTATTAATTTATGTATTTATTATTTATATAATAGTTTATATATATAAATAAATAGTGACCTATATTTTGATGATTAGCGACCAAGTGGTACGCACTTGGCATGCATTGCCTTTGACTTTTCACAATGATGCTACATATCGGGTATTGTTATCACCACTCTAAAAGGAGGAAACTGAGAATGTAGGTTGTTAAGTAATTTGACTAAGTTCATACAGTCAGTAGGTGGAAGTATTGAGCCATATATACATATAACTCAATCCTATACATATGTATGTCACACACACAAAACATACACACACAAACATGTATATCCATCTATCTATATCTATCTATCTATCTATCTATATATATATCTATTCTTTTCCTAGAAATCTTAAGGAAAGAATTTTAGTATATCAATGGCTTTTAAACCACTTTTTACTTAATTTAATTTTGGTTTAATTATCCCCTCTTAATAAATCTCTAGATAAAATTAGCTTTACTTTGGAACCCTCTGCAGCACATGTTCATGTAGCTGTGACAAGGGAAACAGTGTTCACAATAAAGAGTACCTGAAATCCAGGAATATGCACAGAAATGGTTTTGGTTGTAACCGACATCAACAAATTAGGGAACTGAAAACCTCTGGCTCACGGTGTGTCATGTCTAAATATTGTTTCCATTAACTCCTTTCTTTTTGTGGAATGGCTTGCTACTTTAAAAACTCAGCCTGGCTTTATTTATGTTTCTCAAATTCTGATCACCTTTAATATATACATGTTTGATTACTCATTATCATTATGTGAAGTTCTACTAAATATAAATTATTAAAAAGGAAATCAAAAGGAAATCATGAAAGAAAAATTATAGCCATCATTTATTGCAAGGCTACTTTGTACCAGTCTCTTTAATCCTTAGGTTGAATTGTTGTACAGGATAAAGGAACATTCCAGATGTCAGTGGTCCAGCCCAGGGTTTCAAGCTGGGATGGGCGGGGTCAAACCCATACAGGCTCCACCTCCACCATTTTCTAGTCTGCCTTTGACAGGTGTATCACCAGGTGGCCTTTGATTGCAAAATAATTTTGATCGATTTTGATGCTAGTAAGATTTTTATAGAGTTGGAAAATTGGAATTCCTTTCCTTTTAATGTCCATTTTCATCAATTTAGACAAATATTTCTATATCAAGAGCCTCTCAGTGATCTAGTCCATCATCAGATTGGACCATTGAACCTGGTGCCCCTCCAGACAGATGCAGTAGGCATTGGAATAGACAGAAGGCAGAGGGGAAGGGTCCATCCGGATGTTCAGTGTTTGGTTTTACATGGTCAGAATCTTCTCAAAGACGCTGATGCTTTTCCTCTCCTCATTGCTCATGTTTATTTATATTGTGTTTCCCTACTCAGTACTCCCATCCGCATGGTCGCTATTATGTAAGTCAGTGTGCCAAATAAAAGTCCTCATATCATGAAACACAGTTCTTCTTAAAACCTGACATATTTCGTAGAATACTCTGTAATTCGTAACTCAGTATGTCTGCAAACATGAGGAAAAAACCAGCTTCTCCACGCATATATTTGTAATCAGCTGACACATACTCATGTCTGTTTTTATTCCGAATTAGCAGCACCTTCTATTCCTGTGTAGCTCTAATAATAATAATGAATAAAGGAGCTCTTCCGTGCACTCACAGTCATTGTAGACAAGGAGGCCATTGACTGATTTATGGCTCGTTCGGTTCACTCAGGAGTGGCAGATACTAGCTTATGGTGAATTGCATTTTAACAAGAGACAGAGCTTAAACAATGGAATGGAAACAATATGCATCTTATTATCCTGCCTGGTGAGATTCAAACATCCCCTACCTCCAGATTTAGATCTATAAATGAAAGAGCTACTTGGCTGTCTATTTAACAGGTATTTCTGCTTTTCTTCTATCTTTGGAAAAGGAATAGGATGCTGGCTGAGTTTCAGAAGGGTCTGGAGCCTCCTGATGTGACAGCAGGTCACCCAGTCAGGGCCCATCCTCCTCCTGCAGGACCACTGTGGGGCTGCACGATGTGTTTCCAAATGTAGTTCAGCTCCCCAACTAAAATGACCTGTAATATGTGGTGAGTTAGAGAAACACATACACTACGTACCAGCCACAAATTCTTCCCTTGTTCTCCCAGCAGGAAAAAATATAGTTGAGCATTTCTATCTAAAAGGCTCTTTGTCACCCTATCATAAAGTGGGTTTGGGGTGGTTTGGAGAGACATTGGAGGTTCTCCATGGAAAGAGGAAGCTGTGGGCTAATCTGCTTGGCATGATTGGAAGTTGAATTAAATTGAAACATTTTGTGATAACATCAAATATTGATTGAAATTCAGTTGAATTTGACTGAAAACTGGCTGTAGCCTTTCTGAACAGAATAGCAGGGTTCTCAGTGCCACCTCCCTGTCAGCCTCTGAATCACTGTCTGCATTTCAGGTGAGCCTGTGGTGGGTCTTCCTCTTAACATTAATGGGTCATTTTGTAGCCAAACATATTTTTAGTTGTCCCGCCAATAGCATGTCTGTTGGTACAGTCTGATTGCATCTGGCATAGTACAAGGCCAGTTGAATTGTCCTACAAAACTAATTGTCCCTGAAATATGTCCTTGTGGATATAGTTGTTGTGTGTATCTTTCCATTAATTTTGAACACCAAAGGATGTTGTCCTATTATCCTAATTGCACCATAAATTAAGACACTTGCTAATTGAGTGGAAAGCTCTTAGCAATAGAGAGAAGAGTAAGAATCAAACCTGGTTATTAAAGAACAGTATTAGGGCACACCTGTGTCTGAAAGGGTATCATCCTTATTATCAATAGACTCAAACAGGAAGTTGTGAAGATAACACTTCCAATGCTATGTATGAAATTCAGTTGACAATCTATAATAAATTCCTGAATGCCTAATGAGCGTGGTGATTAAGTAAAAGTTTGCCATAATTTTTTCATTTCTAAGTTCCTAATTTTAATCTAATCATGAGGTCAGAAAGCTTCCAGACAATGACTCCATCTCAATACACTTCCCTCCTTTAAATGGATGCCCCAGAAACCTGGAAATAAGAAGATAAGAATTGATCATCACATTTACATGGTCACCATAGTAACAGGAATTGCTAAAGCTGATTCAGGACACTAACCTTATAGTTTCAGTTTTCACAAATGGAAAACATTTTTAAAGTCTTTACTAAAAGCACATAACTTATGTCAAAGTCATGCTTGTGTATATAAGTAAAATGAAAGAATTTTGTTGTCTTCTACACAAACATGATACTAGACTCCTGTATTCTGAATCACATTTCATGTTTTTAATCTCATTTTCTCCCACTGTTTCTTTTTTTTTTCACATTCACATAACCTTTATTATAGTATATTGAAATAATTGTTCTATTTTATTGTTATTGCTGCTAATCTCTCACCATGTCTATTTTTCCTTTCTTTTTTTATCTTTTATTTATTTATTTATTTATTTATTTTCTTTTAAACATAGCAGTGTGTACATGTCAATCCCTAACTCCAAATCTATCCCTCCCCCACTGGTAACCACAAGTTCATTCTCCAAGTCTGTGAGTCTGTTTCTGTTTTGTAAATCAGTTCATCTCCCACTGTTTCTGAAGATTATGTAAGAGTATACAAATGAAGTACTATTTATGGCTTTAAAGTGTATTGCAAACTTTTGCTGCCCATTTTTGGTGGTATTAATGTTATGTACCTAAGTGCTGCCTTAACTCAGGATGTTTATCCTGCCTTAACTCAGGATGCTTACGTGTGTTGTTTGGAATCATGCTGGCAATTTCCTGTCACTTAGAGCTCATGTACTGAGTTCTACCCAGTGGCATAGACCATTAAGTTGCTCTTAGGGCCTCCTGTTTCTTCTATAAGAACCGTGGGTTTCCGCACAAAATCAGTTCTCCTTGGAAGAAATACTGAGCAGGCAAGACACAAAGAAGTAGCACATGGACGTTGAGACTTTTCTTCTTTCCTGTTTTTTTTTTTTTTTAACTTTTTACTTTATAGTGGAGCATAGTTGATTAACAATGTGTTAGTTTCAGGTGTACAGCAGAGTGATTCAGTTATACATATACCTGTATCTATTCTTTTTCAAATTCTTTTCCCATTTAGGTTGTTACATAATATTGAGCAGAGTTTGCTGTGCCATCCAGTAGGTTGAGAGTTTTCTTCTTTCCTGTTTTTTTTTTTACCTTCTTACTTTATAGTGGAGCATAGTTGATTAACAATGTGTTAGTTTCAGGTGTACAGCAAAGTGATTCAGTTCTCCATATACATGTATCTATTCTTTTTCAAATTCTTTTCCCATTTAGGTTGTTACCTAACATCCAGCAGAGTTTGCTGTGCTGTCCAGTAGGTTGAGACTTTTCTTCTTTCCTGCTGTTTCTAGAACCAAACTTCGTGTCCTCTTATGACATCGGGAATTTCACCTACTTCTTTTTCCGTGAAAATGCCGTGGAGCACGACTGTGGGAAGACCGTGTTCTCCCGAGCTGCCCGGCTCTGCAAGAACGACATCGGGGGCCGGTTCCTGCTGGAGGACACCTGGACCACGTTCATGAAGGCCCGTCTCAACTGCTCCCGCCCTGGCGAGCTCCCTTTCTACTACAATGAGCTGCAGGGCACCTTCTTCCTGCCTGAGCTGGATCTGATCTACGGCATCTTTACCACCAACGTGTGCGTAACTGGAAATCATTCCTCCCCTGCTTTTCTACTCCTTCTGAATGAGTCTGCTGTTCTCTGACCTTTGAGGTTTACAAGTTGCTTTAAAAGTAATCTTTCTTCTTTTACTGGGCTAACAGCCAAAAGAAATTTTGAGTATGAATTAAATGTTACAAAAAGTGATGCGATTTCTGAGACGGGTATTAGGAAAATGAAGCTAATCAGAAAGTTTTGATCTATCCTTATGTCATGGTAGCATCATGACAAATTATTCTCTGTCAGTTTTTCCTTCCTGATTTACCGGTGTGCTCTGGGCACTTTTTGAAATGCTGGAATGTATTAGATGTCTTTTTTTCTCCTATACACAAGTCACGTCACGCATATGTCACCACGCATATGTAATGAAAGCAGTGTTGTCTGGAGAGTTTGATCTTTGAGATAATGTAACTCCTACCTGGACCCCTGCTCATGTAGGAAATGCACCTTCTCGTTTTCCCATAGCTGCATTGTAAACTATTGTTCTCGATGATGACTAACTTACGCATTTCTAGAATGATGATTCTACTTTTTAAATATTTTTGTAAAAAATTACAGCATTTGATTTCTTGTGGGGAGGTACTTCTATCTGGACTAGGCAAAGCATATGAAGTTGCCTGTCTTTCATTCCCCCTTCGTCTGGTGGAGTGTAGACTAACCCCACACTTAATGTCCATTCTTAGCTGATGAGTTAAGACTCCACAAGACCACAGCCCACCCCCAGGAATCACAGAGGCTCTGAGCTCCACTTTCCTCAGCGTCGGCTGTGGGAACGATGATTCTGCAGTGGGGGTCCTGCTTGGCATCACCTTTGAAATCTCTTGTCTGGTGACCTCATGGTTTGGACAAAAGCCAAATATCTGTATCCAAAGTAAAGAATGTGAATCAGGATGGGTTAAAAGTGCTGATCCATGGGGTGGGATGACCAACCGTCCGGGTTTGTCCTGGACTGCACAGCTTTTAGCACCGAGGACTGCCCTGCATCCTAGGAAACCTCTCGGTCCTGGGCGAACCAGGGCAGTCGGTCACCCTGTGATGTCTCCTCAGCTTCCCCAGTCTTGCTAACTTACTTCTTCATCTCTTCTGCCATCAGAAGCTTGCCCATGGATTGCATTTCTGAAGAATCCCTTTATCTGCATCTTACTTCCTTGTTACTCTCCCCTCCTGTTCTTCCTACAGCTGAGCTGAAGTGTTAACGTTCGCTTGATAGTGACGTTTATACTCGTGAAGGGTCTTCTTTCTGACATGAAGTTAGGAAAATTAGACTAAAATGGACGGCTCCTTCCCCGTCCCCAATCCCACTACACCCATCTTTCCTGTAAATCTGGTTTTCAACCCCAGAGGTTATTTTCTCTCCTTGATAAGTTTCTTTTGAAAAAAATCAGTGTATAGTTTCTGAAGTTGATTTGCTTTCCGAAACCTTGCTTAAGAGGTAGTATAGGCTGCACAAGACGGATGTTCGCTTGCTCTGTTGACATCAATTTTACACACAATGGGAGCTTGGCTTACTGAGCTGTTCATTCCCCTGGCTCCAGGCAAAAACGAACAGTTTAAAAAGTTATAAAAGTACTGTGTCTGGTCCATTCCAAGAGGGTGGATAGTCAATTTGGATGATTGCAAAAATAAGTTTCAGACTATTCCAGATTAGTTGTTCAGTGTTGCAAATGCCCATCATGTTGGAAATCATCCTATATGGAGCATCTATACTACCAGAAATAGAATTGCTAGACCTCCCTTTCTCTCTCGAATACTTATTCTCACTAGGTCTTGGGAACAACTTTCTGATCTTTTCATCTCTAATCCCATAATACGTTCTGCCTGTGCTCCCTCTCCTGTCTCAGCTTTGCTCTTACCCTCTCGGGAGGTGACTGCATTCTTGGTAAGACTTGCTCCAAATTGAAAGAAAATGACAGTTTGAGGTACCGGTTATGTCCTGTCTCTGAATTGATAACTAAAAATGCCCTGGCTAAGCTTTCTGGTGCTTTTGCTCCTGGGGCTGGTTTGTCCCTGTATATTCATCAAGGCCCCTAGCACTGGGGAGTGGGGATAAAGTTCACTCTTCCAGCTCATTCTGTCTGTAGTGCTGTGGGGTTTTCTCAACCCCTAGGGCATGAGTTGGGCTACAGGAAATGGTACACTCCTGCAACAGAATCTCTGAAGGTTTTGCCTGTTTTTTTCCTGGATATCTAAAAATGCTGGCTCTCAGATAATATAGTAGTAGGAGTGGGGGAGGGTGAAACTTTTGATTTCTCTTCCCTCCTTAGGAGATGAAGAGCTAGGAGGAACTTCTGTACTTTTCTACCAGCGGCTTCCAGCAGATTAAGGAAGGAAACTCTAAGTTCCCATATTGTTGGGCTCACCAAGGGCCGGGGGGCTACCTCCACTTTTACCTGCCTGGGCTCTAAACAAGTAAAGAAATAAAACAGAGCATTAGGTGAAGGCCACGTTATCACAATGACTACTGATAGAGGCCAGCTTGCGATACGTGATTGAAGGTCTGTTAGCCAAATGGGCTTATGACTACCGACCCCAGCTTTAAGCAGACACATCCACAAGGTCACAGTAGTCTAGACCTGGGCTGGCCTCCCCTGCGTGCAGGGACAGGCAGGAGAAGGTGAGTGAGCAGTTCTAGCAGGCAGGCCCATCCCAGGAAGCGTGGGGAAGAGCTCCTGCGGAGTCACCCATGTCCTTGCTCCCCAGCCTTCTCAGATCACTGCAAGTTAAAGGGCAGAGGGAGAATAGGGAAGTGTGTGTGTGTGTGTGTGTGTGTGTGTGTGTGTGTGTGTGTGTGTGTTGTGCACATGGCATACAAGTGCTGTACCGATGGGCCTCAGCTCACTGGGGGGCAAAAAGAAGTGTCCACCAACACCTGTCAGGGATGCTCAGGCTGACAGCCACTGGGACATCCAGAGTGACACCAGGGACCCCGCCCAGCCCCCTTGAGAGTGAGTGAACGCAGTGAACTGAGAAATGGGATGCCAACAGGGAGACGATACGTTCCTTCCCTTCCTGGGAAGAAGCATAGCAATGGGGTCAAAGGCATGAGCCCCCGGGCCCCATGAGAAGCAGGTGTAAACCCTGCTTTCCTTCCCCTCAGTCTGTGACTTGGGTTCAGTAACCTCCCTGTGCTTTTGTTCCTACATCTGTAAAGTCAGGCTGGTCTCAGGGTCTAGAGGTTCCCTTGATAAATAAGATGCTCCCTTTCAGTCACTTAGCAGAGGGCTCAGGGAGGTATTACTAACACTCCGCCCTCGACTGTCACTGTGCCAGGGCCAAGGCGTGGTCACCTGGTCCCCAGGTAGAACCCCTCCTGTGGGTCTGGCTGACCATTATTGCTCCAGCAGAGCTGTCTTCAACTTCTCCCTGAAGTCCAGTCACATGTCCAAAGGCTAATTCTTCCTTACACAATTTGACTTATCTTCTTAAAAAAGCGTAAAATTAGCAATGTGAGTAAGTTCATATTTATCGTTTATGAGTTTATTTGCCGGCAGTGAGGGGTACGCGTCTTCCCGCCAGACTCTCTTCTCTGTGCTGGAGCTTCCAGAGGGAACACGTACCCCTGCTCTCAAGGCTCTAACCTTCCATGGGGGTGTTTTTTATTACCGTCCACACAGAGCTGTCACAAAGAATTCAAAAATTTCCCTTTTTGGTACCAACCCACCTGGCGTTTCAGTCCAACTCCCCTATTTAGCGGCTGGGTGATTTGGGGCAGGTGTCTTGACCTCACTGGGTCCCAATTTCCTATCAGTGAATTTCCCCTACCTTATGAAGCTTAAATGAGTTGGAGTTTGTAAAGCCTTTAGAAGGTGTCTACCACCTACCTCTTCAGTGTTTTTCAGATGAACCAAGTTTAAGGTAGATATTTCCATTTTGGAGTTTCTTGACTTTTTCTTTGATTCAGCGGGGAAAAAATTTATAAGTAGACATGTTATTGGCTAAAAGCATTAACACAAAATTTTAAAACCATAGCTGAGCTCACAATGCAGATTTATTTAACAACAAAAAAATATTGCTGTTTCCACTTAGTAAGGGGCACGGGACTCTGAGAGCCTCTCATTTATAGCCTTCAATTCTGCACAGCTTGAATTCTAAATTAAGGCTTCAAGATGTCCTGCGTTGGTGCTGTGTCAAATGTTTCTCTCTGACCCTTTGAATTTAAAATTCTTTTTAAATTTAAAAAAATACATATATATATTGATACATTATATATACATATATATGTATGAAGGGTCTCTGACAGGCACTTTTTGCAAAATGCTTTTAGTTGGTTTTTTTTTTTAAAGGATAACATATAACCACAACTATCTGGGGCTTTTTTAAAAAGCAGCAGCAGCAGCTTGCCCCACTGCCAGCTAAAGTAAGCAGATGAACAGGTGGGGAGAGCCCTGCTAGGCTGATGAGGAGTCCGTCCACGGGAGGAGAAAGTCTTTTCCCTTCAGGAGTTCAGAAAGCATAGCATACAGCTCCTCAAAAGCCTTTGTCACTCCCCTTGTGGCTGGGTGAATTCGTCTCATCTGGCAGGATTACGAGTGTCATAACTGCTAAATACCCTTGTTCCTAGAGTGAAGTGTTTGTTCCCCTGTAAAGAAACCCCAGGGGGACACCGTTCACTGCTTCAGCTTCATCCTTGGGGTGTTTAGGAGACTGATGGTGAGTCTTCCCCGAGAAGGCGCTTCCTTGGCACCCAGGGCCCGTGGGAGGACAGCGGTCTCCGCGGGGCTTTCTGACCTGCCTTCTCCTTTCTCCTCCTCGGCTCCCAGGAACAGCATCGCCGCCTCCGCCGTGTGCGTCTTCAACCTCAGCGCCATCTCGCAGGCCTTTAATGGGCCCTTCAAGTACCAGGAGAGCTCTCGGTCCGCCTGGCTGCCGTATCCCAACCCTAACCCCAACTTCCAGGTAATTCTGGGGACAGAGGGGCACTCTTCCCATCATCCCCCCACACAACATGCAGAGTCCTTGTGTAGACAGACTGGTTGGGGCGATTTAACCCCCCAGCGCATGCGCAGTGCGGCTGTGAGCCGCTGCCACCCAGCCCCTGGGGACAGCCCCACACTCGGCTTGTCTCATGTAAATAGACCGAGGCCTTTTGTCTACTGAGGCGCCCGACCGAAAAAGGGCCTTTTGTCAGCTGTGACGCCTGAGCCTGGACTGAAAAAGGCCAGCATAATGCAGCAGGTTGGGAGTCCAAGCTTCAATTACTACTAATGATGGTGGACTCTGTGTCCCCAGAAGCTCTGACTCCTAATGAATGACGCTGTAATGAACGGGGTCCAGGACACAGAGCAGTGGAGATGCACAAACAGAATTTGAGCTCTAATTGGGAATGTGGTGAGATTTCCCGTTGGGGTGAATGGGATGTGATGGGGCAGCTGTGAGGGAATAAAGAGCAGGTGGAAGCCATTCATGTACGAATCACAAAATTGCCACATGTTCAAGCTGTAAGGGGCTCTGTACATCATCTCCTCCCATCTACCCATGTTCAGAAGAAGCTGAAACCCAAAGAGATGAAGCCATCTACTCATGTTTGGTCGGTCAGCAAGTGTATTAGTCAGCTCGGGCTGCCGTAACAAAATACCACAGATGGGAAATTTATTTTCTTGCAATTCTGGAGGCTAGAAGTCCATGATCAAGCTTCTGACCAATTCACTCTCTGGTGAGAGCTCCCTTCCTAGCTTGTAGACGGCCACCTTCTCACTGTGTCCTCATGTGGCTATTTTTCCTCAGTGAACATGGAGTGACACTAATCCTGTGAGATCAGGGGCCCACCCTTATGACCTCATTTGACCTCAGTCACTTCCTTAGAGACTCCAACCCCAAATACAGCCACCCTGAGGGTTAGGGTTTCAACATATGAATTTTGGGGAGACACAGACATTCATGCATAACAGCAGGCTTCCCTTGAGGGCCTTTCTTCTGAGAAGAACTTTCATAACATTGTCATCATCGTCATCATGGGTGTAATTTTTAGAACCACCAAGTTCCAGACACTGGGCTCAGTGCTTCCCATGTATCTTGTCGCATTCTGGCAACTGTGCTATGATCGGTAACAGCTTCTCCCACAGACAGAGACGGGCGTCCGTTGAACCTCAGAGCATGTAATTAGGCCGAGAACACTGGCTGATTAGTGGCCGAGCTGGGCTCCCAACCCCAGTCCTCAGATACAAAGCCTCAACCTCCTCCGACGAGAGAAACTTTAGTTTTCGTAACTAATCAGTGCTAGAACTGGGTCCTGTATCCAGGCCTCCAAATTCTGATGGGTTTGTCACCCCAACACATGAAACCTCTCTGGCTTTTGAGAAAACTGCTAGTAGGGAAAAGTGCAGTTACTTTACACTTCACTTGGACCTTGGCAGGGACCATTCAATTCTAATTGTTTTGAGGTTTTTTCCCTAAAGATCGCAGGGCTGGCAATTGGGATGGGTTTACACGTCCACTTTACCACTTACTTCTTTACTTGGGAAAATTATTTACCATCTCCCATCCTAATTTTCATCAATAAAATGAAGAAGGAGGACTATTTTAAGATTATTTATTTTTAGGTGCTTTGTCTTATTTTCTCTTCTCAGCAGCTCTATGAAATGGGCATCATTAGCACCACTTACAAGTCAGGAAACTGAGTGATCAGATTTATATTGGTTATCCAAGCCTCGCTACTAACCAAGTTCAGTACTAGACAAAGAAATTCGGGCAAGCTGACAGTTTAGTGGGAACCAAACATGAAGTAGTCACTTTTCCTGATATATATGGTTTATGTAATTATTAACTGAACACTGACTCTCTTTGCCCCATTGTTGAGTCTCTGCATCTTAACCCCACTTGTGTCCCCTGGATCTTGGGGTAATGTAACTGTTTAAAAAGGCCCTTTGTAAAAACCATGAAGGTGAAATATATCATTCCCTTTAAGAAAGTCCACTGTAAAATCCTGAAGTTTAAAAAAAAAAAAATTAACAAAGATGCTCACCATACTTATAGGGTTCTTTTAATGTCTTGACGTTTCAATTGCAAATGTCTTCACGGTGAACAGTGACTTAACAAACTTTGTGATGCCTAACCGACTCCAGGCAGTGGATAACTTTTAGCCCCTTTGTCTGGATATATTTGTAGCACACAGCAAATCCCCTCATTTCCTGAGTCCACGGGCATCTGGTTTTATAATGCCAGGGCTTACTCACGTTTATGAGATGGGAGTCGGGCCATGCAGTGTGATGAATGAAACCTGCATAATGTGGCCTGCCTGTCAGGCAGGCAGCTTGCTTAGCTGAGTGTGTCTTCTTTGGGTAGAATTTAAGATTTGCACAGACTTAAAAGCTTTTGCGCAGCAAAGGAAAACATAAACAAGACGAAAAGACAACCCTCAGAATGGGAGAAAATATTTGCAAATGAAGCAACTGACAAAGGATTAATCTCCAAAATTTACAAGCAGCTCATGCAGCTCAATATCAAAACAAAGAACCCAATCCAAAAATGGGCAGAAGACCTAAATAGACATTTCTCCAAAGAAGATATACAGATTGCCAACAAACACATGAAAGGATGCTCAACATCACTAATCATTAGAGAAATGCAAATCAAAACTACAGTGAGGTATCACCTCACACCAGTCAGAATGGCCATCATCAAAAAGTCTACAAACAATAAATGCTGGAGAGGGTGTGGAGAAAAGGGAACCCTCTTGCACTGTTGGTGGGAATGTAAATGGATACAAGCACTATGGAGAACAGTATGGAGGTTCCTTAAAAGACTAAAAATAGAACTACCATACGACCCAGCAATCCCAGTACTGGGCATATACCCTGAGAAAACCATAATTCAAAAAGAGTCATGTACCACAATGTTCATTACAGCACTATATGCAATAGCCAGGACATGGAAGCAACTTAAGTGTCCATCGACAGATGAATGGATAAAGAAGATGTGGCACATATATACAATGGAATATTACTCAGCCATAAAACGAAACGAAATTGAGTTATTTGTAGTGAGGTGGATGGACCTAGAGTCTGTCATACAGAGTGAAGTAAGTCAGAAAGAGAAAAACAAATACTGTATGCTAACACATATATATGGAATCTTAAAAAAAAAAAAAAAGGTTCTGAAGAATCTAGGGGCAGGACAGGAATAAAGATGCAGATGTAGAGAATGGACTTGAGGACACGGGGAAGGGGAAGGGGAAGCTGGGATGAAGTGAGAGAGTGGCATGGACATATATGCACTACCAAATGTAAAATAGCTAGCTAGTGGGAAGCAGCTGTATAGCACAGGGAGATCAGCTTGGTGCTTCGTTACCACCTAGAGGGGTGGGATGGGGAGGGTGGGAGGGAGACACAAGAGGGAGGAGATATGGGGATGTATGTATATGTATAGCTGATTCACTTTGTTGTGAAGCAGAAACTAACACACCATTGTAAAGCAATTATACTCCAATAAAGATGTTAAAAAAAAAAAAAACAATGTTGTGTTGATTTCTGCTGTACAGCAGGGTGGTTCAGTTATACATATATATATACATTCTTTTTTTTTAGATTCTTTTCCATTCTGGTTTATCATAGGATATTGAATATAGTTCCCTGTGCTATACAGTAGGACCTTGTTGTTTATCCATGTATTTACTTTTAATATTCTATATTTCTAACATTACTGATTTATTACATATGTTGCAAAATCATATAAAAATAAAAGTCATGAAAGATAAGATAAATGTAAGGGTTCAGCCATCTTTCTGTACCCTAACAGATTGTCAGGAGATGATATATTTGAAATACGGAAGTATAATTATCAGCATCAGACAAACATTATTCAGTAACAAGCTCCACTTAATATTAAAACCAATGATCCATATTTGAAATTTAGATAAAAGCTACTAAAGACTGAAAGGGTGTCAGTGAATTGATATGACCTTGATTTCTAGTTAGAAAGGTCAATCTGTCATCCCAATCCAATCAGACAAAAAATAAAATATTGAGGTTCTGGATTATGGTTATTGGGATAAAAGATTTTTTTATATTTTAAAATATTTATTATAGGAGTTAAGAGGTACACATTTAAAAAATTTGAAGTTGGAAGTTAATTTATACACCTAAATTTTATATTTGGATTTTTTTTTTGGTTTTCCTCTGAGGAATTAATTTTTCAGATATCTTCTACTCTTGATACCAGTATGTTTGTTTTTTAAAGTAATTTTTTGATCTTTTCCTAGAAATCTTTCCCTATTCCTAGCTCATGAAGATATTCTCCTATTATTTCCCTAGAATCTTTATTGTTTTAACTGTTACTTTTAGATTTACAATCCAACTGAAAATAATTTTTGAGTATAGTGTGAGCTGAGAGTCGAGATTTTTTTTTTTTTTTCTTGGTGGATATCCAATTGGCCCAGAACCAGTTTTGTAGGGCAGTGGAAATGCCTCTCCCCGCCACTATCTGGTACAACTTTTTTCACTAATCATGTGTCCATATATGTAAGTATCTGTTTCTGGACTCTGTTCTACTTCATTGATTTATGTGTCTACCCTTATGCCAATACCATACTGCCTCGAATAATAAAGTGTTATAATAAGTCTTGGTAAAAAAAAAAGATTTGCATGGAACTAAAGTTATAGATTATGGTGATTCTTTGTATAATTCCTGGTGCAAGTAGGTACCAAATGTTTTCTTTCGGTTTACCATACTTGATAACCGTGCTAACTTAAGGCAACCTTACTGACTTCCATGAGACCATCTAGGCAGGCATAGGGTGGGAATATGTTTTGAATTAAGGATCCCTCCGCTAGTTGTGTATAAAGGACCTTATGTTTGCAATAACCAACAGTTAGAAGTGGTTAGATTTTTTTTTATTATTGTTTGCCTACTGACATTTGGAATTTTATGCAGTACTTATGTACTAGAAGTAGCTAATTAATTAGGAGAGCAGAAACATGATTCAGGTTTAGGAGGAAGAATGGGTTAGGAGGAACAATGAATAATTTTTCAAAATTTGAAATCTGTTTCAAATTTGATACAGAAATCTCAATTGAAAACAATAACAAAACAAAACAAAGTATTATTTTTATCAGTTGCAATCTAGAAACCACGGTAGGTGGTGCTCTGAAAGACTGCCCTGTTAGAGGCTGCAGTCCCCAAAGTCACCCAGGCTCTGAGCCCTCACTAGGAAAAGCACCAGTCACTTCCAGAAAACATTATTCAGATCCAGTGGCACACCTGCAGTGGGACAGACTCTGGTGGTTTTGATTGCCACCAATCCAAAGTGATGGAGCCGGGCTTGCCTGGTGGCGCAGGGGTTGAGAATCTGCCTGCCAGTGCAGAGGACACGGGTTCGAGCCCTGGTCTGGGAAGATCCCACATGCCGCGGAGCAACTAGGCCCGTGAGCCACAACTACTGAGCCTGCACGTCTGGAGCTTGTGCTCCGCAACAAGAGAGGCCGCGATAGTGAGAGGCCCGCGCACCGCGGTGAAGAGTGGCCCCCGCTCGCCGCAACTAGAGAAAGCCCTTGAACAGAAACGAAGACCCAACTCAGCCATAAATAAATAAATAAATAAATAAATAAATTTATTAAAAAAAAACAAAAAAAAGTGATGGAGCCAAAATGGAAAACAGACCCTCAAAAGTGGTCAGGCAGACGAGGAGGCCACTGCTGGAGGACCAGATGAAGGAACTTGGCCAAGCCATCACCCTTTGGTACAGGATACATGTTTGCAGCAAGACGGGAGGAAAGGTACCACCAAAATCAGGCCCTCTCAGCATGAGGCTAGGTGATCGTGGACTTGCCCACCAACGGTTGGCAAGCTAGGACGAAGATGGATCTGTCATCCTTGAAGAAAATAAACAAGAATGCAAGTATTATTGTATGAAGAATTTGTACAAGTATTGATCTTATTACTTTCAGAGGTGTTAGCAAGACAACCATTATGGATGGTAAGCCACAGGAGGGCGATGGCTGTGTTTTTACTATTTTTATTGTTTTCCTCTTGCACAGAGTAGCCGGGGTGTCACACAGACACTGCGGGAGCCCGGTGTATAAGGCACAGTGGGAAAATTTGCAGCCCATTAGAGAGCTAAGTGGGTTCCTTATGATCCAATAAATATATGCTATAAATTTAAATAGCTTTCAAAATGTTTGAAAAAGAATCCTTGGGTGAGATATTCATTATAGACTGGCAAAAGAAACCAGGACATTGTAGAGTATAGAGTAGAGTTTAAAACCAGTTCTTGGCTAAAGATTTTGTCAGTCGGTTCCAACCTGTGGGGTTTTTTCCCACACCACCAAGCAATTCTCCAACACCAGCTGGGTGTCCAACAAGTCAACTCAATTCCGACACTGTTCACCCAGAGATAGCATCAGATCTGACAGGTGGAAGGCTCAGTCCTGCAAGACCCTGCCCTTGAGCCCCACTTCAGACACCATTCTGAAGTCCAGGTAGTTACCCATGCTTCTGACCTGTAGGCTACAGGTGGGACATTCCAAGGTTCGTTAGGTTCGTTAATTGGCTAGAGAGACTCACAGAACTCAAGCATTTTACTTACTAGATCATTGGTTTATTATAAAGGACACAACTCGGAAAGAGCCAGGTGGAAGAGATTCACAGGGCAAGTAGGGAAAGGTATGGGGAAAGGGCGTGGAGCTCTTTCTGAGGTGGGTACACTCCCTGAACCTCCACTTGTTCACCAACCTGGAAGCTCTGAGAGCTCCATCCTTTGGGGTTTTATGGAGGCTTCCCTATAGGCGTGATTGATTAAATCATTTGGTCATTGGTGATGGATCCAACCTCCAGCACCTTTCTCCTTCCTGGAGGTCAGGGTGGTGGGACTGAAAGTTCCAACCCTCTAATCACATGGTTGGGTCCCCTGAGGACTAGCCCCCATCATTAGGTGAGGTCCAAAAGTCACCTCATTAACATAACAGAAGACACCTGTATTGCTCTCATCACTTAGGAAATTTCAAGGGTTTTAGGAGCTCTGTGACAGAACAGGGACAAAGACCAAATATATATTTCTTATTGTAAATCACAATATCACAGTGACAATTCAGGTTGCTGATTTAAGTCAGATAAAGCATCGTGAAAACGACAAGGAGCTGTCGGGGTTCCTGCTCTGAAGCCCCAGACCACCCAGGCCTCTGCATCACTTAGGTACCCAGATTCTTCAAGAGCAGCCAGAGGTCCTCAGTTTTATATTATGTCTCCTGATTTTTCTGATGCCAATTTTTTACACGGTGCATAGAAAACAAAACCTGCATGCAAAACTTCACCCAGCAGGCAGATTGCTCGTTGCTATCTGTGACTTAAGTATTGCTGCTGATTTCAGGAATAGAAAACCTCCAAACACTGTCACTCTCAGAACTAGAACTCACCTGGATAGACTTCAGAGCATTTAGTAACACATTTGTCAACAGGCAATGTCTCTGTCCTCCAAGTGTTACTGTTAAACACGTTAATTATGTAAAAATCTCCTGGCACGCCCCCCTGCCCCAATACAACTGCTATGTATTCACCCACTGATTCCTTCCTCCCTTTATTTATTCATTCATTCCCTCTGGCCCCTGCAGCTCAATGGCCCATAGAATTGCTGCCCTGCTACTAGACGGACGCATTGACCATTTACCATTGTTTGAATGGCTTCTCTGTGCCAGGCACACGGCCTTGTTCCTTGGCCCTTACAGGCACTTTCAATTAATTTACAAATGCTCTCCAGTGATAGTCTCAGTTGGCCTCACAGCAGCCCTGTGAAGGGAGCAGAGGAAGTGTTTTTCTAGCCACCTTATAGGTAAAGAGGCAGAGGCCGAGAGGCAGGGCCTCACCTGAGACCACGGAGCTGTGCCCTTCACCTTCACCTGACCATCCCACCACCTGGTACCTGGGGCCCCCTGCAAGGGTGTGACATTAAACTAAGCATTGGACCAGTCTTGGAATCCATTTTGCTCCAAGATACTTTAATTCTAAATCAGCCTATCATTTTATGGCATGTAGGATATTTTATCAAGTGCTACAAAAATACCGTCTATTCTTAAAAAGCCATTTCCATCTTATACTTTTGCACCTCTAACCTATTATAAAACCAAGTATTAGAAATGACATGTTATAAAGGTAGCTTCAGATGGTATGAACAGGGAAATTCATTTCCATCAAACCTACTTCTATGAAGTTCTGCCGAGGATCAGCCTTTATGGGTACCACAATTTAAAGTTCATGAAAGAAATGAGAAAGCTTGGTGATAATTTTCTGATTCTATGTTCTGCCCCAAGAAAGCTTTGCTTGCTCTTCTACCCCTCTTTCAACCTCATCCTTGCCCAGGACCATCCTACATAACACCTGCCAGCCTTTTCGCAGCACGGCTCTGAATTTAATTCTCAGCAATTTTCAGGCCTAATTTTTTTTTCCCTGTGTATCACAGATTCCTCTTCGTGGTATTTCTTCTACCTGAGAATCTTCTTCCTTCCTTCCTATTTCCTTCTGATTTCTTCCTTTACACTCTTCTCTCTGCCCATCTCCCTTCCTTCTTCACTTCCTATATCTTACTCCCCTCTCCTCTTGAAAATTCATCACTGTTGGGGAGAAAGAAAGTTTCCTCTGCCCTTCTAGGTTCTTCTGACCAGTCTAAGAATTAAATTGACATGAGACAGATTAACAGGAGAAAATCCAACAAAAGTTTAGTAACACATATACATGGGAGGGACCCAGGAAAACTGAATAACTCACCCAAGTGGCCGAAACCCTCATCTTAAATACCATCTTTAGCTAAAGATGAAGGAGCATGTTGAGGGTAGTGGTTTGAGACTTCAAAGGGGAGGAGAGCAATTGACCTGGAGATAGAAAAGCAAATGCTTTGTAAATAAGTGTTTGCTAGGCCTACAGAGACAATGGGACCCAGAGGGGGCTCTGATCTCTAGGCCCTGCTGAGTTTCTCCCACCACGCTTAGCCCATATTCTTTGCTGATATCTCTGGAGATAGCTCTGTTCCAGGAACAGGCTCTCCATCTAAATTTTTTAGGCATTTAGGGGGAAGGTCAAAGTTTCTTCCTGAGTCTATTGGGCCTTCGTTGTTTTCAGCTCGAAATAATCCACATGCCAGAGAGACATTTTGGGGTGGAAAGTTTTGCTCCCCTGCCCCATGTATTTTCTCGATGCTCGACTCTGTGAATTTTTTGCTTTTTCTAGCTCAGAATATGAGCACAAAGCAATAAGGCCAGCACAGTGTCTTGTAGCCCATGTAAAAGACAGTAGAACAATATCACATAGTTTACAGATTAAAATGACCTAATTCTGTCTCCGTGGAATCCATATCTTTCTTATAAACCCGCCATTCCAAGGAAAACTAGCAAATCTACGTGATGCATTTGATTGCTGTGTTTTCCATCTGGGAACCTGATTTATCTGACAGATTGAATAGTGTGCGCTTGGTCAGACAGCTCCCAAGGGACTCCACAGGTGATGAGATTTTCTGTATATGCTGTTAGAATTGAAGTTAGCAACGACTTCTAATCCATTTTTTTCAAGCTTCTGATCATTCATTTATTTTTTTTAACTTTTTATTTTATATTGGAGTGTAGTTGGCTAACAGTGTTGTGATAGTTTCAGGTGTACAACAAAGTGATTCAGTTAAACACATGCACGTATCTATTCTTTTTCAAATTCTTTTCCCATTTAGGTTGTTATACAACACTGAGCAGAGTTCCCTGTGCTATCCAGTAGGTCCTTGTTAGTTATCCATCTTAAATATAGCAGTGTGTACATGTCAGTCACAAACTCCCTAACTATCCCTTTCCCCCACCATTTCCCCCCGGTAACCATAAGTTGGTTCTCTAAGTCTGTGAGTCTGCTTCTGTTTCGTAGATAAGTTCATTTGTTCTCATTGTTCATTTATGATGGGAGTGGAGAGACTCCCCAAATATAACAAGCTCAAACCTAAAATGGGAGGAATACCAAGGAAGGGGACTTTGGCGGAAATGGAGAAGGGAGCACATTGGCCCACTCAGGGGTTCAGATTCCCAGTCGCCCTTCAGCTGGGGTGGCTGGTGCCAGTAACGGCATGTCTTCTTCTGCAGTGTGGCACCGTGGACCAGGGCCTGTATGTGAACCTGACGGAAAGGAACCTGCAGGACGCTCAGAAGTTCATCCTGATGCATGAGGTGGTGCAACCAGTGACTGCAGTGCCCTCCTTCATGGAGGACAACAGCCGCTTTTCCCACGTGGCCGTCGACCTGGTGCAGGGCAGGGACACGCTCATCCACATCATTTATTTGGCCACAGGTAGGAGCTCGCCCTCCTCTGAGGAGCTTTGTGTCATCTCCTGATTTTGTGTTTTAAATTCTAAACATGAGATCTCAATGTCAAGCTTTGGGCCTGTCTTCTTTCCTCCAAGCAGCAAAGCCCAGGATGCTTCCTTATCTTCGTCATCCTCCGAAAATAATCTCATCATCTTTTTTCAGTGTTAGTTATAATTTTTATTGGAAAAGCAATGCCTGATTTCTTTCTTTCAGTTTCATTGAAGTATAGTTGATTTACAATGTTGTGTTAATTTCTGCTGTGCAGCAAAGTGATTCAGTTATATATGTGTGTGTGTATTCTTCTTTGTGTTCTTCTCCATTATGGTTTATCACAGGATATTGAATATAGCTCCTGGTGCTATACAGTAAGACCTTGTCGTTTATCCATAATATGTATACTAGTTTGCATCTGCTAATCCCAAACTCCTAATCCTTCCCTCCTTCACCCCCCCGCTCCCCCTTGGCAACCACAAGTCTGTTCTCTATGTCTGTGAGTTGGTTGCTGTTTCATAGATATGTTCATTTGTGTTGTGTTTTAGATTGCACATATAAGTGATATATGGTATTTGTCTTTCTCTTTCTGACTTACTCTGCTTAGTATGATAATCTCTAGGTCCATCCATGTTGCTGCAAATGGCATTATTGCACTCTTTTTTATGGTTGGGTAATATTCCATTGTATATATATATAATCATATCTTTATCCATTCATCTGTTGATGGACAGGATGTTTCCATGTCTTGGCTATTGTAAATACTGATTTCTTAACTAGTATTTCTCAACTACTCATAAATTACATCTTTTCTTGGCAAGACCATTTTAATTCAGATAATTTAAGACAGTGAAATTTGTTAGAGGACATTGTCCGGTGAAATATTATCCTGAGATTGTCATATGATTTCCAATTGGTTTACAAACAGTGCTCACAGCAATATATTCCTGTTGTAGGATTGTAGGTAGAAGCATTCTGAAGAATATGTTTGGGGGCATAAATAAGAAAATATTTTACAGAAAACACAGGCAACAATGCTTATCAAATTATCAGTGACAACTAGACCTCTTCAGTTTCCACAGTAACTCACCTGTTGAAGGCAGGTTCCATCTCTGTTCATTACGTGAACAGCGCCGGGTGCCCGAGGCCGGCCTCATGGCTGGGTCTTAGTTTTACAAACTTGCCCAGCTCTTTCTTGCTTCAGGTCCTCCCGTATAAAAAATCTCACTTTATGAAGTCCACCCCATCCCTACATCCTCTGTCCAGTGTTTTGTATAGTTGGCACTTTTTCATAGAACACAGGTTCCACTGTTGTTGTGAATAATATCTTATATCCATCAGTTGGTTAATTTTATTTACAAAGTTGCTAAGATTTACTGAGCTTTTACTATTTCACGGTTCATCTGAGCATTGATGAGTGAGATGGTGAGCAGACCGGCAGCGTCTTGCTCTATATTCCTATGGGGACAGCACATAACGAACCAACCACTAAGGAAATCATGAGAAGTGATGCCAAGCTTATGCAGTGGGTGTGACTAAAGTGATGTGGTAGGAGAGCTAGGAAGGCTCCTGTGCTTGGCCAATGAGTTTAAGCTCAGAGCTGACCAAGGAGGAAGAGCTGGCTTTGCACAAGGAGGGACACAGCCAAAGAGCCAGATGCAGCAGTGGTCAGCTGTGGCTGGTGCTGCTGTGTGGTCAGCTCAGCTAAGGACAGAGATGTGACCATTGCAACACCAAAGGAGGCCACTGGTGCCTCTAAAGGTCAGTCTGAGGGAGGAGTGGGGGACGGGGAGGGAGCATGGAGGAGATTAGGGGGAAACAGCTACCATGAGCAAGGCTTCCGGAAGCTATTCAGTGAAGGCCTGTAGAAGATTGATGTGGTAGCCTGAGGGGATGGGACCTCAAGTCTGTTTTAAGAGCAGATAAGGAATTACCATCACAGTGTCTATCTTGCTCACCAGAGTCTAAGAAGGAACCATGACCCTTTTTCTGCTATTTTCATCTTAATTCCCCCATAGGATGTGGTAGCTTGAGGAATGAATGAAATGGACCTTTCCAAAATTTTCCTATTTTATTTTTTCCCATAAATGTTCTGGTTGATGCCACAGAGAATAGAGTCCTCTTGGAAATCTAGGAGGCTGTTGAGTTCCTCATCAGGACTTAGAGGAGAGATGGTGAAGGGAGATGGTCTGGTCCTGAGCAGGCCTGGGTAGGTCAGCACAGAGCAGCCTATGGCCTCAACTTGAGAAACCTGACCTAGTCCACAACCAAGGCCATGGGAAGGTCATGTTTGTTTCCATTGTGCTTATTGGTTTGTAGATGGCCATCTTCTTGCTGTGTTCTCACTTGGTGCAGAGAGAGATCATCTCTCTCCTGTCTCTTCTTATAAGGGCACTAATCCCATCATGGGGCTCCACCCTCATGACCTAATTACCTCCTAAAGGCCCCACCTCCAAATATCATTGCTTTGAAGATTAGGGCTTCAGTGTGAATTTTGGGATGACACTCACATTCAGTCCATAGCAATGAGCAACTTGTTCTATCAACTTAAAACATGGCCGCTGGGATAAAATATTTGAGGATTTTTATCACAAACAACATGTTTGAACAGAATCTAAATCAAATTCCAACAGAACAACATAGATAAATTACCAATCTGAGATTAAATTATAGTCAACATCTGTGGCTTTTTAGACAGTACAGCCTTCTAGAAACTTGCTTGCTCAAGTCTGTTTTGAATGATCTCATGATTGGGCTGCTGCTCTTCCCCTCCCCCGCCGGTTCCCATCCCCTCCCACGCTAAAGCTAGGGGATTAGCTCAGCCTGAAGTAGCTATGGTTACCCCAGGCTGTCTGATCCTGGCTCCAGGTTTGCAGTTCTCATTCTGATAATGATAGACCACAAGCCACTCAGCAAATATGTCCTACAGAGATTCACTTTTTTGTTCTGCAGACCTGATTTGTTGCTTTTGTTTTAATCTACTGCCTGTTTGTAAAATCAGTCATGGCATAGAAAGATGTTACTAACAGCAATCACAGGATGGGATTATGGGGAACGATGCCATACATAGAACTCTTCTGCAGTTTCCATGACTCAGTAGTCAGGTTGTTTATTAAACTCAAGGGGAAGGGGTTTTGCAGTGAGTGAAGGCCCCTTCCAGCAGGGAAATAACCATGGATACATGGGGTCCCAAAGAGAGCCCTGCTCCCAACCACATGAAGGGACTCAGGGCAGACATGCAGAGTTCTCCTAGCATCTGGATACATAGATGGTATTGAAGTTTGTTTAGACTAGCTTGATGATTCTAACTTTAGGACCTCTTAAAGTACAAATTTCATGTCTCAACCAAGTTCTGGATCTTTTCGTTTATCTCTTATAGCACTGATGAATACATTTTGAAGGTGAGCTCTTCTTTTACAAGTTTTAATTCAGAATAAAATTTATCTTTAAAGGATATCATTTTTAATGATCCAGCAGATAGCTTTCTTCTTTATTTCCAAGGCATTGAAATGTAAAAATGGAATATTAGAAAGAATATCCAAAAACGCCAGTCTGTTTTAACTAAACCTGCTAAGAGCTGAACAACTCCTAACAAGTAGGGATGACAAAGATTACAGAATTTGACCTTTAAAATTCAGAAGGCTGATGTTTATGTGGCCTTTTATTTATACCTTGCCCAAGTAGTTTACATCAAGTCAAACCTTGGATACATTTGAGAATAAACTGAGTCCACATGCTGTACCTTATTCAGGAATTAACAAGTACTCAGCCGACAGGGCATGAGGGTAACATTCACAAGCAGTGAATGTGAAGATGGAATACTTCCTCACTTGCTAATAAAATCAGTTTGATACCTTGGGTTTGGGAATCAGGTTTTGTAATAACTTATTTTCTCTCACCTAGAGTTTACTTGAATAAGCACGAATTGGAGAACACCTATCCATGGCCATTTGAAAGCTGGTTAATTTTATTTGTCAGTATTATCTAAAAATTGAAGTGAAAAAACCTCTGTTCATTGTGCAGTTCACTTTGCTTCTTGCAGCTTGAATGGCATTTCCCTGCTGGCCACCAGGGAAGGCTGTTTGACTCAGGGACCACCCCCCAGAGTCAAACAGCCTTTCCCGGACCCCTTCTGGGTCTGTTTTCATGCTACTCCCATCTCTCTCCTGTTGGAAATCCGGCCGCGGTTAGGCACATTATCTGGGCCATGACTGTGCTGATACTTTGTAAGTTATTCCTTTGAAGGTCTTCTCAGAGCAGGACGCAAAATGGCAATGGTAACTCCTTTAGGATATTTAGGACTGGAGATCTATAAGTGACTGTGTCTTATATCCAAACAGCTGCTCAGTTCCTCTCTACAAAGATAAAATTAGCATCATGTTGACCATCGGCGTATTCTGGGAATCTTGATTTGCGGAACCCTGTCTCTTCTGGCACTTCTCCCTCTGCGATATTCCTTTGCCAGCTCCATGTGTTCTCTCTGCCCCTCACCTATGGCTGTTGCTCTGCCCTTAGCTATGGTTGTTCTAATTCTATGGTATCTCCCTGGAAATACCATTGAGTTTCAGAGTTTCTACTGTCCTCTCTAGGGTGAAATATGTTACTTTATTTTCACTTGATCTCAATTCCAATATGTCTACCAATCTGCTCCTTCTCCCATATGCTTTGTTGTTTTTGTTCAGGTATCACGTTCTATAGTTTTGAACCCTCTGCCACCTCTGCTAACCATTTTTTTTTTTTTCCCATAACTGTTTATTCCCTTAACTCAAACCCTTCTTATTTCTGGAGTGCTATTTTAGACCAGTGTCTGTTCAACGAGGGCATGGCTAAGACTCACCTCGAGGGCATGAGAAATGCGGGTTCCTGAGCCCAACCCCATGAGATTCTGATTCAGCACAGAGAGTGGGGTGTTTCTAACAGGATCCCAGATCAACTCAATGCTGGGCATTTCTGCTCCATATTTAAGTACTGCTGTTCTAGAGGAAATTACAGTTTTGTTTTGTTTCTATCTTTTTTTTTTTTTTTAACTTAGAATCACTTCTCTATAATAAATGTACCTTGCCTCTCTCTGTGCTTGGGCCCTGACATTATTGTGATTGATTTCTAATTGTTTGTGATGCAGATATAAAATCTGTTATCCAACATAAGCGGAGCAGACATGTTTACATTTCATCTCTGTAGTAGCTGGTATGATTTGCTAACTAGTTAGCAAAACAGATGTGACTTGATTTGAAAGAAAATATTTTAGGATGCAGCAAGCTGATACAGAATGATTAAAATATATCAGGCTAAAAAAAAAAGTCAGAAATCATATGTAATAGAACTTGGTGGTCTAGGCAGGGACAGGCAAAAATACCAGGAATGATTTCTCTGAAATAAAGGAAGAATTGAGGCTGTACATTTCAAAGCACACCATATTTGAGCAATATTGACTCAGAATAAAAGAACACTGAATGTAGTCAGGTTAAGTCTTTAAATTGCAAAAGTAAAGAAAGAATTATTCAGGTACTCAGGAGAAAAAAATACCTACAAATGGAAAAAAAAAGTTAAGTGGCTCCAGAACACTCTCTGACTGCATAAATCTGTGAAATGTGGTCTAAAATATTCTGAAAAAAAAAAAAAGAAAATATGAATCAAGAGTATTATATTCAACCAGAAATAAAGAAAACAGGCAGACATGCCACAAAATGAAAATCTCAAGCAATAGAATAAATACCAGGAGTGTCTTTTACAAGCACAAAACAAGGCTAATTACTGGCTAGATTCAGCCAAACAAATGATGGAGAAGCTTTGAGAAAGAAAGGAAAACAAAATAAAACAAAATAATGGAACACTCAAGACCAGATTTCAAGTAAAGCAATATATGTAAAAATTGGAGGACAATTGAATGTGACTCAAGAGTTTCATTCTAGGCTAATCTTTCCTTCAAAAATAAAGGTACATGGAGAATTTAGGGGTATAGCATCTATCAAAACAGAAAACCTTGATTTCTAGTTAAAGAAGAATATCAGAACGGAAATATCAGGAAAGAAGTCATGGAAAAAGGGTGGGTGGTAAGCTGAGGATTCATTTTAATTTCAGATGAAAGAAAAATTAAAGTGTCGTATAGAACATGAAGGGCTCTGAGAGCTGGTGAAGCGTCGTGTGTACAGAACACTCAGAGAAGGTCCATGAACTGGACATGTCTTAAGCCCCTCCTCAGATTTCCTTGGCCTTCCTTTCTCCTGGACCCTCAACCATTTGCTCCATCTCAGCTGCCACCTGGGCTGATAAATGCCTGGGCAGGACCATGAGGTTCTTCCCACTGGTGCTGACCAGCTGGTGGCCAGGCCCTCGTGCCAGTTCTGGACATGGATGAGACATCACACCACTGGCCTGGGATATGGCTTCTCAAGCAGATGCTAAAGGATCTGGGTGATACACCGCGGAAGTGCAGGGGGATTAACTCCCATGAGGCTAATCTCAACCAACAAGAGGCAGGATATGGGAAGGAACGACCTAATAAATTCCTTTCTCTTTTTTCCTTCCAATGGGCTATTCAGGAACTCAATGGGTTCTTCACGTAGCCAAGCAGATATCTCTTTGTGGCTCAGCATACAGGAGTGGCCCATGGTGACCCTTCACGCGGCATTACTCCCCTCTTCCCGCTCCATCTCTTCCCTCACTCACACAGCCCTGGGGTTGTACCCCTAATGATGCATCAGCTCCTAATCCTTGCTTCATACTCTGCTTTCTAGGCAGTCACACTAAGGAAGAGTTCACCCAACCATGTAGAGTTGTCCGGTTACAAACAAAGGCAGGGATAAATGATATATGCTCTATAGACCATATTAAGGCTTTAATCCAAATATAATAATAATAATAATAATGAGTGAGGGACAGACCTCAGTATCGCCTTGAACTAAAGTACATAAGACTTAAGGACCCTAGGGAAATCTTTTTAGGCACCAAAAATTAAGTAATACATTTACTGTTGCCGTTACTATTATCTCCCTTAATATTTATAAGCAATTTGTAACTACCTAAGTGTCACAAGCAAGCATTAATTTGTGAAAATCTGGAACTTCCCTAGTGGTCCAGTGGTTAAGACTCTGTGCTTCCAATGCAAGAGGCGCGGGTTCAGTCCCTGGTCGGGGAAGTAAGTTCCCACATGCCATGCAGTGCAGCCAGAAAAAGTATAAAAAAAAATTTGTGAAAATCCTATAGGGGAAAGATTTTTTACAATCACTCCAAATTTTGTCCTTTTCACTGGAAATTGGAAACCCAAACCTAATCTGGATTTGCTCTATATGTGCCCATTTATGTAAGGCGTTCCCTAGGCTGAAAGGGAGCGTTATGTCGTTCTAGTGCTTATTTGATAAAACTTAATGAATTTTGAGTTTAATGATAAAGTAATTGTAGTGAATAACAGCAATGTAGGAAAATTCCAATTACCTGGTGTTATGGTTACACTGTGTTCCCACGGAGGGTATGTTGCAGTCCTAACCCACCAATAGCGCAGAATGTGACCTTATTCGGCAATAGGGTCTTTGCAGATGTAGTTAGATAAGATTAAGTCACACTGGAGTAAGGTGGACCCTTAATCCAATATGACTGGTGTTCTCATAAGAAGAGGAGAAAGACACGCACAGGAGAGTGACATGTGACAACACAGGCAGAGATTGGATGTGGCTGAAAGCCAGGGACCCCTACTGATGGGCATTCACCACCAGAAGCTGGGAAGATACAAAGAAGGATTTTACTCAGCGTCTCCAGGGAGCATGGCCCTGCCAACACCTTGATTTCAGACTTTTAGCCTCCAGAACAGTGAGATGATAAATTTCTATTGCTTTAAGTCATTTAGAACGTGGTATTCTATTACAGCTGCCCCAGGACACCAATCCACCTGGGTATACTTTTTCACTTTGCACCTGATCTTGCAGCCAATTTAAAACGTTAGCCTGGCTTTCTCCTCCTCCCCTGACACTTCTCGATGTCCTAAACTTAACAAACAAAATTAGTATTTTATATTAGGATCTGATAAACTCTATGAGTGTATTAAGCAGCATTATCTATTCATAAATTCTCCAGGATCTTAAGTCAATATTAGAAAACATGGGATAGATTTTACACTTCACCTAATATTATAATAAATTGAGGATATGACTTTGTATTTATGCATATTTATAAATACAGTAACAATCCATTCATTATCCATAAAAAAACACACACAAAAAAAACAAAATCAGTATTTTAGTATTACTTTATGTCAGGCCCAATTAAAATGAAAACTCTGTTGAATACAATTTAATATATACCAAACCACTTAAAATGGTATAACAACAATTAATTGTTTTGTTTTACTAAATATAGGAACCTTAATTTTTGCTTTTTAATGTGTTTTGGTTTTAAACATGTTTTCTGAATAATTTTAGTACTTTACGCCTAGTTCCCCAACCACAAAATAATCTGAAGTTGTACGCTAATTAGTAAATGTCCCAATTTACTCTAAATTGATGCAATCCACTTCTGCCTTTAGAGAGGAGACAATTTTGCTGTTTTCTTCTCCATCTGCTTTCTCTCTCCTGCCTTTCTTTGTTTTAGACCCGTGTAAATCTTTCATTCTCTCTTTCATGTTTCACATGATCAGGATTGACTGACAGTTGCCCCAGGTAGTAAAGCGTTGCAGTCTGTGGACGAAAGAAATACAAACTCTCTCTCTTCACCTCATCTTTTCATATAAATCCTGCCCAATGTGCATTTTTGATATAACCCCTTTAGATGTCATGGCAGGTCCTGCGTCATGTTCCCAGGCCTGCTGTCCTCCTGTTTCTACAAAATTCTAGTTAGTATATCATTGTTTCTGTGTGAAATGATGTCATAACTCCAAACAGGTTTTGGCAACATCCACCCAATATCCCAGGTTTTCTTGTTTTGTGAATTATAGATCTCCACTTCTGCAGAGAAATATTCAGACCACTTACTGTGAGGAATTTCCCAGGGGGTCCAGTTTTTAGGACTCCAAGCTTCCACTGCAAGGGGTCTGGGTTCGATCCCTGGTCGGGCAGGGAACTAAGATCCCACAAGCCATGCCGTGGTAAGGCGAGTCTAATGTAGATCACCATTTATTGGAATACATAACTTAGGATATGTTTTTGTGGATACTTTTATCCTGGAAATTCAGTTATGAGAAGACTCACTTGTCTGCCAATTTGATGATGAACCTGCAAGTGTTATTATAAAAGAACTTTTCTAGTTGGTCTTAAAAACCAACATTTCCATAGGTAATAAATCTCCCAATTAAATTGCTGCTTCATCCTCATTCATTTCATCGTCTGGGACAAAACACATTAAATACATTGTACAATTATTACCAACACTTGTTAACTACTTACCTCTTCATACAAAACTTGTTAAAAGGGATTTTATCTAAATATATATATGTAATCTTAGCAGTTTAACACAACTTACGTGTATTATCTGGCAGCTTCTGGGGGTCAGAAGCCTGGGCGTAGCTGGGTCATCTGCTCAGGGTCTCACCAGGCCGCAGTCGAGATGTTAGGCAGGGCTGCAGTCTCATCTGAAGGCTGGACTGGTGAAGAATCCACAGGCAAGCTCATTCAGGCTGTTGGCAGAGTTCATGTCCTCGTGTCTGTGTGACTGAGGGCCCCAGGATTTTGCTGGCTCTTGGTAGAGGCCACTCTCATGTCCTACAGGCTGCCTGAAGCTCCTTCCCAGCCAGTCTTCTCTGTCCAGGCTGCAAAGAGCCTTTCTTCTCAGGGAAGGTCCTGCCCCTCTTTGAAGAGCTTTCACCTGATCAAGTCAGGCCCACAAAGGGCAATCCCACTGTAACTCAAAATCAACTCATTTGGGATCTTAATGACACCTGCAGAATCCCTTCCCTGTTGCCATATAATGTCACCTAATCACAGGAGTGACATACCATCATCACAGGTTGGGCCACTCAGGAAGAAGGGGTACATATATATATATATACACACATGTAATTGTGGAGCCACTCTAGAAATTTGCTACTACAGGAAGTCTCTTGAAACACCCACCCCATACCTGCTACGCACTCCCACCAAACAAACAAATAAAAGAGCTCCTAAATATAAGTTTCAATTGTGAAAGTTTTAAATTAAATATAAAATGTTTCTCCTTGGGGCAAACATCTACACTGAATTACTAGGGCTGTTCATATGTAAAGGGAAAAAAACATCTCTTGCTCTAGTTTGAGCTGCCTAGTTGCATCGATTATTTGTTCTGCGCCTGGTCATCTAGACCCGGCTGAAGTGCTCATGGCAGAATGAAGTCATTTTTCATTGGCTCTGGCGCTCCATGAGCTAATGTCTGCACTGGAAAAAAAAAATCAATAACGTAGAAGTGGAAGGCAGGGGGGAAATGCCATATATTCTATGGCATTTAACAGATAATTCCCTCACAAGCCAAAAACAAATAAACAAATGAAATATCTTACAACATTAAAAATGTAAGGGCCATCACCATGTCTGCCTTCTCTCTCTCTTCCTTCCTTTCTTCGTACTGTGACCTTGAGGCATGGGCCTTTCCTGACTATAGAGATAAACACACACCCTGCCAGGAGAATCCTTCTGACATCACCCTACAGGCGGGGAGGCGACCGCCTATCTCCCCCAGGGGTTGCTGCCTCTCTGACACCCAGTTATTCCAGGACTACTGGGGAACTCTCAGGATTCCCACAAGAAGAGCCTGTCCGACGCTTGAGGTTGACATGGACCTCTGTGAACACACAGGACCAGGCTGCAGTTTTGTGATTCCTTTGGGGATGCAAGGAACAGACTCTTAGGACTCTCCCACCCCTCCACACTGCTGGTGAGCATTCAAGTAATCTGTGAAATTGCTGTCAACTGGCCCACCGCTGTCATTCTCTAAGCTGTTAAATCAGAAAGCGACATTCTTCTTAGTACCATAAAATCTGGAATAATTTGATTCTGTTTATGATGTGTTAACAAATGGAATCTTTGCGCTAGGAAAACTCGGGTTCCACTCGGCCAGAGTGCTGGCCCCTCTCGCTTTTTGAAAGGAACATGGCCTTCAGAGTAAATCATTCTAAAATGATTTCGTCTAACACGCAGGAGGACATGGTAATGGAAGCTTTGCAAAGGTGTCGGTTTGCTTGGGCCGAAGTGGACCCACATCTGATCACGGCAGCAAATTACTTCTAGGATTGTTTACGCCTTGGCTTTGGCCGTCTACCTTTTTCGTTCCTTGTCTAAGCACTTTCTGCCTTCCTTACTGGCTTGTATATACAACCCTTGCCTAACAATGATGGCCAAGCATTACTAAGCAGATTTAGGCCGTGGCCTCCAGGTAATTAAATTCCAAAGCAGACAGCAGTGCACACAGAAGGACCAGGAACGAATAAGTGCAGTCTCCACCGAAAGATGAAATATCATTAGCAATGACATTATATACAGGCTTTCTTCCAGAAGTCGTTACACAGGAGAGTGACTGGAAGAAAACAACACCCCATCATTTCTTTGCAGAGGAGATGTGGGTAGAGAAATCCCTTAGTGCAAAAGGAAGAGATTTGACAGACCTAGGAGTAAGAGAGCACTAAGGTACAGGGGGCGAGGTATACCTGTTAATATTATACTTCCCACCTGGAGCCCATTAAAGGAAGTGGTGAATTAACCCAGGTGGAAGGAATTCATCCTTCCGCCAGGATGCCTGCAGCAAACTGGGATTGGTGCAAACAGCTTGATGGTGGTGTGATTATTGACAGTGCAGGTCTGCAAACAAACCTGTGTGGGTGTGGGAAGCCGTATTTGTCATTTGCAGAGATGTCAACATCAGAATTTCTTTTCATTTATTTCTTGCAAAAAAATTGGATAATCCCACGGTGCTATGAAAAAGCTGTCCAACTATTTGTTTATAATATTTTCATCCCCCTTTCGTCTTTGAAATATTGAAGTGGCCAAATCGATGTTTCTTAAGTAGGGTATTTTATGGTCTTTAAACAGAATTGTCTTTCCAAAAAGATGCTGCAGAGGTTCTTATCAAGGAACCATACAATTCTCAGAGTGTAAAGAATGGAATAATTTTTTAAGCCAATGTCGCTAGGGGCAAATGCTCTTCCTACTTGGTCTTATCTGACTTACCTGTTGGATAAGTAAGTATTTCCTTAGAGAAGCTGAGGATGTGACTTTTGCTAATGAGACCTTGGATGAAGAATCAAGGCAGCCCAAACCTAACCAACTCCTAAAGTCAAGAATATCAGAAATTATAATTATGCACGAAGTTACTCTTGTAGACCAAAGAAAAATGAACATGAAGGGAAAAAGTACCTTCCCCCGCTGTGCATTGGCTGATAGTAAATGCTAAATCAATGCTGAATAAATGGGTAGATGTCCGTCTGGCCATCCAGCCGTCCTTGCACTCATCCAGCTCCATTGTCATTGTGTTAACTAAGCCTAAATATGAAAGAAGAAAAAAAACTCTGAGCTTTTTCACCATTTAAGAGCATTTAATGCAAATTAACTTTTTTGACCAAATGAATGATTATCATCACTTTTTTTTTTTTCTGAAGGCTACAAAAGCTTAACTCTGTTTGAAATTTTTAAGGCATTTTGAGATTAAAACAATGTTCAGAGGGCAGTTCTTGTGATCTATTTTTAGTCTAATCTTGCCCTCCAACTGAGTATAATGAAACTGATTAAATATGTAATTTTTTTTATTTGAGGCATTAAACTTGAGTGGAGAGAAAGGAAAAGAAAATTTGCTCAAGATAGGTGATTTTTTTCTTTAACTAGAAAATATGTGTTAAGCATTGTTATCATGTGAGGCTAAAATATTGAGAATTATCTATAATTAGTATAAGTTGCTTACAATGATCCTGAGTTAAGACCAGTAGAAGTTGGTTTTCACACCCCCAGAACAGATATGAGGTTTTTATGCCCTCAATTTTCTTGTATCTGTGTTAATGATAAAAATTTCAATAATTGTCTCAATATTCAAAATCTCATAAAAAACGAAATCCTTACCTGTAGTATTGAAAGTGATCTCAAAGATTAATTATCAGTGTAGGCATTTAATGCAGGTCCTCGTTGATACAATCAATTAATTTTAAAAGTCTGACCTTGACCATAGCAAAAGAACACTGGTTCAAAGTGAAAGATAGCCCCATCGGCAGAGACCTTGACTTGTCCTTGGTAAACTGGGTCTTTAAAAGGCAGTCTTCACAACGCACTGTTGCTCTTTGAGTTAAATTTTAATTTTCTCTTTTAAATTAGAAATTGTATTGCTTACATAATGTTGACTTTTTTTATATATATATATTGTGGGCAGCGTTAATTTCTCTCTGCATGGACTGGATAAGGGCCAGTTGTCCTGGTCTTCATTGAATTGCTGACCCGTGATGATTCACCTGCAGCTTGTCTTCAGGACCCTCTAACTTTCAAAGCTGGGGTTCCTTAACCTGTACCTCTGGGTTACTCAGATTCTGGGGCCTTCCTGCCTTGAGCACCACGTGTGCCAGGAACACAAGGGCCCAAGCCCAGTGCCAGGTCTTCTTTCCCTGGCTGGGCTGTAACCCCTCACCCAGTTTTAGTGACTGGACCTTTGACATCTTCTCTTGTGACCTGTGATCCAATCTACTCTCCAGTGTCTGAGTTGTATCCCATCTTCTCTGATATGTTCTTATCCCAGGAATCAGAGGGCCATTCTTGTGCCCTGTAGTGGGTACCCACTCCTTCTGGTCATCTCCAGACACCGACCTGTTGCCCCCTTGGTCCTCTCTCTCTTGGTGTCTGATTGGGACCCTCACCTTGGCCTTCATGGTTGGAGGATGTACAACTGGTGTTGGGACCAGCCTGGTCCTCAGCCACTTGAATCCTAGTTAGGGGAATTTTGTTAGGACTCCTAATTTGTCTTCTGCCTGAGTAAGAACTGGACTGGGTTGCCATGTGGGTCACAAATCGGCACCCACAGAAATTTCGGGAGCCACATCGGGAAGTCAGCGCTGAAGCCGGCAGGCCGAGGGCCCCGGAATCTGCATCGTTAGCGTGCGGCATGTTTAGTGGCTGAATACCTCAGCTTTTCATCTCAGGAAACGAGTCACAATGCAAGCCTGTTCCCCACACGGACATTTAATGGCATGTATCATGCCTGCCCAGTGGAGACCAGCTGGGACTTGCCTGCCCCTTGAATATTTGGTTCCTTATTTCAGACTCCCAATTTCGTGGCCTTGGAAGTCCTCAGCTCTCCCCACAATTTCTGTTTATTAATTTTGAGCTTATGCTCACGAAGTCCTGTGTATCTCAGGCAGACTGTGTTTCTCACGCTGTCAGACACAAAGTCGGCTCCTTCTCCAGATTGTGTTTAAAAAGAGCAAGACACAGCAAGTATTGTGTGAGTTTAGAAGACGCCATGAAGGTTCCATGGTCACCGGGAAGGTTTATTGGCAGTTTCCCGCCATCTCCCTGCCTTCTCTCTCCCGCCCCTTTATCTTTTCACTCTTTCTCGATAGGCTACCAACGAAAATCCTACCCTTATCTCATCTGGAGCCTTTCTTCCTTGACACCCCTCCCCGTATCCAGGTGCAGAGGGCAGATAAAGGGGAAGCGTGTCGGCTCCCATCTCAAGCTCTGTTCAGGACACGCTCCAAAGAATACCTGCCTCCATCCCAGAGGAATATTACGGAATAAGAGTGTATGCACCTTATTACATACTTATAATGCCTTTTGTTTTTAATACTCACTTCTATCGTAATATATTTGCATCTAAATTATCTTCCTATGGTGTAAGCGTGTGTGTGTGTGTGTGTGTGTGTGTGTCTTGAGGGGGGTGTATAGCACATGGTATAAGATACGTGTGTTCATCCACCTAAAAAGCCAAGTTTGCAAAGGTCAAGAATTGCATTCTATATAGTAGTTTTCCATTTTTAAGAAGTTTTTTTGGGGGGAAATTTTAGACTACTATTTTAGATATATATTTTATGTATAAGGAGTAATAACATGGGCACACCAATTTACCCACCAGCCAAGTCACACAGCAGAGCTGCACAGGTGTTCTAAAGGCCCCCCTTTTCACCACACCCCCAAACCCATGCCCTCTTTCCAAAGTATTCACTACCCTGAATTTTGTTTTTATTATTTCCTTGCTTTCTTTTATAATGTCACCATATTTTATTCCCTAGATGGCACAGCTTAATTTTATATGCTTTTGAACTTTAGGTAAATGGATCTATGTATATTCTCTTAAGATTCTCTTTTTAAAATTTTGTTCAACATTTTTTAAATTAACGATTCATCCATATTCACGCACACAACTGAAGTCCCTTCATCTTTGCCACTATATACAGTTTTTCATTATTTACCTGAATTTAAGGTAATCTTGTTGATTGGCATTTGGGGGATCTCTGGTCTTTTGCTGTTATAAGTGGTGCTGCTACATCTGTCCCTGCATCCCTGTGCACATCCCCTGGAGCCTGTACGAAGAACTGTGTCCAGGACAGGGCTTCCCAATCATGACAACCATAGAAAATGACGTTCTGTATATGGCACATTGGAAAAATCAAGGTTACTCGCTACCATGGGCACCAACCCAGCAGGGCAAAACTGCCCACACTGCCTCAGGAGTGGAGGAGGTCTGTATCGTGGTATATGTGTAACCTAGTCATGGCCCATGGGCTGGGAAGCTGAAGTTGCTGATTCACAGGGTACGGGAATCTTCAATTCTGCTACACTATTCCAAATTGCTCGCCAAAGTGTTTTGTAGAGATCAGAGCTTCATTGCACTTGATCCAGTTTGTGGCATTGCACAAACACATGTAAACTGGCCTGTTTCCCAGTGTTCATTCCTTGGCTCCAACCCAATGCATCACCCTTCTAAGGAACATTTAATCCTACACGTCTGTGAGCCACGGTCCCCAGTCTTCCCCACTTTGGTCAGGACACCCTCCCTCCCCGACCTGCCCTCATTTCCTTCTCTGCCGGGTGAATGCACATTCATCTTTCAAGGTCCAGTTGAAAAGTGTAGACTTTCCCTTCCCCATCCTCTCCTCAAAGACTGGTTAAGGATTTCTCCCTCTAGATCCCAGAGGCACAGAGACTTGGGAACGATGACCTGGCTTGAGAGGGTCAGAAACGCCCCACAGAGGAGAGGGGGAACTGACCCTTGGAAGGTAGGGAGATGGTTGCCTGGTGGAGAAGGTTTGGACATACCTTCCTGGGAGAAGGCACAGGATATGGAAAACCTGCAGATATAGAAAGGCATGGAGTGTTCTGAAAGGCGGAAGTGTTCTGAAAGGCTGGCATTGTGGATAGAGAGACAGAAGACGAAGCTAACATGTGGGATGTGTCAGACTGAAAATTTTATCCTAACAAATGGAAAGGGATTTCAGATGCATGAACAGATTTGAGCCAAAGGGAAGACACAGCTCAGTTTTGGGATATGCTGAGTTCCAGTTTCCTGTGGTAGGTCGGATAGTCGGTTGGAACTCCTTCTTTGAGGCCAAAGAGAAAGGTTCGGATCAGTAACAGAGACCTCAGATTGGCTTTGAAGCTATAGAAGTGGATGAGATCATGCCTGAAGAAAGCATGTGAAAGTCTAGCTCCCAAATAGCTTGGAAATACCATATGCTAACACATATATATGGAATCTAAAAAAAAAAAAACCAGGTTCTGATGAACCTAGAGGCAGGACAGGAATAAAGGCGCAGACGTAGAGAATGGACTTGAGGACACGGGGAGGGAGGAGGGTAAGCTGGGACGAAGTGAGAGAGTAGCATTGACATATATACACAACCGAATGTAAAATGATAGCTAGTGGGAAGCAGCTGCATAGCACAGGGAGATCAGCTTGGTGCTTTGTGTCCACCTAGGGGGTGGGATAGGGAGGGTGGGAGGGAGACGCAAGAGGGAGGGGATATGGGGATATATGTATATATAGCTGATTCACTTTGTTATACAGCAGAAACTAACACACCATTGTAAAGCAATTATACTCCAATAAAGATGTTTAAAAAAAAAATAGCTTGGAATCTCAGCCACTAGTTCATAATTAGTGTAATGTAGTGATTCAGGAAAATGACAAAATAATTTTCTTATTCCATTGAGTAGACAGCTCTCTCTTTTCTTCCAAGTTAATGTTGCAAAATTACAAAAGTTCTTTGCATAGATTTTTCTCAGCCATCTCAGTCCACACCTAATGGGACCAGGCACAGTATAAATTTTACCACTGCGGGTGAGAGGCTAATCTAGACTCTGTGTTCCTGCCTGGTGACTCTCAGAGAAGGGCTGCCGACTTTGCCACCTGGGTCATTGTTTTGTAATTTAGATACAGTAAATCTAAGGCAAGTAATTACCTTCTAGAAACTTGAATGGTCTCCTTAGCAGAACGATGAGAGTTAGAATTAAGCTGTGGGGTTAGAGGAGAGCTTAGAAAAGATAGCCAGCGGACTCTATTAATGGCACTCTTGTTTTAAGTGGAATATGGTTTTTATTCACAGAAATAGAAAATTTATTTATTCACAGTAAATAAAAAATTTACTCCACTGGTAAATTTCCTAAAAGCACCAGCTTATGATTTGGAGTACTTAAAGGAGTGTTTTGTTTCATTTTGTTTTTCAGTAAGGCAGTAGAGCAATCATCTACCCCTCTGCCTTATGTGCAGCCAGTGCTGACAGAGGCAGAGAGCTTGCTCATTTTAGACAAAACTTGGGTAAGGATTATAATCTGTAAGCTAAACATAGCAATAAAATAGTAATACTGAATTCTCACGTAACGCATCCTGCGTGCCAGGCACCGTCCGGGCCTTCTGCATAGATAAGCTCACCGCATGGCCCCTGGCCTGTGAGCTGGGCCCCAGGGTGAAGGAGACACAGATGCGAGTGACCTGGAGACAGGAGTCTAACTTGGATCATCGGGCTCCAGGTCCTCACACGGAACCGTGTGCTCTGCTTGAGCACCTACTGTGTGTCAGGCACAGACACCCGTGAGATCACGGTGAATAAGACAGGCTAGGTCCCCCAGCACCTGACTACCTGGAATTTGTATGCCGAGGGTGAGGATGCAGGAATATGGTTTAAAAATAATACTTTGGGATAACAGAATGTTGCATATAATTTATGACTAGGATGTTTAAGCTGGCTGACATATCCTTTTTTGAGAAAAAATAAGCCATTAGTTGAATCTGATAAACTGAGTTAATTAAAATCTCCTTTTCAGGCGTACCCTAGCCAAGAAGGCTTGTTTTCTTCTTTTAATTCCCTTTTACTATATAAATGCGATACTGAGCTCCCAGTGCCAAGACCAATTTAATTCATTTGCTCAATTATGGGTTAAAAGAAAGAACTTTTGACACATATTAGCTGTCTGCTACTTTGGAGTCACAACTGGCTGAATTGATGAACTTTATATAATGATCTGTTGCTATGGCAACATGCTGCCCAGTGAGTGGAAGAGGGCATTTCATCATTACCTCACTGATAATGCTCAGAACAGTAATAGATGCAAAAAAACGTGCTTCCTTTTACGCTGCAGTAACTCTGGGTCGATGAGACAAACACGAAAAATGTCTCTTGGATACAACAGCAGAGAATCAAATAGAGTCAAATGCACAATTGGAAATAAAGTAATTCAGCTTCCCTGATTAGTGGCCTTGGTGTCCGCAGTGAATCTCCAGCCCTGTCACGGGCAACCATGGTCAGAATTGCCTGTCCCGTTCACAGGTTTAATTTCTGTACTGGATTCAGCACATGGCAAGTTGAATAATAAACATCCCTTTAAAATACAACAGAACTTAGAAAAGTAGTAAGAGGAGAACGGAGTCAAGATAAAAGATTTAACCGTCCAGGGCTTTGCAATAATCCTTCATTTTTATATCACATTTCCCTGAACTAGCCCTCTCTTTGTTTCATGGTGTGACTTTTTCCCTCTCTTAAAACAAAAATTTTCTATGTATCCGGTATGTTACAGCTCCACCCTCTTAAGTGCTTTATTGCACCTCAGAGGAAATATATATTTATTCTGTGTTTTGGAAGTGCTTCGGGCTGCTATACTCAAGAAGAATTGATTTCTCGGCCTTTTTTCGTTGTTCAGGGTTCTCAAGTTCATCAGAGTTGATGCCGCTATACACATAGGACCATAGGACATGATGACTTTTTTCTTTAAGTATTGTTTCATTGTTGAAGCTTTAATGAATTGCAGAAGGCTGTCTGATCGTATTCAAGTACGAAAAATCAAAAATTATTATTTTTATTTATAGCAGTGTTTTATTGAGCTGATCATATTTCTTTTCCTTCCCTCTCCTACTCCCTCCTTCCTTTCTGCCTTCCCTCTTTCCAAAAAAAAAGTATATATATTTTCATGAAACCTCGAAATTTCGGTGAAACTAAAATTCTAGACATCCTCCAAAAAGAAACTCATTATAATCAATGAGCTTTCCCTCAAATACTGGAAAGCTCATTCCTGACCACTCATTTAGTTCTAATTGTCCCCCAAAGATCACCAGGGTTGTTAGCATAAAGGTTGTGAGCAAGGCTTCTGCTATTTGAATTATTTTATAATATTTATCAAAATGCATCCGTTTTCCACAATACTACATGTTCTGTTATCATCTCCTGCTGCGTTTCTAGCCCAGGATCATACGTACAGGGGATTAAGTGAAATACATGACAATATTTGATAATACCAGGCTGTTACTAAGATGAATCTTATGTTGCAATCATACAAGGTAAAAAGAAGATTGTCTAACATAGTTTATAATGCCTTTGCGTTAGAATTTGAGTCATGATATCTTAGGGAAATGTGGAAAAATAATTTGCAGTCCAGTTTTGAAATTGCTTTGAGCAGATTATCTGGGTGACAAAATCTTCTTACTCTTGACATGGAGTCCCTCTAATAGTCTGCTCAGGCTGCCTTAACAAAGAAAACACAGTACTGCAGATTGGGTGGGTTAAACAACAGAAGTTGATTGCACACAGTTCTGGAGGCTAGAAGTTCGAGATCAAGGTGTTGGCAGGGTTTATTTCTTCTGAGACCTCTCCCCTTGGCTTGCAGGCGGGCATCTTCCAGATGTATGCTCACATGTTGGGTGCACAAGTCTACGTCTTAATTTCCTCTTCTTATAAGGACACCAGTCACATTAGATTAGGAACCGCCCACATGACTTCATTTTACCTTAATTACCTCTTTAAGGGCCCTATCTCCAAATACAGTCACATTCTGAGGTATTATGTATTAAAACTTAAACATAAGAATTTTGATGGGGTACAATCCAGCCCATAATAATCCATATTTTATTATAAGGTATATTTCATACCAAATGAGAGATTGCTGTATTTGAACATCTCTATCAAGATGCAGAATAGAATCTTGCTTAAACTATTGAATCCATGTTAATTAGCAAACTGATCGCTGAAATTTAGAGAAAGACCAGCTATTTTCCCCCAAAGTCAAAAATATAGTGAATTTTCAACCACTAATAACTGAATTACATCCATTAGAGTTTATATTACATCACATAAAGCAATTAGTGGTTAGAGAGTCATTTTTATTGTAAAAGTTTTTTGTTTAAACCAATCTTTTGTCACCTTAAATCCTCTTTTTTGAAAAAAAATAACTGAAATAGAATATTCTAGGCATTTTTCATCCATTTATTCTCATGTTTGCTTCCTGAACTTGAGGAAATGAGAGTCCCTAGCCTGGTAGAGAAGTCAGATCTGTCCTGGCACCACTTATATATTAGTTACGTGTGTAGGGAATTCTGTGATAAGATAAGCGTGTCCGTAAATCATAGCTTAATCTTTGTCTTGAATAACCACTACTGCTTAATGCACTGTTTTATCAGACCACCTGATCTTTTAAGAAACTTACCAGCCATACTATTACTGATGCACCATTATAAGGATTGTATATTATACTTTCCATATTTTCAAAACAAAAATACCTTCAAAAATTTAGAAACCAGCACTTGATTGATATGCAGAGGACCTAATTTTGGCCCAATCGTCTGATCTTTGGAACTCAACCTTTGTGGGCTTTGCTTTCTTCACCTGCAAAATTCAAAATATTGTTGTGGGTCCCTTCCAATTCTAATGTCCTACGACTGTTTGAAATTTTAGTTTAGAAAACATAATGATGGTAGATCATTTGCAATTAGAGTGCCCATACCAATGGGATCTCTCGCATTCTTCCCCAAGGGCTTATCTTGGATTCCAAAAATTGACTGAATTAGGAAAATAAAAGTGGTCTGTAGTTTTCTATTTGTACGTCAAGTTTACATCTATGCTTCTCTTTCCTTGTTAGCTTAATTTTGGTATAAATACATCAGTGTTGTTTTTTTTTTTTTCTTGTTTGCACTGGCTTTCATATGTTGATTATCCAGGCTGTGAATGATGAAGTCAGGTTGCCCTCACCAGTTCTGTTTTGGGAGGGCAGTCAGGGTCATTGGTTTTCTCAGAAAAGTGATACAGAAGCTCTACTCCAAAAGAGTAGGGACAAGCTTAACCTCTAATTAAAGGAAAACTCTACAAAGCAAATGAACAAAAACAGAAAGAATCTTCTTTAGTGGTTGTGCTTACTTTGTGGCAGTCCATAAGGTTCTGATATAAGCTGACAATAACTGCATTCACTCTCATCTGTCATTGGCCTGTGGGCCCATTACCAGCGGGAGACGCCAGGTGGCCAGGTGGGGGGTTAGGGGCCAGGTTCTAATATCAGGGCTACACTCACTGGCTGGACAACCATGAGCCTTCAGTTAACCTTTGAGGACCTACAGCATCTTACCTGCGGTAGGAGCTCTAGTGCAAGGGTTCTCAAACATTTGTGGAGACGGAACCTTTTGTTCAGTGATTCTCAGCCCTTCCTGCTGGAACCCTTTCTTCAGTGGAAATCATATGGCAAGGCTAAATATGTGAAATGCAGTGAAATGAAGCTTGCCATGTTGTGGGTTATGAAGCTCTTGCCTGTTTTGGGGAGTGGTGGGCACCTGGCTCTTCAGGGCAGTGCTGGGCCACCTCTCTACATCTCTAAGCTGTCCAGTACCATAGCCATAACCTGATGTGACTGCTGCACACCCGAAACGGGGGTAATCTGAACTGAACCCTCATTTCAAACACTTAGTAGAAAAAAAGAATGCAAAATAGCTCAATCATTTTATATTGATTACATATTGGAAGATTATTTACTATTTTGGATACATCAGGTTAAATAAAAATTTGTAATTAAATTTAATTCACCTGCTCTATTTTTTTTCTTTTTTAAATGTGGCTGCTAGAAAAATTTTCAATTACTTGCGTGGATGGCACTACGGTTCCGCTGGATGATGCTGGTCTAGACCCACTCTGTGGGCTCTCGCCTCCAGCCATCAGTGCTCAAAAGTTTTGTGGGGATTCTAGTCATTGTTGCTTCCTCTGGTCCCATGTGCAAGTCGCTCTGTTCCCGTGAAATGCATTAGGAATGTGTCCTGGCAGCTTTCTTTACTACCACACTTTGCTCTAAGAACATTTTTTCATTGAAACCAAAATATTTTTTTTCTGCAGAAAAACATGCATTTTTGTTTGTTTGGTTTTGTTCTTTTTTTTTTAATTAATTCATTAATTTATTTATTTAATTTATTTTGGCTGCACTGGGTCTTCGGTGCTGTGTGCGGGCTTTCTCTAGTTGCAGCGAGTGCACTTCTCATTGAGGTGGCTTCTCTCTTTTTTATTTTTTAACATCTTTATTGGAGTATAATTGCTTTACAATGGTGTGTTAGTTTCTGCTGTATAACAAAGTGAATCAGCTATACGTATACATATATCCCCATATGCCCTCCCTCTTGCATCTCCCTCCCACCCTCCCTATCCCACCCCTCTAGGTGGTCACAGAGCACTGAGCTGATCTCCCTGTGCTATGCAGCTGCTTCCTACTAGCTATCTATTTTACATTTGGTAGTGTATATATGTACATGAGGTACCTTCTCTTGTTGCAGAGCTTGGGCTCTAGGTGCATGGGCTTCAGTAGTTGTGGCTCGCGGGCTCTAGAGCACAGGCTCAGTAGTTGTGGTGCACGGGCTTAGCTGCTCCGTGGCCTGTGGGATCTTCCTGGACCAGGGCTCGAACCCACGTCCCCTGCATTGGCAGGTGGATTCTTAACCACTGTGCCAACAGGGAAGCCCTGGTTTTGTTCTCATTTTACTTACTCTTCCCCTAAGGTGCTTGGTAGCTCATTAGCTATAGGACGTGCACATATTTTCCTGTGGGTTGGAGGTCGTGGAGCAAACTTCAGTGTTTCATGGATCATTTCTTGTGGTTGGAATTTTGGGGGGGATTTCTTCATGTCCTTTTCAAGTAGCACTCCAGTCTTCTGATAAGTTTTATGTAAATATTTCTTCCCCAGAAGTCACTTTTAAAATTGGATTTATTACTGTTTCATGTGATAGTGTTCCAGCTTTACCATAGTATACCATTTTGTTTGTGACTTTTGCTTTTTCCTGTGGTCATTTTCCTAATGGCTCAGAATACTGAGGTTGAAATGAATACCTCTCTTATTACGATAATCCAATTTTGCCTCTGTGTTTTCCACCTGCCGTCAGATGTGCCTCTGGTCTTCCATGACTTTATTAGTCACCAGCAAAAATCAATATTAGGAATTGTTTGGACCTGCAGTCTGATGATTTGTGCCCAGAAGAGTTTTCATATCCCTGGCAAGCACTTCAGTGAAGCCCTTCATTTGTTCAAGGTCTGGTCTGGTGACGGTGCCTTGCGTGGCTGTTGTTTTGGGGGGTAGTTGTCCCTTTCTCTTATTCCCAGAGATACTGCCTTTTAAGTGTACATACAACTTCTGTTCATCCAGACATGTTTGATCTGGCTCTGCATGCCTCAGTCTTTAGATAGACGGTGTAAGGGAGCGCGGACGTCAGTCACCGTGTTTGCCTGTCTGTGCCTGGATTGTGAGAAAGAATGTGGTCCTGGTAACCAGGAGACCCCCGTGCTTTCTGAAACAGCTGCTGACAACGTTTGTCCTTCACGTGGCAGCTTCCGATGGATTCAGGATGTTGCCTTCCTTCTAACTACCTCCCGACTGGTTACGTTTCATGACTTCTGGAAGATTTCATGGAATAAAAAGAGTATGCAAACAATCTAAATATAACTACCCTTTCCTAGGTATCACACTGGCTTTTTAATTAATGTTTACTTGGGGTCCATTGTTACTTTCTCTTGTTCATCAACATTGACGTGAACCTCCATTTCATGTCTGACTCCCTTACAGGATTTTGAAAGTACAGTTCATAGGAAATATATATCAGTTCTTCTACTCTCTGAAACTCAGTTTTCTCATCTGTAAAGTGGGAATACTCATGCATATATTTGTTACATCCTCACCAGCTTGCTGAGATGATTAAATGAGATGTGGATATAATAAGGCTGCCAGATTTAACAAATAAAAATATAAGATGCCTACTTTAATTTGAATTTCAGGTAAACCATGAATAATATTGAATTGGATGTACTAATACTAAAAAAAATAATGGTTTATCTAAAATTCAAATTTAAGTGGGCATCCTTTATTGAATCTGCCAACCCCCCTAAAGTATAAGCATGCTCCCTGTTCTGCTGAAATTAGGCAAATATAAGTTCTTCAGCACAATATTTACATTTTCATGTAATTACAACTATTCATGTCTTTCAAATGGCAACCATACTATCAGCTTTCATCAGCCTGAAAAATCTTGCAGTAGCTCTCTTTCATGAGTAGCTGTGGTTTTCAATTTTAGAGATAAACTACAAATTTCTGACCCTCAAATGTGTGTCCGTAACATAATTAGTATTTCGCATTCTCACAAAAAGGTGAATATTATGAGAATTGGGGCCAAGGCAGTGCCAGCCCCGTGGTCTTGCTGTCAGCTCCGATTCTGCACTTCCAGAAGCTCTCTCTCCTCCTCTCTCCTGGGGGAAGTGATCTGCAATTGACAGGAAGTGCCAATTTTCTCTTTCCTTTCTGATCTCAAAATTTTACAGACTGATCGAGAAGGTTTTCTGTATTTCTAGCATTGATTTTTTTCCTTCCACTGACTTTGATTAGAGTACTGAGTTTCAGGTGTATATGGTTTTATTTTTCTATGGCAAATTTTCAGAGCTGATATTTTCTCAGCTGAAACCAATGAAAATGATTTTCCTCATTCATATTTAGTTTATGACACTTTCAGTTGAAATATTTGGGAATTGGGGAAATACTGTTACTTGTTTCACCTTCACACTGACTGATCTGACTGATATCGTACCTCTCATTAAATGTTGCAATGCAGACATATTAATCAGGAGTCTTTTTAGCAAAGGTACAAGTGATAATGACATTCCCATAACAGTTGCCTTCCTTCCTGCCTTCTTCCCTCCTGTCTATGTTCCTTCCTTCCTTCCCTCACTCGTTAGTTCAGTCTCTCGTCCAGCACATATTTATTAATCTCCGTGGGCCACAGAGGTGGCCGCTCTGCAGGCATCAGAGGACAAAACCAATAGTGTCCGCCCTCATGGAGCTTAATAACGGCAAGTGTAGACGCCACAAGACAATTAAATTAGTAGTTAAACTGTGGCAGATATTATAAAGCAAAGACAACAAAACATAAAAGCACTCTGAGAGACCTCCCCGAGTCCTGCTGTTCTGTCCTCTCATATGAAGTGGATCTTTGTTCCTTGGTTTCTTAGGAGCCAGGCTCTGACTTTCTGCCTCTGAAAGAAAACAAAAACGGCTTTGCCGCATCCTTGCTCTGTTACCAAACCAAACTTGGGTCCATTTGCCCGCGGGCAGTAAAGCTGATTTACTGACACCAGGTTGGGCTCGGGCCTCACATGGCCCATGGGTGACTTGGTCCCATGTTGACACCTGATGCAGAGGGTCCGAGGCAGGAGAGGGCTGTGGTCGTGCGTGTGTCCAGATGCTCACGCCAGAGACAGTGAGGAGCGTAGGGTGGGTGTCTGGGGGCGTCCAGGTGAGGAAGGTATTCTACACTAAGGTGACAGTGTGTGAACACTGGGGCCAAGGTGCAGGCTGAGGGAGGGCAGGCGTCGAGGGAACAGAAGGAGGCTCCTGGGGTCCGGATGTGCTGACCCTGCTACCGACAGCACGGGGAACTTCCACGAGGCTCCTCACGTGATCGGGTGGCTCAGAGTGAAGAAGACCCGGCAGAGGCGTAGATGGTGAACGAGCACCTAAGTCCACGCTAAGCACCCTTCTCTGAAATGCTAAGAAGTCCTCCAGTTTTGCTGGATCCCGGTCAGCTGGAAAGTCAGATACAAGGTGTGCAGAAATACACGTTGAGAAGTTTGGATCAATGACGGTTAGTTCTTTTAAATCAAATGGTTAAAGATCTTTGAAAATTTGTTTTTTCTCCGCACAATTGCTTAAGAATTCAAAGTGCGTATGAGCATATTGACGTTTGAATTGTTACTGATTTGGTTTCTCAGAGTAATAATCCATCAGCAAAATAAATAATAAACAGCCAGGAGTCTCTGTGCACCTGTTGAATAGGATTTAGTTCTCTCACCCATGTTTCCCATGAAAATAGCGTGGTAACAGTCAAAAGATGACAGTTTGCCACCTGGACTCCCACCTCTTTTGCCCCTCCTCACCTCCACCCCTGCATTGCTCTAAAATGTTCTGTTTTATCCCAAGAGTCTCTCTTTTTAAAATTTTTATTGGAGTATAGTTGATTTACAATGTTGTGTTAGTTTCAGGTGTACAGCAAAGTGAATCAGTTATACGTATACATATATCTGCTCTTTTTTTTTTTTTTCTTAGATTCTTTTCCCATATAGGCCATTACAGAGTATTGAGTAGAGTTCCCTGTGCTCTACAGCAGGTTCTTATTAGTTATCTATTTTATATAGAGTAGTGTGTTTATTCCCAAGAGTCTCTTACTTAAGACCCATCAGAGCCTCGCAGCTCACTGGATGGTGGAAGGCCCTGGCTCCTAACTTCTGTCTCGGACCGCGTCCTATTGTCAGGATGTCCCAAAGGGCAGCAAAGGCTCCGTGCCTGTCACTGGTCCACAGGAGGCTGGCACTTCCATCTGCCGGTGGAGACCTCCTCTCAGGGTATTGGGACTGAGACACTACGCGGAGGTCACCTTCCCTGAAGCTGCCACCTGTTCCCATCCCTGCCTTGGTGCCGGGCTCATCTCTGATGCTTTGCCCCATGCAGGCAGGAAGACCCAAACATCACTGGGTTGAATTTCCCGCCAGCTGGAAATTGTGGTCTCCAAGTCAAAATTAGGTTGACTTACACAGTAAATACATACAAATTGTTTTGCACACTTTAAGTGTGAGCATTTGATAAAATGCTGCCTTGCTGCGTATACTGCCCCTGCCTCTCTCCCTCTCCCCCCTCCCTCTCCCCCCTCCCTCTCCCCGTCTCTCCCCCTTCCCTCTCCCCCCTCCCTCTCCCCCCTCCCTCTCCCCCCTCCCTCTCCCCGTCTCTCCCCCTCTCTGTCCCCGCCCACTCCCTTGCTGTGCGCTCACAAACACACACTCTTCCCTTAAAGACGACCCAGCAATCCCACTACTGGGCATATACCCTGAGAAAACCATAATTCAAAAAGAGTCATGTACCAAAATGTTCATTGCAGCTCTATTTACAATAGCCAGGACATGGAAGCAACCTAAGTGCCCATCATCAGATGAATGGATAAAGAAGATGTGGCACATATATACAATGGAATATTACTCAGCCATAAAAAGAAACGAAATTGAGTTATTTGTAGTGAGGTGGATGGACCTAGAGACTGTCATACAGAGTGAAGTAAGTCAGAAAGAGAAAGACAAATACCGTATGCTAACACATATATATGGAATCTAAAAAAAAAAAAAAGGTTCTGAAGAACCTAGGGGCAGGACAGGAATAAAGTCGCAGACCTACCAGAGAACGGACTTGAGGACACGGGGAGGGGGAAGGGTAAGCTGGGAGAAAGTGAGAGAGTGGCATGGACATATATACACTACCAAACGTAAAATAGATAGCTAGTGGGAAGCAGCCGCATAGCACAGGGAGATCAGCTCAGTGGTTTGTGACCACCTGGGGGGGGGATAGGGAGGGTGGGAGGGAGGGAGATGCAAGAGGGAAGAGATGTGGGGACATATGTATATGTATAACTGATTCACTTTGTTATAAAGCAGAAACTAACACACCATTGTAAAGCAATTATACTCCAATAAAGATGTTAAAAAAAAAAAAAAGACAGGTACTGTATTTTTAATCTTCCCAGTATACATAGTAATCCTGTTTGTGCTTGAACTTTCTCAAAAGTGACATGTTTAACCAGCTAACCTAAAATAAAATTAAGCAGTGGTTTACTAATACTGCATGCATTAGTGTATGCATAATTTTATACACTATTACATGCATAGTGCTTAAAACAGTCAGTTCATAATAAATGTTCACTGGAGATGTTTCGGATATACGTTTCTTAATGAACTCAGGATAATATATATCCACCTAGTTATTTTCTCTCTAAATGTAAACATCCTTCCTCTCTAAGGACTCTCCTAGGAATGAAAAACTGGAAAGGTATTTTCTGTCCAAACCTCTTGTGAGATTAGCAGATTGATCGGAAGCCTTGAAGCCAGAGGTTCTTGATTTTATTTCCTGCTTTAGATGACTTGATAACCTCATTATGTGTGTTTACAGAATAAGAATTACAGTGTTTTGAAACTCAGATCCCCATGGGTTTTATGAAGTCAGTGCCTTCAGGGTGATTTGAGGAACTTGTGGACGGCTTTCAAAAGTGCTTCTAGAGGGTTGGGTCTCATTCCCTGGACTTGCACACTGGCCTTGGGGGCCTCACCACAGCGCACCAAGGACGACAGCACGTTTCAAGTCTGGGTCCCAACCCTGGGGGTTGGCTGCACAGTGCCCCTCCCTGGTGGAGAGGACCCTTCTCTGTGTCCATCACAGCCACTCTGGAGAGTCTGTGTGGTTCCAGGGACACTAGGACACTTGTGCTCGGGCAGTGCTCATAGCCAAAGTAAGCGAGCGTAAGCATGTGGTGAGCAGAAAACCTCGAGTGGGGAGGGGACCGGGTCAGAAATGGATGTTCAGGGCTTCCCTGGTGTCGCGGTGGTTGAGAATCTGCCTGCCAATGCAGGGGACACGGGTTCGAGCCCTGGTCTGGGAAGATCCCACATGCCGCGGAGCGGCTGGTCCCGTGAGCCACAACTACTGAGCCTGCGCGTCTGGAGCCTGTGCTCCGCAACAAGAGAGGCCGCGATAGTGAGAGGCCCGCGCTCCGCGATGAAGAGTGGCCCCCGCTTGCCACAACTAGAGAAAGCCCTCGCACAGAAACGAAGACCCAACACAGCCAAAAATGAATAAATAAATAAATAAATTAATTAATTAATTAAAAAAAAAAAAAGAAATGGATGTTCATTAGTACAGGCGAGAAGAAGCCGTGGAGCTGAGACCCAGAAGAGCATCGCAAAGAACAAGCTTGGGGGAGAGAGAGAGGAAGGAGGGGATCTAGCCAGAAAGGCAGAGGAGGATGTACCTCCGGGGCAGGAGGGAAGCAGGTGGTCCTCTGCTCCCTGCGTATCTGCAGCTGTCCCCAATGCGGGGTCTTCTGTGCTGGGGCGGCAGGGCCAGCTCCTCTGTCTCTCACTGGGAATCCAAGGATTCCTCTCACCTGATGCTCTCCAGGGGATGGTGCAAAGCCGGCCGCGTTGAGCCGCAGTGAGCTTTTCTGTGCTCTGGGTCTCTAGACTTGCATCGGGACCGGGCAGCTAGTAGCCGAGGGGTTCTCGTCCTTGGCTGTGTGTCCGCGCTGCTGAGAGCTGGGAAAATACTGGCGCCTGGTCCCACATACAGCGGGGCTAATTGCACAGGTCCAGGGCGGGGCCCTGGCATCAGCAGATGACCCTACGTGCAGCCAGGCTGGAGAACCCCGGGGGCTCAGCTGGCGAGTGGCTGGTGAGACCCGTTGACCTCACTTTCTTCTTTCTCTGTCGCCTCCGCAGATTACGGCACCATTAAAAAAGTGCGGGCGCCCCTGACTCAGACCTCGGGCAGCTGTTTGCTGGAAGAGATGGAGCTGTTCCCCGAGAGGCGGCCGGAGCCCATCAGAAGCCTGCAGATCCTCCACAGCCAGAGCGTCCTGTTCGTGGGTCTGCGGGAGCACGTGGCCAAGATCCCACTGAAGAGGTGCCAGTTCTACCACACGCGCAGGTAGGGCAGCCCCAGGGGACCCTCCGGCGTGCTGGCGCCCCTTGTCGAGGTGCCACCAAGAGAGAGGGCACAGGAGCCCCGAGGGCTTTCAGATTTCCCGTGGTTAAATGGGATGAGGACCTTAGCATCCTTGTGAATCCTGCATCCCAGGATGCAGAGAGTTCTGGTGCAAACCAGGTTTCTGTGATGACAGTAACACATCAGTATCTGTGGACGAGGAGCCACTGTATAACATCTGTAAGCAGATGTCAGGGTGAAAATACTTTTTTCAGTGCGTTATAACATTCAGTAATGATGCTGGTATTTGGTGTTCCTGAATTAATCTGCTACAAGTATACACACACACACACACACACACACACATACACACACTTACTTTTTTTTTTTTTTTTTTTAATTTATTTATTTATTTATTTATTTATTTATGGCTGTGTTGGGTCTTCGTTTCTGTGCGAGAGCTTTCTCTAGTTGTGGCAAGCGGGGGCCACTCTTCATCGCGGTGCGCGGGCCTCTCACTATCGCGGCCTCTCTTGTTGCGGAGCACAGGCTCCAGACGCGCAGGCTCAGTAATTGTGGCTCACGGGCCCAGCTGCTCTGCGGCATGTGGGATCTTCCCAGACCAGGGCTCGAACCCATGTCCCCTGCATTAGCAGGCAGATTCTCAACCACTGCGCCACCGGGGAAGCCCCACACTTACTTTTTTTAACCTGTGGCCACTAAAGTATTTTAAACCGCACTTTCTCATCTAACACATGTGAATTGCTGTAGAATCAAATGGGAAAATATATGTAATGTAAAATGCAAATGGGCCAAATGGGTATTCTTACGTAGAAGGAAGGTTTTTATGTTTAATAAAAATCGTTACAATATTCCTTTCTAGATGATTTTAGACAATGAGGTATATAATGTGTTACCTCCTTTGGTATCAGGGTGTTGAGAAATAAATAACATTAGGGACCTCCCAACTAATAATGATGCTGTTATGATTAATAATAACAAATAGTGATATTGATTAACAACTATCTTTTATATAACACCTTTTCCCTAAATTTAACCAATGGCTGCTTGAAGTTTGTTCTGATTTGTGTTTCCTGCAGGACTAGCCTAGGGCAGGAATTATTCTAGCCCAGTTGCTGATGGTTCAGTGGGCGACAGGGAGGGTTGGGGTCTCGTGAACAGGAGTGTCACAAGTTAAATGAAGCTGGAAGGGCACCAGTCCTCCAGCTCCAGCCCAGCATGCTCTGGGGGGACATGACAGGGGATAACAGGCAGGAAAACAGGCCTGTGCCATACACAGGTATTTCTGGTGCTGAAATGGGAGTTTCTGGTTTGCAAAGCACGAGGCAATTCACCTTTTTCCTGGTGCTCTGCTAGCTCAGCAACTTGTAGGTGCAACTTAGGCAACTAGGTCCTGCATCAGGTCAGGGAAGCCAGGCATCCTCTGCCCATTTCTGTCTCCTAGGCAGCTGCACTTGAAGTTCAACCATGAATCCACAGCCATCACCACCACCAGGCCCAGCCGCCCAGGAGGAGTTGACAGTTCCCCCTTTTTCTTTCAAGGAGAATAAGCCCCTTGCCTGTCTTTATCAGGCTCCTGGGAGGACAAGATTTTACAGTTATATCTAGAACTGAATCTCCCTGCTGTTTGCCTGTCCACTCACTCAGAGAAAAGCAGTGAGAGATGATAACTTTATTGTAAACTGAGAGACTGTGGTCTTCTGTGTGCTCACACCCAGAGTGGGTTAGTTTGTATTTGACCCTTAAATATTCCATTAGAGAAAAGAAAATCTAAAGATTTCAACCCAAGAGTTTCTCTGGATTTCTCCCAATGTTTCTCTGCCATCTTCCTCTTATAGAAAGATAGGAAAACCTCTCTAACACTCATTGCAGAAAAAAAATCCATTTTTAAGGAACTGGTATCTACATGACCAGATCTCTTTTTTATAAATTATGGAGAAAGGTAGTGTGGGGTTTTTTTTCTGGACAAAAGCAATTTTAACTTTCAAGAAATATGCCTAAAGAAGTACACGGCATAGGGACAGGATAACAATTGAGTAACAATAAATACTCATTTCTTTGTTAAATATATTTTTCATAGTACAATGTAAGTAATTTTGTTATCAGGAAATCATTTTTATAAATGAATTTTGAAGTGTTTAGAAGAGAAATTGAGCTTAACTAAATTACCTGTCTCCTTCAAAATCATATTCACATTGTTCATTTTTTTGAATATCTGTTTTTCAGAGGCAGTGCAGTTTGATATCAATCAAAACACTTATAAATGATAACAGTTGATACAATTTCCCAAGATTCTTTTACATGTCTGGCACTGTGCTAGATCCTATCCCCACTTTCCTTCATCATTACACCCTGACAGTAAAGTCAAATATCATCTCTGTTTTTCAGATGAGGAAACAGTGTCTGGGACTTCTGGCATCCTGCCCAAAGTCACATAGCTCATGTGATGTGAAGCCCAGATTCAGAGCGGGACTCTCTGACCCCAAGACCCAGACTTTATCTTTGGTTCACTGTGTTGCCCCTGGTACAATGAGGACATCATGCTCAGTGGTCAGATTTCAGCAGGGACGAGCCATTTGATGGCATTTTTCACGGTGTTCTTGCGAGCCAGAGCTAGTTAGTACCAGGACAGGCTGAACTCAGGTGTACTGACGAGTACTCCCAGCTTCTTCCCATTAGTGCCTGCCTTATGATGCCCGCCACCAGGCTGGGTTAAGCAGACCAAAAAGAGGTTGTGTACCCCTGGGTTACTGTAAAATGAGTCTCCATTCTCTAGCTGTTCTAGAGGTGACCCTGGACCCAGGAGGGGCTGAAAACAGTGCACGCCTGCGCCATCCACACTATGCACACATTGAAACTTGGAGCCAACGGCACAGTGTTTTTAACTTCCCATAGCTGTTTTCCTCGGAAAGCTGTTTGGAAAGAACAATATTTTAAAAATATATTTCAGTTGAGTTTGACCTCAAAAACTGAGCAAAAAGATTTGGTTTTGATTTTAACCTTTTTTTTTGCACAACCCATTTAAGAAATAGCATGGAAAAGCTATGCAAATAATAAAGCAACTCATCAGACTGGATGGTGACTTCTGGGGATGTAGAGTGGGAGAGAAATTTTACCTTTCCTGTGTATCCTTGGTACTCTAAGACTTACTTACCACACACATGTGTTAGTTTCATGAAATGAATTAATATTTGCTGAATTCTGAAGAATATGGGAATCTGGAAAGGGCTGCATATGGGTACAGCACGTGAAATGGAAGGTAGGTAAGCTGACACCACCCTCACCTGAGGCCGGTGCCCAGCCAGGGGCTCCCAATAGCAGTGTGAAAGTTGTAAAAGTCTTCATAGGGGTGCACAAGGTGAAGCAGGCAAGAATAGCCACTAACTTAATTCCTACCGATGTAAGTACCAATATAAAGTCATAACTTGCCACTTGGAGGAAAACAGACCGGCCGAGAGCTGATAGAGGTCTTATCTCCCTGCTTCAAGAAGAAAAGAATGATCACAGGACTTGAGCTGCAGTAGTCACGTCCAGAAATCAAGCTGTTATTCCCCACCCCACCACCCCCAAGGAAACAGTGTAACCTTCCAGTTAGTCTGGCTGATTGAAGCTCCTCAGGTCTAAGGAAAGGAAAGCTTGGGGAAGTGGTGACGGAAAGGCTTTTGATTGAGACTTTAAAACCATTTTAAGGATTGTGCATTAATTAGATCAGTGGGTTGGCAAACTTTCTCTGTAAAGAACCAGACAGAAGATGTTTTAGGCTTCCCAGCCTATAGGGTCTCTGCTGCAGCTGCTCAGCTCTGTCCTTGTAGCATGGAAGCAGCCACTGACCATAGTGAGTGGGTGTGGCCGTGTGTCAGCAAAAGGCACACAGGTTCATCCGGCAAAGGAAGGATTCACTTTTAGATTCAGTCAGTTTATTACTTATGTGGACAACAAAAGTAAGAGCAGAAAAGGTGTCAGCTACCCAGGTCCTTTATCCCACAGATGACACCAAAACAGAAGATGACAATGCGCGGGAGAACTTGGGCCCCACGCTGCTGAGGGGCTGATTCTGTGCTGCGGTTTTATAGCCTGCGGCTGCACCCTAGTAGGGGTGAGAGTAGGGGGCAAAAAGCCTTATACCTCATTAGAGCCCAGGAGGCGACGAGAAACCGTCTCCTGACAGCCTCCCTGGAGCACAGGGAGGTGGGAGGAAAACAGCTTTGTAGCAGGCGCTCATAATCCTCCCATGCGCGTGATCGGGTGGGTCCCAGGGTGCTCTGCCGAAGCTTAGCTTAGCTGTAGTTAAGCTTTGCCCTATGTGGAGACATGAAAAGCCACCAGGGCACCAGGGCCAAGCATTCTCCTACCCTGTGTTTCAGTAAAACTTTAGGGAACAGGCTGGATTAGGGCCATGCACTGTCATTTGCTGATTCCTGAATTAGATTATTATCATGTACGCCTTTTTTTTTTTTTTTTTAAATTATTTAATTATTTATTTATTTATGGCTGTGTTGGGTCTTCGTTTCTGTGCGAGGGCTTTCTCCTGTTGCGGCAAGTGGGGGCCACTCTTCATCGCGGTGCGCGGGCCTCTCACTATCGTGGCCTCTCTTGTTGTGGAGCACAGGCTCCAGACGCGCAGGCTCAGTAATTGTGGCTCACGGGCCTAGTTGCTCCGCGGCATGTGGGATCTTCCCAGACCAGGGCTCGAACCCGTGTCCCCTGCATTGGCAGGCAGATTCTGAACCACTGCGCCACCAGGGAAGCCCCATGTACGCCTTTTGAATGAATGAATGTGCCTTACATCATTACATACACTCATTTTTAAAATTAGGTGTTAAATTACATAATTTAACTCTAAACCCTAGTAAATTAACAACAGAGCATTTTCTACTCTTCAGACATTCATATATCCTTTATTTTTTGTTTGACACCCACCACAATTCTGAGGTAAGATAAACCTATCAGGTTGTAGTGTTAACATTTTATAGATGAGGGATCAATCGGAATCAGAGGGAGAATGTCCAAAGAATCATCAGTCAGAGAACAGAAATTAGAATTCTTCCTTCAGCCCTTGGGAATGTGAGCTCCCGAAGGCTGGGCATTGTCTTTCCAGGTTCCGGACAGCCTTCAGCATGTGTCCGGCCTGAGACAGGCTCAGTAAATACTTGTCAAATTAACAAATGGATACCCTGCCTCTCCCCTTTCTGTTATTTTTCTTTATAACCTAGAAAGAAAACCTCAGTTCTTGTGTAACAGTAAAGCGCCCTTTACAGAAAAGTGTAGTGATATAAAACATTAGCCAAAAGATTGAAAACCCTTCGTCCTTAGGTGTTTATTTTATTTTTGCTTTGCTGTAAAAACTATTTGGAGAGAGAAGAAAAGCTGGGAACTGGAAGATTCATAGCCTGTATATAACATAAGAGACACGGCTTCTAAAGTTTGCTTTATAAAACTGGAGGGAAAGAGGAAACCATGAAGAAAAAAACGTTGGCTCCATTTGTGAATGGGTTTCTAGTCATTCTTAGTTCAGTCAGCCTGTAATAAAAAAATTAACACCTCATTAAGAAAAGTAGTGTGGAAATTAGATTACTGTAGGATATTTATTGCTTGAAAGAGCTACAGTTTAAAAGGTGGAATTAATAGGTTGTCACCTTTATTAATTACATATTCTCTAAAGACAGCATCTGCCTGATGGGAGAAACACAATGTATAGAGAGAAATTGCAGGATCCCCACAAGGTGCCCCAGCAAGACAACCTTAGCCATTCAGTTATGAATCATATAAACATCAGGAGGACATTTTGAAATGTACCCATTTTACAAAGTAAATATTCTCCCTTCAAAATAAACTTAATATTTTCCTAATCTCAACATCTTGAGTTTTTGTTTGCTTTGGCTTTGGTGTAGCCTCTAAAGACTGTGGATTTTCCTTAGTTAATTCACTTATAGTATATTTATTGAATCTTATGTGTACCAAGCACCAAGCCAGGCTCTGAGTGTATGATGATAGATGAGCCATCGCTGACCCTGTCTTCGCGGGGCTCAGAATCTAATGAGAAATTCTGACATAAATAAAATCTCCTAAATGTCTCTTGTGGATTCAAGCCAAAGGGCCTTGGAGTTGCCTTAGACTTTATCCCCAAATCGATTTATCATTAAAGTCTGACCCTGGACTCCACTAGGACCTGATCTCCAAGCCTGCCATCGCTGTCCAATTATTTTTTTAAGCTATATCTGAATCACAACCAGTGCTCCAATCTTAAATTTCCAATAGTAAGGGAATTAATTACCAGGTTATGATATACTGACTCAGTGGCGTATTCACTCAGTGGGTTATTCTGAAGGCATTAAATGATGACAATGAAGACATGTGTATGATACGATATTAACTGAAAAAGCAAGACACGTTATTTGTTTGCCATCATTAATACTGTTTAAAACATAGAAGGAAAAGACCGAAAGTATACATGCCAACATGCTGTTCACAACTCCAAAGTACATGCCAACATGCTAATGACAACTGTGAAATACATGCCAACATGCTATTCACAACTGCGAGATACATGCCAACATGCTAATTACAACTGTGAAAGACATGCCAACATGCTAATCATAGCTGTGAAATACATGCCAACTTATTAAATGCCTGCCAACATGCTAATTACAACCGTGAAATGAATGCCAACATGCTAATTACAACTGTGAAATACATGCTAATTACAACATTGTAATAGGGGGTCCGAGGTGGGCTTGGGCTGGAACACAGTGTCTTCCAGAAACTCATAAGTTACACCCCCAAGTCCTGGGCAGGGTGGAAAAGGAACAGTCAAAATGTGATATGTAGAACATGAACGTGCGTGAACTAGACTAGTAAATTAAGAAATGTAAGTCATACTACTGTTCTGTAATAATCAGGGGAAAATGTAGGTTATGTGAGGTGTGACACACAATTTGGGAGGGATTCTCTATTCTAAAAGGAATTCTCTATTCTTAGGAAAAGAATATCAAATTATAAATACAAACATGACAGAGGCCAATCCAGAATCTTTTTTTTTTTCATCTATCAAACATTTTTTGAACAGTTCCAGGCAAGCTTTATTCTGAATGCAGGGAATACAGAGAGAAATCAGATATGGCTGTGGCTTTTTATTTTGATTTTTATTGGAGTATAGTTGATTTACAATGTTGTGTTAGTTTCAGGTGTATAGCAAAGTGAATCAGTTATACATATACATATATCCACTCTTTTTAAGATTCTTGTCCCATATAGGTCATTACAGAGTACTGAGTAGAGTTCCCTGTGCTATAAGTAGGCCCTTATTAGTTATCTATTTCATATATAGTAGTGTGTATGTGTCAATCACAATCTCCCAGTTTATCCCTCCCCCCTCCCCCTTGGTAACCATAAGTTTGTTTTCTACATCTGGGACTCTATTTCTGTTTTGTAAATAAGTTCATTTGTACCATTTTTTTTAGATTCCACATATAAGCAATATCATACGATATTTGTCTTTTCTGTGTCTGACTTACTTCACTCAATATAACAGTCTCTAGTTCCATCCATGTCACCTACAATCACAGAATCCTAAAGGGTCTCATGAAGTAAGGAAGTTCAAGCTTCCTTAGCTTCATGGTAAATCCACCTTTGACAATGATATAAACATATATTTGATCCAGGTAGACAATAAAAGCAAAGAAAATATTTGAGTGCCATCTTGTAGAGATGCTATAGCCACCCAACAATTTCAGGTTCCGCTCCCTGTTCAGTTTCCTAAAAGAGCATGTTTCTGTCTTCTAAATGGCAATCCAAATAGTCACTTGGATAAAGTTTTAAAATCAGTACAGTTACCAGCCTTTTTACCTCAGTGTGTTTGAGAGGCACAACTAAAGGGCCCACACTGCGAGGTTTCATTATTTAACGTCTACTCTACAGGTCTCCTGCTTTTGAGCTCCCAGATTTAACGCTATGTAAAGAACTCCATGGGAAAGCTTGGGCTGCAGCAGTTTTTCTCAGCTCCAGATCCTTGCATCTGAGTGATCCTGAGCAGAAACACCTTGGCTTTTATACCCTGAGCTCCTCCTAAGGTTGTATTTGCAGCCTGGTCCAGCGAATTAATGATTCTTAAGGAAATCATCATCCCTATGTGTCTGCAAAGCAGCTCGCATACAGAAAGATCATGAGCTTTGGATGCAGGTGGATCCTGGATAAGCCTTTGGCTTGGTGTGTGATTATGAGGTTACTCAGTGTGTTACTAGAGCAAAAAGACAGAGACCATATAATGGGTCTGGCAAATAAGAAGACTCCAATACGAGACGGTTCCTCTCCTTTGCTGCTTGAGCATTATATTCAGTTCATGTACCTCCTGCTAAGCCCGTGCTGCTCTCATACGCGTGATCTGCCTTCGTTGTCCAGATATACTTCACATTGCCTCTGGACCAAACAGAGGGCAAACTGACCTGCTGTGAATTTGTTCTTCCACCTTTAAACAACTTCACCTTGTCTGAGATGTACAGGGCCCATCAGGCCAGATTCTGCTCCTTGCATTAAGTTATTTACCTCGCTCTGGTCTGTTTGGGCAAATGGATTTTCTGGCGGTTGTGAGACTCTACCTCGAGCACGTTCTGTGTGTAGGTGAGTGATGTCAACATGGCCCCAGCCAATGGGCAGGAGCGTCTGTGGGTGGGTATTCAGTAATCCCCTGTCTCAAGTGAGCAGGTACATACGCATACAAGCGGGGCTGATGGAGGCTGAACAGGGCCGGGTGTGAGGAGAGCCAAGTGCTTACCTTTGCCCGTCCCACGTGGTTGGGGAGGGCAACAGAGAATCCAGATGCAAGGTGGGTACCACACGTGCCTCAACTGTTCTGCTGAGACGGGCGGATGTCCTTCCTGGGGTGGGCTGTGCCCCACGGGAGGACGCCTTGGCCCAAGCCTCATTCACTCAGTCGCAGGCAGACTGTTAAGTCAAGTGAATTATAAGTAGCCAAAATAATAGTAATAATAAAAAAATTTCTCTGGACTTATTGTGCTCTAGGGTTTTGTGTAAAACTTAAGATGGATGACTTGACACTTTGCACAGTCTTCAGGTCTGACTGCTGACCCTTCAATCTCTCCTGTGTCTTCTGATTCTGCCTACTAAACCCTCATGTACAGAACGGTTTCTCTTGAAGAAACATGAGATGGGCAAGAAATAATTGTGTCTTCATTTTATCCTTGACTGGCTGGAGAGGAGAGTAGACTGAGAGAGTGGACTTGGAGAAACCTATAATCACCTCTAGTTTACAGACAACAGAAGATCGAATACCAGAGTGTAGGCTTTTCCCTGAACGAAGAGGCCAGTGGACGCTGTTCTTTCCCTCCCAGGCACAGGGACACAGCATTTTCCAAGTCACTTCTGGAAATTACTTCAACATCCCTGAGCTGTGAAGGGCTCATGTTTAGTCTCTGTGCCCCTTTTGTTCCTGAGTACAAAGCTGCACAGGCTGCCTTCCCTGGAGAGCTTCCCTCAGGGGGCGGAATTGGCCTTTCCAGAAAAATTTTATGTTTGTTCTAGAGAAAAGTCCCCAGTGACTAAGGCCCACCCAGAGGCCAAAGTAAACAGCTCAGGAATCTGTGCAGGAAAATTAGGTGAAATGGGACTGTCCGTATCACATCAGAAACCAAAGCTGACCGCAAGTGCTAGATTTCCAGAAAGCATTTTTGTTTTGCTTACTTCAAATGCCCTCTACTTTTTCACTGTTTTTTTAAACTATCAATTTTCCCATAATGCCTCACTGTAAAATTTTTATATCTACCTAATAAGATTTTTTTTTTTTTCTTTTGGCTGCATTGGGTCTTCCTTGCTGCGCACGGGCTTTCTCTAGTTGCAGGGAGCGGGGGCTACTCTTCATTGCGGTGCACGGGGCTTCTCATTGCGGTGGCTTCTCTTGTTGCGGAGCACAGGCTCAAGGCGTGCAGGCTCATTAGTTGTGGCACGCGGGCTCAGTAGTTGTGGCTCGCGGGCTCAGTTGCTCCGCGGCATGTGGGATCTTCCTGGACCAGGGCTCGAACCCATGTCCCCTGCATTGGCAGGCGGATTCTTAACCACTGCACCACCAGGGAAGTCCCTAAAATTTTAACTAAAAGCCATTTGCTTAGTATTACTGGCAGTACAAATCAATTATTTAAATTTGATATTATTTAAATTGGTATTTGTTTTAAGAGCAATAAGAAACTAATATGAGCAACTCAATAAAAAGTTTAGGAGATAAAGTTGAAGAAGTTTCTCAGAGAGTACAACAAACATAAGTTGATTCTAGAATGCATGAGACTGCTCCTACAGCTTGGGGCTAGAAGTAAAGAGAACCAGTAGAGGCGCAGTGACCTCATAGCCATGCAGTAAACATGTATTGAGCACCTACTTCCTACAGGGCACTGCAGTCAGTGATAATTCATACTGTAGTCAATATGGAATCACCATCATCTAAGGTTCATTCATAAATAATTCACTTTAACATGTTGGAAAGGATGCATGAAGAACTATAGTTTTTTAAAAAATTATTATTATAATAATCTTTTTTAAAAATTAATTAATAAGAAAAGCAAATTGAAATGTGAAAAATCCTCATTTAATTTAATCAGTGTAATTTAATGATAAGCCAATAGCGAACAGTTTTTAATATATTAAGTGTTAGTGACTAACTGAAATTTTAGTTCATTAATTTCCTCTACAAATCATAGCATGTAACATGAATATTTATTAAATGCCTTTAGCAAGTTATGTATAATGAGCGTAAACATATATTTTTACTGGTAATTGTGTCTTTGCTTACTTGGCATGTGTCCTAACTTTTAAAAATGCTCTTGCAATTGTACCTGTATCTTAGTTCTTCTTGGGAATTATAAATTCGTCTTCTAGTAGATTTCACTATCTACTAGAATCCTACTCACCACAGCCAAATCTCCCTTGCTTAAGCGAAACCCCCATATTTTAATCACATCAGTACACTTCTCTGGAATCTTAAGGACACTTCAACCCAGCCAAGCCGCTCAGCTCCCAGGATCATGCCATGTGCACATGACTCCTTGTCGTCTTTCCTGGAACCACTATGACCAGGGATGTGCTTCCGATTCAGCCAAACCCCAGCTGCATTCAAAGGACAGCCTAAATAGCACCTCTTCCTGAAACTCTTCTGGGCCACAGCTCGCTCCTCTGATTCCTATAGCACCGGTTGCCAGGGCTTCTCAATAGTCATTCCTCACTAGGACATTGTCAAGCAGTGGTCATGAACGTCGTCTTCCCCCCTCACTAGACTGCAAGTTCATTCCTGACCCTTGTGTCTTCAACACATGACACTGTGCTTGCACGTGCAAGTAGTAAAAAAAAAACATTGTGAATGGATCCAGACATGTAGCTGAAATACTTTGCACCATTTAATGGAACACGCTGTGGTGTCTCACATCGCCTTATTAAATAAAGACCCCACGGCATTCACAGATTTAGTATTTTTGGTATAGAATGTTTTCAAACACTCCCAGAAGTTGACAGCATATATTAATTTGTAATTATGTTTATAGATTAAGTAGAATAAGTATATGCAGCCCATCTCAAAAAAACTTTTTTTTCTACCACATGATGTAAGTTAATCCTCAGAACAGCCCAGTGAGGTATTATCCTAGTTTTGCAGAAGAGGAAACTGAAAAAAAAATATGTTCCAGTTGGATTTACTAATTGAGGGACTTGTGGATGTCTTAGAATGTATTCCTCAGGAAGGTTACTGTCTAATTGGAATTTTCCAGTCTTATTTTTAGTAAGATAATGTTTTTAATGCAACTCAAAGTAAAAGCAGATCCTGAAGTATATGGTGACATAGCCGTTAAGAATAAAGCAACTGAGATTGTCTTAGGTATTAAGACACCATTATTCATGAATAGATAAATTGTTCTCTCTCAGTGTCATCACCATGATAATACAAATAAAAATACTGACATTTGACATGTGATTTTTGTACACAATTTGGGAAGCACTTTAATGGTGCAGCACTTACAAGGGAGCCTAAATGCTTAGGGAGGGAGGCTTGAGGGCTCAGCAGATTCTACACCCCAAGCTTCCGCCAAAGCGCCACCTCCATTTATCAGGTGTTTCTTCAAACTCTCAAGTTCACTCCCTCCTACGTTGTACACTTTCCCTGTGCTAGTCTTCCTGCCAAAACACTCTGTTTTTGCTGAAAAATATCACGTCAATCACTCTGTTCCTCTCATTGGTCCCAGCTTAAATGTCTCTCCCCACATGTTTCCTCATCCCCCTTTTGTTTTATCCTTTGCAACTGGCTGTTGATACCTATCGGGGCAGTTGTTTAATGTTTATTTCCTTCACTAAGAGGTGAGTTCTTTGGGTACAACTGACTGTGTCTGTTTTGTTTCCCGGTACACCCAGGAAACACTCTGAAAATCAGTTCAAGGCAGGTGCTAAGTATGTGCTGAATAAATGAATGATGGAAATACTTTTGAAATCCCATGTTTAATGAATACATGTTGTTGATAAGGCAAGAGTTCTTAATATCAGAAATAAACTGACATAATGGCAGTTAGTGTGACAGAAACAAGCCAGATGAAGTCAAAGATACTTAGATAATCTAATATGCAAGGGGATCATATGCAGTAATTAGCTCCAGCTTTGCAGAAATACAGTGAAAGATTTTGATGAATATACCCATTTATTTCTATTACTCAACAAATAGCGTAACTGCAAACTTTAAAAGTAAAGGAAGTGTTTATATAAACTGTAATGTCATTAGATAAATTTCCTGTAAGAAAGAAAGCAGTTTATCCTTCTAGAATTAAGACCTACATCTAAATATACATTTGCTCTAAAATACACTTTCACTAAATGTCTTCTCAAATTAAACCTCAGATTCTGACCAACTTGTTTTCTGAATTCAGATACTTTCAGATACCAGGGTAATATATCACATGAGAATAATCTAAGGTTCTTAACAAAATAAGAGAAAAATTATTAAAAATATTCATCACACAAAGAAAAACATTTTCAAAGTGGACTAAAGAAAAGCCACTTTCATGATGGCTACATTCATAGGAAGTCTGTGATTCTCCACATGATCTCCTTAAGGGACACGCCTTCCAAAAATAATAAGTTATGATGACTGGTTTTTCTTAAGGTATAATTTAGAATAAAGGTAGAACTCGTCAGAATGTTCCCCATGGTATGAAACATTTTAAGTGAGGAAAACATAGTTAATATAAACGGTATTTTTAATGAATGGGCACTTGTGATTGTAGAGAAGTTTTAGTATTTTAAGTGTAATCTTAAGAATCTACAGAACCATCCGCAGTATCGGAAGAAAGAGACGTTATTACAAGCAGCTTTTCACTGAAAACAGCTTAAAATATTCCATGTAACCCTGTGGCGTTGCTTCAGTTCTACAGGCAGCTTTGCAAGGGGGAAGCCGCCAAGTTAGGGACTTGGCGGAATTTCCTCGTTTTTGGAAGTTTAAGTTTGTCTCATGGTCATACTGCTTGAATAAGAAACATGAAACGGAATTCAGGCTTCTTGAATAATTCTCGAAGGGTAACTTTGCCCTTTTTGCCCCCCGACGGGAAAACGGGATCCAACACGGAGAGGATTCCGATGTGTGATGTACACCGTGGGATCCAGCAGTGACGCCAGTTCAGTAGGACTGGGGCTCTGGTCCTGCCGACGCCCAGTCAATGCCCTGGAATCGGAAAAGATGAAATTTAAGAGCAACCAACGGCGAGCGCACAACGAGGCTTTCCCAGATAAGGCACCGCTCAGGCTGCAGGCAATCAAATAACTTTCGAGCTTTGCTTCTCCATCTTCCCTGTAAAAGCCTCTCCTCAGCCCCTGTGGGCAGAGCCTCTTAACCAGTGCCCCCTTGGCACTGCCACATGTTTGCTCAGATAAACTCTTGAACAATTTAATCGACCTCAGTTTATCTTTTAACAGGTACAGGGTCACTTATCAAAAAGTTCCAGCGAGGTTATGGTGACAGGTAACTGTTTCACACTCCTTGCCACCCCTAGTCCTGCTGTGAGAAGCACCAGTTTTAACCATTTGAACTTCTGGGGCTGGTTAATACACAATAATTGCATGGTAACTTAATCAGTAATAGTTTTATACCTCTATTGCTTCATTTATTATCTTTAGATGTATATTCCCCAGCTGTGGAACTTGGACTTCTTTCTCTGCTTCGAATTTTTCATTTTAAAACGAGAATAAATAGAGTAGCTGACGGAGGTACTCTGTTTAAAGGTTTTATGAGGTTTACAGGAGCAAATCGAGGTCCAGTTCTTAGAACAGTGCTTTATGCAAGGTTTACATATTTGATGTGTTAATAAGGGGTTTTTAATATCATTAATATTAATGACTTATTGTTACTTCGACTGCCTCCCTGGCCCCACGTTTGATGACTATGCTATGATTTCTAGTCCTACTCTTGGTGAACTGGTAACTCTGTAACAGATTCAGCCCCTTGTAAGCTCTGCCCTAACTCAGAAGACCTTGGCGCTTCCGCGCTGAACTCACCTGCCTTTCCTCACAACCCTTTCCTGCACACCTGACCTCTTGACCCTTCAGAGAGAAGGTGTCCAATGGCCTGCATTTCTGTGGGGTCATCTTCTGTATAATTTTGACTCTGTCACAGTCATCTCTGTCTGTTTCCTCCCTCCCCACATCTACATTATATCGTGTTTATAACTTGGGGGCTGAAATCTTCATCTAATGATGCCCATGTTGTATATGAACTCTTTCGTTGAGACAAAGCTAAAATAAAATATCTACCATCTACAGTATTTCTGATATAATATGTTGAATATTGTAGACAGGGCTATATTAAACCACTATTAAATTGAAAATTTTAATGCATTTTTAAGCTAGGTACTCAAAAGGAACACTTCTCTATTTTATTAAATTTGAACCAACCATGTTGCAGGGTTTGGGGTGTATTTGTTTGTCCTTGGGCAAATATTAGAAATTTTCGGTGTCTCATTTTTCTCATCAATAAAGTTAAAATAATACCTCCCTCATTAGAGTCGTTTAAATGGTTAAATGACATAATAATTTTATATATCACAGTAGGTGTTTAACAAATAATACCCATTATTAAGGGGATGAAGATGATTATAATGATAGTAGCAATGATGGTGGTGGTGGTGAGAATGATTATGATGGTGATAAATAAAGTGAAAACATTAATACATTCCTGTAAAAGTTGTTTCTGTATAAAGGATGTAATCATTTTATATATCACAGTAGCTGTTCAACAAATAGTACCTGTCATTAAGGGGGTGAGAATGATGATGGTGGTGGTGATGACAGCTAGTATTCTGGAGCCTTTGCAAGATTCTGACTTTAGATTGTTCATGACACCAAAAGGCATCATGTTAGCATGGACAATCATTTGGTTGTCAGCCCTGGATCTTAGAAAAAAATAGATATTTCAAATAAAATTAATTTAATTTTAATTAGATACTTACTGGTGTATGCAGTTAGCTATGTTCTCTACTGTGCAGACGAAAACTTTGTTTCTCATAGCTAGGTCCCATGTCAAGTCCTAAGAGTCAGTTCTTAGCTTGCGTCTATGGTACTAGATAAACCTGCCTTTCTCTTGACCCTTTGGTGTGTGTTTCCAGCGCCTGCATTGGGGCCCAGGACCCTTACTGTGGCTGGGATTCGGTGATGAAGAAATGCACGAGCCTGGAGGAGAGCCTGAGCATGATGCAGTGGGAGCAGAGCATCTCCGCCTGTCCTGTGAGTGTCCGTGTGTCCCGCTCTGGAAACACTGTCCGTGGGAACCAAGCTGTCTTACAATCCTAACCCACGCTTCCGTGGTGTCCATGCATTTTCGTATTAGAACCTTCCTCGCAAATCCAGTCTGTGTTCTCTTAACTTATTCAGCCCCTCGTTGCACGGAGCCTCACGGGATCCTGCTGGCACCTTGCTGTCTGTTTTGAAGAGAAATATCTTAAGAGAAAACAGTGCTGATTTGAAAATGGGATGCCACATCTCTGTTTGATTCTTGGATTTTTATCTCCAGAGCTTGGTGTGGACTATTTTGCCCTTTGTAGCATTAATAAAATAGCAACTTCCACACCCATCAATATCCCTTGGGAGCTGTAATTCCAGAAGCTGAGAAGTAGCGCATTGGAAAGAATAAACTAAAGGATATTATGATGGAACCCCACATGGGACAGTCTCCTCGCTACTGCTCAGGGTCCCAAAAAGTCCTGGGAGAAACAGCCTAGTGTACATTCCCACAGGGAACCCTGCAGAGTAGGGAGAAATTCCCCTGTGTTTAGAGCCGGACTCTGAATCCAAGAAAAGAGATTCCACACTTTCCTTTGCCAGTTTGTTTGTGTCCTCGCTTGTAGGATCCAGCCTTTCTTCCCCTTTGTCTCTAGAGCCCTCAATCAAGTCATTCCAAGTTTTTTTCTGTTCTCAGAGAATATGAGCAACAGCTATTGACTTCAACATATTTGAAAATTTAGTAAGTCCCTTTGCTGTCACATCACTGCTGATCTCCATGCTGTCATTTCTGGCCTCACCTCTGCAAGACAGAGGTGAGAAGGCGAGGGACACAGGCTGTTATCTTAAATCCGTGCTGTTCCTTCTGTTCAGAACTGCCTGAGGCATCTGAACAGTCTGTCCGCTTCTTATCAAGGAACCTGCACTTTCCATTATCTGAGCCACATGTCACGAAGCCTGTCCTTCAGTTTGTAAGTGAGAAAATCAGGCAGAGTGTCATGAGGGAGGCAAGGGCTATTAAACCAGTGTTGTTCCCCAAATGTTGGCAGGAGATCTAGGCCTTTCACCGCAGAGGGGGGTGTATCACCACATCCAGGCTCTGAGCAAAGCCTTGCAGTGGGGTTAGCTGCTAATCGTTTCGATTATTTAGCTTTGGATCTCTGAATTTAGAAGCAAACTTTTTTGCAGTGTCTTGTGAAATTGGTTAAAACATGCCACTGTCTGTGTGAAGTTCCTTCTTAATGTCTGAAACACTCTTTAAAAGCACAAAGGTGTTCACCTTAAATTCTTTGCAGCTGAAGAAAACACAAAGTGCACTATCTGAAATGTAGCTCTAAAGTTCAGACACGCACTTTAGAAGAATCAGCGCATCTTCTTGTAAATGTTTGACCTTACAGTTTTAATGGTTAAAAAAAAGGTGGAAGATAATAGCAGTTCTTCTCAAGCAGTAAAGCCATTGGTCCAGGACTCAAGGCTGTTTTAGCGGATATCTGGGACATGCTTAGTTACATAATGGGAAATACACACTCATCCACTTAGTTTATAACAAGTACGTCTTGTATGTTTCTACGGTCAGAAAATGAAAGACCTGGTATTTAAGAAGCGACAGGAGGTTTATCACTAAAGTTGCTTCTTTCTGCTGAGAGGACAGCTTCTGTTATAAACTCAAGGAAGGTCAGAGGGCGATGTGGACCTGCGCTGGTTTCACAGCTGCCCCTCCACCATCTCTTTTTGAAAAATGTAGTTGAGACGTGATCTCTGATCCACTGTCCCTAAAACATACATAACAAGGTCTTTTTTTTTCTGGTTTGAGGTGATTTCATTACACAAAACCACCTCTGTCATCTCATCCAATGTAATTTGTCATTTATCAAGATACACTACTGATAAGAATATGCAAAGCATCCGACAACAGACAATAAATTATATCACTTTTAGCAAGCCACAGGAAAGAAAAACATATATTTTTTCTGACTTATATAGGCTACCAGATAGAAAATGGGAAATCCCATATTACCCAAATATTGTTTTAATTTTACATCCCTTTCAAAAAATCTCTTAGAAAGAAATGAGTTAGATGAAATGATTAGCATTAATATAGAGCAGACTTAGAGAAGCATTTTTAAAAGCTATTAAAATCGTAATTTGCTTCTATTTTTTTTTTTTTAATTTTTGACTGAAATGGAAGAAAGGCTTGACTTTATGGGCCAGAGTAAAGACAGAGAACTATTTTCCACTTAAAGATCCTTATTTAAAAATGTTTATGGATTTCTTTTGTCCAGGAGACAGGGCAATAGTTGACCGACATATTGGTTAACATTCTCTTTTCTTATATTATTGTAATTAGAAACATTGTTCTCGGTTTAAGAGATTTGAAGTACTCAAGCAAGATCTAAATTTACATACCTAGAGTGATTCAAGTAATATATACGTCCTGCATAACTTGCAATATTGCTTAACAAGGATAGCGTAATCTTAAAAATCTACCTGGGCTTTATTTATACGTGAATGTCATCCACACCCTGTGTGGACATATGGTTATTAGCATACCATGTCATACAGTGAGTCTCTATTCCAAAATACATCGTGCAGTGACTAGCAAAATACATAGACCAAATAAGCACCTAAATTTGTTAAAACAACAGATTCTTCCCTGGCTACTGTGTAATTATCATCTTTGGAGTGAAAGGAGAATTTAGCAGTGATTAAGCCCAGAGCCCTTTATTTAGATGCCAGTACCATAGACCAGAGACTAAAGGGTTTACACAAGATTCTGAAACTACATTGAGAAAGAAACCGACTTAAATCCAGTACTTCTGACATTATTCCTAGTCTACAAGATGATGTCATTCCCAGCTGTCAACATCTCCCAAAGCAGTGGCTGATCAGTGGACTCAGTGATTGGTGACCCATTAGTCATCGGCATATTATGTTCAGATAGCCTGAGAGGTATCACTGAAATCAACTGTAAAAGAAGGAAAAGGGAATTGAGGTTAATTGGGTGTTTAGATCATGTGCTCAGTGCCATGTCAGGCAACTTTCAGTGGAGTATCTCATTTAATGTTCATGATGTTATTGCTTCCATTTTGTCTCATAGATGGGAGAAGTGGTATTCAGAGGCAATAAAGATTACCTCTATTCACCCATCTTGCAGAGGCCACACAGAGTTCCATCTTAGTTCTCTTCAAAGGTGCTATCTTCCCTTCATGTACTTCATTTATACAGATAGACTTAAGGACGATATTAAGTTGATGTCATAACATGAGACAAGCCTCTCCAAAGAGTGCATCCAATATCCTGTTTTGTTACAGTCTCTGACCAAAGGTACATGAGCCTTTAAAAGTAAATAAAGGAAAATCTTTTAACTTCCGAAAAAATATCCAAATAGAAAGTATAAGACTTCAATTTAGTCATAAGAACATGATGGTTGGAGAACAGTAAGAACCTAAAGATATGCTCCAGGGACCTCTATGCTCATCAAATGAATCTAAATCCTTCATCATTTGGGAATTAATGAATTGAACATGAATAAATCAAAAGTGGGATTAAGGATTATGCTCGTTAACAAAAGTTGGATCTAGCCAGCTCTTGGAAGTCCATTATTTCCTAGGTGAAGGGAACTTTGCTGTTACACAACTGGTGGTAAAAGTGTATGAAGCTGATTTCCATAAGACTCTCATCAAAGAAAGTTCTAAGAATCACGTTACCCAATGAAATGGCTGAGATCACAGGCTCTGGATTAAGCTTGTTTAGACTGATTCTTGGGTCTTTTACAACCAGAGTGACTTTGAGCTTATTGAGTGACACCTGGGCTTCAGTTTTCCTATCTATAAAGTGAGGTGTACGTTCTAGGGATACTGTGAAGATTCAGGGAGATAATACCTGTCCGTCACTCAGTACAGTGCCTCACCTCACTGATAAACTTAGCTTCTACAAAGGCCACCTCAGCTGGCACTCAGCTTATGGCCCCGCAGGCCCCTTTCCACAAGTCACTGACTTATTCTTTTAGTTTGCCAGTTTCTACATCTTTTCCCATCATAAAGTGTCCTCTTTCAACATTCTGAATGATTGCTGCTTCCATCTTCATTCATCACCATCATATTGTATTTCCTCCTGACTTCACAAATCTTTGATTTTTCTATATTCACGATCTCTTGTAGTTATAGAGATCCTAACAATCTCTGTGCTGTTTCCTTTGCATTTTAGACAAGGAAACGGAAGCCAAGGGGGATTTAAGAGAACTAACCCGTCTTTGCAGGTCCCCAAATCATCTGCCCCTTCAAAAGTTTCTAATCAGTATTGGGGGGATTCGTAGACATTCAAAAATCACAAGGACTTCCCTGACCCACATGACCCTTCTCACCGTCACAGACAAGGAGGCAAATGGAAGGAACCGGAAGCCTCAGAGAGCCTCTGGTGGTGGTGATGCTGGTCTGTGCTCGTCAGTCCACATCCCCTCCCCACCCCTGCCCCAAGGGCCTGAGCTTCCCCACTTCCAGACTGTTCTCTCTCTCCTCCCAGGCTTTCTCGTTGTCTTGGGTCTAGCCAGTGTGCACCACGGGCAGGAGAAGGAAGCTGGGGTCCTCCTTCCTGCCCTCCTTCAGCTCAGCCTACAGCTTTGGCCAGGGCTTCATGCCGCATCACAGCCCCTGTCAGGCAGCCCCTTCCCAGGCTCTATTCTTCCCTCAGGCCCCCATAACCTGTCCTCCCCTCTCCCCAACCAGCCGACGGGATGAGCACGGTCGTAGCTCCCCGTGTTTCTGCTACCTGCGGCTTCCGCATCCCTTGATGGGTCCCTTAAGCCCACCCACACCTCTGCCCAGGTTGCCTTCATCACGTTCATTCCACAGTCCTGCCAGGACCATCATAAATGCAAGCGCTTGAGACTTGGATCTTCATCTCTGAAACCTCACTGGTATCATGAAGCCATGTTATTTTATACTCTGTAACTCGTGGGCTCCCTGTGCCTGAACCTCCAGCAAACATTCTAGAGGCTTCTGGCTCCTTCTGGGCTGGGTTGGAGTCTAGTCCACAGCAGAGCAGGCCCTCAGAGAAGGAGGACATTTTTGATGTAAAATTTTAGAGTCAACATGATGTGATAAACTACATGGATGGTGATATTCTCTTTTGATTGGTTTTTCATGTTGCTTTAAAAATTCACTTTTAAGCTCCTTAGGTTTTTGCACGATTTTCCATGAGCTGTGACATATATGTTTGTGTGTGTGTTTGGGGTGTAAGAGGCACAACTATGTGCCCCTACATCACACGCAGAGCAGCACCATGGAAGCACAATCCAGTCCTGTGCTCTGATAATCCCCGCCTTTCCACAGTTTATCTGTTCACCAATAACCCGCTCAGTAAGGAATCCCTCATATCCTGTACAAAGCCAGCCAATGGCCCAAGCCTACCAGGAAATTGAATATAAGTTATGAAATGTTTTCACTGTGAAACTGTGTCAAGCAGTAGTAGAAGCCCCCCTTCTCCTTTTTATCCCCCTATAAGAATTCTTGTCCCCAATTTCCGCTTCCAGCTGTCACCTACATGCCAGAAGCAGATGGGGAAGACTAGGGAACTGGCTTCCTTGTGGCCCAGATCTGGGTCTTGTCGGAGGTAGAGCATCATTTGGATGCCTTGAGGGAGGCAGGTAGAACCATATTTGCATTTGTGAAACCGAAATGGAACTCAGCATCATTTCTGTGTGATCCGTGCAACGCTTTTACCTCTGGTCGGCCCTTAACTAGACAGTAGTCCCTGTGCCGACCACTTGACAAGTACTCAGGTGCTGTTTTCCTTAGCCTCCGAGCACAGCCCAAGGGTAGAAACTCTCATCACCCCTCTTTACTAGGGAGGGATGGTCCCCCCCGCCCCCTTCCCCCTCCCCGCCTCCCCCACCACATAGCACAGGTAGCTGGTGCGTCAGCCCCCATGCCCAGCCCCGCGCCGCGCCCCGAGGGCAGAGCAGCAGAGGGGGGCTCCCCAGACTCAGAGCATATTCACAAAGAAATAGTAAGGATCAACACGATCAGTCAAAATAATATGGACCTATACTGTGTAGATATTATACAAATACACTGTGTGATCACTGTTACTACTGATGCTGGCTCCATGAGCAAGGGCTTCACGCTTTTTACGGTGAGAACAGTCATAGCCACATTTACGTAGCGGGCAGGTGTTTGGACTTAAGAGCACGTGAGGACTTGTGAGCGTGGTCAGTCCCAGTGAGAGCATCAGCTGATCCCTTCTCTACCTGCACAAGAGCCCTTTCGGCCAGAGGCAGCAGGAGGGCTGTTAAAGGATGGAGGGCGAATCCTGAAACTCCCAAGTGGCAGGGCCTTTGCTGCTTGAACAACAAATTCAGGGAGAGATTCGTGGTGTGAACCCCCTTGTCACGCAGGGGTCTGTTCTCCAAGAAAACACGGGGGTCTCCTTATGGTCAGCGTAGGAGCTGTATTTTTATCCTGGTGGGACGGGGGAGGTTACAGGACCTTAGAAACGGGGATATTTTCCTCTTAGGAAAAACCTGCCTTTGTGCATCCCCTCACTCTGGGTGGGATCCGGTGAATCACTCTGAATCCAGAGG